>NC_064920.1:279465589-280193089 GCF_023897955.1 Schistocerca gregaria | reverse complement strand
ACAAAAATCCCTCCAAGAGTTACCTGCCACTGCATCTGTAATAGTGAAGGAATCAGCTAAGACTCCTACCCTCTTGAGAACTGTCAGGTGGTCACTCTCCTGCCACTGCATCAGTGTGTGTCATATAGTTCCTGCACACTGACCACAGAGGAACGACATGCATGAAGCCATAAGGTGGCATGCCTACTGGCCCACCATCATGCAGGACATTCGGTAAGGCATCCACCTCATGCAAGATATGCATGTTGACTCTACCAGCACCTTCGAGATGGCTCAGTGCCTAACCAGCTCTGTAGTGCCCATGGGAACAAGACCTTGTGGACTTCATCAACTCCTTCCTCATGGAGATGTGTCTCATCATCATAGATTCATTTTCCAAACTTTGATATGTATTTCAAATGTCAATGGGTAACTGCAAATGCCCTGAAGGAACTACTGGCCACTGAAGAGGTTCCAGACACATTAATTTTGCACAACTGACCTCAATTTTTATCTGGTACGTTTCAGCATTCCTGCTTTCAGAAAAGCATAATGCACCTGACGACACAACTGTTCTAACCAGCCAAGTGATTTCTCCACACCCTTAAGCTGCAGAAGCTGTCAGTTGCACCCAAGACTGGGATCCTAACCCGGTTCCTGGCCTCATAATACTGGACTACAGTGATACGGGGGCACACTCCTCACAAAGAAAACCAAGGGAGATGTAACCATGTGAGAGTCGTCTGCTAACATCTGGTACAAGGAGAGTTGGAGGGCACATTTAGAGCGAAGGACCAAAAGGCAGGAGCAGTCCAGTAAAATATGGATCACTGTGAGAGAGCCCCCACAAAGGGTGGTGCAGCTCATGAGGAAAAAAACCATGGTTCAACCTGGTATGCACAATACGAAGACAGTGCATGATGGCAGATTCCTGCCAGAAGAGGCTGAGGAAAGAACATCACATGGTGGGAGTGCCCTTAATCACACACAGTTTATTAGGCAGGGGAGTGCTGCAGCCATAAGTTGGCCAACAACTGAGTGGAAAAGAATTTGAATTTGATGTGAAGCCAGTAATTGACTCCCGGAAGGGTTACAGCAAATATGTGGGAGGTAGGAGGTGTAGGCAGTCCCCCCCCCCCACCACCACCACCCCCACACGACCAGACGATCAGCAAGCGCGTTACTTGGCATATCAACATGGCCAGGAACCCAAAGGAAATCAACTGAGCAAGTGGCACGGTAAAGATTGATGAGGAGGTCGTGGATGGCAGAGACAAAGGAGTGGCAGAAAAAACACCAGGTAACAGTCTGAAGGCCACTCATTGAGTCTGTACATAATCAAAAATGGGTGAGGGAGGACCATTTGAAAAAGCTGAGTGTCTAGTAAATGGCCCTCAATTCCTTGGTAAATACCCCACATATGGCAGGCAAGAGATGGTGTTCCATGCCAGCAGAGGATGTGAAGGTATATCCCATGTGATTGGTGGATTTAGAGTCATTGAAGTAGAAAACGAAAGCAGCTTGAAACTCTTGTAAAAGCACGTGGAACAAACAATGGAAAATCATGAGAGCTTGGAGGCTTTCAGACCCTGGTAGAGATCCAGCCAAATCCAGGACTGAGAAACTAACCACAGGGTAAGAGGGACAAAATGGGGGGTTTGGGAAAGAAGGCAGGGAAGAAGGCAAAGAAGGAAGATTTGCAAATCGCAGTGGAGATATTTAAGGTGGAAAGGGAAAGATCGGATAGTGAAGACACATGAATCTAGGAGCCGAGTGGGACCGCCAAACCAAAAGGACGGGGGATCACAGGTCAACGAGAAGACTATCGACAGAGCTAATGTGAAAGGCATTGGTGCCCAAACGGATACCCCAGGGGTGGACTGGGCCCAACAAGAGCAACATGGAAGGGTCAGATAAGCCATAAACTTGGCAGCCGTAGTCCATAAAGGACTGATAAAGGCACAGAAGAGTTGAACAATCCATGCTCCAAGAAGCACAGGCAAGGAAGCAAATGAAATCGAGTTTATGATAATAGCTAATCTTTATAAGGAATATTTGGGGCAACCAAGCAAGCTTGTTGTCAAAAAGGAGACCCCAAATGGATCTGGGTGACCACCACAGTCAGGCGTTGGGCATTGAGGTAGAGCTGCGGGCCAGGATGGACTGTAGTAAAGCAATAGAAATAACCACCTGCAATACAAGGGGGGAGAATCGAAAACCGTATGAGAGAATCCAAATGTAAGCATGTTGGATGGCATCCTGGAGCTGCTGCTCTGCAGAGGCCACCGAGTGGGGACTAGTCCTGATACAGAACTCATCCAAATACAGACTAGGGTTGACCAACAGCCTGACAGAGGCCACTAGCCCACTAATAGTGATGAGGGAAAGAATGACACTTAGCAGAGAATCTTGTGGAATGCAGAATGTTGTGTCTGCTGAGAGATAAGAACAGTGTCAACGTGAAGTCAGAACAACCGGAGGGCCAGCAAGTATCAAGGGACGATGGATCTTTACTGGGCTGAAGGACAGGAACCAAAATACTTTCCCCCCATCAAGAGGGCAAAACACCTCAGAGCCATATACAGTTGAATATCCACCCAACAAGGCTAAGACATAAGTGAGAAGTTCCAGGCCACAGTTTCCAGAGGAGGCAGGTGACCAGACACCAATGGATCCATACAAAGACCACCTGGGATGACACGGCCTGGAAGGGGAGACAGCAGCAATTAGAAGCCTTGGAAGGTGCATAGTGTAGCCCACACCTATGATGATGGGATAGATAAATCTCAGGAAGAGACAAAGAGTTCCCAACACATCCACTTGCTCAGTTTGATTAAATAACAGGCTGTGGTGTAAAGATGTTTAAAGATAATAAGACCAGCAGAGGACAGGTGCCATATTCTAAGGCTCAACAGCACTCACAGATGGTGATAGCAATGGCCATGTACAAATGCATGCTTTTGTGGAGATATCCGTTAATAAAACATTCTAGGGTTTCAAACCATGTCAAGTGGTTTACTGTCCAGGAGCTTTCAGCAGAGGTCTCCTCTGCCATTGTCAAGTGGATGACTGTCATGTGGTTGTCATTGCCATGCTTATACAGCCGTGCCGTCACTTGTGATGTCACTGGTGCTCGGTCCTGCACAATACATGGTAATGTGGCCGTGCAACCGCCGGGCCCGCTTCAACTCCCTCAACACTGGATCTCACACTGTACTCAGCTGCAATCCACCATCTCTATTGAAGGTGTTGTCAGAAATTCCAATCTCTATGGTCTTGTTTATCACGCTATCCCAGAAGCCATTAGTCAATTTAATAACAGATGTCTCATCGAATGCAATTCAGTGTTCATTTTCCAGAGCATGTTCTGCTACAGCTGACTTTTCAGGACAGTGCAGATAGTAACACTTTTCATGTTCTATGTGGCACTGTTCAATAGTGCGAACAGTCTGGTGAGCGTAGAACTGCCCACATTTGCACAGTATCTTGTAAATTCTTGACATTCTGAGGCCTACACAGTCTTACACAGATTTAATTAGTTGCCCGATCTTTGCCGGAGGCCTGAAGATTGTGTCTATTTTATGCTTCTTCAGGAGCCGACTAATCTTCCCTGATGTCGAACCACAAAATGGTAAGAACACAACCTGCTTGCTGTCTTCTTCCTTTGACAGTTGGATGACACTGCTTGTGAGATATGTTTGTCGTTGCAACCGTTTTCCTTAAAAACTTTGCTTAAGAGGCTCAATTCTCTGAGCAAGTTTTCCGAGTATCAGACGGTTCCAGCTCAATATACTAAGGTCTTCAGAACTGACTGTTTCTGTGCTGGGTGATGATGAAAGCTGGTGGTGTGCAGATAGCGATGGGCTTGTGGTAAACGCTATGACCCAGAGATCCATTGGTTTTACGGCAGACAAGCACGTCCAAGAATGGCAGGGAACCCTCCTCTACTTCCAATGTGAAGTTGATGAGGTCGTGGATGTTGTTGAGGTGTTCCACGAACTCTTCTAACTTTTCTTGTCAATGTGGCCAAATGACGAAGGTATTGTCGACGTAGCGATAAAAACAGCTTGGCTTTGCAGGAACCATGTCCAAAGTGATGTCTTCAAATTACAAGGAATTTACAAGATACCGTGTGGATGTGGGCAGTTCTATGTCGGCCAGACTGTTCTCACTGTTGAACAGCGCTGCATAGAAAATGCAAGGTGTTACCGTCTGCGCTATCCCAAAAGTCAGCTGTGGCAGAATATACTCTGGAAAAAGGACACCGAATTGCATTCAATGAGACGTCTATTATTGAACGGACTAATGGCTTCTGGGATAGTGTGATAAACAAGGACATAGAGATTAGAATTTCTTCTGACAACACCTTCAATAGAGACAGTGGATTGCAGCTGAGTACAGTGTGGGATCCGCTGTTGAGTTAGCTGAAGCAGGCCCAGCGGTCGCACGGCCAAAACATTACCATATAAGGTGCGGGACCAAGCAGCAGCAATGTCACGAGCGACGGCACAGCTATATAAACACGGCAATGACAACCACATGACAGCCATCCACTTGACAATGGCAGGGGAGATCTCTGCCGAAAGCTCGTGGCAGTAAACCACTTGACGCAGCTTGAAACCCGATAATGTTTGATTAGCAATGGCCGTGCTCCACCACAGGATAAACCAGCAGTGAAAGAGGCCATTCAAGTGGGGACAGCAATGCTGGTGGTGTGAATAATCGTATCAGACACTTCACAAATGACTTCAACAAAACAACCTGACAAAGAGGGCATAAACACAATCTGAGAGGTTATAGAGGCCAATCAGCACAGTGAAAAGCTCAAAGGGGTGACGTGGCCAATGGGAGGTGGGAAGGGAACAAGAGAATCAACGGGAAGTGGTTGCTAATGCAAAGGCTTTCAAGTGGCAACCAGTGTAATGAAGGCAGAAGTGGAGAAGAAGTGAGATCAATGCTGAGAAAGTGCCATTAGTGGTCATGGTCCACAAAAAACTGGTCTATGAGGATACCCCAATTAGATGAAAAAGCATTGCCCCATAAGGGGTGATGGAATTAAAATTCCAAAAGAGGAGGAAGGGAGGGGGTGTTTCTGAAGGAGAACAATTAGGGCAGCAGCCTTATGTGGCCTATCAGGAGAGAGACTGCAAACTGTGACTGTTGAGTCCAAATGGACCCACACAGCAACTGTGATACAAAGGGGGATCCATCTACTAAGATGAGTGCCTGAGGTAAGAGCAAGCTTCAGTGAGATCTGGAACAGAGAAAGAGAGGGCAACCTCGGGGTGCACGGGCTGTGGGTCCCACAGCCAATATGTGGCAACATGCCTCTGGCCTGGAAGAAGCCAGATGGAGGGGTCCCGGGATGTGTCCCCATCACCAGCAGGCACTGAAGATGGGGGACACTTCTCTGGTCCGGTAAAGCGAGAGACACCCAGAAGGGAAGGCACGGGATCCTCAGGGAAGGGGAGAGAGGAGAGGAGAGTGGGACTGGGATAATGGAAAGGAAAGGACGTAACAGAGGCAAAGTTAGATGTCTTAGACACAGGGTGAAGGCAGTCTATTTCTGACGGGCCTCAGCGTTCTTTTCCTTCTGATAAGTCGGGCAATCTGGCGGGTGTGGAGAGTTATGGTCATAACAATTAAGGCACATGCGCAGCAGAATACAGAGGCTCCTCTTGTGGAGTGAGTGTCCACATTCACCACAGAGGGTCCACTGTACAGCAGAAAGACGTGCACAAAACGCAAACACCTCATTGGTGGTGGGACATATGGTTTCACCTCACACCTTGACCACCTCTGTATGAGCACCCCCTCAAACACCAAAATAAAAGCGCCAGTATCAATGTTATTGTCTTTATGGAATTTCTGAACATGCAAAGACAATGAAAGCCCCTCTGCTTCACTTTGGCACAGAGTTACCAATCAGTTTGAAAGGTGACGTCCCAATGAAGAACGACTCGCTGAACCATATTCAGAGACTGGTGAGGAGTAATGAACACCAGTATGTCACCAGGATGGTCAGAGGCATGAAGGGCTATAGACTGTGTGGCAGAAATAGTTTTAATCAACAATAAACTTGGCAGCACATTTTGTATTATCGCGAAATACGGTAGAGAGTGTCACTGAAATGATACAGGATTTGTGCTGGACATCATTAAAAGAAAGGTGTTTTTCGCTGTGATGGAATCTTCTCCTCATGAAATCCCAATCAGCAAATTTCTATTCCGAATGCAAAAATATTTTGTTGACACCTACCTACATAGGGAGAAACAACATAATATAAAATAAGGGAAATCAGAGCTTGTACACAAAGATACAGGTATTCGTTCTTTCTGCATGCTATACGCGATTGGAATAATAGAGAATTGTGAAGGTGGTTCGATGAACCCTCTGCCAGGCACTTAAATATTATTTGCAGAGTATCGATGTAGATGTAGATAACAGATACGCCAGCAAATCCACTGCAGTCTGCTGGTCGGAAAATAAAATGCAGTCCAATAAAATGTGACACACATGATCTACACTCCACAAGCACCACACATTGGAGAGTCCTCTCACTGCAGTAAGAATCCATGTGTCATAGGGCTGTGGACTATGCGAAGACGAGTAAAAAGGATCTCGCCTCGTCGACGTGGCTGAAAGGAGGTACTCCAGAGCTGAGTTGTGGGCTTGACGACACGGAGCTTGTTATCGGTCACTGGTAGCCACCCATCTTTCCACTGACATATGACTTCATACCTCAACAGCGAGGTGATAGCATGCAGGGGGATAGCACAGCAAAATACCAGAGGATCTGCCTTTCATTCCCCGCAAATGCAATGTGGCCAGATACCCTGCATAAAGACAACACCTTCCCCAGTCGTCGTAGTTGTAGGAGGGCATCCTGGATATTCTGGGTTACTGTATCTGCTAGGTACAGACATTGGAGAGAGTAAAGGGTGCTCAAAGAATCTGAGCAGACAAGAAATCTAGCACCGGGAGAACATCTCATCTGATCCAGTGCTCGCAAGATTGCAAATAGTTCTGCGTTGAAGATGGTAAATTCTGGAAGCAGTCTGACCTTGACAACATGATCCGGGAAAACGATAGAGCAACCAACAGAGTCCCCACGTGCTTAGACCCATTCGTAAAAACAGCTACATGGTCGTGATACTCAGATAAAATATCAGACAATATTACAATAAAAACAAAAGTAGAAGTGCTATCTCTCCTGTATCACACCAAATCTAAAATCAATCTGGGTCTCTCCAGTAATCAGGATGGCAGATGGTTAAAACCCTGGATTTGGGGGTCATACTGGCTCCACACCAAGTGACTCCAGCACACACTGCACATGGATCTCAAATGGCGTCGTTCCTCGTGAACAGTTGGAAAACAAGTGTTCCAGAGGTGGATGAACAATAGTATGAGGTGCGAATGAAGTTAAAGCTGCAGGGAACTTACACGCCTGATGCACAATGAGGAGATGGCACCGGATGGTAAGTAGCAGCTCCCCCACCTCAGCACAGATGCCAGGCATGGGATTGGTCTGATAAGCACCCATGGTCAGCCAAATCCCCTCATGATGCACAGCATCAATGATCTGTAAGTAAGAAGGCCTCACTGACCCATACACCGTGCAACCATACTCCAGCCACGAACGCACAAAAGCCCAATCAAACTGAAGGAGACGCACCAAGTTCGCTCCTCAAGACCTGTGGCTAAGGCGCTTGATGATGTTCAGTGCTGAGTTTCAAGTCCCTCAGATGTGGTAACCATGACAATTGAGAGTTAAAAATGAGGCCCAGGAACCGCACTATGTCTCTAAGACAGGAAAGACCATATGAAGATTGTATGCCTTATATTGAAAAACATACCAATATAGTGATGCTTACAGAGGAAAGATTACTGATGAATAGCTGCCTCTAGGGGCGAGGGGGGGGGGGGGGGGTGTCCGATTGCTGACAGTGGACCGAAATCTTCAGAATCCGCACTGAGAGCTGAGAGTGGCTAATGAGATGCCTGGTCTCAAAGAGACCAAATGATTGTTAACCATTTGCTCCAGGGTCTTCCCTGCACAACTCATTAAGGCAATACTCCGAGATAACTACTGGGACATGTGCATTCCTTTCCAGGTTTGAGGAGAGGGATCAGAATTGCCTCCTTCCATGAGTTGGGGAAGTTGTCTGTCTGCCATATTAGATTAAAACATTCAAGGAGGGTTTCCTTTGATGCTGCTAGCAAATGTTGAAGCATGCAGTACCAGATTTGATCATGATTGGGTGCAGTGTCATGAATCTTATTCAGTTCTGATTCAAGCTCCCACATGGACAAAGGGGAATTGCAGGCCTCAGAACTGTTGTACCTGAAGTCCAACTGTTCCCTCTCTGCAGCGGCAGTAGTTTGTGCAAAATGCTCGGCCTGCATCTGAGCAACATCTCTGGGTGTTGTTTGGAAGCATCACTGTTTCAGCACTACTGCTATTGGTAAATGGCTGTGTTTACTGGAAATCCTCCGGTTGGGTTCCCATACTTTTATAGAATAAATAGAACGATTGATGGAGTCCAGGAACACTTGCCATGACCTTTCCGTACTCTCCCTAATGATGCTGTTGGCCGGTATTTAAAATGTCAAAGAGCTGCACGCCTCTTCCGGATTGTGGAACAGCACTCATCTTTCCACCAAGGTACTGGTCGCCTCCTAAGATGACCTGAGGACTGTGGGATGGAGAGGTCAGTGGCACAATAGATCACTCGTGTGATGTGGTCCACCCATCCTTGGATGCTATTTAAGTGTTCAAACACATTCAGCTGGCTGAAACGCATCCAATTAGCCCTTCTGACCATCCATTTCGTGGGCTTAACTTCAGGTGGTTAGCCATTTAGTAAGTGAAGGCAGATTGAGAAATGGTCACTGGAGTGTGCTCCCTGCCGCCGTTGGATAAGCAGCTGCAGCAGCAAGTCGTATAACCCTAGCTTACTTATTTGTTACATAGTTTAATTAATTTCTTTGCGTGTTTTTGGGTACTTGCATTGTTTAATTCATATATTTCGGGCGTATTATAGTATTTAACAGTTGTAGCATCGCGCTTTAGTATTTACTTCGTAGATTCTTATTCAAATTGCGTGTGAGTTTCGTATAGGAGGTGCAATTTCGAGTTTTAGTTACTGTAATCGTAAATTCAGCAGATTGTAGCGCAGTCGTTAGTCATTTGTACAGGTTAGTTGATACATTCTTTGCGTGTTCCGCTTGCGTTATCTAGGCACCGACTCGTGTTTCAGTAACTGTTGTTAAACATCGATTAGAATGGACAGGGACTGCGATTGCTGTGTTCGGATGAGGGCTGACTTGGCATCCCTTCGCTCACAGCTGCAATCGGCGCTGACTTCGGTCGCGCAGCTTGAGGCTGTTGCCAATGGGCACCACTGTGGGGAGCCGGACTCGGGTATCACAGGGATGTCAACCTCATCCCGTCTGTCCCCAGATCGGTCTGCCGCTGTGGTTGCCCCGGTTGCTGCCCGCAGTGGGGCTGAGCCCTCGCCTGTGGTTGATTGGGAGGTCGTTCCAAGGCGTGGCAGGCAGCGAAAGGCGTCCCCGGAAGCTGACCAGAAAGCCTCCCCGGTGCGTCTGACAAACCGGTTTCAGGCACTGTCTCTGGCTGAGCCAGATGCAGCTGCCTGCCCTGTTTCAGAGGATCATTCTCAGCCTTCAAGGTCCGGGCAATCGCAGAGGTTGGGCTTACTGGTAGTTGGGAGCTCCAATGTTAGGCGCGTAATGGGGCCCCTTAGGGATATGGCGGCTAAGGAGGGGAAGAAATCCAGTGTGCACTCCGTGTGCATTCCGGGAGGAGTCATTCCTGATGTCGAAAGGGTCCTTCCGGATGCCATGAAGAGCACAGGGTGCAGCCAGCTGCAGGTGGTGGCACATGTCGGCACTAATGACGTGTGTCGCTTTGGATCTGAGGAAATTCTCTCTGGATTCCAGCGGCTATCTGATTTGGTGAAGGCTGCCGGTCTTGCTTACGAGATGAAGGCAGAGCTCACCATCTGCAGCATCGTTGACAGAACCGACTGCGGACCTTTGGTGCAGAGCCGGGTGGAGGGTCTGAATCAGAGGCTCAGACGGTTTTGCGACCGTATTGGCTGCAGATTCCTTGACTTGCGCCATAGGGTGGTGGGGTTTCGGGTTCCGCTGAATAGGTCAGGAGTTCACTACACTCAGCTGGCGGCTACACGGGTAGCGGAGGCTGTGTGGCGTGGACTGGGCGGTTTTTTAGGTTAGAAGGCCTCGGGAAAGTGCGGGATGGGCTGCAATGTCAAAGGGTGCTTGGCAATTACAGGACGTGCTTGGATCAAGGAACAGTCGGAATTATAGTTGTAAATTGTTGTAGTTGCGCTGGAAAAGTCCCTGAGCTTCAAGCGCTAATAGAAAGCACAGAAGCTGATATCGTTATAGGTACAGAAAGCTGGCTAAAGCCTGAAATAAGTTCTGCAGAAATTTTTACGAAGTCTCAGACGGTGTTCAGGAAAGATAGATTAGGCAGAATTGGTGGTGGAGTGTTGGTGTCTGTCAGTAGTGGTTTATCTTGTAGTGAAGTCGAAGTAGATACTCTGTGCGAATTGGTGTGGGTGGAGGTTATACTTAACAGCCGAATTAAGTTAATAATTGGCTCCTTCTACCGACCCCCAGACTCCGATGATACAGTTGCGGAACAGTTCAGAGAAAGTTTGAGTCTCGTAACAAATAAATACCCCACTCATACGGTTATAGTTGGTGGGGACTTCAACCTACCCTCGGTATGTTGGCAAAAATACTTGTTCAAAACCGGTGGTAGGCACAAAACGTCTTCCGAGATTGTCCTAAATGCATTCTCCGAAAATTATTTAGAGCAGTTAGTCCACGAACCCACGCGAATTGTAAATGGTTGCGAAAACACACTTGACCTCTTGGCCACAAACAATCCAGAGCTGATAGAGAGCATCATGACTGATACAGGGATTAGTGATCACAAGGTCATTGTAGCTAGGCTCAATACCATTTCTTCCAAATCCATCAGAAACAAACGCAAAATAATTTTATTTAAAAAAGCGGATAAAGTACCACTAGAAGCCTTCCTAAAAGACAATTTCCATTCCTTCCGAACTGACTATGCGAATGTAGACGAGATGTGGCTCAAATTCAAAGATATAGTAGCAACAGCAATTGAGATATTCATACCTCATAAATTGGTAAGAGATGGAACGGATCCCCCGTGGTACACAAAAAAGGTCCGAACGCTGTTGCAGAGGCAACGGAAAAAGCATGCGAAGTTCAGAAGAACGCGAAATCCTGAAGATGGGCTAAAATTTACAGACGCGCGAAATTTGGCACGTACTTCGATGCGAGATGCCTTTAATAGGTTCCACAACGAAACATTGTCTCGTAATTTGGTAGAAAATCCGAAGAAATTCTGGTCATATGTAAAGTACACAAGCGGCAAGACGCAGTCAATACCTTCGCTGCGCAGTGCCGATGGTACTGTTATCGACGACTGCGCCGCTAAAGCGGAGTTATTGAACGCAGTTTTCCGAAATTCCTTCACCAGGGAAGACGAATGGAATATTCCAGAATTTGAAACACGAACATCTGCTAGCATGAGTTTCTTAGAAGTAGATACCTTAGGGGTTGCGAAGCAACTCAAATCGCTTGATACGGGCAAGTCTTCAGGTCCAGATTGTATACCGATTAGGTTCCTTTCAGATTACGCTGATACTATAGCTCCCTACTTAGCACTCATATACAACCGCTCGCTCACCGATAGATCTGTACCTACAGATTGGAAAATTGCGCAGGTCGCACCAGTGTTCAAGAAGGGTAGTAGGAGTAATCCATTTAACTACAGACCTATATCATTGACGTCGGTTTGCAGTAGGGTTTTGGAGCATATACTGTATTCAAACATTATGAATCACCTCGAAGGGAACGATCTATTGACACGTAATCAGCATGGCTTCAGAAAACATCGCTCTTGTGCAACGCAGCTAGCTCTTTATTCGCACGAAGTAATGGCCGCTATCGACAGAGGATCTCAAGTTGATTCCGTATTTCTAGATTTCCGGAAAGCTTTTGACACCGTTCCTCACAAGCGACTTCTAATCAAGCTGCGGAGCTATGGGGTATCGTCTCAGTTGTGCGACTGGATTCGTGATTTCCTGTCAGGAAGGTCGCAGTTCGTAGTAATAGACGGCAAATCATCGAGTAAAACTGAAGTGATATCAGGTGTTCCCCAGGGAAGCGTCCTGGGACCTCTACTGTTCCTGATCTATATAAATGACCTGGGTGACAATCTGAGCAGTTCTCTTAGGTTGTTCGCAGATGATGCTGTAATTTACCGTCTAGTAAGGTCATCCGAAGACCAGTATCAGCTGCAAAGCGATTTAGAAAAGATTGCTGTATGGTGTGTCAGGTGGCAGTTGACGCTAAATAACGAAAAGTGTGAGATGATCCACATGAGTTCCAAAAGAAATCCGTTGAAATTCGATTACTCGATAAATAGTACAATTCTCAAGGCTGTCAATTCAACTAAGTACATGGGTGTTAAAATTACAAACAACTTCAGTTGGAAGGACCACATAGATAATATTGTCGGGAAGGCGAGCCAAAGGTTGCGTTTCATTGGCAGGACACTTAGAAGATGCAACAAGTCCACTAAAGAGACAGCTTACACTACACTCGTTCGTCCTCTGTTAGAATATTGCTGCGCGGTGTGGGATCCTTACCAGGTGGGATTGACGGAGGACATCGAGAGGGTGCAAAGAAGGGCAGCTCGTTTTGTATTATCGCGTTATAGGGGAGAGAGTGTGGCAGATATGATACACGAGTTGGGATGGAAGTCATTACAGCATAGACGTTTTTCGTCGCGGCGAGACCTTTTTACGAAATTTCAGTCACCAACTTTCTCTTCCGAATGCGAAAATATTTTGTTGAGCCCAACCTACATAGGTAGGAATGATCATCAAAATAAAATAAGAGAAATCAGAGCTCGAACAGAAAGGTTTAGGTGTTCGTTTTTCCCGCTCGCTGTTCGGGAGTGGAATAGTAGAGAGATAGTATGATTGTGGTTCGATGAACCCTCTGCCAAGCACTTAAATGTGAATTGCAGAGTAGTCATGTAGATGTAGATGTAGATGTAGAATGAAGGTTGTCAATGACCTCCCACTGAACGGAGTCGGCGTGGGGAGGAGAACAGAAAGAGAGGTCGATGGATGATAATGACCCAGTAGCAGTAGAGAAATATGTTTGAGTACTCATGTTGAGGATGCACAACTTGTGAGACGTCATGAGACCCTCCAAAACCAAATCCCAAGGGGAAGTATTGGTAGAGCCCCACCAGACACAATGAGCACTGAAGTCTTCCAGGAGGAGGAATGGTCGCGGGAATTGTGCGATAAGATCTGTGAAAGCCTCAAAGTCTAGTGCATATTGCGAAGGTAAATACAGTGACCAAACAATGATCCTTCAACACACATGAAATTGAACTGCAACTGCTTGCAGGTCAGTAGCCAAGGGAAGGGCAGAGGAGTGGTGCACATTAGTGACAAACACTGTGACACCACCCTTGGGCCTTTCCCCCTATAGTCATCCTTGTGGTATAGCGTATATCCCTGTAGCACAGGGACATCTATATCTTTAAATGTGTTTCTTGTAAACAAAAGCATGAGGGACATGCCTGTGCTAGGAGTTTCAGTTCCTCCACACGAGTCCTGAACCCATTCATGTTACACTGTAGTATGGAAGCCATGTCATCAGTATGGTTTTAATTTACCCCTATCTTTGCACCAGGAAGGTGAAGCACTTGAAGAGTGAGGGGGACTGGAGGACTCCCTGGATCCAAGGCATGTAACTCCATGATACCCTCCTCCTCAGTCAAGGCTGGATAGAATGACGTCTGAAGGCACTCGAGACAGATTTTGACCCAGAAGTCGTGAGCCTTTCCCTGTAGCCTGTCCCTTTGAACATGAGGGGGAAAGGGGGCATCGAGAGGCACTCTGCTTTTCTTGTACCTTCTGGATGGTCGCTACAGAACTGTTGTTGGTCTTTCCTAGTGCAGCTGCCTGGATTGCTTTGTCCTTACTCCTTTTCCCTTGACATGTACATGTGCAAGTACAGGCGCATGTGGTGGATACTGGAACACTAGGGGTCTACCTGCTTTGATCTGTTTATTCTGACCAACAATGAGCCATTACGCAATTGTTTTATAGATTTTTAATGTTCCAGTAAGGCCTTCCACACCCTTATGGATAAAAAAAGGGGACCACTTTTTCAAATGTCCCCTCCTTCCTCTTTATCACCAGAAACACATTGTTATTCATGACCACATGAGCACTGTTACAAGAGTTCAATGTTTTCTTATTATTAGGAGGACTAGCCTCTCTCATTCTCCTGGATGAATGGGTGTGAATACTCCCAGGCGGTACACCCTTCCCGCTGGGAGGAGAAGAAGATAGGGTTCCATCTTGGTCCCACGAGCAGCTAGGTAAATAAGGGTCCACTCAGACAGAGCCCCACTTGCCTGAGTAAGCCTTATACAACTGTATGTGGTTTTCTGATTTATGAGGTGTTCTGTTTATCCTGTGGAGAATGTGTGTGAAACTGGCACATTTATGCACTGTTGGGTGGCTGGATGAGCTGTGGATAACAGTGCTTGTGGATGTGGGTTTTCTGTAGATGAAGAATTCATGTTGGTGGTTGTTCCTTGTGATTGTGAGATCCAAAACATTTAGTATCTCTTTTGTTTTTCTTTTTTTTCCTATTTCCATATGTCATCCACATATCAGCACCAGTAGATTATTTTGTACCCACCTTGTTTAACAATGTTACTGACTATTGTGTTCTCTATATGGTCCAAGAAAATGTTGCCTAAGGTTCCACTGACCAAGGACACAAAACAAAAAGCACGCACACGCAAAACAACCACTTCTCCCATCACACACAGAGACATAAATAAGGAACAGAAGTCATCATAATTCCCGCTCCAGTTTTCATAGCCTTCTCGCAACATGCGATACACCTCTCAAGACACGCGCAAACAGCAAGATGGCGTAAGTTTTGTTTTTCTGTATACAGAATCAGCTACATGCCGTCCAACGAACGTGAGTACACGAATAACTCATTAACAGCCCAGTACACTCCAAAACTGGATTCTGCAACACTACCGCTACCCGAACTGAATATTGCTGACATACTAAGCTCACCTTTTAGTATTTGTTTACTAACAGCCACCCACACAGCTGCAGATGACATGATGTACACTGACAAAAAATGGCAACAGAAAAAAGCACAGAAAATATGCCACAAACAGTGAGAATAATTCTTAAACACATTTCATAACACACAATAAATAAGGTAGTATGAAAGTATCCACAGAAAACTGTAGGTCAAAAAACGAACAGTAAAAATGTAAAAATTTGTTACTGTGTTTTGTATAACTGTGCTATTTTTCTGCATGTTTTAGATTTAAAAAAACTCACTGATGATGGTGATATTTGTCACCAAAACTAGTTTGGGAAAATAAATAAGTAAACAAATAAAAAGGTGTTTTGCACCGAGGAGGACTCAATTTCTGATACTGTTGACAAAGAAACACTGACAAGTTTTTATTTGCCAAGGAAATATAAAATATTGTGGGTGGTTCCTACTGAATACACACAGAAATAATAAATAAAATGTTGCATGTACCTTTAGATGACATCATTTATGTCACTGTACTGAAAATCAAAGCAAAAACTGACACAAGTCTCACAATAGGTACTTGCCTCAGTGAAATTGTAAATGTCTGTCCTCCTCCTGTTACTATACTCTGGTTTTTCAGCCATTGCCGCTGCTTCATCAATAGTGGGGAATGGGCTGTCATCATCAGCATCAATATCATCTAATGGCAAAAGCTTGTCTCCTGCAAAATGCCAAGAAATTGGAGAGTTTTTCAACAATTATTTACAAGTATTTGCAAGCCACTTCTCTAACTTCAAGGTAAAATTATTGTTTGATTCACACAACGGAGCTGCAATGAATTTTTTTCTCAACAGGCAGTGAGCATATGACACTGACAACATTAAACAAACTTAAACTTTAGTAAATATGAAATTATTAGAATACAATAACCACCATGAAAATGACAATTACAAGAACTTGCTACCAAATAGCAGCAGAGAGAAGCACACGCAAACAGATTGTAGGAAACAGATCAAGTTAGAGAAAAATCGTGAGTGTCATTAAGGATCCTAGGAAACAAAATGAGAGACAAAACAATGAAAATCCTTCAACGGATTAAAAAAGAAACGACACAACTCAAAGTTGGAACCTTTTATATGTGGGCAGCTGACAACACAGGAAATAAAACTTACTTGACAGGCATGAGAAAAATGGGCAAGCTGCTACAGGGGGAGGGTGGGAGGGAGGGGGGGGGGGGGGAGAGAGAATAAACAAATAGCAAATAAAAAGCACCGAAGAAAGGAAAGACAGGAGAATCCACTGGTGTTAACAAGAAACAGTGATGGAAAGGGAAAGCGGAAGAAAACAATGTCAATGCCAATGCAAAGGCACAGAAAGTCAAGTGAGTTCACTGAGTAGACAGTTAGAAATTTAAAGAATGTCAGGAATATAACAGGTGTTGTAGAGAAACTTTACATGTGTGAATTTGTTTTGTTCCGATGCTGGAGGAAGAAATGAAATGAGCATGTGTCATTGTTGGCCGGGAGGCCCCATCCCGGAAGTTTGGCCGCCAAGTGCATGTCTTACTTCAGTTGACGTCACATTGGGCGACTTGGGTGCCAGTAATGAGGATGAAATGATGATGAGGACAACACAACACCCAGTCCATGAGCAGAGAAAATCTCTAACCCAGCTGGGAATCGAACCCGGACCCGCTGCATGGGAGGCAAGCAAGTAACCACTCAGACGGACGTTGGAGAAAGAATTTTAACTGCACAAAAAGCAAAACAATCATCAAGGTTGTGGTCAGCATCACAGAACATACTCAATGGTTCGGCAATGAGATTTAAAAGCACAGGAACACTGCATATGTCTACAAAACCTGAATAATGGCTTACTTTTCAACACATAAATGTATGAAGTCAAGGTAAAAAATACTCAGCCTGTCTGTGAGACTGGATTTTTAGGCCCAAAATATGTTTGCTCTTGAAGTAATCTTCTTTTATGTCCATAAATTTGCTCAAGGTCTTAACAGGGTATGAATTCCATGACAAGTCTTGTTCTAAAATGTGATAACCTCTTCATTGTATTCAAGAACAGTTTCTTCAGTCATAACTTTCTTTGTGGAAGTCAGAGGTGTCAAATGTCATGGATAAGAAGGAAGTTCCTCAAGAAACCACTTCAAATGCCTTTGTTTTCCCCCTGTCAAAGTACTTCACTGTCAATAACATGACTTTTTCCATTTTGCAATTTTTCCATCCTTTCACTTAGGATTTTAGACCAGAAGACTTTCACAGGATTTGCCAGTTGTTGATTTACACTTTGCAAAGTTATAAATGAGAAGAAAGTAAACTACAAGAATCAGCATATTGGAAGAAGAATCCTTGCACGATTCACAGATGTTGTTGGCCGTTACTTTTCTGATGTACAAGTACAGAACTGCCATCCTCTTCTGCATATCTGCCCATCAAAGATAAAATAATAACTGAAGAGTATAGAACAGACAAGACCAAAGGGAAAGTATATTATCAGATTAGCTTCCCGTGCCATGGCAGAGCAACCATACACAATGGAAATGTCTTTGTGAAGGGAGGTGACATCTCTTGTGCCTAGCAATGTGAGAGGTGGAAAAAGAACAGACATATTTCACATATTATTAGCGAATACTGTTTTCAGTATGTGTTGGCAGCTCTTGAACAAAACACTGTCCATGATGATCAGCCAGAGCTAACAGACATTTTTTCCTCTAACTTTATTTCAAACATAAAACAGAAAGCCAACACTGCCTGGAAAAAAAAAAGAAGAAGAATTGAAACACCAAGGAGGAGCTGTGTGACATAAATGGAAACTGGTAGGTGTGTTTCTACTATTCAAGTTTTGTATCAATCGCATGTGACTGGCAATATGAGGATGCAAAGCAGGTTTGCTTAAAATACATGCAGTGACAGTCTTGAGTGTTAGTTACCTTTGAGATTGAACATGATGAGCTGATTTTAGTCAACAATGCCCTTAAGATAACAAAGATGCCTTATTGAGTTTGAACGACGTCATGTAATAGGGCTACGAGATGCTGGACGTACTTTCCTATAGGCGATTATGAGGTTTGTGTCCTCAGCTGAGGGCCTCCATTAGCATTTGTCAGTATTATTGAGGGCATTGGATCCATGAGGCACAGAAATACATGAACTAAACATTACTAACCATCACTACTTTATGCTAATAATAACGTGCTCACTATGCCAATCCATCATAACTGTGTCTGACGTCTTACCGAGAACAAACACGAATTTATCAACACTACATTGTGGGGCGGAAAAGACCCCACTCATTGGAAACAGTTCTGCCCAAGCAGGCACACAACGATGTGACACAGCTACCGAGTGCATGGAGGTGTTCTGTGGCCAGCATATACTGACACCGCAGTTCGTCAACATTCCACGATAACACCAGCTCACATTCGTACTCACATGTGACGGCTCGGTCCAAGCCTGTTATCTGTACATTCTGTGATATTGCACAAAGACTTGGCAGGAATGTAGCCACTGTTTACGACTGCTTGTAGCGAGAATGTATGGTCACAAGAAGACTGGACTCTGGATGGCCACATGACAGTACTGAGGGGGAAGACCATTCTGTTCAGCGTATGGCTTTCGTGCACCGTACTGCATCTGCAACAGCACTCTGAGAAGCAGTTTGCACCACAGTGACACAACAAACTGTTACAAATTGGTTACTTCAAGGACACCTATAAGCCAGGCACCCTGAAGCATGCATTTCAAAGACCCCAAACCACAGCCATTTGCGACTTCGGTAGTGTCAAGTGAGAGCTCACCTGTCTACATACTAGACAAAGTGGACCCACACATGGAGTTACGATCTGGGGTGTGATTTCATATGACAGCATGTGACACTCCATGGTTATCTCATGCACTGGGACTGCAAATTTGTACATTAATCTGGCGTTATGACCTGTTGTGCTGCAATTCATGAGCAGCATTCCAGGGGATGTTTTCCAACAGGACAACACTCATCCATATACCACTGTTGTAACACATGTTCTATAGAGTGCCAACATGTTGCCTTGGCTTGCTCAATCATCAGATGTCTCCAGTTGAGCACATATGGGGCACCGTTGGACGACAACTCCAGCATCACCCACAAACGGCATTAACTGTCTCTGTGTTGACCAACCAAGTGCAACAGTATGGAATCCATCCCACAAACTGACATCCAGCACCTGCACAACACAAGCATGCTGCTTGCTCGCATTTAACATTCTAGTAGTTAAACCAGTTATTAATGTACCAGCATTTCACATTTGCAATGGCTTATCTCGTGCTTACATTAACCTGTGATCTTTCAATGTTACTTAAATATATTACTTAGACAAATGTATGCCTAGTATTTCACAACTCTACGTTAATTATTTCTTGCTGACATTATTTTTTTGTGTCAATTTATTTGTCATGGACTTCTATTAAATTCTAAAAATACGTTATGTACTTAAGAAGATGTGAGCAACATACTGATGATAATATATTTTGACATACCTTTACTATTGTTACAGTTCCTGGCAAAATGACCAACGTCTCCACACTTGAAGCAGGTGGAAAGAGATGAACCACTATAATCATTATTACTGGCATTTGCCTTCTTCTTTTTCTTCCATTCCATCTTCTTATACTTCGCAAAATTCATTGTCTTCTTTCCTCGAACATATACCTTTTTCTTTATGTTTATCTTTACAAAGTTTTCATTTCCTTTTCCAGAGACAATTTTATTTTCAAACTGCTCTTTCTTACTGCTTGTTTTACTAACCTTTTTTGATTGTGAAGGGGCACTGTCTCTGGCAACAATACTGCTAGCAATAGCATCAATATCAATCTCTTTACCATTTTTTACTGATCTCCGAGTTTCCGGTAAGTCTGTTCTCTGACTCCCAGTACTTTTAGAACTTTGGTTAGTTTTATGAACATCTACTGAATCTGAAAAATGTTTACTCTGAATGCTCAATTCTAGATTTTTTGGCACTTCACAGTCTAATATTTTCGGGCTCTCCACTTCAGGTTGTATCATATTTCCCACATAGTTTCCTTCCTGACATCTATCGTGTAGTCCAAAATTAATCTCTGTTCCTGTGGATTGTGAATCATCTGCATTTGTAACACATGAGGCCAAACCACTGATCTGATTAACCACAGAATTGCAACTGGAAATCAAATCATTCTCCAGCCTCATTTTCTTCACTGCTCTTGATTCAGTAATGGACACATCAAAAGCATCTGACCTTTTAATGCTAGATGAAAATTTTCTCTTGGAAATTAGCTTCCTTTTGCGCTTGATCCCCGTCTCATCTTCAGATTCACTGTTGTAGACAACGTCCTCATCACTGTACAATGCCTGACTGTGTGCATGTATGGAACTGCTGATAGACATTTCTTGGGACTCTGGTGGAGAACAATTTGTTAAACCAACTATCCTAGTATCTTCTGAAGATGAAGAGTTCTCACAATCTTGGGAGCTGAGATTTGACACACCACTATCATAATCAGTATGTCTTTCCACCCAACCTTTGTCAAGTTTCCTTTCGGCCACTAACATAGGTTTCATACTTTCTGTTTCCATGAGAGCTTTGTTTATTATGTTTGTGGCTTGGCAATTAATTGGAAGGGTTCCAGTTACTATTCTGTACCTGCATTCTTCAACATTTTGTATAGCTGGTGTCCTACAGTCGGTGTTCAATGAATTTTCATGTACAGGGGTGTCTGGATTCCCTGCAGTCACAACAACAGGTTCCTTATTTTCTTGGTCCTCCATTACTGAGTCATTTAGCTTGCTAGCTGCAAATGATTTGCGTTGTGAGAGCGATTTTCTAGGATTGCGTTTCGAAAATTTTGAACCAGAAAAAAGTTTCTCTGAGAGTACAAATGAAGAGGAACGTTTTAATGAAGGTTTTGTACTTATCTGTCCGATATTAAAGGATTGATTTTGAGATTTATTAAGATGTGCACCCCACACAGTCTCAGTATTGCATACAAAGCCCGTGTCGAAAGAGGCTGAACCACATTTCTCCTCTGACAAAGTTTTCTTTTTCTCTGCATCATCATTTTCGTTTTGAATGTCCTTAAGAGCAGGTCTGAATACCTTGTGCTTTTCATCAGAAACAACAGACTTTACGGAACACTTTGGAAGGTCAAACTCCGCTATAGGCAGCGTGGTCTCTAAGCTGCTGTCACATGACACCGACACTGAGTTTTCAATATCATCTGAAAATGATTCTCTTAGAGATTCTTCTAGAGCTAGAGTCTTTAGTTTGTAATATATCTTGTATGCATCTCTTACATGCGTTGGCGCTAATTTGATGTCTGCCTGCAACAACAAAATATTGAATTATTAGTTACATAAGTAATAAATAAAATATCTTCATCTACATTAGACATCTCATTTTAACGAGAGTGCATATTCTGTACTGTAAAACTAAGTAATAATGTTACACTACCTTAGTATGAATTATTCCACAAGAAGAAAAACATGTGGGGTCTTGATTGTCTATTTGAGAATACTACCCAGACCAGTTTTCACTGCCTCTCAGCTCCCTAATCCTCAAACAACAGCCACAACATCATTTTACAAATGACATTATTTACTTTCATATTTGATACCGGTGTATACTGAGTGTCCCTCCCTACGAGTCGAGCACATTTTCTCTGATGTGTGGCAGACATTTCCAATTTCGTATTAGCATTGTGTAGCAGAACCAGCCTAAACAAATAGTGGTCATCATGTCTTTTGTGCGACACCCATTGTCAATGGAAAGTGTTTCCTGTTACTCACAAAATTATTTAACAGGTGCAGTAAAAAAGGAAGTGTGACCAATACTCCAGCCATGATTCCGTCCTGGCCCACACTAACTGTTACAGCCACGCTGTAGCGCTGCTCAGTCACTGCTGGAATGCTGTTTATTCTACCTCTTTTACCATCCTTGTTAATACACATCAATAAAACGAATATCATACTGGACTGAACTGGGTCTGCTCTACTGAATGAATACACAAAATTCCATTATAATATTTTTTTTTTTTTTTTTTTTGTAATGGAAAACAAACTGACACTTTCTCTTGACAGATGGGTAAGCAGAATTCGTTTAGGATAACTCCAGCTACACGTTGCAAATACAAAATTACAAAAATATCTGTCAAAACACCACAGGAAATATACCTGACAACTCTTGTAAGAGGCATCCTGTATATCGTAATAATGCATGCCTTCTGCAGATCCGCCAGCTTACAATTCAGCTACATAATGTGTTCAGGCATTCGTTTCTGGATTTTAGTGTCGTGAAATATGGGGTGGAAGTTTCTGTCTCCACAACTTCCCCCCCCCCCCCCCCCAATTTAGTTTGTTCTTCTTGCAACATGTTCTTTGATTTAGTCACAGTTTCCACCAGATGTATTAGGAAAATATCTATTCATAGATACAAATGGAATTTATAATTGCAAAGGGTGAAGGCAAGGAGGGGCTTGACCATATGAGAGGTTTGATCCATCTGGATCTGCCAACAAATGCTTGTAGCATTGATTTTAACAATGATCAGGAGTTACACTGGAACCCAGCCATGCCTCTGTTGACAGTTAAGAGTGGAAAATGCAAGTTTTGCCTATGATGCACTTTTTTGTTTGTTTCTTCACTAATTTTGTATTGTCTCTCCCTTTGTACGGTACTGATTGAAACACAGTACCACATCAACATAAGAATTTTTGTTTGACAAATAATTTCATTGGATATCTAATGACATATTGCAAAGTACGCTGACCTAAACATCCACTTCTACACCTACATCCATACTCTGCAGACTATTGTGAAGAGCATGACATAGGGCACTTTCAATTGTACCAGTTATTATCGCTTCTTCCAGTTCCATTCATGTATAGGGCCTGTGAAGAATGACTATTTAGATGCCACTATGCATACTGTAATTAATCTAATTTTATCTCTCAATCCCTACAGGAGCATTATGTAGGGAGTTTTAGTTTATTCCTAGAGTCTTCATTTGAATCCACTTTTTGATACTCAGTCAGCAGGCTTTCTTAGACAGTTTGCTTTTATCTTCAGTAGTCTACTAGTTGCGTTCTGTCAAGATCTCTGTGACATTCTTCCATGGGTCAAACAAACCTGTGTCCATTCATGCTGCCTTCTCTGCATATATTCAATATAACCTGCTAGTTATATTTGGTTTGGTTCTCACATTAAAACTCCTCCCGAACAAGCCATGAAGGCCCAACGGCACCGACCGGCCGCCATGTCATCCTCATCCCAGAGGCGTCACCAGATGCAGATATGGAGGGGCATATGGTCAGCACACCGCTCTCCCTGTCGTACGCCGGTTTCTGAGACCGGAGCCGCTATTTCTCAATCAAGTAGCTCCTCGGCTTGCCTCACAAGACGGAGTGCACCCCACTTGCCGACAGCACTCAGCAGACTGGAAGGTGACCCATTTCAATGCTATCCCAGCCCAGCAGCGCTTAACTTCGGTGATCTGGCGGGAATTGGTGTTACCACTGCAGCAAGACCATTGGCTTTGGGTCCCACATAATTCAGCAATATTCTGGGAAGTGTCATATAAGTGATTTGTAAGCAATCTTCTTTATTAACTGATTACACTTCCCTATTATTCTAGCATTATCCACATCAGTCACAAACAAATATGGGTACTGGATTTATGGCCAAGCCTGCACAACAATAACTAACATCTTCAGAGTTAATGCAGACTATATGTTATGAATTTTTCCTGGTTATTAAAGAACGCAGTTTCCTTTTTTATGATTTTTTTTCTAGACTGTTAAATTCTCTGAGTTGTTCAGATCTAGACCTTACAGCATGGTGTAACACCTAATTGTAATTCAGAACATGTTTCCTGTAGCACTTACAAAAGCCATTGGTCAATTATCTGAAAATGACAGATAATCATTATAGTTTAAGACCAAAAACTACCAGTTTGGAGAACATGACAACATATGGTAAAAATGCTGTCTAATTAGTACAATATAAAACAAGCATCTTACATTTGCCTGAGAGGTTTCTTTATACACAAGGAGAATAAGTGTCACTGTGTAAACCCAAATCTACAATCATAAGAAGAGCTACTGCATTCAATGGGCCAATTGTTGTAGAGTTTTTGAAAAAATCTGAAAGAGCTGTAAACTAGACAAAAACTTAAAACTTAAAAAAACTGACTCTAATGAATTTTGAATGTTGACAAAAACAAGGTACCAACAGTGTACGTACCTTGAAAAGCTACTGCTAAAAAGTATTCAAAAGTTACATTTCGATATAGATGTACCTTGAAAATCTATTGCTAACAAGTATTCAGAAGTTACTTTTGGATATAGATGTACCTGGGTAACTATTTTTTGTGGTATATCTGCCATTGGACACACTAATTTTTTTCTATATCTAAGAATGAGAGTACCTAGTGTCAACCAAAGATGCCACCTTCAGAACGTAGATTTGTTGCATACGCTAGAAGTTGAATGACTGACAAAAATTTTGAACTTTACTGAGGCCAGTTTTGAAGTACACTACATGTTACAAAGAAAATCCTTATTTAGTTATGTCAGACACCTGCGATCAACACTTAACTCTCACACAAATATGAAAGTAGCATCATATTTCTGAGTATTTCACTACTTATAAGTTCTGGATGATGGAGTATTTGCCTCATTTAAGATATTTAAGGTATTTTCAGTCAAGCATCTGACGGATAGGTAATCCCAAAAGTGAGGTCTCCTATTTTTTTGTAAGTATATAGACCTGTTTATTTCTACAATGGTTTAAATCAGTCTACAGCTTGAATATTTAGCTATTTTTCGACATAATCACAACTTCTGTCGATGCATTTTTGTAGACGCTGTGTTAGTTTTTGTACGCTCATGTAATGCCAGCTTGCCGCCATGCTGTTCAGAAAATTATGAAGCTCTTTTTCACCTCTTTGTCAGAGCACAATGGCTTTCCGGACAAATGTTCTTTTGACCTAGGGAACAGGTGATAGTCACTGCGAGCCAAGTCAGGGCTATAGGGTGGTTGGGTGATTATGTTCCACTGAAACTGTTGCAGGAGATAAACGGTTTGCCAAGCGATGAGTGGGCGAGCGTTGTCATGGAGAATGTATACGCCCTTGCTCAACATTCCTCTTCTCCAGTTCTGAATTGCCCGATTGAGTTTTTTCTGAGTCTCAGAGTACCTGTAAGCATTAATTGTGGTCCCAGTGATTCAGCTCCAACAACGAAAGAGGTTCATAACTTTCTGAACAGCATGGGGGCGAGCTGGTATGACATGGGCATACAAAAACTGCCACAGCGTCTACAAAAATTAATCGACAGAAATGGTAATTATATCGAAAAATAGGTAAATGTTCAAGCTGTAAATTGATGTAAACCATTGTAGAAATAAACAGGTCTACGTACTTATAAAAAATAGGAGACCTTACTTTTGGGATTACCCTCGTAGTGAGCAATCCTATCCACCATAGACAAGTTCAAGACATTTGGAACCAATAGAAAAACTTCTGTCCAATCAATGACAACACAAAATATATTAAATTGTATTTAAAACACTTGAATTTATTCTTTTAAGTCACCATTATTTACTTATGTAATTGACTGTCCAGTTGTGGTAGAAGCTGCTGACAAAAATAACCTGTAGGCCTACTTCCTCTACACAGATTCTCATGCCTTCTGGCTCACCTTATCAGTCAGCAGAAGGTGGAAATTCAACTGAATAGACTGTAGACCCTTCTGCCTCACACTGAATTTCAGCTGGTACTAGTCTCATATGTCACACTTTGCCCAGTGCAGATCTAACATCTTAAATGCCTTCAGTTGTTTTTCTCAAAGTTATTAAACCTAGGACAAAGTTTAGAGACAGAGGAAGAAAACCATGAAACGCCCAAATTTTGACATACTTTCACCACTGAAAAACAAACAGAAGAGGCATTCCAGAAAAGAGCAGAAGCAAAGGCTTAGGTTTTTTTTTAAAAATATAAAATGTACAAAGGATGATAGTGGCAGTAATTGTAGAATTTAATTTTTGTGATAGTCACTGTGACCTAGAAGTATTTGAAAATGAAGTTCAGAACTACAAATGTGCCATACGTGTTTTCCTCTCAGTGAAAATTTGGGACAAGCAGTCAGTGGTGCACCACGCAGAAAGAACACTTGCCAAAGAGGCCAAACAAAATTACAATAAAGTAAATTTTCTGAGACTGAAGGCTACAGAAAGCAAAGGTAAATCCAAAAAATGTTCAAATGTATGTGAATTCCTAAGGGACCAAACTGCTGAGGGCATCAGTCCTTTGACTTACACACTACTTAAAATAACTTATGCTAAGAACAACACACACAACCATGCCCGAGGGAGGACTTGGACCTCCAGCAGGAGGGGCCGTGCAATCTGCGACATGGCACCTCAAACTGCATGGCCCCTCCGCGAGGCAGAATATATCCATTTCTCCATGCAGAACACTGTATTTAAATTATCTGTCTCAAATAACACATGAATGATAGCAGATGTGTTCCAGAAAAATACAACTCAATGTCATTGACATGGATTTATTGTGGACTCTTAGCAAATTTTCTTTGATCAACACAGCAAGATTTCTGTAATGGAATAATCCTCTCCGTGCTAAACAGCATGGATTCTGAAAACATTGACTATGTGACACTCAAATTGCACTTTTCTCACATTACATGCTGAAAGCCTTGGTTCAAGACAGTCCAGTAGAAGCAATATTTCTCGACTGCAAAAAAGCTTTTGACTCAGTACCACACCTATGCTTAATATCAAAACCAAAAATATGATCCTACGGGTATAAACCAAAATTTGTGGAAGGACTGAGGATTTTTTGGTGCAGAGAACACAGCAATTTGTCTTTGATGGACAATAATCAACAGGTGTGTGTGTGTGTGTGTGTGTGTGTGTGTGTGTGTGTGTGTGTGTGTGTGTGTGTGCGCGCACACGCCTAAGGGAGATGTGTTGGGTCCCTTGCAACATTAACAATAATCTCAGACTTTTTCATATATGATGCCATTATCTACAATTAAGTACAGTCTGAAAGAATCAGCACAAATATTTAGTCAGATCCTGATAACATTTCAAAGTGGCACAGATTTGGAAATGTGCTTCAAATGTTCAGAATCAAGTAGAATTGTGCACTTAAAAATAAATAAATAAATAAGCATGATTCTGACACTGCAATACATGCGAGTCCCAACTGGAATTGGCCAACTCATACAAATTCCTGGGTGTAGCACTGTGTAGGGACATGAAATGGAAGAATCACATAGCCTCAGTCATAGATACACCAGGTATCAGATAGAAATGCAATCAGTCTGCACAGTAGAATGCTTACCCTATAACATTGCCCAAGTGTGCGGGATTTCTAAGAAACGGGAATAACAGGGGAAACTGAACGTATACACAGAAGGGCAGAACAAATGGTCACATGTTTCTTGACCTGTGGGAGAGTGTCAACTGTGTGAATATACTAAAATCCCTACATAACACTCCCAAAGGGAATGTGAGAACCTGATTAGATTAACTATAACATGCACAGAGGCATTTAAACTCATTCTTCCCACATTCCATAGATGAACGGCAAAAAGCCCTAATAACTGTTACAATGGGATGTACCATCTGCCACACATTTCGCATTGACTTGCAGAGTATGGATGCAGACGTAGATGTATTTAGTGTTAATAGCCTACATAAAGGATAGCTCTTGAAACAAACTTCGATTTTCCCCTATTTATAATGTTAAGTAAAAGCAGACAGCAATTAAAGTTAACAACCAGCAGTAAATCTACAGAAGCGTTAAAATTCAGAATGCCTTAAATGTAAGCCAATATAAATGTAGTTAATAAAAATATAAAGTTAAATCTAGATGGACAGGTTATTATAAACATTTCATAGCATCACAGTAACTGTCAAAACTACTTTCCACACATTTCTATCGCTTCACCCATCTTTGTGAAATTTTGCAAAATCTTATTTATTATATATAACAATACACTTCATCTCAATGTAAAACTGGATTATGATCAGCAGAAAGACACATTTAGTAATAGATTAAGATATTGGATGAAGTCCTTCCTCAGATGTACACAAACTCACCCCCCCCCCTCCTCCCCCATGTCAATTTTGACTGCACAGATCAAATGAATGTAGCAATACCAGATGTCTGTGCCATCCCATGGCATACCGGCAATGTGACACGTGACATCAGAATGTAAGCATGCAAACAGAAAGAGAAAATAACACAATTTTTTTGCATCTACATTATCTGACTACACCACATGGTGATCACTTCTTCTTTCATATCAAATGATAAACAGTGACGTAGGCTTTACAGCACAGCACATCTTCCGAAACCTAACAAAGAAAAATAGACTTTTCAAATTGAAACATGGAATGGAGCCTCCCCCCCCCCCTCATTTTTAATGGAAGGTGCCAATGAATTTTAGTTGACCTCTTCGTTATTTATACATTGGTATGTTGAAGAAGTGAAACAATTAGCATGATATGCTAGTTCAACAAAAAATCGTAATTCAAAGTACCAATGTGTCCACTCATTCTAAATAATGTTAGGCCCTAACTAAAACATGCTTTCTTGGTATATATATAACTAACTTAGGCTTCACTTTCATACATTATGTCTCTGTGTGTCTTTTTAAGTCACATCCTTGCATTACATCTTTTATCATCATGACTAACTACTACACGTATCTGTGTAACATGAACAGACATAGGCCTAATGAAAAAGTGAATTGGTAATGAAAAATTGAACTGGTAAATACAGGTTAGTTTGAAAATAATTAAGTGACTGGGTTTGGCTTGAGGGATGCAATACAATCTTTCTCACGCATACAAACCATTAGGCTGTAAGAAGCAGTGAAATTATGCTGTAAATCACAATACATTATTGTACATGTTAAAGGAATATCTATCTCCTGCAACTAAATACTTAGATTTCATATGACAAAGCTATAATACCTAATGTAAAGAACACAAAGTAATGAGAAGAATTGTATATCAGAAGCAGCTACCAGAATTTCTCTCTACAACTGATAGGACAACAATTCGCTGGCATCCGTACGGCAGTAACTTCAGGTTACACGAGATTATGGCTCTAAACCTCATTGGAAGGCCATCATTGTCATTTACCATCCACCGGCCACATTGTAATCCAACATTACAATAGATTTAAGTATAAACTGTTAAGATACAAACGTGGTAAGGGCTGTTGTATTCCATTCACTCCACTTAAAACTGATGAGGACTCATCTCGAACATCAAATTGCTTTGGGCTAATCAGCACATGTAGCAAAATATTTGCACATAAAATAATGTAATGAGGGTACACCTACTAACTTGAGAACTAGAGTTACAATTAAATTTTTGCATTTACAGAATCCGCCAATGTTCGTATCTCAATTGCATCTTCACTCAAACCAACACATTTAAATATCCCACGAGTATTAAAGTCTTCGGCGTTTGTACCAAAACGTATACATATTGTATGAAAGGTATGAAAATGCATTATCAAACCTACAATGACTTGCTTGATAGTTCTGCTTCCTTCTAGAACTACAATACTTTTCACTTATAACTAATTAATCGGAACTGAAACTGACATAACTGCTGGACTAACCTTCGTAGGATTACATCCCTTTTTCTTCACAAACTCACTTTCCCAGAGCCTCACTTGCCGCTTTGATTTTTGGTATTTAGATTGGAAGCCTGGATCGTCTAACAAACCCATTTTTCTGGTACTAATATGTGTTATTACACAAACTAACTTTTCATGTGTACACACTTATTCTATTTACGTTACTTCACCACTTCCCGCGTTTCACACCACAGAGGCACAGTTAATCACGCACAGCTGACAGCTGTGAAATAATATTAAGAATATGCAGCAGTAGTTGATTGACTTCGTTTTTATTTGCAGAATTGCAACATAAAAAATAATCCAAACCCGTATTTCGCAGGAAGCGAAAGTTCTAAGTTAACTACTTTTGCACAAAATTTGTTAACTTTCGATATATACCGCGTTGATTTGAAAAGTCGACTGTCGCATGCTTAATCGAGTCGCGTCGAGATATCGATTTTAAGTTGTTGTCAGGTAGTGACATCTGGTTTAATACTTCGCGAGATTTCAAGATGGCAAAAGTTGTTACAGGGTGGTGTGTGCAATGAGGGTTTTGTATTGTTTATGAGTGTAGTTGAATGGATTGACCATGGCGGAGTATAATATAGACATATCAAAGCTTCCTGAAGACGTCAGGGACAAACTAGCTGAGCTGGATTTGGAACTATCTGAAGGTAATGTATATTTACATCGTTTTAAATGTTGCAGTGCTATCACAAGTCATCACAAATCGATAGTTTGTATGTTCACGCTGCAAAATTTGCGGTGAAGGTAGCTTTTAAAATAGCGAAAGTCAAGCATCTTTGTCATTTTCTGTTTTAGTGTCGGAATAATCTTATACTTGTAAAAAATTGGAGGAATGTAATAGCATGTAGCATCTATGAGTCGCATAATGTGTGTTTCTGTTTATTTGGTTCTCAAAAATATTGTGTTTGATTATATACAGAGTGTATAGTTTTTGTTATGTGAGATGATGTGTTGCTTTGGCATGTGGAGCGATTATTCTCCTTAAACTGTGACCGTAATGAAAGCTGTAACATTCGAAAATCATGCACAGACGCCGCACCCGCTCACCTGCTACATCTTTTCTACAAAATGTCTTACAGGATTTTATTGTAATTTCTTTGCAATATGCAGTTCTTCGTGTAACGTACTGTAGATTCGGAAAGATTAGCCGCGAAAAACACGCCTAATGTACTATTGCTGGAAGCTAACTCTTTTTTGGTTAAACCATGCCGGCGTATTACAAACATTTTCTCGCATGCATTGTGCTACATCGGCAAAGTGTTAATTTCCACACTGGCGTTATCCATAACATCTCTATCTGCGGTTGCAACTTTGCAAGCCATTCCAGCGAGTCTTCGCAACACACACACACACACACACACACACACACACAACCTCGTGGCGTTATCAGGAACGGTTTGTATATCAACGTGTCATATTGCCGCCCACTTGTCAGCCTTACCCTTGTACGTTGAAGATGCTTATAGTATCAGTTGAGAAATCGTTTTGGATAATGCTTTCCTAAAGACATGTGCCAAACTATCATATTTATGGTAAATTGCAGTCTAAATGCACCACAGATAAAACAGTCGTCGTCATTTTTATTTAATAACGTCGTGCTGTAGTTTGCTAGTTGTTCCATCGATGATACTGTATCAACTCCAGTCATGACTCGAGTTGACGAAGTCGCTCAGTAGATCGAGTACTTTCACATGGAATGTCGATGAAAGACGATGCCCTGCCATTCAACCCTGTAGAGAAACCTCTTGCTTAAATCATCTCCTGTTATTTGTGCATGGTCAGAGACGTTGTCTGCTGGTTAAAACGTCAGAAATAAAAAAATATTTTGAAAAATATTCTCTGCAGTCGAATTCATAAAATACAGTTTTAAGAGTGGTATACAAATTTGTCATTATAGTATGCGACAAACATTTGAAAATGTAATTTATCAGACACTGGAATGTAGTTTGCATATTCCTTACACGGTCACCAGACGACATGAGACTGTTTATAAACAAGAAATGTAAAAGATACAATCCATTGAAATGTAGATATCTTGAAGAGGCAGTACCATGAGACGAAATTTGCTCAGTGCATTGTGATAAATGCCTAGTAATAATTGAAAATTTGTGCCAGACTCGACTTGAACCCAGATTTACAGCATATCGTAAGCAGTCGCCTTAGCCACTAGACGAACTACGCTTTCGGGCTTGAATCAAACTTTTCATAGTCACTGATGTTTACGCCTATACTTTCCAAGCATGAAACATTGCGGGCTAAAGTACCGGTCTCGCATAGATTGAGTGTTCATTTATTTGGAAAGTGTACAACTGTACTGTAAGGAGAACTACGGCAGTACTGTCCAATAGCAACAGCACAACAGACAGTACGAAGCAAGTTCTTCCCGCGCCGTGCCCGCAAATGGAAGTGGCATAACAGGTAGTCCGGGTAGTGAGCGACCCTTGCTGTGGTCCAGAGATTACATACAGTTATCTGCTGGATTCTTCGTTTTTTTCTGGACTTTTAGACAGGGGAAGCTATTGCATTGTAAATGAAAGTAGGTAGGTTTGTAATTGGGAGGGTATTGGTTTAGTTACTGTAATAAAGTACCTTCATAGTGGTGTTGGACATCGGGAAACGAAACCTGTTGATTTTTTGTTTCGAGCATCCTACATCGTATATGGGAACGGATTCGATTCATTTTATTTTATTGAACCACCGCATTGTGTTTGTACCTCTTGCACTTAATCCTAGACCTTCATATTTCCTAACAATTACTTTTATGCTTGATATTAACAAATTTCTCCTCTTCGGAAACGCTTGTCTTGACATTGCCAGTCTACACTTCATATTGTATCGACTTAGGCCATTATCGGTTCTTTGCTGCCCGAATAGCAAAACTCATTTGCGACATTTAGTGTCTTATTTCCTTAGCCAATTCCTTCAGCATCACCTGACTTAGTTCGATTACTTTTCATGGCCTTTGTTTTACTTATGATGTTTATCTTGCAACCTCTTTTCAACACATTATCCTTCCATTCAGCTACGCCTTAAAGTTCTTTGCTACTCCTGACAGAGTTAAAATTTAATCGGAAAACCCAAAGGTTTTTATTTCTTCACCCTAAACTTTAATCTCATCTGCAAATTTCTCTTCAGTTTGTTTTACTGCATGCTCCGTGTATACATTGAATAGCGTTGGCAGTAGGCTACAATCCTGCCTCACCCTATTTTCGTCCACTACTTGCTTTTCCATGCCCTGCAACTCTTAAAAACTGCTTTCTGGTTGCTTTACAAGTAATAAGTAACCTTTCGCTCTGTGTATTCTATCGCAGCAACCTTCAGAATTTCAAAGAGTGTTACCCCAGTCAAAATTGTCAAAAGCCTTCTGTAAGTCTACAAAATCTATAAGTGTACACACCCCTTTTGTCAGTTTACAAGTTGTAGGGTCAGTATTGTAATATTATATATAAAAGTCTGATTACTTTTAAAACTATAGCCACATGCAATAGAAGCATTTGAGATGTGCTGCAGAAGAATGTTGAATATTAGCTGGACTGATACGGTAAGGAATGAGGAGGTCCTGTGCAGAATTGGCGAGGAAAGGAATATATGGAAAACACTGACAAGAAGAAGGGACATGATGATACGAATCTGTCAAGACATCAGGGAATAAGTTGCATGGTACTAGAGGGAGCAGTAGAAGGTAAAAACTCGAAAGTAAGACAGATAGACGGGTATATTCAGCAAATAATTGAGTACGTAGTTTGCAAGCGCTACGCTGAGATGAAAACAACTTTGTGGAGGGCCGCACCAAACCAGTCAGAAGACTGATGGCTCAAAAGAAAAAGCCGCTTCCACGTTTTGCAAATTATATTTTCCTTTCTTGTACGCATGCAATATGGCTACGAGATACGCAACCAGTACACGAAAATGTTGAGCCTTTTTTTTGTTTCGTTAGTATTTCCCGACTCCTTTGACTTGGAAAACAACTTTTATTTGTTGGCAAATTTTGAGAAAAATATGAAAAAAGTTGAATACCCTCTCCGGAATTGAAACTGTGTTCTTCTTTTGGGAGAAAAGGTACAGTCCGACACAGGAAGAACAGTCGTAAACAGAAAGTAAAAATTTGTTGCCCAATTTCATTGAAGTAAACCAACAGTCACAGAAAATCACTCTTTCCTCAGTTAGTAGTTTCACACACTAGTCATCCCTGTCATAAAGACGTATTTTAGGAATTTGTATCGGTTCAAATACCAATATTTTTAAACAACTTTTAGCGTTTACTGTATAGACTTTTTTCTGTAAGCGATTTCGTTCCACTCTGAGTGTGTAATAATGTAAGGTAATTTTTAAAATCCAAAACATCAGTTACGGGAACACGCTAGCGTGACTTACTGGATAATAATTCTAGTACGTTGGGAGTCCTTGCCAAATACACCACCAGCCTCCGTAGCCGAGGTCGCTAACATACGCCTGTGGGGTGGCGTGAAGGTAAGCCGGTTCGAGTCCTGGTGGTGGATGAAATTTCCATTGTCACTAGGTTGTGGCGTGAAGTTTCTTATCACCAGTCTTTGGGCCAATGCCCTGTATTAAATCCAAACCTCTCCGCCGTGTCCCATGAAGTGAAGGCATGTGACATTGCTGACGATGATACTTCATCGGACGAGGTCGTTAAGCTCGGCGGCCGCTTTGATGGTTTTCGAGAGCAGTAGGCAACATGCCGCTACCGGCATATGTATATATCATTTCGCCTACACTTAACAGATACACATACGCACACAGCTGTCATACTTTATGAAAGGTAAGGAAAAGCCTTTGCAGTTAAATTGATGAACCTACCCGCCGGTGTCTATCAGCCATTCGTGTCATACGACTTCACTTTATCAAGTAGACTTTCCACCGACATTGAATGAATTCAGAGACATCGCCAGTAACAGATCGGCACAGCCGACACGAAAGTGAAACAGTGATTCCCGGGAAGTTGAAATTGGAGTTGCTGGATGAAATGCGACGTTTTTCACGTGAACTGAGAATAGTCAAGAACGTTAAAGCTGCGACGCAGCAGTAACTTAAACAACTGACCCTTAAATTTATTATGCTGCTGCATCGTTAAGGTTTGGTTCAAATGGCTATGAGCACTATGGGACTTCAGTTCTGAGGTCATCAGTCCCCTAGAACTTACAACTACTTAAACCAAACTAACCTAAGGACACCACACACACATCCATGCCCGTGGCAGGATTCGAACCCGCGGCCACTGCGGCCACGCGGTTCCAGACTGTAGCGCTTCGAACCGTTCGGCCACTTTGGCCGGCATCGTTACTGGAAACGCTGGTTTATCGCCGAATATCAGCAGCGCGAATAAAAAGTGCACTTCAAGGCTTGGTGCCTCAAAGTGAAAAAGGCGAAACGCATCTGGGAGAAGTAAAATACAGTTCAGCAAGAAAATACGGTTTTTGTTTATAAAACAAATTAGAATTTTTCACATGCCTGGCGAGAACCATTTATTATACATAATTGCCTAATTTTGTCAGTGCATACGAACATCCACACTCTGTTCACAACAACGCCAGAACGAGTATTGTACAGCAGGCAAACGGGCGTACCATAAACGTTTCGTTTGTCAATCGTAGTCACGTAAGTGGCGAGAGAGACGTGGTTCCTGCAATATGTATTTTTCCAGCCTCGATCTGTATCTAATTCAGTACGTGTTCCCATTTACGTCACGTTTACATTTCATATTTGCTTCTGTGTGGCAAGGTGATCCACTTCTCTCCAGAGGACTAACAATTCAGTTTTCCCTGTGGCTTTTTTCCTTCGTTGCCTGCCATTTAAGACAATTAACCATTTCTACGACGCTATAGCGTTGATTGAACACAACAGCCAAGACCAGCAGCTCTCTTCTCCAATCACATGTAGTGCATGGACAGAAAAATTGCTGTACCAAGCGGTCTATTTTTCATGTACTTCGCATTTACTATTACTTCCAGTGCAGAGTTCCTTCTCTTTCCAGCCAAAAACATTTTTCTTTGGCGACATACTTCGTTGTGCTGCTTTGAATGAACAACGGTTGCTGCGGATTTGTTCGAGTCTCAAAAGCATACTCGTTTCACATTAATTATCACGTCAGTTTGTTTAGTTTTTGTGTGCACCATTCGTCCTAAGTGAAAGCTAATGAAATGGTTGGTGTTCATGCAGAATACGTCAGCTAGTAACCAACTGGCAGAAGGATGTAATCTTTTTTTTTCTCCTTTTTCGAAGACGGAACATCGTCTTCAACAATCGTCCAATTTTTCTTTATATGGATAAATGTTTGCTTTTTCGGTGGGGAGCATCTCATCGTTACTCATCGCTGTGAATCATTTAGATCTTCCCTCGATAGCCAGCTGTTCAAACATCTTGAGTCCACATGCAGTTGGTGGCGAGGGTGGTAGAATTTGCCCTGGAATAGTTTCCTGCAGCCCAACGCCCCTCCGTTGCAAGGGGTTTGGTTTGATGAAGTGACTAGGTTGAGCGGAGCACTGTTTTCACTGACTACCGGAGTTTAGCTAACCGCATGAAGAAATAAACCTAAAATGGTCAGGGAACGGTGTTCCCGCAGGAAGAGAATTCGCGCCGTTTCGATCGTAGTGTCCGACCTCGGGTGCGCGGTGTCTTCAAATAGGTGGGCGTAGCTGATTGCCTTCTCTGTTTCCGTCAGGCTGTTCTGACAATTTTCGTACAACTATCTTCAGAAGTAGTTTTGTTTATTTATACTTCAGAATCCTTAAATATCTTCAGAAATGGTGCCCAAATTCATGATAGTGAATAATGTATAAAAGTGGCTTGATATTTAGTACTCCTAGATGGGGCTACCTGGCCAATAATGCCATGCGATCATTTCATTTCATTCGATATTTTGTAGAATATATCCTCGCTTCTTTTGTACAAGAATATAAAACTACTACACTGCTGGCCATTAAAATTGATACACCAAGAAGAAATGCAGATGATAAACGGGTATTCACTGGGCAAATATATTATACTAGAACTGACATGTGATTACATTTTCACGAAATTTAGGTACATAGATCTTGAGAAATCAGTACCCAGAATAACCACCTCTAGCAGTAATAGCGGTCTTGATACGCCTGGGCATTGAGTCAAACAGAGCTTGGATGGCGTATACAGGTACAGCTGCCCATACTGCTTCAACACGATACCACAGTTCATCAAGATAGTGACTGGCGTATTGCGATGAGCCAGTTGCTCGGCCACCATTGACCAGACGTTTTCAAATGGTGAGAGATCTGGAGAATGTGCTGGCCAGGGCAGCAGTCGAACATTTTCTGTATCCAGGACCTGCAACATGCGGTCGTGCATTATTCTGCTGAATTGCAGGGTTTCGCAGGGATCGAATGAAGGGTAGAGCCACGGGTCGTAACACATCTGAAATGTAACATCCACTGTTCAAAGTGCCGTCAATGCGAACAAGAGGTGACCGAGACGTGTAACCAATGGCACCCCATACCATCACGCCGGGTGATACGCCAGTATGGCGGCGACGAATACACGCCTCCAACGTGCGTTCACCGCGACGTCACCAAACACGGATGCTACCATCATGATGCTGTAAACAGAACCTGGATTCATCCGAAAAAATGAAGTTTTCCCATTCGTGCACCCGGGTTCATCGTTGAGTACACGATCCCAGGCGCTCCTGTCTGTGATGCAGCGTTAAGGGTAACCGCAGCCATTATCTCAGAGCTGATAGTCCATGCTGCTGCATACGTCGTCGAACTGTTCGTGCAAATGGTTGTTGTCCCGCAAACGTCCCCATCTGTTGACCCAGGGATCGAGACGTGGCTGCACGATCCGTTACAGCCATGCGGACAAGATGCCTGTCATCTCGACTGCTAGTGATACGAGGCCGTTGGGACCCAACACGGCGTTCCGTATTACCCTCCTGAACCCACCGATTTCATGTTATGTTAACAGTCATCGGATCTCGACCAATGCGAGCAATAATGTTGCGATACGATATACCGCAATGCCGATAGGCTACAATACGACATTTATCAAAGTCGGAAACGTGATGGTACGCATTTCTCCGCCTTACACGAGGCATCACAACAACGTTTCACCAAGCAACGCCGGTCAACTGCTGTTTGTGTATGAGAAATCGGTAGGAAACTTTCCTCAAGTCAGCACGTTGTAGGTGTCGCCACCGGCGCCAACCTTGTGTGAATGCTCTGAAAAGCTAATCATTTTCATATCACAGTATCTTCTTCCTGTCAGTTAAATTTCGCGTCTGTAGCACGTCATCTTCGTGTTGTAGCAGTTATAGTGGCCAGTAGTGTATAATGTTGTGGGAAGCCTGTTGTCCACGATACGAACAGTAATGCTGCTAATTTTGACGTGGAAATATACTCTAGTGATAGGCACCAAGACAAATTGGGAACAGTGCAGTATTTTTCTTTTTCTTCCTAATACAAAATTAAAAATGTTATTGGTTCTGAGTAATTTCTGTTAAAAGTAGCTTACTGCCATAAAAATTAAAATAGGAAGTTTTAGGACCTCCACTCTTGCGGGAAACTGCGACACATCATTCATCTTCCTTCATACAATTTTTTTCCGATTGCGAACATAACAGCGCTCTCAAATAAAGAGCTTTCTGTGGTGCACACAATATATATCGCAGCATAAGGTCCGCCCGCTGTCTTTGCTGAAACGACGCCCTCCTCCGTTTTCTCACCGTCTCGTACGACGATATCGCAGATAACTGGAGTAGCCGCAGCGTTCCGTGTCTCTGAGCTGTCAGCTAACCGCATCTGCTGGCAGGCTCCAATTTGATAGTGTGCCCAATTGTGCCGAAGTTCGGGGCTTACTACCTGAATACTTCCCGAGCGGCGGAGGTGGTGCTCAGATTTGTACTTCAAATTATCCTGTAAACATTAATTTTACAGTCAGTAAATTTTATCAAACCCTCCTAAAGCCTTACTGTGGGCAGCCACCATAGCGCTCTGCATCCTTAGGAGCCATAAAATCGTTTTGAAATCTCTGTATCGTACAAAAATCTCGCAGACTTCCTGAAATTCATATATAGCATACATCACCATAGAGTCCCAAAGCATGTCAGAAATCTGTTATTAATTGCGGACATAGCTCTTAATTTTGTTAGAAACTTGCGTCATTTTCCCTTCGAGAAAACAGCTTCAAGCTTTCATGTCACATCGCAGAAACTATTGAACCCACTGATTGTTTTAAATAAACCAAATACTTCGCTTGGCAACGGAACTTTTGAAGTTGCGTATGGCACTACGTTTGCTGTATATAAGCGTCGGTAAAGGTTCATTTTTCAGTGTTGTTTACATTTAATGAGTAACAAAAATGAAATGTTGCCTCTATCTCCTAGAAAATCGCGTAAAAATTCTCAAATTCACGCAAGGTATAGATAGATACCTGTAGCGCCTCGAAGCGTGTCAAAAATCTGTTCGTAATAAATGCTGAAGCAACGTTTTTGCTTGAAAGAGGTGAAATTTCCGCAGTAGTATCTGCTTATATGAGAAGAGTGGGCACCACTATTTGCGCAATGGAAACGGCAGTCTCGAGAAAGCCGATGGTATCAGTCTCTCATTGGGGTGTGGGTAGCGCGAACGGCCCAGACGGTATTCTCTCAAATGTCGACTATTTTAAATCTAGCCATAGGGAATGGCGAGAGGATTCCTTCGAGTCCATCGCGACTTCTTCCCCGTTTGCAAACAAAACTGCGGGAATGGTGTGATAAGTGTTGGACTCGTGTAGGATGGAGGCGGAAACGCATGAGGCAGAAAATGCTGAGGCAGAAAATGCGGGTGGAAATTAGCCAAGTGCTGGTCAACTCGTGCACGTTATCAGTCCGGACGAGCGGCAGTTACGACGATGTTAAAGTGTACCGAGGAGACGTCGCCTGCGCAAAGGCAGAAAGGCGGTAACGGCTGAGCAGCGGTGTTTTGCCGCCAGGAATGACGCTGTTACATCACGCTAAGCAGTGCGTCGTGTGTGCGAATCCACAAATCTTCTGGTGCATTATCGCGCTTCTAGACTGCTTACTCGATAGCATGTTGCATGTTCCACTAGTTTCATGGGAATTTAGGGAACTAAGTAGAGCTGCTAGCAACCAGAGGGTTACTTGGAACGCTGCGGTCCTTTACGTGGCGCACTGCTGTCAGAAGTTTGTGCCCTTGCCTTCCTCTGGTCTGAGAACCGTCTCATCCAACAACTCTGTAGGGAATTTACCAGTAGAAATTATATTTTTGTAACCTGTCACATGTGATAATACATTAACCAGCCAAAACATTATGACCATTAGCTTAATAGCGTGTTAGTCCGTCTTTCGAACGTAGTTCAGCAGCGATTCTGCGTGGCATGGATTCTGTAAGTCCGTGGCAGGTTCCCGGCGATATGTGACACCAGATGTCTACGTACGGTTTACGTAATCCCAGTAAAATATGAGCCAGCGGTTTGTGGGCGCGGAGCTAGCTCCCGATAATGTCCCATCGCGTTTAATGCAGACGAATTTGATGCTCAAGACATTAGCGTGAGTTCACTGTCGTGCTCCTGAAGTCACCGCAACACTATTATGGCCTTTTAACACGGACAGCTGGAAAATGCCATCGCCGTCGAGGAAGACATCAAGGGAGAACGAATGAAAGTGATCCGCAATAACGTTAACGTAATCCAAAACCGTCACGGTTCATTCCATTACTTTCACAAGCCCCATGGAATCCCAGATCAACATTTAATTGCTGGAAGTTCGGCCATATGTCTTCCCGCTGTACTTCCAGTGTCACAGGTCGACATTGTGGACGCCCATCACATCCAAATACTCCATTTGCCCCACCTCTCATCTGTGTCAACTGCAAAGCGCACCATTCGCCAGACTGCAGGATTCTCCAGAAAGAAATGAAAATCATTGAGTACAAGACCCTGGACCGACTGACCTACAATGAGGCTAAGAGAAAATTTGATCGCCTGCATCCTGTACGTATGACATTTTATGCCGCCGGTACAATAGTTCTGGCACCATCAGCTCTGCCAACCCCCGTCACCTCTCAAGGCCGGAATACTACACCTGCCCCCTTGATGGTGGGGGGCATTTACTTCCCTGTTGCTCCTGCACCACCTACTTCGGGAGCAACACCCCCTCCCAACCTCCCCCCCCCCCCCCAACTTCTAAGCCGTAGAAGCGCAAGTCTTCTTCGGCTTCTTTCGGTAGTAAGGAGTCCCTTGGGTCACACCCTTCGCAGGTTTCTGCTTGTGAGAAATATGATATCCACCATTGTTTTAAGAGCTTAAAAGCAGCTGGTCTTTGGGATTAATGCTCATCCTCAGTTTCGGAGACTGAGCCAGTGAAGTCCTCCCAGCCAGAGGAACCCAAGCAGCAGCGAGAGAAATCCGAAAAGACCCCTGAGACAAAGCAAATTGCGATGGAACCCAAGCTCTGCGTCTGAGGATGGGGTGGAGATTCTGGCGTCTGCTGAGGACTTAGATCTCGCCGGACCCTCAGAAAAATGGATATAGACTGCTCAGGTAATAAGTCGGTGGCAGCAGGTGACCCTGAGGCGTAAACTGCCTCAATGAATGTTCCATGCCTTCCCAGTCTCACGATGACGTCATTCTCCAGTGGAATTGCGGCGGTAGCCTGACAGCTACGGCAACTGTTAAACTTTACACCTGCTATATGCATTGCCCTCCAGGAAACCTGGTTCCCGGCAATGCAGACTCCTGCCCTCCGCAGCTATAAGGGATATTACAGGAACCGTAGCGAGTGTCAGGTGGAGTCTGCATTTATGTCCTAAACTCAGTCTGTAGTGACCTTGTGCCCCCTTCAAACCCTTCTTGAAGCAGTGACTGTCAGAATGACGACGACGCAGGAAATAACTGTCTGCAATGTATATCTTCCTCCACATGGTGCAGTACCCCTGAATGTATTAGCTGCACTCATTGAGCAACTCCCTGAACCTTTCATAATTTTAGAAGATTTTAACGTCCATAACCCCTTGTGCGGTGGCACCGTCCTTACTGGTCGAGCCAAAGATGTCGAAACTTTACTGTCTCAGTTTGACCTCTGCCTCTTAAATACTAGGGCCGCCACACATTTCAGTGTGACTCATGGTAGTTACTCGGCCATTGATATCAATTTGCAGCCCAGGACTTCTCCCTTCTATCCACTGGAGAGCACATGACGACCTGTGTGGTAGTGATCATTTCCCCATCTTCCTGTCACTGCCCCGGCGTCAGGCCCACGGACGCCTGCCCACATGGTCTTTAAACAAGGCGGACTGGGAAACTTTCACCTCCGATGTCACCATTGAATCTCCCACACACGGTAACATCGATGTGATGGTTGAGCAAGTGACTACCACAATGGTTTCTGCGGCAGAAAACGCGATCCCTCGCTCTTCAGCGTGCCCGAGGCGTAAGGCAGTCCCTTGGTGGTTGCCGAAGTCGCTGAAGCAATTAAGGATCGTCGGCGAGCTCTACAGCGGCACCCTTCTCTGAAGTACCTCTAAGCCTTTAAACGGCTCCGTGCCCGCGTTCGCCTACGTATCAAACGACGGAAGCATGAGTTTTGGGAGAGATACCTCTCGACCATTGGGTGCCATACGTCACCTTCCCAAGTATGGGCAAAGAGCAAACGTCTTTTCGGGTACCAGACCCCAACAGGTGTTCCCAGTCTTACATAAATGGCGTATTATCTACCGACGCAAACGCAATTGCTGAGCAGTTTGCTCGAGTCTCTGGGTCGGAGCATTACCCTCCAGCCTTTCGCACTCTCAAACGGCGTCTGGAAGGGAAAGTCCTCTCATTCACTACACGCCACAGTGAACCCTATGATTCCCTATTTAGAGAGTGAGAGCTCCTCAGTGCCCTTGCACATTGCCACGACACAGCTCCTGGGACTGATCGCATCCACAGCCAGATGATTAAACATCTCTCATCTGACTACAAGCGACATATTCTCGTCATCTTCAACCGGATCTGATGCGATGGCTTCTTTCCATCGCAGTGGCGGGAGTGCACCACCGTTCTGGTGCTCAAACCCGGTAAAAACCCGCTTTATGTGGATAGCTATCGGCCCATCAGCCTCACCAACGTTGTTTCCATGCTGCTGGAACGAATGGTATGTCGGCAGTTGGGTTGGGTCCTGAAGTTACGTGGCCTACTGGCTCCATATCAGGGCGGCTTCCGCCAGGGTCGCTCTACCACTGATAATTTTGTGTCGCTCGATTTTGCCATCCGAACAGCCTTTTCCAGACGGCGATACCTGATTGCCATCTTTTTTGACTTATGTAAAGCATACGACACGACTTGGCGGCATCATATCCTTGCCACATTGGGAGCGGGGTCTCCGGGGTCATCCACAAAGTGTAGTCATGGGCTTTAGCCCACGGCTTCCAGTTTTCAGCCGCAAAGTCGTATGTCATGCACTTCTGTCGGCGTCGTAGCGTTCATCCGGTCCCAGAACTTTACCTTAATCACGATCCACTCACTGTAGTGGAGACTCATCGATTCTTAGGAGTGGTTTTCGACGCTCGATTGACGTGGCTTCCTCATCTTCGTCGGCTTAAACAGGAGTGCTGGCAGCACCTCAATGCCCTCCGTTGCCTCAGCAACACCAGTTGGGGTGCAGATTTCTTTACGCCGCTGCAGCTCTACAGAACCCTTGTCCAATCCCGTATTGACTATGGGAGTGTGGTTTATGGTTCGGCAGCGCCCTCAGCTTTCCATTTTCTCGACCCTGTGCACCCCTGTGGGGTTCAACTAGTGACGGGAGCTATTAGGACGAGCCTGGTGACCAGCGGAGGCTGGGATCCTTCCATTGCAAATCAGACGTGCACAATTGAACGTCAGTAACGCTGTAATTATTCGTAGATCCCCCGAGCATCCGAATTACCGTCTCCTTTTCCCGCGGGCGGTGGTTCATCTCCCGCATCGGCGGACCAGATGGGGGCTAACGATTGCGGTTCGCGTGCAGTCCGTTCTCTCCAAACTGTGGTCTTCCCTTTATCATTTCTACTTTCGGTCCGTTCACGTACGCCTCCATGGTGTACGCCTCGGCCGCAGCTTCGTCTGGACATTTGCATGACTCTAAGGACTCCGTTAATCCCGCCGCTCTCCGCTGTCACTTCCTCTCGATTCTTGACGTGTTCCGGGGCTCTGGCGTGGTTTACACCGACGGTTCGATGGCTGATGGTCACGTATGCTTTGCATTTGTTCACGGAGGACATATTGAACAGCACTCCTTGCCAGGTGGCTGCAGTGTTTTCACTGCAGAGCTGGCGGCCGTACCTCGTGCCCTTGAGCACATCTGATCATGTCCTGTGTGGTGTGTAGTAACTGATTTCCTGTGTAGTGACTGATTGAGCAGCCTACAAGCTATCGACCAGTGGTACTCTCGCCATCCTCTGGTAGCGTCCATCCAGGAATCCATCTACGCACTGGAACGGTCCCATCGTTGGTGCGTTCTGTCTTACGCCGCAAAGATTTTTGGATTTGGAAGATGGGGTGGAAAAACAGTATGCACAATAAACTGTGTGTCATTAAGGAGACTGCGAATGTGTGGAAGTCTTCCCTGCAGGCTTTTCGCAGGGAATCAGTTGTCCTATGTCGGCTCCACATTGACCATACGTGGCTTCTGGAGATAGGCATCTCCGAAGCTGACCTGCGTTCTGTCTTACGCCACAGGGTTTTCAGGCTTTGGGAGACGGAATGGCATAACAGTAAGCACGAAAAGCTGCGTATCATTAAGGAGAAGTCCTCAATGCGGTCCTCTCGCAAGGAATCAGTTGTCCTCCACCGGCTTCGCATTGGCCATACATGGCTAATGCATGGTTACCTACTCCATTGCGAGGACCCACCTCTGTGTCGCAGTGGCTCCCAAATGACAGTCGTCCACTTCTTGCTGGACTGCCCACTTTTAGCCGTTCTTCGGCGGACTTTTAACTTTTCCAGATCCCTACCTTCGATGTTGGGTGACAGTGCCTCAGCAGCCGCTTTAGTTTTACGTTTTATCCGTGAGAGTGGGTTTTATACTTCCATGCCGGTTTTAGCGCATGTCCTTAGTCCCTCTGTGTGCTCCACCCTAGTGCTTTTAGGGTGGAAGTTTTAATGTGTTGCAGAGCGGCTGGCTTTTCCTTTTCATTCTCGTGGTCGGCCAGCCACTGTAATCTGCTTTCATGTTTCACTCTCTTCTGTTTCTAGCGTCTCTGTTGTTTTCCTGCTCTCTTTTGTTTCTTTTAGTGTTCGTTGCCTTTCCGTCGTTCTTGTGGTTTTTCCTTTTTTCCGTATTGTGTTATATGTCTTGTCCCTTTTATTCTCACACTTGTGGCATTGTTTTATTAGGAACAAGGTACCGATGATCTAGTAGTTTGATCCCTTCCCCCCCCCCCCCTTTTAAACCAACCATGCTGCCACGCGACTCTGGATAGAATAAAAGTGGGATGGTATTATTAAATCTCTTCTTCACCTTATTCTTTTACCTTTTCCCATTGTTCCACGAGTCGACATTGTTCAGAGACTGAAGGAATGCTAGTGGCAGTTGCTGGCCGGACGTCCTTCCTGAAGCCACCACTTCCCCCGGGTGTACCCCATCTGTCTGCGTTTAGAGTAAATTCAAGTTTGAAAACGTGTTCTAATTGTTTGCTTAGTGTGTAACGGTAGCGGCACCTGGATACCAGCTAGGTATTTACGTACGTGAGAGTGGGAAACAGCCTGAAAACCACATCCAGGCTGGCTATCTTACCAGCCCCCATCGTTAACCCACGACGCGAATTCGATTTGGGACTGGCTCACCTCCACCAAAAAAAATATGAACGTTACTCTAAATTTTGGAACCAAACAGATTAGTTTACTTCACAGACAAGGTAAGTGTAATATGACTGTGCATTATCTTTTATCCTGATTACACTTCGTAATTCTTGTGCTCAAGAGTATTGCCGAAGGGGTTTATGATGAAAAAAAAACGTGAACTTCGGAAATCGTAAGTTTGGTGGAAAATTTTTTTGAAAGATTATTTACAAACATTTTATACACTCGGGTGACAGGTCTTGGGATACCTCACAATACCATGTCATACAATACCATGTAGTGCTGCAGCTCGGCGTTGCATGGACTGAACAAGTCGTGGAAGCGACCTGCAGAAATACTGAGCCATGCTGCCTTTACAGCCGTCCATTATTGCGAAAGTGTTTTCAGTGCAGGATTTTGTGCACCAACCGGCCTTTCGATTGTGTCCCATAAATGTTTGATGGGATTCGTTTCGGGCGATCCGGGTCGCCCAATCATACACTCGAACTGTCTACAATGCTCTTCAAACAAATCGCGAACATTTGTGGCACGCTGACATGACATCGTTGTTTGGGAACATAAGATCCATGAATGACTGCAAATAGTCTCCAGGCAGATGAATATAACCATTTCCAGTCAATGATCGGTTCAGTTGGATCAGAGGACTCAGTCCATTGCGTGTAAACACAGCCCACTTCAGTATGCAGCCACCACCAGCAGAGCAATGTTTGTTAGACAATTTAACTTAGAATGATAGTTCCTGTCCTGTCGCTGAATATTGACCAATTCACATGGAACAGCATGTATAATTGCAGTCCGCAGCTCTTGGTCTAGTGACTAGCGTTGCTACCCCTGGATCACGGGGTCCCGGACTCGATTCCCGGCCGGGTGGAGATTTTCTCTACCCGGGGACTGGGTGTTTGTGTTATCATCATCATTCGTGATGGTGGCTAGATTGGACTGTGTAAACATTGTGACTGTAGGGGGGGCTGATGACCGAGCAGTCGAGAGCCCCACAAACCAGACATCATGTATAAGTGCAGAAAATTTCCGCTGGCGTGGACCTGCCAATCTGCTTTTTACCCCGCCCCCTATCCCTCCTCCCCACCCCCCACCTTCCCCGTCAACCATCATTGTTATTGCTGTGCCAGTCTCATAAACGACTAAATGTAAACGCGTTGTTCATAGCATTTCCGCTAATTTTAAAGTAGATCACCAGTTGAAGATGGGTCCTAGTGAAACAAGTTCAGTTCGGAAATGCTGAGTTTGAATATAAGATGTTAAAAAGAGCACCAAATAACGGTCCTCTCATCCTGATAGCACACGTGGTCGGCCGTGTCCTGGTGTTCGGGGTGCAGTTTCGGTCTGTACAAACTGTCGCCACATCCGAGAAGCAACAGAACGATTCACGTTAAGCCTTCGTTCCATATGGGTTTCCGACTGTTCTGCTTCCATTCTTCCTTTGCCCCTCCACCGTAGGGAGTCTGGTAGGCGTCTTCTCTGTGCCATATTGCACAGTCTGTGACTGCACACAGCGATTGTGGTTGTGGTACTGCCCGACAAACATTAGTTCGTTTGATAGGTGACCTGACGTCATCTTTGGCGCGGTTTCCTGTTGACCGAAACGCCATCTTCCGTGCAGAACACGATCGTGCGGAGATACGTTGACAGTTTGTATGATTATATGGATGGGGAAAAGCGGTTTGTTGTTTTAGTTTGACACCATTTTATATGTACCGTTTTGTGCTAAATTCCGTGTTTCGTTTCGTATTCCTATTAACGCTGATAAGCAATGTTTTCCGTTAATTGATAGTTTACTCGAAAAATCAGTTATTCCAAATAACCCTCGGCTCCTGTTGTTTCGGATAATCAATCCTCTAATCTAGCAAAAATGTCAATGGGCTGTTGTTCAAAACAAATGCATCGTAAAACAGTTATGTTCGTTGATATTCTGATGGAAAAGACATTCGGCACGACTGTACCCGTGAAGAACCGCTGTTTAGGTTGTGGTGAACGCCTGTGTGCTTGACAGTAAACCTCCACACGGGACGTTGAAATACAGGTTGTAATGTTTCTTTTTTTTTGGCTGCCACGTGGTGCAGGCCTATATACATGATAAATGTGCTTATCTTCAAATGTTCACTACGATTAACGTTACTGCTTCCTTTCACACACATTCAAATTTGAGAATCACCTTAGAAAGACAAGACAACTGAGTAGGTAGGAAATAGCTTCCGCACCCCCCCCCCCCCTTTCTCTCTCTCTCTCTCTCTCTCTCTCTCTCTCTCTCTCTCTCTCTCTCTCTCTCTCTCTCGCTCTCTCTGTGTGTGTGTGTGTGTGTGTGTGTGTGTGTGTGTGTGTGTGTGTGTGTGTGTGTCTCCTTCCCTCCCTCTCTTTCTCGCGCCTGTCCCATGCGTTTTTCGAGACCATTGTTTGCTACCCAATGTTGAAACGAATTTGTCAGACTGCTTTGCTTCGGGAGTAACCGACTTTCGCTTGCGACCCAGCATGCCGTTCCTTTTCTTTACCCTACTTGTTCTTACCGTTAGCGGTCGAATACTTCCCTCAAAGCAAAAGCGAACACTTTCTCGATTGGAAATGGAAGACCGTAAATTGCAGCTTTTTTGAAGCGAAGTTAGTGGTACCTGTACGTCTGTGACATTCAGAGGTGGCTACGATAACCTCTCAGTACTCCATGAATCAAGGTTGCAAGATGATCTCTGATCGTTGTCCTCCGGTGCTTTTGCTGCCACTGTAGATGTGACATGATATTGTAATCTGAAATTACTATTTTGTGCGTTTTCTCCAAGAGACACCCACTCATGTTAAGCTGAGGTGCTCTACGTAAAATTGCGTTGCAAAGCCACACTATACAATTATGGGAAGATCGTAATTCAGCATCCTGGGCCACCATCATGGTGTGTGTTTTGTCGTTGTTTCCCTAAGTTCTCTTAACAGGAAGTGCTCTTTTGCGAAGCCTTCTTGTTGATCACGTCACAATATCGAGAGAGAGAGAGAGAGAGAGAGAGAGAGAGAGAGAGAGAGAGAGAGAGAGAGAGAGTTTGTGTGTGGGGGGGGGGGGGGGGGGGGATTCAGGTTCAACATCCCGTCGATGAAGTCATTGGGGATCGAATGGATAACGTTCAAATGGCTCTGAGCAGTATGGGACTTAATTTTCGAGGTCATCAGTCCCCTAGAACTACTTAAACCTAACTAAAATAAGGACATCACACACATCCATGCCTGAGGTAGGATTCGAACCTGCGACCGTAGCAGCAGCAAGGTTCCGGACCGTAGCGCCTAGAACCGCTCGGCAACCCCGGCGGGTAATGGATAAGGACATTGGGCGTATCTTCTCTGAGAGAATCATCCCGACATTCACCATACACAGTTACCGCAAGTCACATAAACCTGAATCTGGACGCAGATTTGAATCCCCCTACTTCCGAATGCGCATCCAGTGTCTTACCGGCCCGCTTAGTGAAATTCTCAGGAGATAGAAGCAAAACACTGACGCACTGACAAAAATGACTTTTGTCCAGCTATTTTAACATCACCTCTTGATTATCCGCTTTACATTGCCCATAAAAACGCAGTCCATAAGAAAATCGTGTTCTCTAAATGCCCGTGAAATGTGGGTGTGACGTCAGATCTGTTTAGTTTGTGACCTTCGGGTAATGTTTCGTCACATAGCGTGCGCGCGGATGCCGATAACCTGATCCGTCTGCCTGTTTCGTTCTTGACACCAGTAGACATTGTTAATTACTTTCATTAGCACATGACGAAATTCCCTTTTAATGGAATTTGGGATCGACAGTTTCATTTATAATTCAATTTTCGTCGTATTATAATTGTATTGAAACAAGAAGAAGAGAAGAAAAATGAAGGAGAAGGAAGAGTTTGGATAAACAATAGGGTAGTGCAGACTGAGTAAGAGAGGAAGGACGGGACTTAAGGTTGCCATTCTGTTGACATCGTCATCATTGGAGGGGTAACACTCTCACTGGCCGAAGGATGAACAGAGAATCGGCAACGCTAGATTGGCCACGTGGAAAGCGTCCAACAGCAGCAGTCATGTTTGTTTGAGGTATCCGAAGTGACTATTCTTGGCAAAACTGAGACGTTGCCATAAATTTGAGCCTTTATAATAAAATCCATAAACTATTTTCCCAGTAGCTTTTCCGTACCTGTTTGCCTATTGACTAATTCAGTTTTCTTTACTCATGAAAACAAAACAGCAATGGCCCTGGTTTCCTGTTGTTCACACCAAAACTAAGTTCGTTGTGAGGTTTTTTTGTTTTGTTTTGTTTTTTTCTCCGTTATACTAGTAAATCCAGACAATACTCATGAATAGTGGGAGACCCTTAACTTAGTCTTTGTTACACAATCTCTTCACGAATTAATGACCCATATATTTTTTGTCTTTTGGTCTCAGTGTTTCACGTTGGAAGATTAAATGTGGCGCGGTTTCATTCCCCACAACACATGTCCTGCATTTAACGGTTTCTTTCTCTATAACCGTAATGTGCAGGTGTTCCCTGGGGGCAGTCAGACATACCATGAGTTTAATGTGTATCTTGTTCAAGCCCAGGATTGCAGAACTTCTTCTAAAACATGGTTTCTGCGTCATTAGCTTGGCATGTTTCTGTTTTCGAATCAAAGTCCAATATTCTACGTGTTGCCCCGTGGTCCAGCTACCTCCTTCCTGAGTGACCAGGAACCCACAGGAGGTTTCCGCTGTTGCTTTCCTCTAGCCTCACTATAGATTCATCGTATTCTGAGTCGATCTTCGATGTAATTACAGGGACTGATAGAGACTTTAGACGACTTGATTGTCTGAATGAATGTAGATGTATCGATCCTTGTAAGACCTACGCAGATTCTCTTCGGCCTGGAAGACCGTTGACAGCTTCACTAGAGAGATGGCGCTCTCTAGTCTAGGCTGTATCAGGCATACCTCGACCCCAACACCTTAATCTCTTTTCGATGCGTCAGTAAACCAGACAGTGTCTCCTGAAATGTATCCTTGTTAACTCTTCCACTCCCTCCTACAACCAGTTGTCACACTGAAAGGTTTGCTGAAACTGCTGGAAGTTGTTTAGTCTGCCAGAATTTCCTCGGCAATTTTATGTTTAACATATTTGTTACATAAGTGTGGGATTGGAGTATCCTGAAGTTTTCCAGTTTTTAACCTGTATGCTCTGCCGCTGCCTCCATTGTAACCCAACGATTTGATGGTGGCATGTCCTGCATTGCTCCATTCCAGAAATGGGTGTTCTACTATAGTGCGTTTAAAATTATTTGCGACTTTTGACGTTTGGCTCAAAGTCGGGGACGTGACGCGGTTGCCCAGGTAACACCAATGGCGAGCCAGCCTTCCCCTACCACGCTGTCAGCAGTTCGGATGGTAAAGCGCCCCTGTTGCCACGCCGTGGGTAAACTGTACGACGTGGTGCCACGCATCAGCACCTGCGTACATTACGTCTCGTTGTAAAGTGGTATTTTTTGGTGTTGAAGTGCGTTGCAGTCGTCAGGTATTGTGAACGAGTGTTTCGTGTTGGCGCTGCATTAACAACAGTGCAGTACGTCTGAAAACACAAGATTCGCAATAAAAGTGGACGTCCAGGAACACATTCACTGGCTGTGAAAATAATGTTCTGCGGCAAAATATTCCTACGAATTCAACAATAATTATGGCCATTGTGCCGTACCACTGTTCTGGTACAGATAAAGCTACAACAATGCACTGGATGCAAGCGGATATTAGGGTTCTGAGTACAAAGAAATCTTCCACTGGATGAAATGTCGTGTGACGAGGGCCTCCCGTCGGGTAGACCGTTCGCCAGGAGCAAGTCTTTCGATTTGACGTCACTTCGGCGACTTGCGCGTCGATGGGGATGAAATGATGATGATTAGGACAACACAACACCCAGTCCCTGAGTGGAGACAATCTCCGACCCAGCCGGGAATCGAACCCGGGCCCTTTCGATTGACAGCCTGTCGCGCTGACCACTCAGCTACCGGGGCGGACGTAGCTTGTATAAGGCATAGTTAATGGAACGTGAAGAGCTGTACAAGCCAAAACCCCCACGGTATCAGGTTGACAAACAGGCTGACGCTAAAGCATTTAGTTTGATCACCCTTCGTCCGTATCACGCTAATTTAAATCCGACTGAGAATACGCTCATCGAAGCTAAAACACTGAAAGAAGAAGCCATTGGAAATATTACACCACAGGACAGGTCTCGAGTTGTTAGCCATACCAAGAAGATAGTTGAGGAGAGATGGATTCACAGAGGACTATGGCGAGTTTTGAGTGATACGTAACTTCTCTTGTTGCCACGTTAAAATCTGCTTCTTTTGCCAAAACACAGCATAGTTTAGAAATATTCCTCTCACTAACATTCCAATGCAGTTGAAATTGCGATAGAATCATGAAATAGTGTGTTATTAAACTAGTAATGAAGGCAAGTCAGTGCAACAACTTATGAAACAGCCCATTCTCAGAATAAAATAATCGCGAAACTTCTTCTCGTACATTGCCACAAAACCCACAGCAATTCTCGTTTCACCAACTACCGATGGCCCTTAAAATTATATTATTGCATTGAAAAACATCTATTGTTGCTTGACTATCGCGGCGAATATGAAAGTTTCGGACATTAGTCATATGGCAAAATGTTCTGCCCTTTGTGTGCTATCATTTGCCAAAATCTTGTTTCGATACCTCCAACAGTTTATGAGATAAGTGGAATTTATGACTATTTCTTTCTGGCGTTTTCGCTGACGCGTGCTTTCATGACGGAGTGGTTTACATACCATCCATTTTGTCGAGACTGCAGACAGATCTCTTCAAATTTAAAGAATATTTCAATATGCTTTATGCATTTCATACGAAGCAACATATGACCTAACATACACGAAACGCAATTCATAGCGGCCTTTATGTTTCACAGGAAACTTTAATTTCTTGCAGCACTTTACCTAAGATGGAAATGCCACAATAGCAACGAGCGTTAACGGTTTGCTACTATTAACTATTTGCTAGGCACTTCATCATGAAGCTGACAAATTAACCTGTAAGATGTGCGAGAGTCAGCTGTTTTTATGTGATAGTTTCTGTACAATCGTTTGAGAAAGATTGCAGATTGGCCAGCTTGCGCGGCTTGTTGCTCATGCAGTCACCTGCTGACGCGTCCAGCTTACGATGGCAACTACGCTTCCCTCCACTCGTTCCACACTGAACTGTCAAAAGTCTCAACTAATTTTAAACGCACTGTAATTCTGCCTGTTACGTCTAGACAGGCAAATCTGCGCACTTTCCCAAGCCCCTAGTAGCCACTTTCCGTTTCACTTACCGATATACATACGCACATTTCGAAGTCACAACTTCATTATCAGGACCCAGGTTGTCACGTAAGCAGCTTCATTGTAGCCGTAGTAGCTTTTCTTGACAATATCGAGGCAGCGAAATACACGCCAGAAGACAGTATCGATTTTGCAGAATGACCTGCAGAAGGTTGATGAAACCGAGCGAGGTGGCGCAGTGGCTAGCACCTTGGACTCGCATTCGGGAGGACGACGGTTCAATCCCGCGTCCGGCCATCCTGATTTAGGTTTTCCGTGATTTCCCTAAATCGTTCCAGGCAAATGCCGGGATGGTTCCTCTGAAAGCGCACGGCCGAATTCCTTCCCCGTCCTTCGCTGATCCGACGAGACCGATGACCTCGCAGTTTGGTCTCTTCCCACAAACAACTCAACCCCAAGGTTGATGAATGGCGCAAGCTCTGACAGTTGATCCTGAACACAAATAAATGCAACATATTGCACATACATGGGGAAAAAAGTTCACTCTGTACAGCTACCCTGATGATGACAAATTTCTGGAAACTCTCTCACCGTACAGTATTTCGTAGTAGTTACCCCGAGCGACCTCAAGAGAAATGGCTACACAAAACAAGTAGTAGGAAAAGCAGATGCCAGAATGAAATTCATAGGAAATGTAACTCATCCAAGAAAGAAGTGGCTTATAAGGCGCTTGTTCGACCGATTCTTGGGTATTGTTTAACTGTAAAGGATCCTTACCAGGTAGAACTGATAGAAAGGACAGGGAAGATCGAACGAGGACGTTGCGTTTCTTCACTGGGTCGTTTAGCTGGCAGAAGAGCATTAGAGAGATGCTCAATAGACACCAGTGGCATACGTCACAAAAGAGGCATCAGGATAGGTTTACTATTGAAATTTAGAACGAGAACTTTCCGGGAAGAGTCAGACAGCATATAACGTCCTCCCACGGACGTCTCACGGAAAGACTACTACGGCAGAATTGGAGAAATCATAGCTAATACAGAGACTTACCGACAATCATTGTTCCCGCGCACCATCCTCGAGTGGAACACGTAAAGGGGCGTCAGTTAGTGGTACCAAAAGTACCCCCAGCCACACACCGGTAGGTGGCTTGTGGAGTATGATGTAGACGTAGATGAACGGCTGAAATCGTAATGATGAAACTGTGACTTGGAAATGTACATAGTCGCAGAATATAATGGTAGTGGGAGAAAAGCAGACACCGTTCATTATTAAGGTTTCTAGTCACAAAAATGTTTGCAAGCTGCGACTGAGCACAGTGTGGTGGTTTGTAGAGCAACCGCTCCCCCCTTTTCTGCGTTTCAGTTCTCGTCTGATATTCCTGTGTCATGTAACGCAGATTTTGTGCATTTACGTTGCAGTTTGCGTTATTTAGAAAGAAATGTGGCTTAAGGGGTGTAGTACGTCAAACGGGCCGACTTGGAGCAAGATAGGCACCACTGAACATTTTAATTTCCACTGTCTATACTTTTACAAATAAATTCATAAAACTTTGTCAGCATGACCAGGAAGGATTCAGAATTCACACTGTTAGCAGTGGAAGTTCGAAAACATACGAAATATATATTTTTTTACATGAGAAATTTCTTCATTTTTTTCACTTACTAATGGTAGCATTTGTTGCTGTAGGTACACTTTTCTTCATAAGTAAGAGTGTTTCTTTGATGAATTTTACACAGCATACAAACCATACTTAAAGGTGTATGAAACTCTAGAATTTTCCAAGTCTATTAAAAACTGTGGTAAAAATTGAGGTAATTAACTGTAAAATTTGTTTTTTTAAAAATGAAGTTTAAAATATAACAGTTCATTCGTTTTTTCATAAATGAAATAAATCCGAGTTTCATGCACCTCTATGTATGGTATGTATGCTGTGCAAAATTCATCGAAGAATCTCTCTAACTTATGAAGAAAAGTGTACCTATAGCAACAAATGCAGCCATTATTAAGTGAAAAAAATGATGAATTTTCACACGCAAAAAAATTTTATTTTGTTATGTTTTCGAACTTCCACTGCAATGGGTGTGAATCCTGAATCCTTCCTGGTGATGCTGACAAAGTTTTATGAATTTATTTGTAAAAGTATAGACACTGGGAATTAAAATGTCCTGTGATGCCTCTGCTGCTCCAAGTCGGCCCGTTTGACGTCCTGCCCTCCTTAAATAGGAGGCGAAAGATCACCTCGTGTTGTGCCAGAGATGAGCCGTATTATCGTTACCACCTTTATTGACTTGGCCAAGTCTGTCAGTGTCACCTTCCAGCCTAATCTTAGATGACGGGCTACAAGTCAGCTTGTCGCTTCATCCAAGATTTTAGAGCGACCATTGGAGGTGTTACACTGTCACGAACCGCGTGCGACAGGTTCTTGGGATGTGGGTGCTGTTGTGTTGGGATGTACGGCCGCAGAGGCATGCGAGCAGAGTCGCGGACCCCCTAGGGTAGCGTTAAGCCAGCTGTGTCCGCAGCGTGCTGATGCGCGACGTAAACAAGAGCCAGAGGACGCCACCCTCGCACTGGCGCCTGCCCGCCTCTCTCTGACGAGTCTCGTTAGATCGATACTGCTCACCCTTCACCCTCGCACTTTTTCAGATAGGTATCCCCGTTTCCGGCGGGGAACCAGCGACACTAGGGCCCCCTCGCTGGGCAACCGGTTTAAGAGCAGTTGTAATGTTACACGAACAATGCTATAACTTTCAAGTCCTGCAGTCTGCCGGTACGCACAAGAATGGGAAGCGGTGTTATGGGGGCAGGAGGGGGTGGGGGGAGGAGCGGAGGAATGGGTGGGCTTTCCCGGAAGAACGCTAGAGCAGACGTACAGAAAACTAGACCAGGCCCTGAAGACCACGCGAGTATACTGCGACGTGCGGTGGTTTACGTAGAGTCTTAATAATCCCGTAGGCTTCCGAAGCCATTATCAGTGTGAATGAAATCTGTTGTGTTGGCAGAAGATCCAACACCTTGTTACGAGAGGAGGCCGAAATGCACGCGTTTTAGCTCACGCAGGCTGGCGTGAGGAGGGAAGAACTATACTGACGTGAGGTCTGGAACATTACAAGGGATTAGAATTCAGAAATCGGACGTAATTAGTTTGATACTTAACTTTAATCCATTTATGATGAACGTCGCTCTTGACGGTACATGATTATATGGCGCCTTGCTAGGTCGTAGCAAATGACGTAGCTGAAGGCTATGCTAAACTGTCGTCTCTGCAAATGAGTTCGTATGTAGTCAGTGAACCATCGCTAGCAAAGTCGGCTGTACAACTGGGGCGAGTGCTAGGGAGTCTCTCTAGACTAGACCTTCCGTGTGGCGGCGCTCGGTCTGCAATCACTGATAGTGGTTACACGCGGGTCCGACGTATACTAACGGACCGCGGCCGATTTAAAGGCTACCAACTAGCAAGTGTGGTGCCTGGCGGTGACACCACAAAATCATTTCCGGATTTAAACCGACAATATAACGAAACCGACATTTCGACCATCTTTGCTGCTCTCTGCTTCAGTGAACGTACGAACTAGCATTTAGTCGAAACGAGGGGGCGATAGCAAAAGTACACAAAAGAATCACTAGTCGGCTTTGCTAAAATCACATCCTTCCTCAGGCAGAAAGACAATGACAGATAACTGATCTCAAGTTTTCATCGTACTGCTTAAAAACTTCCTGCCAACGATTAATAACACCCCACTTGAGCCACATTATCGCGCTTTTGGCTTTGAAAGTTTCACTCGCCGCTCAACTGCCAATGCAGGGAAGTTTTGAACAGAAAATCACTCGCGCCTACGCACTGAGTAAGATAGTGTAGTTGTTGAGAAACTGGTGTCTGATGCAGGAGGAGCGGGCTTCAGATCCCTGTCTGGCACCTCAGAATTGGGTTTTCTGTGGTTTCTTTAAATCTGTTAAGCAGAACGTCGGGCTGGTTCCCTCCATAAGCAAACCTCTGATTTCCTTAGTAGATCTCGTCCAGTGCTAGCTCCATCCCCGAGCTATTACGACCTCGTCATCGACGGGACGTTAAACTGGAATATTTCATCCTTTTTTAAACTTTCAGTAACATCAAGCCTCAAATTTTGCTCCTTGTTGACACGAATGCCTTTCGGGTTGCGTTTCGAATAGACGGCTTCATCACCTGTAAAATTCTGAAAGAAATGCGTCATCGTATAATACCAGCTTTGTCTCTGCACTCAACGTCTTTTGTTCTTCTATCAGGTATGAGTCAGTACTGATAGGTGTTTATTGTCCATTTATCGTCGAACGTGTAGGCAATTAATGCTCTTTCCAGGAAATTGTCCTCCTCCCTCTCCCTCTATCTCCATTGCAGACTCACAGAAATGTGAGCATTGTTTCCTTTCCTCTCTGCTGACTTAGCGTCTGCAACATTGACAGTCTTGTACAGTGGGTATAATAAATCTCAACTGCAATCATAAAATAAGCTCTTGCACATTTTTGTAGATCTCAAACCCCAAAAAGGAATGGAACACTCCCCCATAAGTCGAACAAACATGTGACCATTCGCGCTACCCTTCCTTGTATACTTCTAATGTCCCCTTTTAATCCTATTTCGTACGGATCCCACACACGTGAGCAATATTCTAGGATGGGTCACATAAGTGGTTTATAAGCAGTCTCCTTGGCGACTTAATGCATCTCTCTAGTATTCTACCAATAAACCGAAGTGTGCTACCTGTTTTACCTACAACTGTGACTCTTTTATCGTTCGATTTATTGTCTCTACGAAGTGTTATACCTAGGAAATTCTATGATTTGACCAGCTCCAGTGGTGATTCACTGTTATTATAGTCGTAGGGTACTGGTTTTTCTTCTTTTTTTACGTGCACAGTTTCATATTTCTGAGCATTTAAAACTAGGGGTAAAATGTGCACCACTTCTAAATCTCATCAATATCTGACTAAATATTTGCGCAGCTTCATTCGGGCGGTACTTTACTGCAGGTAATTGCATCATATGCGAAAAGCCTGAGGTGACTATTAATATTGTCTGCAGGGCCCTTAATATACAACGTGAACAATGAGGTAGGCAGCACACTTCTCTGGAGCACACCTGAAATACATCTGCTGATGACTCTCCATCTAAGATAACATGATGTCCTCCCCACCGAAAAATCCATAGTCTAGTCACAAATCTCACTTGCTACCCCATAAGGTAATACTTCTTATCGTGGTACGGTGTCAAATGTGTTTCCGAAGCCAAGAAACACTATGCAATTTGTAGTGCTGGAGGATAATGGCATCAGTTAGGAACAGGCGTTGCTGGGAGTGCCAGAGACTACTGGAAAAAAAAAGAAACGCTTACAGTATCGGGTAAGCAAGAAGTCGCCACTAAATATTTTATGCACAACTTTGTCCTCAAACTTATAAGTGACACGACAGGCATGTAAAGGAACATCGACAAATTCTTGTTCTGAATTAGGCGTGCGTTTTGCGGTAAGCCATTCGCTGCTTAGTCACTATGCATCACGGCTCGTGAATAAACGTACCAGTTAATGCACGGTTTACTTCAGAAGGTAAAACAAGTACCCCACTTGACTGTTGACCTGACGAATATTACGTGAACACAAACGGGCAAAAACCGCTCGTTTCAAGGAGGATAACCTGGTACCCTGACAGGAAACTTCTTGAGGTAATGTTCATTCCACAGTAGTGTCGCAGGAACAAAGCAAATAACACCAACGACGGCTTAAAGTTAGTCGCTGTCACGACATTTTCCTTTTCACACTTATTGTGCGTCTGTATCGATGCGTTGCGGCAACTAACGTCAGCCTTTTCATAAAAAAAGCTTCTACATCTAATCACAGTAAAGCGGGATGTTGGGAGTGAGGTCCACACTTTCTATACATGTCTTATTCTGTGAGAAAAGATCGCTTTCCGCGGATATACAGGGTGTTACAAAAAGGTACCGCCAAACTTTCAGGAAACATTCCTCACACACAAAGAAAGAAAATATGTTATGTAGACATGTGTCCGGAAACGCTTACTTTCCATGTTAGAGCTCATTTTATTACTTCTCTTCAAATCACATTAATCATGGAATGGAAACACACGGTAACAGAACTACCAGCGTGACTTCAAACACTTTGTTACAGGAAATATTCAAAAGTCCTCCCGTTAGCGAGGATACATGCATCCACCCTCCGTCGCATGGAATCCCTGATGCGCTGATGCAGCCCTGGAGAATGGCGTATTGTATCACAGCCGTCCTCAATCCGAGCACGAAGAGTCTACATTTGGTACGGGGCTTGCGTAGACAAGAGCTTTCAAATGACCCCATAAATGAAAGTCAAGAGGGTTGAGGACAGGTAAGCGTGGAGGCCATGGAATTGGTCCGCCTCTACCAATCCATCGATCACCGAATCTGTTGTTGAGAAGCGTACGAACACTTCGACTGAAATGTGCAGGAGCTCCATCGTGCATGAACCACATGTTGTGTCGTACTTGTAAAGGCACATGTTCTAGCAGCACTTGTAGAGTTCCACGTATGAAATCATGATAACGTGCTCCATTGGGCGTAGGTGGAAGAACATGGGGCCCAGTCGAGACATCACCAACAATGCCTGTCCAAACGTTCAGAGAAAATCTGTGTTGATGACGTGATTGCGCAGTTGAGTGCAGGCCAATCAGCTGCTGATAGTGCCTGCACACGCTGTACATGGTACGGAAACAAATGGTTCTCCCGTAGCACTCTCCATACAATGAGCTCTAACATGGAAAGTAAACGTTTCCGGACACACGTCCACATAACATCTTTTCTTTATTTGTGTGTGAGGAATGTTTCCTGAAAGTTTGGCCGTACCTTTTTGTAACACCCTGTAGTTTCCTACTTGCAACATAGATAAGCTTCTTACATGTTTATCGAAATTATTCGTCAGGCATGCTAATTCTGTCAAAAAATAGCTAAACCTGGCTAATACCGTTTACTTTTTATTACATGTAGCGTGTTATAGTTTTTACCTTAGGTGCCCGTTTTTGTAGATGTGCTTAGCTGCGTTGCAGATTTGTCTGTATCACGTGTTAATGTATGAAGCATGTTTTACAATGCTTCTAGGAATTGTAGAAGCGACTTAGTGTATTTTGAAGTAAGTTTGATGATCGGACCACCTTCAGAATTCCCGCTTCACTGTACGCACACAGGGGAGACAATGCCCTCTGACCTATGTGCTCTACAGGAATCCATGCCATGGACTATGTTTTGAATTACTGTCGTCGACTTCTCTTGTACGTGATGAAGGGCGTCCTCTTTAAAGGCCCCTTCTGGGCGCACTTGCAGCACCAAAGTCAATCCTGCTATTAGTGGCAAACCCGCCAGTTTCTCGCTGTCATAACTTACTCAACATCCAACAAGTACATTTCCAGGCGTGGGTTCCTTATCCGTAGTAGGACTTCTGAAACACGTAATGGAACAAATTTTCCTTATTTAGTTGTAACGTAAATCATTGTAGATTTACTGCGTTGATGTATCGGCGAGTCAGTGCCAAGAAACTTCATCTAACAAGTGTAATGAGATGACAGCTCACTCGGAGGCTATAAATTGCAATTAAGTCTCACAGGCAGATGGCTGCAGTTGTCAGCGTGTTTTTGGTTTTATTTTGCGCACGTACTGTCGGCAAAACAGAACATCAAAGGCCTGTCTTTGTTTCTGCAAGATTCACTTCATTCTCTGCTGCTGTAGGTTTACGACGAAACTAAACTTCTTTGCCAAACGCCTGTAGACAAGAAATGGCCATTAAACGGGGCACTAGATGGAGACAGTTGATAGCAATTAATGGAAAGAAGCAAATAGTTTCGAAGAGGGTAAATTCAACAATGGAAATTGAGCCTGTAAATAAAATATTGCGGGGGGACGTCTATGTTCTCCCATTAATTTCGACCGCTTACCGGAAGTGCACATACTTTATTTTACCGTACTGCCCGAAATTTTAATGACGGTGCGATGCGGTGGAGAGGTCACTACGCTACACTTGGTTTGGGAAGACTGGATTTATTTCCTGCTTCGGCAGACCTGCTGTGCGTACCTCGTGCGATTTCAAAATTGTGGAATTGAGCCTTTATAAAGAAACACGTGACTAATGCTCTGTCTGTTGTGAAAGAGGCGACAAGGAAGAAGTGAATGTTACAGAAATTATTTTGCTAGATCTCTAAGAATCACTACTTTGGCATCAAGAACCAGCCAGAGAAATCAGTTTCTTCAGGCACGATTTATGCAAGTATGTCGATTTGACTGAAAAAAGCAACGTATTCATTGTAAAGTTCACAAGGGATTAGTCGATCGCGTCGAATGATTGGAACAATGGTGCGTGTGTTTGGAAGTCATGTTATCCAAAAAGATACTGAGTCGATGTTGGTGTTTTTTTTTTTTTTTTTTTTTTTTTTTTTTTTTTTTTTTTTTTTTTGTTAGGGGACATAAAAATATATCGTCCAACTGTGGTTTGGTTTGGGCAGGGACGTAGATCTGGTCCTAGTTTTCAGTGTAATTTTCATGACCGTTTATGCACTTTCAGTAGTCGATCAATTTTCTAGTATCTCCTGCAAAGGAGGTTGCGTCCTGCCTGGTGACGTTCGATGAAACTTGAATTTCTGACAGTTAAAAAACTAAATAATAGACCAGGAAATGATTAAACTAGTTTCCATACATAGTTGCAGACTGAATCTAAAAAAGGGTGTAAAAATTGTCGTTGGTGTATCTCCTTTTTGTACATTTGCGGGTACATTATGTAGTCTGTAAAGAGCCTGGCAGAATGTACGTTTTATTGTATCATTGATTATCTCTTCAGAACATGATGTGATTGCCTTATCATTTTAAATCATTCACTAATCGAGCAGTCACTCGGCAACAGCTACAGTTAGCAAATAGTGTTGCGAGAATGTAAAAGGTGAACGACCTGTGACGTAACTTGTTTATTGTCGAAGCACCGTCAGAGATGCAGTGAGTTACTGACTTTGAAAACCGCAGCGCGAAAAACGGACAGATGAACACATTTACACTTTTTTTTTAATGTACGAGATATTGTCGATGAACAGTTACTCAGTTACTCATTCTTATCTTGTCTCTTGTAACTTGTGTCGGACGCGCATGTCTTGCCGCCGTATTATTATCGTTAAAAATACTATTATTTTAGTGTAAAGTAAAAGTGCAATATTGCATAGCAGTAAATTTATTGTGCGACGTGTATGTGAAAACGTCAAAGGAATTATCTTCATTACGAGAAGGGAAGTGCCAGTCAGAACGGCATTCATGTTAAATCCTTCATTGCTGTGTAAGTTAATCTATTAATTGCCATAAATTCAGAGTTGAATGGAACTGGTGTATGGACTATTTAGTTAATATAGAATCTATGTCTCACTCCTTCACGAAGTTATTTAATTTTCTTTATGTTTCTGCCAAATAGTGTTCACAGTCACGAATTCTTTCGTCGAAATCGGACGGAAGTTGTACGCGGCGAAATATTTTCTCCGCGCCATATTCTACTGGTAAATGCATGATAAACTACGGTCCCTTAGGAAATTCATGTTGAGCTATCCAAAAATAATTATATTTTGAATAGGCATTTATTCTCCTGTGCAATGCAACTTCCGACTGATAAGACGATCCAACAATAAACAGCCGCACACGGTCGGCGTTCGCAAATATATTTCCACCGCTGATTATAGCTATATTTACAGCACAAAAGTAAACATGTTGTTATAATTAGCGACTACGAACGGGGACATTTATAACTGTATGTTTATGTATACACATTACGTAAACATATCGTTGTAAGTTCCATTCGTGGATGCACTTCGAAATATTTTTTACATACATCTGTGTTAGGTATTATTAGGCTAGTTTAATTTTATCTTCATGGTCCCTCCTGAATGTACTGTTTGGAGGCTGAAGAGTATTTCGCAAATGAAAACGAGTCCTGTTTTTCCCCCAGTCGCGGCAGTATACATGCCTGAGACAGGTCGCGTTGCTCGGCAACATAGGCGCTAGATGACGCTGATCAGTATGTCTTGACGTGGATCACACTCACTGGAGCAGTATGATAATTTTGATGTACAATTGTTCGAATGCAACGCCCTTCGTAGGCAAACTGCACTTCTCCAACATATGCCAATAAGCGGAATCGTTGCTAACAGTTCAATGTGATGCTTGGGGTCCACAGCTCCACACATTTTTTCGATCAAGAACTTGTATGATACGACTGCAGTTGTGACTCGTTAACCATGTATTCAGAAGTTAATATTTTATCTTTAACTTTGGTAAACTACAAAAATTTATTTTTATCCACGCTGAGAGAAAGCTTGTAATGTAGATAGATAATTCCTCAAGATGTAGCTGTGCATTACTGGAAATGGTATTTCCTGACAGTTTTAAACTGTGTGCCAGCCTGGGAATGGAACGTCAGTCCTTGATTTTCGCACTCATTATTTTTACTGCGTTAGTTGTCGAAGCAGTGTTCACAACTTACTGTTCTACCAGTACGTCTCTGTTACTTTCCAAACTTCACGGAAGCGTTCCAGTTGCGTAATTGTGGTTAGCCACAGCTTACGAACATCATCATTCTTAACGGAGGAAAATAATCAGATGTAAAAGAAGCTTTGGGCGTAACCCAACAGTGTTTCAGTATCATTTTGGTCAATGTTTATAAAAATAAGACTGTTCGCGCATGATACCGTTGTCTACAGATAAATTGCATCGCTAGACAGTTGTAGCAGAGGACAGGAGAGTCTGCAGATGATTGACTTTAATGCGGACATTGGCACTTGATCAATCAGCGTACACAAATGTAATATATTGTGCATAACTAGTTGGAAAGGCCTATCATTGTATATTTTGCAGCAGTCACCCTTCGTATCAGGATTTTAGTGGGCGTGGTAGCTGAGCAGGTGAGGTGGTGACGATACTGGGGCAGGAGACCGAAATACGGGAGCTGGTGTTGGTGGCTGTCGTATGACTTACGGAGTCAGTGAAACACCACTATCTGGACACACATTTACTATTAGTAATTTACAGTACGGAATGTTTTCTCAAGCACAGGGGAAGGCGTGCTGATTCGCACACTCGCACGCGACAAGCATTGCGAACACATCGTGTCGGCTTCTGCCATCGTGCGGATGAGGGCCCACGGTAGAAATGCCCAGATGGCCGGAACAGAAGTCTGTAGGAGCAGGCCTACTTCGGCTCCCCGGGAGCTAGTGCTACCCACCTCAGCACTCTCGAAGGTTGACGTGCTCTTAAGCGGGCGGCAACAGCATGTCACGGTCAGCGGGCGTTGTGAAGGCGGAAGCCCAGGATCTAAATCAGCAACGCTGGGTAGAACCGGGGAGACGGTACTATGCATAGCAGTACTCAGGTATCTCGCCCAACGAGCTACAGGCTCTAATTTGCAGTCACTCGATATGGTTCTTTACCAGGGGAAGGCTCAGTATTGTCCACATAATCTTCAAACACGGAAGCTCCCAAGTAGCAGTGGCAGCTTGCAACGGCTAAGTCCTTCTACAGTCAGCGGGCTGTGGCCTCGTAGGCGAAGTCTTCTCTCAGCTGCAGGCGGCACGTCACGATTTGCCAATCAAAATTACCCTGTAACTGGGGCATGCATATGGGATGACCAGACATTGCGCCTGAAGCTTTGGAAACGTTCGTATTTAAGCTGGACATATCATCATAATACCCGGTGATGCGGTCATTTTCCATCATTATCCGAAGGTGTCAGAGCACTTGGCCCCACAGTGTTGTATCAGTTATTAGCAGTTCCCTTTATAAAATGAAATTTTCCCTCTGAAGCGGAGTGTGCGCTGATTTGAAACTTCCTGACAGATTAAAACTGTGTGCCGGACCGAGACTCCTAATCTTCCAGGAAGTTTCATATGACCGCACACTCCGCTGCAGAGTGAAAATTTCACTCTGGTAACATCCTCAGGCTGTCGGTAAGCCATGTTTGCGCAGTAACCTTTCTCCAGATGTGCTAGTCTTGGCAAAGTTTGCAGGAGAGCGTCTGTGGAGTTTGGAAGCTAGGAGACGAGGTACTGGCGAAATAAAGCTGTGAGACTGGTCGTGAGTCGTACTTCGGTAGCTCGGTTGGTAGAACAGTTGGCCGCGAAAGGCAAAACGTTATCCGGCCGAGTCTCGGTCCGGCACAAGGAAGTTTGAGTTCCCTTTATGTTTGTCCTTCACGTCAGTGCTAGGTTGCCGTGGCTGAGCTCGGTGGTTACATGTTAAGGCTCCGTGTTGCAAGGCGCTCAGAATGACGTATTTGGTGCTGTCATACTGCGCCGTTTGCCCTTCCTGATAACGGCTGGCCTCGGTGTGGAACGAATTCAACGTTTCAGAACAATCACTGGAAATAGTAACATTCATTACATTGTTATGAGTACGCGTGCAGAGCGATTTAAAGTGGAGCAGTTACAAACGGCCAGTCGTACGAAGGCAGATGCAGAGTGAGATTCATTGGAAGAAACCTCATATCTGGTATCCGTGCGAGATAGTGTTGATACATCAAAAACAGAAGCACCAAAAGGAGCAGTGCATTTCGTCTAAAGTACGTTTAATGAGCGCGAAAGCTTCACGGACATGCTCAGCCTACACCAGGTGCCGAGAACATATATTCATAGAAGAATCAAGCAACATATTCTGCAAGCCATCATAAGGTGCATAGCTAGTCATTCCCTTTTGCAGTTCGACTCGCTAATGGAGCTGGGAGCGGGTGGGGGGGGGGGGGGGGAGCTGTCTATAATACTTTTGTACAAGTCATAATTTCTCGTATTTTGTCACCACTTTTTCTTGCGGAAGATGTATGTTGGTGGCTGTAGGATAGTTCTCTAAACATTTCAAGAGTGTTTCCCGAAAAGAACATCTTATTTCCCACAGTTATTGCTATTTGTGTTAATGTAACATCTCTGTAATAGTCGCGTATTGGTACAACCTGTCGGTAGTAAATCTAGCATCATTCCGCTGAGTTTCTTGTATGTCTTTAATTCAGAGGTCAGCAAACGTTTTTCACAGCTAACCGGTCAGCTGACAAAATGACGAGCGCGGGCCGCATCGTCATTCTCGTACGGTACTTGCAATCCAGAACGAAAGCGATGGCGAAAACAGACGAGAAACTGAGGTCATCATTCCGTGTTAATCATGGATGATTGGCATACAATGCATAGAAAGCGATGACAACTAACATATTTATTTACTAAAAAAACTGTCAAAGAAGACGACGTTAGCAAGAAGGTAGATCAGATCTAATCTGCACATATCCAAATCTCACCAATGTAGCAGCATAAACGTTAGTGAGATTGGCGAAACGAACGTTTGGCTTTCTAGACATCAGTGTTTGGTTCGGTATTTTAGCATCCATTTAAAATGTACATCAGTCAACTCGCTTGTGTGTGCTGACATACGATCATTTTTTTAAACATTTGCTCACGGATAAAAGTCGTTCCAAATACAAATGCCACATGAGCAACAAATTTCTTCGGTTTAGAAAACCCAACATCAGGTAAGCATCTGTAAGATTCAACATTTTTTTCTCTGTGCTTCCTTTTCAACAAGGCATTTGCTTGCAAATCAATGCGCTCCAATTGTAGCGTTGCTGATTGAGATCCTGGGCTTCGGCCTTCACAACACCCGCTGACCGTGACACGCTGTTGCCACCCGCCTAAGAGCACGCCTGGAACAGAACGTCATTTTTAGTTCCGCAAAGATCTGAAATTCTTTCGAGAAAATGTTTCAAGTCACGATTAATTTTTTTGCGAACATCAAGATTGACGTCTTCGGGGATTCTAGCACGAAGGGCTTTGAAATGAAAACTTTAAAAGTTTTTTCTCTCCACTTAATGCTTCAAACAGTGACAGCTTTCTCCGAAATCCTTCGATGGTTCTGTAGAGCACAGACAAGGTTATCCTTTAAGTTTAAAGTTCAGTTCATTCAAGTGGAACGTGCTGCCAATTAAATAACACAACTTTGCCAGCATCTAACAGTAAGAAAAATACCGATTTCTTTTCGGAGCTTGTAAAACGAAACCGGGTTTGACCGCAGCTGAGTCACCTCGGTGCTGTGTGATAACGCATGTCATAGAAGTCAGAACCAATGTCTTCAAGAAAACCCTTGAGGATTGAGTGAATGTCTCCGACCGAATGCCATATTAGACAATAAGGGACAAGGTCCAGTGTACACGGTGGTTTGACAGAGGCTATAAGCAATTTGACATGGAGACACTTCCTTAGATTCTTGTGTATAAAGATATCCGGCTCCCTGTGTCGGGATGCAGGAAGCGGGCGAAATTTAGAGATAAGATTTGTGACTTGCTGAAATAGGAACGAAGGTTCTCGTGGCAGGTTGCCATGTTATCGCTTCAAAAAATTCTGAAACGAATCTAAGTGGTTCACCTTAAAAGCTCCAGTATCATGTTTAACTGCTGAACATATTCGTAGTAATACCAGGGGTCGGGTAGGTACCTCTCGTGTGCCATACTTCTCATCAAGCAAATTGAAGTCCCGTCGGCCAGCCGGATGAACTGACGTCACCGCGGGCTGTTTTGTGGTGACCCTATTTTAATCCGACCTGGTGGACGATCCTAAACAGTGAAGCAGTACTCAAGAATGGGTTACTTACCTAAATTCTCCCAGTACACCGAAGCCGACGTTTTCGCCTAACGTGCTCTTCCCGTTTCATGTCGTTTTGCAACGCTAGGCCTAGATACTTAATCGGCGTGATTTCGTCAAGTTGCACGCCACTAATGCTGTATTAGAACATCACAGGGATGTTTTTCCAACTTACATGCATTAACATACATTTTCTGATGTTTAGACCAAACTGTCATTCATCACACCAAATGTAAATTTATCCAAGTCGTCCTGTATCCTCCTACAGCCATGAAACAGCAGTTTCCTATAATTTCATCAGCAAACAGTCGCAGACTGATGATCACCCAACCCGCCAGAAGTATCACAACAGCGCACGGACCACTGCAGAATGTACGAGGGAAGATCGGAAAGCAACGCACAGTACTGCCTAAAAGTTTGATAGGAAACAAAACAAAACAAATCACAAATGAACACACATTTTTTATCTACTTTCCTACAGAGTCACCAACGTTCTCAATACATTCCTCCCATTGTGGTACCAGTTTCAATATGACCTGTTCGTAGAGGTCCGTTTTATTGGAATACAGCCACCGGCGAGCTGCTGATTTCACTTTCGCATCAGTCGCAAAGTTTTGGCCGGCCAGGAATTTCTTCATGGGACAAGCAGAGGAAAGTCGGGCGGTGCAAGGTCTGGACTGTATGGTGGATGCTGGAGCACGACCCACCCAAATTTGACGATTTTCTCACGCATAGGAGCAGCAGCATGAGAGCAACACTGTCATGAAGAAATTTGACATCGACAGCATTAATGTTGTGGCGTTTGTCAGGAATGGTGCGACGCAACCCAACCAAAGTTTTAATGTGCTCTGCAGCATTCACAGTGGTCCCGCGTTCTGCAGAGTCCACCAATAACATACCATGCATATCCGAGAACACTGTCACAAGCCCTTTCCTAGCAGAATGAATCACTTTTATTTTATTTTTTCGTACTTGGATATCAATATGTTACAACTCCATAGACGTCTGTTTGGTTTCGGGCGTGTAGTGGTACGCCCACCATTCATCACCAGTGACGATTCCTTTTAGAAAGTGTTGCCCTTCTGCGTCGTAACGCGTAAGTGATCTAAGCTTTTCATCATTCGCTGACCCTTGTGGTTGCCTGTCAGGTTCTGAGGCATCCAGAGAGCACTAAGTTTACGAAATTTCAACGTGTCGTGAACGATAGTGTACACTTCATCACAGGAAATGTTTAACTATCTCGACAAGATTCGCAGTTTCACGGTTATTCATAATTGCTGCCTCAGTCACTCCATTATTCTACGGGGTTGCAGCAGTTACCGGCCGACCGGAGCGTGGCGAATCACTAATATTCACACGGCCTTCTTGGAAGAATGGACACCGCCTGGAGACATTGCTACTGTCCATACCGCCGTCTCCACCCACGCCACACATGTCCCTATGAACTGCACTCGGTTTATGCGTTTTGGTCCACAAATATCGGAATACATCTAGCTGCTCTTCACAAGTCAGCGACAGTAACATGCACGCCATTTTTGTTTGATAGTTCGTGCTTGCCTCACTGTAGCTGCACATGAAAACAAATTACCCTATGTAGCGTAAAATTCAGACTATTTCGTCGGGAAATTCCAACATTCCAGCTGCAGTACCAGGAGAGAGAAAAAAAAAAAATGTGCGTTACCATCGAATCCGCCAGTGAATGTTAAAGTGCGCCACTCTTGGCAGATAATCATGTCATCGCTGGGAGAGGGTGCGCCGGTTGCAAGGTGGTCGTGTGTGTAGCGATGTGGTGACGCGGCGGCTGTGTTGGTGCGGCGAATGGCAGGGTGCCAGGAACGGCGTGGCGGTATGCGACCTGCCGCACACCTGGCAGACGCCGGCCCAAGCCCCGCCTAAATCGGGAACAGGTGGCAGCGCGCGGAACCTGTGGCTCCCTAACGTAAACACTCAGCCCAGCCTCCCACGTCTGGCGTCATCGCCACGTTCCTCACACTGTATTAAACGTCCCTCGATCTACTGGTATACACATGGTGATTGCGAAGTAAATGTACACACTAGGCTATGCATCAAAATAAGAGTAAAATGTTAAATAAAGTTTTGTCTAAATTGCTTTTTTCTGAGTTATGATGCATAATGTCATTTGTGGTAGGCATTACATCGTGAGCCAGTACAGACTTTTGGCATGTCGTGTTCGCATGCATATCGACTTATTTTGCTTTGTTCATCCCTCTACACTGCTCAGTTCGTTCTGGCACGAAATGCCTTTGTTTACTTGACTTGGGTGTGGTCCATTGTACTCTATAGCGCTGTTATAGTGTAGCGCCACCAGACATACTACATACATTAATTCTGTCGCTAATTCATAGACTGCAGTGGTTGTGTAGCGTATGATGGCGTACTCAAACAGTAGACACGCTGGTATGCACCTCTTTTACGGTGCAAGAGAAGGCAATACACAGCAACAAGAAGATGATGTATGAAAATGCATCAAACCATCAGACTTTCATAGCTGTGGATAGGCGTTTAAGGAGATATGGCATTCGTGGTACCCCACTGTCAGGTCGACCTCAACTGGACGGAGTTGGTGTTAACCTCTTGGAAATGGTAGATGAAGATCCGATTATAGCTATCCACCGTATAAGAGCCTTTGTAAGGGTCCCTCAGTGATCTGTACAGCGCCTGATTCGGAAACAGTAATTTCACCCACCTTACCTGCAAAAGGTAGAGGAACTGACACCTATATACTACCCTGACGTTAGAATTTCTGTCAGTGGTTATTCGAGCGACATGATGCTGATCCACAGTTCCGTCATCGGGCACTGTTTACAGATGATACTCTCTGCGGGTATCGTGAACGCTCGTAACCAGAACGGGGGCGTATGAGAATCCCCGCGTAATTACAATAGCAGGACATCAAAATCGCTATGCCCGACGATGACCCAGCACATTTCAGTCTGAAGGCAAGAGAGAGTCTCAGTGTTCCTTGTCCCAGTAAGTGGATGGGCTGCACAGGACCAGCTGCTTGGACCGCCAGACTTCCAGATCTTAAGCGTCTGGACCACTAGCTTTGGGGCCATCTCAAGTAGCTCGTGTATGTAGCTGCAACTAAGAATATAATAAAACAACAGCAGCGAAGTAAAACTGGCTGGGCAACTGTGCAGAATAAGACGAATGGAGCCTGAAACATTCCCGAGAGCGGTAAGACGTCGAGCACATCACCGTCCTCATCTACAATGACACCATTTGGAACACATTCTGGGGTAAGTGTACAGTACACAGTTGTCAGACTTTGGGCCCCTTCCCTTCATTGCTTTCTGAGAAGAATTAATTTTGTCTTGTTGATGTTGCACTACTCTTCAATAGAACTCGTAAATTAAGCAGTTTTAGACAAGACTTTATTTAACATTTACACTTATTTTGATGCATACTGTTACTTTTGAATCACACTGTATACGAGACAAAACCTCTGCTGACAGTCAACAAAGATAGTGAAATAGATCCTAATGTCGCGAAAAAGAAATGTGTGATTCTAAAAGGACTTCACAAATTTTCGACACACACAATATTATTGAGGTGGCTTACACAGGTAGTAGAGGTGTCATCTTGCAGCGAAATACTACAAGTTTCATCCCATACTTCCACTTTCACTTTAACTAATAAGAAATGTTCATTCGTCGCTAAAAACCGCTTAGTATGCAATGTCTCATCTACCTCGATTCGTCGTAACATTTCTACACAAAATGCATTGCGTGCCTCCTTATTTGCGTCTGCTGTGTGGTTATGTGACAGTGACAGTCTGTATGGCTTCAGGTGCAGTCTTTTTCGTAACACTCTCCTGATAGTTGACTGAGGAACTCCAAGCTCTCGCGACGAACGATGGGTTGATTTCTTGTAACTGTGAACAAAACCCCTCTCTCATGCTCGACGATAGCCTCAGAAACTAGTGGACGACGTAAAGATTTGTTACGACGAATGCTAGAACCAGTTGAACGAAATTCTGATGCCAGAGTAAATTGTATGAATGCTTGGAAGTTCCTTAGTACTCGGTACGAAATTTATGTTGATCCCTCGTTGCTAACATTGTTTCTTACATCGAAAACACGCAACGAGCACTTTCAGACCGTGTGAAGTTTTCCATTCTGATTTTCAATTTTCTCTGTTGCTACTGCAGAGGGGCGATAACAGTTCCTTGGGGAAAGCCAGATAGTTTTTCCTTTTTACTCGATGACTTTCCTTCAACTACGTGTTAACGTCTCTCACGCATGTTTCATCAGTGGATTTCGTGTCTCCTTAATCGTTGTTTTGATGTTCGTTTTGGTTTCGTGACAAATTGCAGACGTTGCTTGAGGACGTGGATACATTTTGTTATGACAGTTCTTCCACAAATTTACAATATCTGGACAAAATAAAAAAAATGAATGCATTCTGGATAAATACGAATGTAAATACAGGGTGACAATTACTGAACTATATGAAAAAAAACATTAATTAGCTACAAACTGCAACGTGCAGTCACTTCATTCAACATGTAAACTTCACTACAGATACTCAAATTTTCGGATTTTGGTTTGACGTGTTCAATATGCCTGCCACTATTGGCGACGATGTGGCGCTGACGAATAGCGAAATTTTGCATGAGCCATTGAAGTGTCGGAACATCGATGCCGTCGATGATCTCGCGAATGGCTTCTTTCAGCTCAGCTATGATTTTGGGGTTATTGCTGTACACCCTGTATTTAATATAGCACAACAAAAAGGAGTTGCATATGTTATGACCCGGATTATATGGCGGCCAATCGAGGCACATCCAGTGGCCTCTGGATATCCTAGAGCCAGATACCGTTCCCCAAAGTGCTGCTCCAGAACATCAAACACTCTACTGTTTTGATAGGGTCGAGCTCCCTGATAGAACCACGTCTTGTCGAAATCAGGGTCGCTGGGTATAATGGGGATGAAATCACCTTCCAACTCTTTCACGTTCAATATTCACCGTGCTATCAAGGAATAGTGCACCGATTAGTCCGTGACTGGACATTGCACAACGGAGTCATCTGTTGAGGGTGAAGAGACTTCTCTATCGCGAAATGCAGATTCTCAGTCCCCCAAAGGCCCCAATTTTGCTTATTAACGGACCCATCGAAATGAAAATGGGCTTCGTCACTAAGCCAAACCATAATTCCCATCATGCCGGCGGCCAGCCGTCCAGTTTGAACGTCTAAACGAAAACCGTTCAGAAATTGTGACGATTTTATTTAATATAGTTCGCTAATTGTTACCATGTAGGGGAAACATGGGTCTCTCCGATGTCGATCTGTTGTAGAATTTTGGAGCACGTTTTATGCTAGTATATGATGACATTTCTTGAGACTGAAAACCACCTATGTAGGAATCGACAAGTGGTCCGAAAACTACCTGTCGCTGACCATGGAACGAGTTTCCCGGAGCAGGAGCTTTCTCGCCACTTCTTTGAGATACTCTGACGTGATACAGGAAGTGCGGCAAGTTCAAATCGCTTGATCGATTTTGACGGCTTTGAGTTTTTGTGAGAAGTTTGAACACAAAAATATTCAGAAATTGCCATATTTGTGTGTGCTTCAGCGGAAAAAGAGGTGCAGAGAAGCAGAATATTCTGTTGTGTACCAAGCAAGAGGTACACAACAAATACCGCGATAGACCGCCACAACACAACTGCCCTCTCAGTTCCGTGCATCTCACAGTGCCAAAACTCTTCCTGCTTCCGCACCGCTTCCTCCAGGGCGTCGTGTATGTCCGCCGACAGTGTTGACAACCGCCATAGGAAGTGCTGTGAACCGCGGACTACATGCTTCCGCCTTGTACTGGCTGACCTGGAAATCCATGCGCCTGCAAGCACCAGAAGACGACGTGTCGTGGACACTCAGTTTAGTTCAGCGTCTGCAACTCTCTCAGTACAGTAATGTAAACACTTACCTTCCAACTCGGAAAACGTGGACTGTACATAGTGTCTGCAACATTACTATCAGTTGTGTATCAGAGGACTGCCAAGAGGTTAGATGGCATTGTATTAGCTTAAGACGTCAAGTACTACGCATCAATTAAGTACTAATTTTTTCGTCACCTTTCTGTTACGGAGCGCCTTGTAAGACAAGTGTTTGATAATAATAGAGTGCAAGGGCTTCCATTATAGAACAATAGCAGCGAAACCATTTTCTGCTACTGTGGATATTGGACTGAATTAATAGTAACCTTCACTTACTACGTTGACAACATATAATGCTATCTTTTAATTCCATTCGAATAAAACGTCCAAATTAACACTAGCGAATCGGTGTATTATAATTTAAATTCTCCCACCGCTTTTTTCTGTCGTTGTGTAAAAGTTAGATCAGAAACTACTGTTGGGATTTTGATACTGTCTGAACTGAAAGTGAAGATCACATCGTATAAACAAGTCGTCCGGCCATAGATATTGGGCTGGTACACAAGTTCGTAGCGTTTTCCCACGAGGTTAATAAACACAAGAGATACACGTAACAGACTTCAGTCACCAATACTACATTCTCCTTCACTGTTTAGAATAGTCTGCCATCGCTGGGATGACTTTTCCAATCCATAACTGGAGAAATCACGTGGTTTTGCGACGACGAACTCGTCGATCCATGTTCGGAGCGCACTTTCATCCGGAAAGAGAGTTCCTTTAAGGTTGTTCAATAGAGAGCAAAAAACATGAACATCTAAGGGCACAAGATCAGATGAATAAGGTGGGTGCGGAATGACTTGCAAGCTCAACTCTTTTATAGTGTTTCTTGATAGTCTAGCAGAGTGCGGCCGGGTGGAGTAGCATCACTTCACGCAGTCTTATTGGTCGTTGTTCTTAGACTGCGTCTGCCAGACGTCTCAGTTGTTAACAGTAAACTTCAGCACTGTTACCTACACCTCAAGGAAGCAATTCGTAGAGACGCCACACTGTCGCTTTTCAACCAGATGCTTGTGATTAGTTTTCGTGGATGGCACAGGTCTTCGTATGGAGAGCTGTTGCTTTGTTTTTCCTCAACTACTCCCCCAACCCCCCTTTTTTTCCATTACGTTAGCACAGAAACACCATGTCTTGTTAGCAGTAACGGTACAAGATGCACATTTGGCCACCCTCAGATTTTTGTGATTTTGGCTTAGAGCATGCGGTAGCAATACACCCGATTTTTGAACCTTCTCCATTGCATACAAATGGTGCACGATGGTGGAATGATCCGGAGAGTCACTGATGTGAAAACGATCGTACTTAAAACAAGAAAACCATTTTCTTTTCATGCCCTGTACAATAGCATTACAGCCATATACGGCACAAATGTTTCTGGCTGCTGTCGCCACTCCATTGAACTCCGACAGAAGAATATGTCGGTAATGTTGCGATTTTTCCACTTGGCACTTCATTTTATAGCGTCCTCAGCTCCATTCACTATCTTCAAATAACAAAATGACAGTATGTAAACTCAAATAGCAACAGTGAGGTACAAATAAAAAATTACAATCGATGAATAAGCTCATACCAACTGGTTCAACAACATTAAAACAAAAACGGTACGAATTTATGCAACAACCTAATGCTTAGTGTTACCTGTGCGAAGGTGGTGTGGGTTACTAATTACGTACAGAACTAGCGTTAGGTTTAGTAGAACATTTAATTATAGGTTCTGTTTTCTAAGAGGACGAAACTGTCACACTGGTATGGAGATGGATGAAGATTGCGATTGAATTCCCCGCTGTTAAGACAAATCCTGCCCAAATCGTTGACAGAGAAAAGAGAAGTTGTCCTGCTGATGGTTGGTTTAAACCCTACAGTGCTTCAGTGTGCATGGCCCTGTCGCCCCTACCTTCCAAACTTGGACCAGAGTCACCCATTTTAATGTGGTATTTATACCGCTGTGCTCCCTGGCACCCCCCTGTGGGTTCGGGGGTAAGAATAGGCCCACGGTATTCCTGCCTGTCGTAAGAGGCGACTAAAAGGAGTCTCAAACGTTTTGGCCTTGTGAGATGGTCCCCTAACGGGTTTGACCTCCATCCTTCTAAATTTTCCGAAGAGCGAGCCGATTGGGGAAGGGCGCCTTACAAAGAGCGATGTGTCCATCATGCATTACCATCTCTAGCCAGGTTTGTCGTCATCGCTTAGCAGTCCCTCTCACCTACCATCTCTTGGGCGTGGATTTGTTCTTGGGTGCAGTTTATTGCAGTCTGCTATGCTGTGTCGCTTTATGCGCCAATGACGATATTGGACTACATCACCTGAAATCCAGCACGGTAGCCAGTCCGTTGTGGTGGGGCCGCCATGTACCCTGTTGGTTGTAGCCCCCTGACTACACAGGGATCGCTCTACTGATGCCAGCGCCGTTAACTCCCCACGTATGCCAAGGAGTAGATGCCTATCTCCTTGGGGCATTGGGACTCCCGGCAATGGCCATCCTGCCAGGTGGTCGTTGCTGAGGCTGGGTGGCGCCTGTGGGGAGGGCCCTTGGTCGGAGTAGGTGGCATCAGGGCGGATGACCCGCAATGAAGCGTGGTACATCACCTCTTGCTGGCGGCCAGCCGCCAGCAGTCTCTAAGCTTTCCAGGGCTCAATACAACGCAACTACATATGACCCCAAATCGTTCCCCTCCCTGGCTACACCATGGGGGGAACGAAAGACTAAGGATGCCAGCGAAACATACTCGCCCCGCTACCCGGTGTGTACGAGAGCTGATGGTGAATCCTTTACATCCATGAAGCCTCAGTTCTTCGTCGAGCACTTAGAGGACAAGTTCGGGGAGGTGGAGGGCTCGTCCAAAATGCGCTCGGGCTCGGTTTTGATCAAATCGGCGTCTTCCGCCCAGTTCCGCCGGTTACTCGATTGTAACAAGCTGGGGGATGTTCCGGTTACAATCACGCCCCATAAGAGTCTTAATATGGTCCAGGGCATAATATTCCATCGGGACCTTCTATTGCAGTCCGATGTCGAGCTTCGCGCCAATTTAGAGCGGCGAGGTGTTCACTTCGTCCGGCGCGTACATCGTGGTCCAAGGGATAAGCAGGTTGCCACCGGTGCCTTCATCTTGGCCTTCGAGGGTGATACTTTACCTGAGAAGGTCAAGGTGATGGTCTATCGTTGTGACGTCAAGCCATATATCCCTCCCCCGATGCGGTGCTTTAAGTGCTGGAAGTTCGCACATATGTCTTCCCGCTGTACTTCCAGCCTCACATGTCGAGATTGTGGACGCCCATCACATCCCAATACTCCATGTGCTCCGCCTCCCATCTGTGTAAACTGCGGAGAGCACCACTCGCCTTGCTCGCCGGACTGCAGGATCTTCCAGAAAGAGCGCAAAATTCTGGAGTATAAGACCCTGGACCGCCTGACATACACTGAGGCCAGGCAGAAGTTCGAACGCCTCCATCCTGTTCGAATGCCTGCCTCTTACGCCGCGGCTACTACTGTTATGGCCCCATTAGCTCTCCCTCAGACTGCCACCTCTCAGAGCCGGAATGCTACACCTGCCCCCTTGATGGTGGGGGGCACTTCACTCCCTGCTGCTCCTGCACTACCTGCCTCAGGAGCAGCAACCCCCCAACCATCGGGGACATCAGTCCCCACTTCTAAGCTGGGGAAGCCTCAAACTTCCCCGGCTCGAATAGCACGGAAAGGGTCCCTTGGGTCCCTTCCTTCCCAGGTTTCCGCCTCTGGGAAGGGTGACGTCAGCCAATGGAAGAAAAGCAGACCAGTGTCTGGTCGCAGGGCTTCCCGCTCCTCCTCCGTCCCGGAGACTGACTCGCTGGAGCCCTCCCAGCCAATGAAACCCAAGGACCAGAGAGACAAGACGAAGAAGAAGACGACCTCTAAGGCCAAGGAACACGCGGTGGCATCCACCCCGCTGCTCCCTACAGGCCCTGCGTCCGAGGATAAGGTGGAGATCCGGGCGTCCGCTGAGGACCTGGATCTCGCCGGACCCTCGGACACCATGGAAGCAGATTGTACTGGTCCTCCATCGGTGGCAGCAGGTGACCCAGTGGCGTGATCTGCCTCCTCGGTCCCTTCACGCCTTTTTCGGACATGGACAAAGCGATACTCCAGTGGAACTGCAGCGCTTTTTTCCACCACCTTGCTGAGCTTCGCCAACTCATCAGCAGTCACCCTTTCCTCTGCATTGCTCTACAGGAAACTTGGTTTCCGGCAATACGGACCCCTGCCCTACGTGGGTATCGGGGTTATTACAAGAACCGGGCAGCTTATGAGAGGGTATCTGGTGGAGTCTGCGTCTACATCCTTAATTCTGTCTACAGCGAATGTGTACCTCTTCACACACCTTTAGAGGCTGTCGCTGTAAGGATGTGGACGCCTCAGCCTATTACTGTCTGCAGTTTGTATCTTCCGCCAGACGGTGATGTCTCGCGTCATGTGTTGGCTGCATTAATAGCACAACTGCCTCCTCCTTGTGTGTTACTGGGCGACCTTAACGCCCATAACCCCCTGTGGGGTAGCGCCGCGATTACTGGCCGGGGTAGAGATGTCGAGACTCTTCTCTCGCAGCTTGACCTCTGCCTCTTAAACACGGGAGAGCCGACACATTTCAGCGTAGTCCATGGCACATTTTCGGCCATCGACCTTTCTATCTGCAGCCCCGGACTTTCACCATCCATCCACTGGAGTGTCCATGACGACTTATGTGGTAGTGACCATTTCCCCATCTTTCTGTCACTACCACAGCGTCACTCTTCTGAACGCCCCTCCAGATGGGCTCTGAATAAGGCTGATTGGGGCTTGTTCTCCTCTCTCGCCACTATCGCACCTCCTTCCCATGACACCATTGATGCGGTGGTTCAGTCGGTCACCACCGGCATCGTTTCTGCGGCGGCATCTGCGATTCCCTGTTCATCCGGGTCCCCTCGGCGGAGGACTGTGCCTTAGTGGGCGCCCGAGATCGCAGAGGCGATTAGTGATCGCCGGCGGGCTCTTCAACGCCATAAGCGGCACCCGTCCTTGGAGAACCTCATCGTTTTTAAACAACTCCGTGCCCGTGCCCGACGCCTTATTCGCCAACGGAAGCAGGAGTGCTGGGAACGGTATGTTTCCACCATTGGCGTCCGTACCTCTGCATCGCAGGTTTGGGCTAAGATTAGGCGACTCCATGGCTATCGGCCACCTGTCTCTGTCCCTGGGCTTTCGCTGAATGGAGTGGTGTGTCCTGACTCAGACACGATTGCGGACCGGTTAGCAGCGCATTTTGCTCAGTGTTCCGCATCTACGAATTACCCACTGGCCTTCCGCTCCCGGAAAGAGCGGTTGGAAAGTTGGAGGCTTTCCTTTCACACGCTCCACGCGGAGTCGTACAATGCTCCTTTCAGCGACTGGGAATTCCAGAGTGCACTATCTCTTTGCCCTGATACGGCTCCTGGGCCAGACCGCATCCACAGCCAGATGCTGAAACACCTCTCTGTGAATTGCCAGCGACGCCTCCTAGATGTTTTCAACCGCATCTGGGTTGAAGGTGTGTTCCCGTCTCAATGGCGAGAAAGCATCGTCCTCCCCGTGTTGAAACCTGGCAAGAACCCGCTGGAGGTGGACAGCTACCGCCCCATAAGCCTCACCAACGTTCTTTGCAAGTTGCTAGAACGTATGGTGAGCCGGAGGTTGAGTTGGCTCCTCGAGTCTCGAGGCCTTCTGGCTCCGTCTCAGGGTGGGTTCCGTAAAGGCCGCTCTGCCGTGGATAATCTGGTCTCCCTAGAGTCTGCCGTCCGTACAGCCTTTGCACGCCGCCAACATCTGGTTGCCGTCTTCTTCGACATGCGGAAGGCGTACGATACGACTTGGCGATATCACATCCTGGCCACACTTCATGGGTGGGGTCTTAGGGGCCCGCTCCCGATTTTTATTCAGAATTTTCTGTCGTATCGTTCCTTCCGCGTGCAAGTTGCTGTGTCCCATAGTTCCTCCCGGGTCCAGGAGAACGGGGTCCCACAGGGGTCTGTCCTCAGTGTCTCCCTGTTTTTAATTGCGATCAATGGGCTCGCTGAGGCGGTGGGATCGTCCGTCGCAGCTTCGTTGTATGCCGACGACTTCTGCCTCTACTACAGCTCCGCTGGCATTGCAGTTGCTGAGCGCCAGCTGCAGGGCGCTATCCGCAAGGCGCAGTCGTGGGCTGTAGCGCACGGCTTCCAGTTTTCGGCCGCTAAGACCTGCGTTATGCATTTCTGCCGGCGTCGCACGGTTCACCCTGAGCCACGCCTTTACCTTGACGGTGAACCTCTTGCTGTGGTAGAGACGCATCGGTTCTTGGGACTGGTATTTGATGCCCGGTTGACTTGGCTGCCTCATATTAGGCAGCTTAAACAAACATGCTGGCGGCATTTAAACGCTCTCCGTTGCCTTAGCCACACCGGATGGGGTGCCGATCGGTCCACCCTTCTCCGGCTGTATCAAGCGCTGATCCAGTCCCGCCTTGATTATGGGTGTGTGGCTTATGGTTCGGCATCGCCATCGGCATTGCAATTGCTGGATCCCATCCATCACTGCGGGATCCGACTCGCCACAGGAGCATTTCGGACAAGCCCTGTTGACAGCTTACTTGTGGAGGCTGGTGTTCCTCCATTGCGGATCCGGCGCGACCGACTTCTGGCCGCTTATGCTGCCCACGTTTGTAGTTTGCCAGGGCATCCCAACTACCGTCTCCTGTTCCCGCACTCGATCGTCCATCTTCCAGACAGGCGGCCCCGGTCAGGGTGTACGATCGCGGTTCGCATCCAGGCTCTACTGTGTGGGATTGAGTTTTTTCCTCTCCCGCCTGTTTTCCGGGCCAATCTCCGTCTGCCCCCTTGGTGTGTGCGCCGTTCATGCATTCGGCTGGATTTGGCACAGGGTCCGAAAGACTCGGTCCCTCCTCCGGCCCTCCGCCGCCGCTTTGTTTCTCTCCTTGCCGAGTTTGCCGGATCTGCCGTGGCCTATACCGACGGTTCGATGGTCTCTGGTCGCACTGGTTACGCTCTTACTCTAGAGGATCATTGTGAGCAACGGTCGCTGGCACCCGGGAACAGTGTATACACTGCCGAGTTGGTTGCTATCTATCGCGCCCTAGAGTGTATCCGCTCCCGCTCAGGTGAGTCCTTTGTCATCTGTAGTGACTCCCTGAGTGGTTTACGAGCTCTTGAGCAGTGCTTTCCTCGTTCCCGTCTGGTGATGGCCATCCACGAGTCGCTCCATGCTCTTGCCCGTTGCGGCCGCTCCGTGGTCTTTGTTTGGACCCCAGGTCATGTCGGCATCCCGGGCAATGAGCGGGTTTACACGCTGGCTAAACAGGCAGTGAGTTCACCGGCTCTGCAACTCGGCCTTCTGGAGTGTGATCTCCTGTCGCTTTTGCGCCAGAAAGTGCTTGGTGCCTGGGGTGACGAGTGGCGCACCCTGCCCACGCCCAACAAACTTCGGGCGGTGAAGGAGACGACCGGTGTGTGGCGCTCCTCCATGCGGGCCTCTCGGAAGGACTCTGTCGTCCTCTGCCGGCTGCGCGTTGGCCACACGTGGCTGACGCACGGCCATTTGTTGCGCCGGGAGGACCCACCGCTATGTCGCTGCGGGGCAGCTCTGACGGTGGTCCACATTTTGGTGGACTGCCCGCTTTTAAAAGGACTCAGGCAGACGTTTGGGCTGCCTGATACCCTCCCTGCCCTTTTATGTAATGACGTTGCTATGGCGGACCTCGTGTTGCTTTTTATTCGGGCAGGGGGTTTTTATCGTATGATTTGAGTGTTTGTCCTTTTATTTCCTGTATTGACTTGGGCCTTTGGCCTGTGGTTTTAAACTGTGGGTTTTAATGTCATTTGGTGGTTGGCTTTTCCTTATTTTAATGGTCGGCCAACCACCTTCACACTCGGTGTGATTTTAGTTCCGTTTGTCTGGTGTTTGTCTGTCTTTCTTTCTTGTATTGTGTCGTCCCTTGTCTCAGTTCTCCGTTTTTAATGACTGACAGTTTTTATTTCGTGTGATTTTTATCGTGGAACAAGGGACCGATGACCTTAGCAGTCTGGTCCCTTCAATCCCACACCCAACCAAGCTCCCTGGCATTTTGCATATTGAAGGAAGCGATAAAGGAAAAGGAAAATCAAGCTATGACCTGGTTTACTCAAAAATACTTAAGTAACACATATTACTAGAGTAACATTTTTGACATGTAAACAGGTACTAAAGTAGTGTGGAAGATGTTCGGCGTCTGATCCCCTTGTTAACGTATTTGAGAAAGGGGTGAGGTAAAAGGCGAAAAATTGCTGGCCATGTACCCAGCGATGTAAATAATGTAATAAAATCAACTTCAAACACAAACTGGAATCGCATCTGCTTGACAATCCTTTTACTCCATAGAATAATTTCTGTGTGTCAAATTAAGAATACTATCGTACACCGGCCATACGAATTACTAGCAACAGATGAAAATATGTGCCGGACTGGGATTAGAACCCGGATTCCCCGCTTTACGCAAGCGTTCGCCTTAACTGATTTGGCTATCCGTGCATGATTCATGGCGAGACCCAAACTTCCATATGTTCAAGTGGCTACGTCCCATAGTGCTCGCACCCAATTCGTATGATTTCCGCACAGGGAGAAACAAAGTTTTCGTTCGTCAGATGCCTTGCTTTGTCAGGAAATGCAGTAGGGAAGTGTCTGTAGTTTCCAATGTAAAGTAGAAGGAACATTGCATCGAACTTGACACAAACTGCCGTAGTGAATATTAATTACCAGTGGGTGAGCAGCAGCACTAACTCTGTCCCTCTGTCGTTTGCACAGAGGGGGTGGGGGGGGGGGGGGGGGGGAATTCCAAGCAGAATTTAAGCAAAAACTTGTCCGTATTAATAAAATAAGGTCACTTGTTAATTTAATGTGAACTACTTCCTTAATAGCATTCCAATAGCTGGAAGTGCACGCCAGGATGTCTCTGTAGTTATACGCCATAGAATGACCCGTACCAAGGCACTGTTGTGCGATGGGAGTTTGCTCTGCCGTTGTAAATAGGTGTGACGCTTATGCTCAATACATCTCACTCCCACGGTCCTAATCGTCTGCTCATCTGTGCAACATTTCCGCAACTGCCAGCTACACGGACAATAAGGATATCAAGTTCATCCCTTACAGACTCTAAAAGGCCGTAATGTTGGATGGTAGTCGGTAAACACACTTCATACCGTATTTCCGCAGAATACGACGAAACCTAATGGAAATGCTACCTGCGTAAAGCAAAACAGCCGTGGACTTACAAGCTACGTCGTTATTTTCATAACTTGTCCGACTGCGGTTGGTTGATAGTGCAATGCGCGTCTGGTATGTCTTTCACTGCAATCATTCTGACAAAAAATGACTTCGACGTGGGCTTACTTATCTGAAGGACTTTCACAGTCTGAGATAACTTGGGCCCCATGAACCGAGGTAGGAAGTACCCCTTCGTATTGAGCCAGATGGTGACAACAGTCGGCCCCAATATGTTTCTTGGTCGCCGTAGCACCGCGTGTCAAGGTTCAAAATCGCCTTGCGCAGGGTTTTGTCGTTGCATTAGGGCCTTGAAACTGACTTATCGTCTACCTGTCGAAATATCGGCGTTGCCGAAGACGTCACCCGGTTTCAGTTCCTGTAAGTTGTTTGAACAGGATCCACGAACATGAAAATAACTGAAGTGGTGTGGCAAGGAAGAGTTGCGGCCGTTCTATATATGTGCGGCGTTCCAACGCTAGTGGCTTTGAGGTTCCGCGACGGGCGGAAGCGGTGAATCCGTCACCATACGTACACCCAGCCCCGTAAACCCCACCTCCTTTTCCCTCCGTCTGTCCCGTGCCGCGACAAAAGTGCGTCTGCCCACGTTAGCGAAATAAAATGATAGAATTCGTCTCATGTGTGCGCAGTGTCTACCAGGTACCCGTATTTTCAAAATGACGGCAGAAGATGATTTGTAAATAAATCAAAACGTGTCTGATGTAAAATTACATTTAAGTAAGTGCAGTGAGCTTCAGACAGGGCTTTCAATAAAAATAGGTTTAACAGCCGCTGCGGAAGATGGCCTTGCAAAAAGATAAATTAAGCTTCTTTTGTATTTATTTTTTTGCCAAATACAACTGCGTAACTTTATTTTCACGATTGGCTAATTTTGATGTTGAACCATTATAAAATAAACAGTGTAACGGTGTAAAGAAACAAACATGTAAAAGTGAGAATAATACACGTAGCAAACGGGATGGTGAGTATATTCGACAATGCCATACAGAAACAAAGCAAAGCTCAGATAATTTTTGAGTTCCATCCGTCATGTCACTTACACATAATATCCCCCACTAGGTGAAACTGTTTTATGGACCCGAAACAAAATGTCGTATCAATATTAGGAAAAAATAAGCTTCAGAAATGGGTTCAAAGCGAGCAAAGCTCATGAAGTACAGTTACCATTAGGCAGTATATTTGCAAAATAGTTACTAGGCGGGAAAGACGGAACTGCCTTGTTCTCCAGCGAACATTTCGATTCCGAAATGCTTTTGATAAAGTTCGATATTCTCGTCGGTTCTCATTGTTTTAAGATATGTAAAGAAAGCTAGTGAAGATAGTAAAGATATGAGTATTATGAAGTTCACAGTTAGAAGTCCTCCCAGGAGGCTCGCCACTCGGGCGGGTTCGTGCTTGGCTACCACGGGGCCCCAGCCTTCGCAGCATGTTTTCCCTTCCGTGCGGCATGTCTATCATCTTGGTATTGTTTTTCCCGTGCCTTGGGGAACATGTCTGGGATGTTATTGGGATGTTCTGCATTGTTTTTTTACTGACTTTCCCTTTCTTTGTTTCCCTTCTCCTCTCGTTCCTCCGTTTCGTGTTTGAGATTCCTCTTTTTCATCTTCCTCCCCGTGCGCTCCTGAAGGCCGTCTGATGCGTAACAGGTGACTGGATAACACGTAATTCCCAGTCCTAGGTCGACAGGTAGGATTCGCACATACCCCCTGGCACAGGCAAGGCCCATGGTGGGGTGATTGCCTGAGCTGCAACCTTCCCAAATTGCCTGTTGGTCCCTCTGTCAGGTGTTTCGGAGGTGTGAACAATCACTTAAGGCGGTTGTGCCCCTTGTGAAGGGGGACTCCATGCTGGAAGGAGCGTGCCATCAGAGACGCTGGCAGTCGTGGGGGATTTTCTCGCAGTGACTCAATCATCTTCTTAATCAATGTCTACAAAATATAAACTTAATGAGGCTAACGATTCAAAGACCCTTCCCAGTGCACTACGATTCCTAGTGGTCACACGTACTGATGGCAGCCAGTCTTTTGCCACAGTAAATCCGTTTGTTATTCAGAAACGTTTTGATGTAATTGCCGGCCCTGTGAAATCCTGTTCTCGTTTACCGAATGACACTTTGCTTTTGGAGACTACTTCTGATTCTCAAGCACAACAAATGCTTGACACCTCGCTTCTCCACAGCTACCTTCTTCACGTCGAGGCCAATGGAACTTTGAATTCTTCTGGTGGTGTTATTTACACTAGGCTGGTCGACGGTCTAACAGAGGCCGAAATCCAATCATACCCCTGAATAAAGTAGATTCCTCCTGAGTGCCCACCCACACTCTTTTTTCTCACCTTTAATAGAGTCGTGCTTCTGTCCAAGATTAAAGCAGGCTATGAAATTATCACAGTCTGGCTTTACATTCTGAACCCAGTGCACTGCTACCACTGTGATCGTTTCAGCTGCCGAGGTGACACCCGTACTTCTCTTCCTCATCATGACCCTCCTTCAATGGAACTTTCGCGGCTTTCGGTACCACAAAGAGGATTAATGGCTGCTTTTAGCAACGCAGCGTCCCCTTGTACTCTGCCTTCAGAAAACGAAATTGCGCCCTCACGGCTGCTTTGAGCTTTCACATTTCTTACCGGTTTGTTTTGACCTTACCCCAGAGGTCAGCATTCCATCTCATCGAGGCGTCGTGCTGCTCATACGGCATGACATTCAGTCAGCCCATCTCCCTGACTGCCCATCTTCAAACTGTTGCAGTTCGGCTTCTCCTTCCCCACCTAACTTTTTCCTGTGTACCATTTATGTCCTTCCGTAATTCGATGTCACCAGGGTAGAGTTCCTTCAGCTTACTGGGCAGATACCTCTCCCATTTTTCTACTCGGTAACTTTAATGTGTATCATCCCCTTTGGGCTTCTCCCAGAACCTGTCAGAGAAGTGCCCTCTTGGCTGACCTTCTTAACCAACGTAACCTCGTTAGCCTTAACACTGGGGTACCCACTTGTCTTTCCGACTTCTCGAACACCTATTTCTATTTGGACCTATCCTTCTGCACTACCCTTGTTGCCCATCATCTTGAGTGATCCTTTCTTTCTGACACCTACTCGAGCGACCATTTCCCGTGTGCAATCCGTTAGCTGATTCGTACCCCATCTGTGTGCACACCCAATTGGCACCTTACTAAGGCTGACTGGCAGCTTTACTCCTCTCTGGCAACCTTCGAAGAACAATATTTCCCCAGTTGTGATAACCAGGTGGAATATCTAAAAAAAATGGCTCTGAGCACTATGGGACTTAACATCTATGGTCATCAGTCCCCTAGGACTTAGAACTACATAAACCTAACTAACCTAAGGACATCACACAATACGATGGAATATCTCACAAACCTTACTATTACTGCTGCAGAATGTTCAATTCCTCGCACTTCCTCTTTAGCACGTCGTGTCCCAGCCCTTTGGTGTACTGAGGCATGCCGCAACACAATTTGCACATGCTCTGCGTTTTTAACAGTCACCCTACGATGGCATGTTGCATTCATTATTAACAGATGCGTGCAAAGTGTCGTCGCGTTCTTCGGGATAGCAAAAGAGCTACCTGGATCTCTTTCACTAGTTCTTTTAACAGTTCCACCCCTTCCTCTGTCTTGTGGGCCAACCTCCAACCGTTCTCTGGGACCAAGATCCATTCGCCAATTTCCGGTCTGACAGTAGCGGACAATGTCGTGAACCCTGCTGCTATCTCCAACACCTTGGGCGGCCATTTTGCTGACATTTCGAGCTCTTCCCGCTATCACCTTGCCTTCCACCATCGTAAACGAGCAAAGGAGGCTCGGGCGATACCCTTCTCTTCTCAGAATCGGGAGTGCTACAATGCCGCCTTTACTATGAGGGAGCTAGACCATGCTCTCAGTTCGTCCCGATCCTCCACCCCAGGGCCAGACGCCGTCCTCATTCAGATGTTGCAGCACCTTTCGCTTGTGGGAAAGCGCTTTCTGCTTAAAACGTACAACCGCATCTGGACAGAGGGCACATTTACCGGATGTTTGCTTGAAGCCACCGTCGTACTTATACCTATGGCCGGTAAGGGCAAAAACCTTCCTTCTAGCTACCGCGCCATCTCTCTCACCAGCTGCGGTCGCAAGGTGACGGAACATGTGACTCATGCCCAGCTCGTATGGTGGCTGGAGTCTCACAATATACTGACGAATGTGCAGTGTGGATTTCGAACACGGCTTTCTAAAGTTGTCCATCTCGTTACTTTGTCCACCTAAGTCATGAATGGTTTTCTGCGGAAATCCCAGACTGTTGCCATGTTTTTCATTTGGAGAAGGCTTAAGACACGTGCTGGAGAACTGATATCATCCGTACTCTTCACACGTGGAGCTTCCATGGCCGCCTGCTCTGTTTCCTTCAGGATTTTTTTAAAAAGTCGAGTTTTCAAGACGTGTGTGGGTTCTACCTTATCGGACACTTTTATCCAGGGAAACGGGGGGCCTCAGGGTTTTGTCCTGAGCGTCGTTCTTTGCTATCGCCATTAACCTTACAACGGCCTGTTTACCGCCAGGCACATCCGGCTCCTATTTTGTTGACAATTTTGGCATCTATTGCGGCTCTCCACAGGCCTGTCTCACTGAGCGGTCTTCAGCGATGTCAACATCGACAATGGCTTCAATTTCTCCAGTGACAAAACCGTTTGTATGAATTTCTGGCGGCGCAATTGGTTCCTCCCACCTTCTTTACATCGTGGCTCGTTGCCCTTCCGTTCGTTGAAACTGCGAAATTCCTGGGGCTCATGCTCAATAGGAAACACTCCTGGTCCTTCCATGTGTCTTACCTGGCAGCCCGCTGTACACGGATCCTCATTTTCCTACTGCGTGTCCTAATAGTACTTCCTGGGGTGCCGATCGAACCACACTCCTCCGTTTGTACTGGTACCTTGTCCTTCGAAGCTCGACTATGGGTGCTTTGTTTTTGCGTCTGTGCGTCCATTCCTCTTAACGTCGTCTCAACACTATCCACCAACGTGGCATTCATTTGGCCATTTGTGCATTTTACACTAGCGCAGTTGATAGTCTGTATGCTGAAGCTGCTGAACTGCCACTTTCCTACCGCCATCACTTTCTTCCCAGCTGGTACGCATGCCGTTTGTCTGCCATGCGTGGCCAACCAACCATCTTACGTCTCTTTCTTCGATGATTTCTTTGATCGCCAGTGTGGGACGCGTCCCTCTTCTCTGTTACTTCCTGGAGTCCGCTTTCGGCATTTGTTACGGCGTCTTAACTTCTCACTACCTGCAACTTTCCCGGTTGGCGTGAAGCCTTCCCAACTTGGCTTCGTGAAGTGGCCCATTTTAACCTTGGCCTTCACTCGCTCCCTAAGGACACTAATCCAGCCGCGCTCTATCGCGTCCAGTTTCACGACCTTCGCATGGAACTTCGCGACAGTACCTTCGTATACACGGATGGCTGTCGGGTGTGTGCCTTCATCATTGGCGCCCTTGTCTCTCAATATTGGCGTCTCGCACACAGTTCAGTATTTACAGCCGAGCTCTTCGCCCTGTATCAGGGCACGGAGTACATCCGGCGACATAGCCTTTCTCAATTGTGTCCTCTGCTCATATTCATTTAGCGCCCTTCAATGTCTATGTGCGCTGTACAACTCCCATCCCTTAGTGCAGCGGGTCCAGCAGAACTGTTGCTTGCTCACTCTTGATGGAGCCACGGTGATGTTTAAGTGGGTTCCTGGTCATGTCGGTGTGCCAGGAAACGAGGCTGCTGGCAATGCTGAAGTCCTCGTACCTCAGCCCGCTAGTTTTTATGTTCCTTCCGATGATCTCTCTGTTGCCCCCCGGCTGGAGCAGGTTATTTTAACTAGACACTGCCATTTTAGACATCGTATTCGATATGTGGCGCTACCCCACCACTTTGTACCCATTGCGTCCAAGTTTTAACTGTCCGCCTCTTCCTGAAGGAATGCCCTTTTTTTTAATGGTTTACGTTCCCACTTGGGTTTGCAGTCTGAGTTATCAGCCGTTTTAGCAAATGACGCGCGTGCTGTCGACCGCGTTTTATTTTTTATCCGCCAAAGCAATATGGCGAAGGCCATGTAATTTTTAGTTTTGGACCTCCATTTATGTACGGTGTCCTTTTTAGCCGTTTGTCCACGTGCCTGCTTTTAGCTGTCTTCTCTTACGTCAATTGAGAGTAACATATAAGTCGTTTTTTAAGTCCTCTGTCTTCGTGTTCTATAATTCAGACTTGGCCGCGTATGACCCCAGTTGTTTTTTTGCACCCTAAAGCAAAACAAAACTAATCAGTTATAAGTATTCCTACAAGAAAAATATAAGCAATAGGTACTAGCCGATGATACATATTAATACCATACTTTTTTTGAAGTTGTGAAAGCGACTCCTTGCTTGCCTCGATAGAGGAATCATCCTCACGGACGGTCTCGTGTCTACAACCTTTATACTACGTTCTTAAGTTAGCATTGTAATAGACCTTAGAAGGATATTAATGCGGATATTAAAGGAAAACGACAGTGATAAATTGAACGTTGATATTGAGACGTCCCATGTGAGGCTGCATCTGTGATTTCAAATTCTGTCTTGCCACGAAATAGTCACGCATATGTAGAGTTGTTGCACAATGTAGAATTGTGAATAATACCGTTACAAATCATCGTGAGGACTAAATGCCTGCGAATACTTGCGCATGTTGTTCGAATATGTTGTTACACCATCGGGCACGAATGTAGTTGACAGTAATAAAAACACTCCAAGTATAACGGACTTTTCTGCTGTTGCAGACCCGTGCGAGCGGTTGTGCGTACGGGCCGGAGAGTTGGGTTGTGCATTACAAAGGGGCCAGTTAGGCCCGTTGTCCACGGAACGCCTGCTCTACCTGCCGACACTACACTGGTCCGGTGGATCCACACCCGTTGTACAGACTGCCCTGCAACTGTCAGTTGTTCGCTTCAGACCGTTATCTGGTTCTTATTGAAAGCGCCGTTGGGTCAGCGTTGTTCGAAGAAAATTTTGAGTCTTCGAGAACGGTTATGTACTTGGAAGACGAAGGCGAAATAGCGATAAAGAGCTGTGAGAAACAGCCCACGTCACTGTCCTGTGCGACTTGAAGTTAAAGTGCATCACCATTGCTACGAGATACCAGGTGGTGCTTCTGTCGTGTTTGATGTGGTAGCTTCCCTATATTAACGGCTAGTTGTAACTGCCCTCTGACGAATACATTGTCGTGGGCGTCCGCGCACTAACTACAGTGGCAGCTTGAACTAACAACTGTAAACAACAAATGTGCGTTCGACCAGTTGACTGTAAGCAGGCAGTGTCAAGTACTGGACGTGCGACCGTTGTGTCAACATCGTGTCGCAAATCGCAGTGGAGCAACATTTCTAAATCAAGTGCTCAAGAACACCCCCTCCCCCCCCCCCCCCCCCTAGGATGTTTTGAAAGAGAAAGATGTGTGTGCGAAGTGCGTCCCTCACGCCTTGACCCCTGAACACAAACGACGCATGGGCGCCTGCTGCAGCTTGATGGAAATGCAAAGCGCGAACAGTTCTGCGCCAGTACTTCTAAGCGATACTTGATAATCACACAAAGCTATAAAGCAATGTAAAAGCCCTCGGACACCTACGCAACTAATACAATGTCTGGCAGTGTCGGCGTGTTGACCAGCATTAAAGCCAAACTGTTTTCAACCTTATGGGTGGTTGGAACACGACACTGCTTTGCTAGTAGTAGCCCCGAAACTTTCTGGCAGATTAAAACTGTGTGTCGAACCGGGTCTCGCAAGCCACTATCTTACCGACTGATCTATTCGGGCTCGACTCTCGACTCGCTTGAACAACTACACTTCTGCTAGTACCTCTCTCCTACTTCTCAAAATTCATAGAAGCTCTCCTCCATGCCTTTGCGCTAGCACTCCTGGACTGGAAGAAAGAATAGCGCGTTGAAATGGCATAGACACAGCCGAGAGGACAGTATCCAGGACGAATGCAGCTAACTTTCATTCTGCCAGGAAGTTTCAAACCAGCGCACATTTGGCTGCGGAGTCGTGGTTGGATTGGTGGTGGTATGGCTTAGACTTCTTCCGAACCGACGTACCCAGACATTGTTAGGGGGACGTCCAGCTTAATGGGAATCCTAGAACATGATGCAGCTTGGTACTTGACACGCATAAAAATCCTTGAGAAAGACGAAAGAAACGACAAGTGACGGGAAGAAAGTTCTAGAATTGACTGTACATTGAGCCCCGAAGTTTAAATTTTCAGCCTGACACACACTTAGCCACAGAGCCACACTTTATAATCTGTGTATTGTTGAATTCTCAAAATTTGGAAGTTAAACTACGCGTGACATTATTCGTCCGAAAGTTGGCAAAACATGGTTACTTTGTTCCCACTAGAGGTGAAATGCATTCGTCTATTGGCTGTAACGAGACCTATCTGTCAAGTGAAACCAAAGCAGCACTTCCAGCGTGTTATTTGTTACGTGACTAAAGCGAATATCATTCCTGTATGGTTATACATTTAAAGTGGAGTGCAAGAAGTTTCAAGACTGGGTTCATAAAAAATAGAAAACAAGTTTACATCGTTACTTTCAAGCTTCTGGTGATACACATAGTTTACCCTCACTTGAGTACAACGCAAGGAACGTAATTTTCAGAAAAGTGTTCTTTTGACTGTGGCCTAACTTCGGCGTTACATTGGTTTGAATGTCGGTTACGTCGTCAAAGCGTTGACCTTTCGCGTCATTTTCTGCACGTTGTCGTTTTGTAACTGATTCGTATTGATAACCCCCAAGTCTCGTCACCTATAACGTGCAAGTCGAATTTTTCACATTAAAAAATCAGTACCAGATGTGAAGTACACGATAGTTAAAACATGCGACTGCATGCTGGAAACTAATGTGTCTGAATTTATGCGGAAACTCTTACAGATTTTTAAATGAAACAAACGTTATTAATATTCTATATCTTTATTCTTCATATTTTCGTATTCATTCTCAACGTAGTCACCCTGGCGACGAACAGATTTTTCGGAACTAGAGATATGTTAGCTGATAAGTCGCTGTAGAATGTCTTTGTTGGCGGAGCCACAACCTTACTTCTGCTTGTACCGCTTCATCACAAAGTGAAGTCCTCGGAAGTGTTCGTTTTCGCTCTGGAAACAATTGAAAATTTGATTGGCCCACGTCAGGACTGTATGGAGGTATGGAGGATAACATTGAGAGTAAAACCAAGGTGACGGATTGTTGTTACTCTGCCTTGTTACATGTTACAATTCGTAGCCTTCTGGCGGCAGAGGGTTGCAGATGTGGAGACATTAAGGATAAAGATGTAGATTTGTAAGAACGTTTGTTCTATTTAAAAACCTATAAGAGTTTTAAGCACTTCTTAGTATAAAATGTAACTGACTGAGGACTAAACCCTAGGTCCTTAGACTCGTATTCCAGTGTTATGCCACTTAGAAAGCAAGACACACAAAAATGGATGACATTAAATACTTAAAGACACGGTGTGTTGTGCACTAAATGAATAATTTTAATAATGTTTTAGGCCAACTACCAAAATCATCGTGGGACAACTCTTTGATACTGAAAATGTGGTCTTTCTAGTTGAGCTTGTGCTCGCAACTTTTAAATTCTACACTGCAACACTGTATATCTTAAAATAGTAATAGGTACAACGAATGTTGTTGATCTTTATTACGTCTTCCCTTATTTTTCAGAAATGTTAAGCCACCTTCATCATATTTTTTACACCAACTGGTGGAAAAATCTGGAATTCCCTTTGTCGTCCGTTAAAATAACTTACGCCATATATTAGTTACATTCATTAAATCCATCACCAATCAAAATTCAGTTTACGAACATTGGTCTGAATGTTCAATGCAACAGGCAACGCTGCAGATTCGACTTAAAAATTTTCCTTTTATTGCTGTGAAGGAAAATGAACGTGAAATAAATGAACGCAAAATTTCGCCAACATCCGTACTGTATTTCTGTCTGCAAATGATTATAAACTCTTGAACAGTTATTCGTAGTGCTAAAAATCGTTGCTCTCTCTCTCTCTCTCTCTCTCTCTCTCTCTCTCTCTCTCTCTCTCTCTCTCTCTCTCTCTCTCTCCCCCCCCCCCCCCCCCCCACACACACACACACACACACACACACACACACAAAGTGTTTGCTAGTTAGGCAGAGAGCCGGTTTCAGCGCCATGGTTTGATTGCAATGTGTAGGTTACACGATAAGCCACCGTGTAGTAAAGCCTCCAGCGGGAAGAACGAGATAGCGCCGGTGTGCGGCGCCTCCCCTTGTGGCTGAGCGGCTTAGCCAGCTGGTACCATGTGGCGCCCGAGCATCACTTTCACCACGAAACACTTGCTCGGCTGGCAGCACCTGCACGAGCCAAGAACAGCCCGGCAGTGGGCTTAACAGTTCGACCGCCTGGTTTCTACCAGCGCTCTTCACGGGTAGCGTCGTTAGCATAACGTATTATGTACATCTGCTTTAGCTCTCCTCACGGAACGGTTTTTCCACAGGCGGAAGTTTTGCTCCAGTTGAATAGTAAGCGAGGATATTTCAAAATGCTGGCTTCATGGCATTTTTTTTACCTTCCGCTAGAAAAGAGCTAACATTGGAATAGTTTATAGCAACTTCAACAACATGTTCGCTTCCGATGATGTAAAGCATAATAATTGTAATGCTTTCCCGTCCAGAGCCGTTTCGTATGCGTTTTTGTTTAGTCTGATATTTTATGTGCGAACACAGAAGTGCTAGAGAGAATAGAAACTGCGGGTTGCAAATGAATTCCCTCGACGCTTGCATTACGTCAGTTTGCGTGTTGACCGACCTGCCGATAACTTGTGCAGGTTCTACAAAGGAGCCGGTTCTTACAGCAAATGCGCTCACGTAGTCTCTTGCGAAATATGTAAATGCGCGGCATGGACACAAGCGTGACACAACCCTTCGTTCTATATCTGGTTAGCAATTTATGATGCCTGAAAATATATTGTTAAACAAAAAGTGAAATTATCAACCGACAAGGCGTAATTTTTTCGTCTTTCTTTGTAGTTCCAATAACGGGAGCTATCGTGGAATGTTCACAAAAGCTGCCTCCTCGAACATATTAGAGCTATTTTTTTAATTTTTTTTCGTTCTTTTGTTTACAGCTTTTGATCATTAAAAGAAAAGATTTCGGATCCGTTCTGTTGTCACCATTATGGTTTTGTTTTGTTTTGTTGGCCACAAAGTAACAAAGTACTTTTGATTTCTTATTCAGTGCTGTTCAACGTCTTTTCGTTCAAGTTTTACGTGGCATTACTACACCGTTCAGTTGCCAATCTCCAACACTACATATGTCGTTGCTTTTCGGAGCGTAAGTGTTAAGTCAGCCTAAAATTACTCGTTAAGCCTCCCTGTTACAATGTAAGAGAATTGTTTCTTCTTATTTTTTATAAAGGTAAACGAGCTGTGCTTTCTTTAACACCCGTGAGTGGGAGATAAATTCCGTAACATTACGCATTTTTATTTGAAATTTCACATTTTTTTGGATATTCGTCCATTAATCATCCCTCTTCGATCCGCCAACGTAATGTGACGCATATGACATCAAAAATTTGGAACAGACCCGGATAGTTACTACAGTAGTAAACAATTACACAAACATTCGCGCTTGTGTGGTATCTGTCTCGTCTTGGTACTACATTAAAGTCTAATTATTTAAAATTTTCTGTAAAGACTTCTTGGAAACGCAGCATTTTCCCAAGTTAGTGAGCAGTAGAAGCTACAGTGTGCAGACTAAACTAAAATAGAGTTCTAGAATGAAAAACAGGATTTTATTCAGAACGAATGTTTCACTCTGCAACGGAGTGTATACTGTTTTTAAACTTTGGAAATTTCTTTCCGCAAAACTGTCCAGCCAAAACGTTATAGCTAACTATTTAGCATGGGAATCAGCGCTCCCATGCCAACATAGAGGATAGACGATGCAGCTCACAATGTGAATATTTGGTTGTGGTGACGAGGTACAGGAAAAAGTACTTGTGCAGTGCCTTTGGTAGTGATTCAGATACGTCGTTGGATATCACAGACAGTAGTTTCTTGTAGACGGTACCAGGAATTCGTATAAACCACCACTGCAGGTGAACTACGTAGCACAGATAGCTACACGGACCCGGATATGCTCTCAGAAGGGTTTCTATCGTTATCTGGAACGACCGAATTGTTGGGCCGTCGCTGTCAGATCAACTCAACTCCCTACGCTTGGATGTTTCCTGCATGTTTGTCGACTAACAAGTGCTACGGAGGTGCTGAGACCCATTTCATTAATGCATATCACCTATTGCAATCTACTGTGAACTGCTTGGATTACTCCTACGACGACTATATGCTTTCATCTTAACTTAAAGGGCTTTGGAACTACACTGCCTTACAAAAAAGGATTGAGACATCCAGGAACGGGGAGGGTATGTGATGTGATATGAGTGATAACAAAGTCGAGTCGAATTACAAATAACTTTGCTGTGTGAGCACAGTTACTGGTAGGAAGTTGCAGCGCCCCCCCCCCCCCCCCCTCTCCCTCTCTTTAATCTGGATGCATGAACTCAGTCGGATGGGTGCGGTGTCATAACGACGTGGTATTCTCTTACGAGGCAAGGTGGCCCACAGCTGCTGAAAATGGTCCCTGGTATTCTGCATAATTGCACTGGGACGGAGTTGACGTTGAGTTGGTCCCACACGTTCTATCAAGGACAGATATGGGAATCTTGCTGGTCACGGAAGTACCTCAACATCACGCAAACAGTTCATAGTTGATGTGTGCCATCTGTGGACGATCATTGTCCAGTTGAAAAATGGCATAACGATACCGTCATATTGTAGGTAACACACAAGGACGTAGGATGTCCGTGACACACCATTGTGACGTCAAGAATCCCACTACTGCTACTACCAGTTTTGAAGTGAAGTAATACCCGATGTCTCGTCACACCATGACGCCCGTATTACAGCGCAAAAGATGTTTCTAATCAACTTCTTCAAAATCTTTTTTCATGAAATGAAGAACTATGCTTCTTCACACAGCGTGGGGAAACGATGCGGGAGACCCGCACCGCCGTACTAGGTAAGGTCCCAGTGGAGGTGGTTTGCCGTTGCCTTCCTCCGACCGTAATGGGGATTAACAATGATGACGAAGACGACACAACAACACCCAGTCATCCCCGTCAGGTGAAAATCCCTGACCCCCGCTGGGAATCGAACCCGGGACCCCGTGCTCGGGAAGCGAGAACGCTACCGCGAAACCACAAGCGGCAGATTCTTTTTTCACATTTTTTATAAAAAGTTAGAGCGTGGTTCTAGCTACTGTTTCTCAGTTAAAGAAGATTGACAGTATAAAACAGGCCTAACACCGCTCCGAAACATTGTGTATGGACCACTCTGTAGTGGCACATCCGTAGGGTATAGTACGTGTGTAGTGCTGCAGTGAGTAGTGGGGACAATGCAGCAATATAGCGATATTATATCTTTAGTTCTACATGGGCAGGCACACCTGAGCTCTGGACGGTGCATCTGGCCACGACTGGTAGGACAGCCCCCGGCACCGAGCGAGGTGGCGCAGTGGTTGACACACTGGACTCGCATTCACGACGACGACCCGCCAACTCGCGTCCGGACATCCTGATTTACTTTTTCCGTAATTTTCCTAAATCGCTTCAGGCAAATGCCAAGATGGTTCCTTCCAAAGGACACGGCCAATTTCCTTTCCCATCCTTCCCTGCACCGATGAGACCGATGACCTCGCTGTTTGGTCCCCTCCCCAAGTCAACCAACCAACAGCGCGCCCAGCGATGCTGCGTCAGAACTCCGGCTCGGCGGCGAAGGCAAGGCCACGGCCAGTTGCGACAGCAGCGCTTCCCGGCAGAGTGACAGGCCAGGCGGCGGCCCGCTGCTCTGGCGGAGGCAGCGCCCCCTCAGTTAGGCGGCGTACAGAGGCTGGCGTTGTGACGCTGGGTCCCTCCCTGGGCCTCAGCGCCGGCGACAGCAATCACGGACAGCAGGTGTCCTATTAAGTATCGTCCTTACCGATCGGTGCAGTAGCTCAGCCCCGGTAGTGACATCATTTTCGGTTTTTTATCCGAATTTGCTATTCAGTAAGCTGCTGAGACCTGTTAACTATCGGTCCTCCTGCCTATTTTTTGACAGCTCCACACAGGGATTTCGGTATGGCCTTCTAGTTCGGTTCAGTGTGGTTTATTTACACCCAGAATTTATTTTAAACATATTGAGCGGTTTTAGCCTCGGATTTAGTGTATCGTGTCACTGAAGAATCACCAAAAACAAATGGCTCGGAGCACTATGGGACTTAACATCTGTGGTCATCAGTCCCCTAGAACTTAGAACTACTTAAACCTAACTAACCTAAGGACAGCACACACATCCATCCCTGAGGCAGGATTCGAACCTGCGACCGTAGCGGTCACGCGGTTCCAGACTGAAGCGCCTAGAACCGCGCTGCCACACCGGCCGTCGAACAATCACCAGGATGTGTCCAGCTGGAAAGTGACTTCATAATAGACTATTTTCCTTTGTTAGAAATATGGTTTGTATTGTTGTTACTGTGAATTATTATAACATAAAAAAAAGTTTCGGTCAATATTTTCACAAAATACCTGTTATTTTTACGCAATTAAGAGTTTAAAAAAATCATTAAAGTTCAAAAGGTCAGCTCAGCTTACGTATACCACTAGTGACTTCGCGTACACTTTTCCGCAAATGGTTTACGTATTAATCATCGAAACGCGTTTAAAACTTTAAGTAACAATGCACGGGAATTTTGTGAAGTTGATAGCGGAAACCTTCAAAAATTTCATGCATTATGCGGCTTACACCAGCATCATTTGGCAACGAAGTCAGCGTGCGTCTGTCTCGACTGGAATTGTATGAAACAAAATGCTGCACAATGTTATTGTAGCACAGTGGGTATGGCAACTAACTGCTGTGTCATAGGTCGTAGATTTGCGTACCGCTGGGTACCAAACTATTTTTTCTCCTCTTCGTGTATGTAACACATTCTGAGACTTCGTTAATCGTCAAAGTTAAGCATTTTTCTGATATATTCTTTGTTATTTGCACGTAAGAGCTCGTTTTCTCAGTAATGAGTATCTTCGATTTCGTGACTTGAAATGAAAGACGACATTGCTGTGCGTGACGTTTATCCTTTCTCTTGTCACAAATAATTCATCGCTTTTTTTGTGAATGCATAGTGATTTCCGAGTGTGTGGTCAGACAGGAATCTAATAGCACAAATTATTGCGAATGAAACTAGCAGTCTTTATACTTCAGCTTGTCACAAGTATTTCTGTGATTGAATCTTTAACAGCAGTACACAGAGACGAAAGACTCCCGAACAAATATTTTTAGACTATACCACCATATATGAAACATTTTGATTCATCAGAAGGATTTTCTAAACTACAACAAACTGCTATAGCTGCACTCGCCACACTCTCTCGAAAAGACTTTTTTTTAAACTGTTTTTATGAACCAGATCGGTGGCGTATCATATTGGGAAGTAGGCTACTGCATCATTTGGATCTCAAGGAACGAGGTACAATCACATTCTATGCATGTTCTTATTCTTTGACACTCTTAAACAAGTTTTCGGGTTCGTGGAGATTTGTTCCGTCTATGCAACTAACTGAAGGCAGTTTGTTTATTGCCATACGCGTTTCGCTTCTTTTATTTGTGAAGCATTTTCACGAATAAAAGAAGCGAAACGCATATGGCAGTAAAGAAACTGCCTTCGTATTAGTTGCATAGACGGAACGTACCTCCATGAATTTTGAAGCGACTAAGGAACGACGGAAAACAGAAAAAAATGACAAATTTTTCGGGTGTTTCTACACATGTATTTGTACAATATGTTACTACACTCCATTCCTAAGTTATATTCCGAAACGTAAAATCCAAAACGAGATGTCGACGTGAGTGAGAATAAAATGACATAATGTGACATTTATGACAGTTTCTAGAACATAGTCAATATTCTATCATTATCATGCATTCATGAAAGTACTTGGTCAACGAAATTTGAACAGTATTACGTACTCTAGCAGCACTTTTCGGTACTGTGAAGAGTAGTGTGCCTATGTCGGCTGCGAAACGCCTCGGGTTCGTGGCGCTGCAATGCGCATGCTCGGAGCTGAGGCATATTGCTTTTGATTGGTTGGCGTGAGGAGCGCTGACAACAGCGTTTCGGTTCGCTTGGACCTTTCTGCATAATGTTGAGGCTCTGCCGAAGAAGGTTTCCAATTGAGGCAAAGAAAATAAAAGCAGCCTCATGTTACAAAATTCCAAAACCTTCACTTGGACAATATGAGAAAGTATCGGATGTAGATAGGGCAAAATTTGATGCAAGATCTATAATAGCAGTAGTGATAAATATTCAGGATGACGAATTTTATCCACTTGGTACCAAAGCTGGTAAACTGAACTCGTGGTACACTAGAAACCAATTTACATTTTGCAAGGAAAATATTATCAATGTCGAAGAAGTATCAAGAGAAGAAATTAGTCAATGGGAAGTGGTTGGCAAACAATATTTTGTTGGGGGACAAGAGTTCAAAAAGTGCATTCGCTTTAAAAATGTTCAGCTAACAAATGTTTGTGTAAATCGTCTTCCATATTATGTAATTCGAAATGCCACAATAGTCAGCCTTGTTGTACCAAAAATTAACGTTCAGAGGGTAGCATTTTTACAACATTTTTCACTAATATGGAATACTGCTTATTATAATCACATCGGAATGCAAGAATGTTTAAAATGAATAAATTTGCAATAAATACAATAAATTTCAATAAATTAAGCTGATTTTTTTAATGAATACGGTTTTACCCGTTGGTACGGATACACCCTATGGTAAAAGTTCCTAGTATATAATAAGAAATTTCGGAGTTTTATCACACCTTGATAGCAAGTCTTAGATTTCACCAGTTAATTCTAGTGTGTACCAATCATCTTACTTTTACAGTAACCTATCGACCACCAAGGCGCAGCCTAAACTCACCACTACGAGGTGGTGCCATGCTTCCCCAGAGCAAAATTTCTCGATTGTTACTTCGATGATAGGAATATCTCTTGGAACTCCAGGCTGTCAATGCCAACGGTTCAAGTGTCAGAAAAGTGTGCGAGCATCCACGTCCGCTTTCGTGCTGAGTGGTCAGCGCGGCAGTGTGACTGCGATACGGACGACTGGGTTCGATTCCCGGTGCTATCAGAGATTTTTCTCTGTTGCTAGGACCGGATCGGGGGTGCACACTGCCTCGTGAAGTTAAATAAGCAGCTATTTGAATGAGAAGTAATGCCTCCAAATTTCATGCTGCCCTCCGGACCTGATTGTCGAGTTAATTATACGAGGGCAAGTCAATAATTAAAAACCCTGTTTTTCTGCTCGTTAGACTCGCAGCACTGGTTCAGCTATGACGCGGCTTAGCTACATATTTGTTCTTCGGCATTAGGTGTGTTGGTTCAGCTCTATTTCCGTTGATATCAGAGTATTTGATCAGGAATGTTCCGTTTTTACTCAGCAAGGAAGAAACTTAATGTCTTATTAATTTATTGTACTCTAAAGGGAAGAAAGCGCTGGAGAATATTTGCAGAATTCAGCTGTAGTATGATGACTGCTGTGTAGGTGAACAGAAAATTTACTAGTGGGTAAATCGTGGACGTGAATCTGTTTCTGACGAAGAGCGAAAACAAACAGTGACATCAGTCAGGATAGCTGAGCGAATGATTTGGGACAGTTGTTACGTCAGAACTGATTATACTACGCACGAGTCGAACATTAGCACAGTTTATCATTTTTAATCGCCCACGAATCTCACTTTAGATGATAAACAGGAACATAAATATGATCGTTTCAAAATGTCTATATCACATTAAACTGAAGGAGAAGACTATATTCGTGACATAGTAATAGTTGTGGAGACGTGTGTCACTACGAACCACAGAATAAGGGGAGAACATGGTGTGGAAACATCCATCTTGACCTGCAGAAAGAAATTTCAAAAGCTAACCTTCTGCGGGAACATTGATGATGGCATTCTTTTTATACATGAAAGGTACACAGCTGATCGAGTAAATTCCTCCGAATCAAATGCTGAATAACAACAGGTACTGTGAGCTACCACGAGATCTGAAACTCAAAAACAAAACATAGAGGGAAGCTTGTCCTTACAGCTGAGAAAACGATGCACTGCATTCAAATCTTAGTTTTCAGCAGCTGGAGCATCCACCGAACCATCCTGCCGTAGCTCCAGATGATTTTCACAATTTTGATCTGATGATGGAGCACCTCTTTGAACACACGTTTGTCCGATAACAGGGTTGCGGAGGATGTGCAAAAGTGGACGTGCACAATGCCACAGAGCTGCTTCAGTGTGGTACTGTGATGGTCGCGGGGTGGACCAAGTGCGTAGAGTTAGAGGGAGACTAGAGAAATGTTATTTTCAATATTTTCGTAACGAAAAGTTTCATGTAAGATATGCCTTCACTTATTTACCTTGTTCTCATAGTTAGGTCGTCTTGTGGTCTTCAGTCCTGAGACTGGTTTGATGCAGCTCTCCATGCTACTCTATCCTGTGCAAGTTGCTTCATCTCCCAGTACCTACTGCAACCTACATCCTTCTGAATCTGTTTAGTGTATTCATCTCTTGGTCTCCCTCTACGATTTTTACCCTCCACGCTGCCCTCCAATATTAAATTGGTGATCCCTTGATGCCTCAGAACATGTCCTACCAACCGATCCCTTCTTCTTGTCAAGTTGTGCCACAAACTTCTCTTCTCCCCAATCCTATTCAATACTTCCTCATTAGTTATGTGATCTACCCATCTAATCTTCAGCATTCTTCTGTAGCACCACATTTCGAAAGCTTCTATTCTCTTCTTGTCCAAACTATTTATCGTCCATGTTTCACTTCCATACATCGCTACACTCCATACAAATACTTTCAGAAATGACTTCCTGACACTTAAATCTATACTCGAGGTTAACAAATTTCTCTTCTTCAGAAACGCTTTCCTTGCCATTGCCAGTCTACATTTTATATCCTCTCTACTTCGACCATCATCAGTTATTTTGCTCCCCAAATAGCAAAACTCATTTACTACTATAAGTGTCTCATTTCCTAATCTAATTCCCTCAGCATCACCCGACTTAATTCGACTACATTCCATTATCCTCGTTTCGCTTTTGTTGATGTTCATCTTATATCCACCTTTCAAGACACTGTCCATTCCATTCAACTCCTCTTCCAAGTCCCTTGCTGTCTCTGACAGAATGACAATGTCATCGGCGAACCTCAACGTTTTTATTTCTTCTCCATGGGTTTTAATACCTACTCCGAATTTTTCTTTTGTTTCCTTTACTGCTTGCACAATATACAGATTGAATAACATAGGGGAGAGACTACAACCCTGTCTCACTCCTTTCCCAACCACTGCTTCCCTTTCATGTCCCTCGACTCTTATAACTGCCATCTGGTTTCTGTACAAATTGTAAGTAGCCTTTCGCTCCCTGTATTTTACCCCTGCCACCTTCAGAATTTGAAAGAGAATTCCAGTCAACATTGTCAAAAGCTTTCTCTAAGTCTACAAATGCTAGGAACGTAGGTTTGCCTTTCCTTAATCTTTCTTCTAAGATAAGTCGTAAGGTCAGTATTGCCTCACGTGTTCCAGTATTTCTACGGAATCCAAACTGATCTTCCCCGAGGTCGGCTTGTACCAGTTTTTCCATTCGTCTGTAAAGAATTCGTGTTAGTATTTTGCAGCTACGGCTTATTAAACTGATTGTTCGGTAATTTTCACATCTGTCAACACGTGCTTTCTTTGGGATTGGAATTATTATATTCTTCTTGAAGTCTGAGGGTATTTCGCCTGTTTCATACATCTTGCTCACCAGATGGTAGAGTTTTGTCATGACTGGCTCTCCCAAGGCCGTCAGTAGTTCCAATGGAATGTTGTCTACTCCGGGGGCCTTGTTTCCACTCAGGTCTTTCAGTGCTCTGTCAAACTCTTCACGCAGTATCGTATCTCCCATTTCGTCTTCATCTACATCCTCTTCGTCGTTGCAAATGGTAAAATCGTCCTCATACGGGACGACAGAGCGTTCATGGACGAGGAGCTGGTCGAGTTTAGTGACGTCACAGCCTGGAGTTTCACGTTCCACAGCATTCCGTAGTCTGAAAGGCCGAACAAGACAAGTCAGATTTTCGCTTCGTGTAGAGGAACGTGACCAGTGAGATGTTTAAGATCGTGTTCTGAGTGACAAGCGGAGCTTGGGGAACGCGATATTGGATTTTGTCATTTTCAGGTGATGCCCATACTCGGCGTTTTTTCATTATGACTTCGTCTTACAAATATTGCTGTTTCGGAACAGCAGCATATTGATCATCTCAAGAAAACACGTCGTTATTTATACGATTTGCTGTAATAAAATTACGAACGTCACACTGGTGGTTACAGAATTTTCGTACTAGTTCATTTTCGTATTATTACTTGCTTCTTACGAAAATATTTCGTTTCACGACAACGGCACATTTGTGAAAATCACATTGTACTTGGTACGATTTGCTATAATTAAATGCCAGTTAATAACGCTTCGGAGATTACAGTGTGTAGTGGATTGAGGCGCGTAGGTACCAAAGAACAGTCATGTGTAGTTTCTTCGCATTCAGCTATATCCAAATTTTTTTTGTCACTATAACGTTTCCTAAAAGATACGGAATATTTCTTCTTAATTTAATAGAAGAATATCCTGTAATATTCGATGTTAAGCAATTGTAAGAGCACTCACTGTCTGTAGAGTGATTTTGTTCGATTTTGTGAACATGTCTGGGAACGAAGGTCAACGATCTGCAAGATTACTTTCTGCCTGACACGACCACAAAACAGCACTTTTTTTTTGTCCAGAAAAGGTCTAGATTTTGAGATACGTAATTCAGGATATTTGCGCTTTCTTGTTCAAGTCTTTTGCTTCACACGATCTAAAAATGCTGTTATTGAACAGAAGTATTGATCTAATTAAGTATGAACTTTGAACTTTATTAAAAAGTGAGTGTGATCAAATAATTGAAGGGTTTCATACAAAAAACAACGCTTGTCCAAAATTATCAAAAATTGACATATTTGCGGCATTTATAGAAATAACGATGAGCTACGTAAGTTTGGTATTAATTTTGGCAAAACAAGCCCACGTTACGAAATGCTTTTGTTCAAATAATTCCATATTCTACAAAAACAGTCCTTTTTCATTCTTTTTCTACAAGAGTGTCCCTTGTCCAGGGCTGTTATTTGTGGAAAAGTTGGTTATCCTGAAACACAAGAAGACTGCTTCCACTTCAAGAGTTAGTACCATTGTTTTGTTACATTATTGTGTTGTGCGTACATTCTTTTCAGTATAGATAATGAGGCGAATGGTGCAAGGGGCATTTAGAAGCACGCAAAGAAGAAAGTATTAGAGATGCGAAAGTAAGGGAACGAAGTAATATTAAGACGGCACTCGTCTCCAGTGGAGTGACATTATAGCAAAACGTCGAGAGGAAAAAAGCCCTTTTATGTTTGTAAGCATTGCACAAGAAAATGTTTCAGCGTAAAGAAAGCTGTAGAACCTTCGTTTCTGGAAACTGCAAAACCACCTCTAGAGCTGAAGGAGCTCAGAATATTGAGGATCGACAGGACTAATCCATTTGTGGTGGTGCGAGACACTTGTACTGGATCATGAAGGGCATGCATCATACGAAACAAGGAACAGACACCTTCAGAACTTCATTTTCCCCGTCTGTATACAGGACCAATTCGTATCAGTGGCACAAAAATGAATGACGCAAAGCCATATCCCATATTGACAGAGAAGGGACGAAATTTTCTCTGGACATTGCTTGCACTGGTGAGTCAGATAATAGCAGCGGTGAAGACCCATGAACTAAAGCCTGGAAGAAAAGTATAGGAAGCAAATTTCTTTCTTTTAGCATTACTCTGCTGTGTTACTAAAATTAACACAAAGAAAGCTGTAAGTAAATCATTTATGTTCTACTATTCAAAATTAATACAAATGAAGTAAACAATTAATATAACTTGTTTCTCATTCAAAAAAGAACATTTGGTCCACTGTTTTGGTACAATAACGGCCCATATCCTTGTGTAGTAGTTCTGTTTACTGCAGTATATTTTCATCTTAATAAAGTAAGAGTAAATCTGTTCACAGGTCAGAATATAGATTTGATAGTCTAGTTAGAGTATAATCAGAGGCAATTTAACTGTATGAAAACTGTGAGTTGCTAGGATTTTTGTATGTCCTAAAAATTGCTGCAATGAACAACGGCTGTTTTGAAGGGGAAAAAAAGTTATCTTATGTGGACGATTATTATAAATTCGTATCGGCATGTTTGGGATCAAACTTTTAATAACTGTTTCCTTTGCTGAATGTGCGTGTGAAACTTATAACGGGTTCATGCATACTGAAGTTTTTATTTATATATATCACCGATACAACAGTCTGATTAGCATATGGACAAGAGTGTGCGTTGTAATAGAAATGACGTAGGGATTTTACACTCGTCCATTTTTGTAAACAAACTGTGTGAATATTGTTGCCGCGAGAGAGCGCTGAAGTCGGAAATAATGACGTTTCGTGTTTCTGATGCTCAAGTTTAATTTTTGTTCATGGTTTAGCGAGATTTATTTTCTCTCAGTCTCTCTCCACACACACACACACACACACACACACACACACACACACTTTTTTTGCGTCCGGCAGGCTGTATTTCTTCTGTGCACTTACAGGAGACTGCAGTCTGAGTCTCAAATTGACCGCTGTTTGGCCACTGCTTGCCGGGTGACGTTTTCAGTCCTGCCGCCCGGCTCGTGTTTATTTCTGTTTCTCCGCCGGAGTCCGGTGGCCGGCGCAGTGTGACAGGACGCTTCCGGATCGGGCGCGCGTTTGTTTCGCGGCGACGTTAAATGCTACCTCGCGTTCCTGTAACTCGCTGGTATTTCACGCTGCCTGCAAAAGGAAGCGTTCACACTGCGGGCGATATTTCTGACTGCCTCCAGTTAAGAGTCTCAAGTGTGCCTCTCTGGAACGACGTTGTTTCCGTCGACGGCTCGTTAAGTCCTGTCAGACACGTGTATACTACAGCGCGCCTCTTTCACGACGCGGGCGCACTTGCGAGACTTGCAGACGGCCAGACGTCGGCTCTTGCGAAGGCTGCTTCACACACTGCAGTATAAGCAGCAGCCGGAGAAGATTAACACTTATTAACATGTGTACAACATGAACTCTGCTTCCTCTCCTGAGACAATCTACTTTTACTTATTTCATTATCACTACAGAGTAACACACCACCTTGAAATTTAAGGTGGGTCGGATGCTTCTCAATCTAACAGCAGAGACTTCTCTCATTGTTACTGTTTATTGGTATACAGTTGTTAATCCTTTTCTTTAAAGACGATAAAGAACATGAAACATACATAAAGATTTCTTTAAATGGTTGCAGCTAATTGAATTCTTAACAATTGTTAAAATGGGTCGATATAATTTGTTTCTTCCTACTTGATGATAATATAATTTATATAATGCAAATGTCAAAGAAAAATAGAAAAATAAAATGTAATAGAATTAGTGTGGTGAAAATAATTCGCAATATGTAGAGGGAAGTGATACACTGTATTTTGATGCGTTATATAGGCCACGTACTAGCATGTTTGTTGATGATGGCTTATTTCTGCCTATTTCAGGTGAGAAGGTCTCGGTATAACCTCGAGCTATTATCATCTGAAATGGTTTGTGCTTACTACTGTTTACTGTGTTTATGTGTATTGATGTATAACTGGGAGTGTTTCAAGTCACAACACCAAAGATACTCAGCAGCTGTTTGTTCGTTCTGTTTTTGGTAGTTGTGGTATATTCTATGTGATACCTTAGATACAAATACCTGGTATTATACAGATTAAATACTCATTGAAGATTTCACACATGGAATACATGAATTTTGGCTTTACATGACAAATACACTTATGTTTGTAAGTTGGTTAGTAAAAATAGATTCTAGTTCATTGGTATTTGAATGCCTTATTCTTTAAATAACTTAATGCATTCCTTTTTTTAGTTTTATACATACTTCTACAGAGAATACATTTGATATATAAAATTTATTGGTTGTAGCTTTGAATAGAGAAAAGAATACACTTCTGTCTACACTCAATAAGACGAATAATACATTACTGCTTGTGTACAATGTACTGCAAAAATTAGGCAGTATGTCTATGGGGAGGAGGGGCCTCGGAATGAAAGTTCTTCGAACCTCCTTCTCCCGAGCGACGTTACCTTAATACTACGGTATGACAAGAATTTCAAAATTTTACGCGTTACAAATACTGACTACAGGTTGACAGTATGTTAGCAACCAGCCACTATCATTCACTCATTTTTTTACGATCTTTTATCAGTTCTCAACCTCGAGATTCATTAGCTGCAGTACATATTTATCAGTCTTCTATTTCCTTGAAATGAATAGAGCAGACTACATGTACTTTCACTCAACCATGAGTATTTATATTTTTCGGCAAGATAGCATAAACAATAACGCTAGTTGTTTACATCCCCTCCTTTATTGTAGAAGAATCTACTGTATATCGTTTTAAGAGGCCTGTATTTTACACCCTTGTGGCAAACTATTCTTTCAGTGTTATTTTAGTGATGAGATTTTTTTCTTGAGATTTCGTAGAAATTTCGTCAAAAATTCTACGTTGAGTCGGTATCGAAGATTGCTACATACTGTAATGTGCCCACATTGTAATTATCTTTCAGTTGCTTCCGCCTAACTATTATTCACCATTTTGATCCCTAAATGGGAAATGGTCACTGAAAAGTAACAATCATATATTTGAATCATGCCTTTGCTGTTTTCCGTAAAATATACTCTTCGCGGGATCGAAGTATGTTACCCAGCGTTTGGCCTTGGTTCCATCACATCACGGTCTGCTGATTATGATACGAACTGCAGACTTCGCCGCATCTTCCTCAAGGTTGCGTTTGTTCAGTGTTTACGTTCTATAAATATCATTTTGAAGGCGTTGAGGCAGTCATATTGTCAAAATCCTTTTGTCATGTAACGAATTTCGCCTATGTCGCTTTGTTTTACAAAGCTTCCCGAAGGTTTGTGCTACAATTAACATAAGAAGTTGCATGTCATATTTGTATTAATATTTCCGTTGCTATCAGCAGTTTGTTTGTATGGGCCACGCGCGCTATGGCCTCGAAATACACGAAAAGCTAGCCATGTAGTGGAAGTGAGTGCAGCTTCCTGCATTTGCGTTCCACGAGGAAAAATGTAAGAAAAAGAAAAATCGAGCTTCGTGGATGTCTTCTTTTTTAAGTTAGCTAACTGCTTCCGAAACTTATAATTCATCTACGGATGCTAGATACATGCCTATTCGAGAAAGTTGAGACTCGATTTTAAAAATTTTGGTAAAGCATTGATCCGAAAATTTATAATAACATTTCCAAGACCAAGGACTGTATATCAGGTAAGAAGCAGATAGGTGATAACCCTTTCAGATTTTTGGCCACTGGTCATTCGTACTGAAGTTTGATGTACCTACAGGTACCAGCTGTTCCAAAGCTTTGAAGGGATCAAGGAATTCGTTAAGGTAGTATGAAATAAGAATCACACGCAATATTTTGTCCAGGCGGTGTTGGAGGGGTTTGATAAAGGTTAAAATTGCATCATATAATATACAGCAGTAATTTATTTTTATTAAAAGCGACAAGGTCATAAAAAGGTTTTCAACGATGCGTTACACAATTGCAATATCAAATGAACCTTAAAATGTTCGGTTCTTGATATTTTTAGGCATGTATAACAGTAATTACATGAATTTTGCATACACACATGCAAGATGAAGTGAACTACGCTAACTGCCGAATTGATGTATTGTCTCCACTGCTGTATTGGTGGCCGTCAAACGAGCCCTTAGCCATGCCCGTTCTTGCACTGGCATCCTCCAGGCTATAGACCAGTGTTACTCCCGTCACTCATTACTCACGACTATCCAGGATCTTCTTTCTGATCTCTATCAAACTGGACGACAGGTCATCTTTGTTTGAATCCTGGACATGTGGGAATCTGAGGAAATGAATTTGCTGACCGCTTGGCAAAGTTGGCTAACAGGATGCCGATTTTGAAAAATGGAGGGTTCCAGAAGTGGACTTTCAGTTGACTGTTCGCCATCAGTTGTTTGAAGTCTCGCACTCGTAATGGTCTGCCCTAGATTCCACAAACAAACTAAAGGCAATGAAAGAGAACAAAGCTGTGTGGCAACCTTCCCTTCGCGCTTCCTACAGGCGATCCACCGTCCTACGTTGGCCACGTTCTCTGGCGTGAGTACTCACCTTACTGCCGGTATGGTGCCCGCTTGCCCATAGCCCACGTCCTACTAGACTGCCCAAATTCGACTGCTTTGCAGTGATATGTTACACTTCGACACGTTACCCCTGGTGCTCGCGGACGACGCCATAGCGGCTTACTTGGTTCTACATTTCACCCGGGTAGGTTGTTTCTACTCGTCTTTGCGTGGGGCACTTCGGCCTGGTTGACCGCCTGAGGGGTGGAGGGGCACCCGTAAACTGCTCTGACTCAGTGCACCAACCAACGGCAGCCTTTGCTCGATGGTCCTACCTGACTCCTACCCTTCTCATTTTGCTTATTTCCTTATTCTTTTATATTTGATGTTTTTAATGTTTTTTCTTTCATAAAATTTTGTCATCTTGTGTGTGCTGTTTGTTTCCTTGGTGTAATAGTGGGCGACGCAGTGCTGGTCAGATGCAGAGGGTGGATCTCCCACCGTATACCATCCCTCAGAGACTTCCACTGCATTCTGGACACGACGACTCTCCCATCTTAGACCTTACTCCTGTACTACTTGTACTTACTTTTGTCTTATTGTATCTTGGTTACATTAGGCCTTCCAAGGATTTGCCTTCTGCATCCTTCCTTTGAAGATGATTCTTTGTTGGACACATATAGGATAAACGGACTGATGACTTCAGTCTGGTCCCTTTTACTCCTAAAAGCCAAACAACCAGCCCTTTTCTCTATTCTACCACATGATGGCCGTGACGAAGAGACAGTTGGAAAGTTGTTGTCCATGAACACGGAAAGACGTAATCTGAAGCTTCAGAATAGTTTAATCTCGAGAATGTGCACTATATGAGCAAAAGTATCTGGACACCTGGCTGAAAATGACGTACAAGTTGGTGGCGCCTTCCATCGGTAATAATGGAACTCAGTATGGTGTTGACCCACCCTTAGCCTTGATGACAGCTTCCACCCTCGCAGGCATACGTTCAATCGGGTGCTGGAAGGTTTCTTGGGGAATGGCAGCCCATTCTTCACAGAGAGCTGCACTGAAGAGAGGTATCGACGTCGGTCGGTAAGGCCTGGCACAAAGACAGCGTTCCAAAACATCGCAGAGGTGTTCTATAATATTCAGGTCAGGACCCTGTGCAGGCCAGTCCATTACAGCGGTGTTATTGTCATGTAACTACTCCGCCACAGGTTGTGCATTATGAACAGGTCCTCGACCGTGTCGAAAGATGCTATCAACATCCCCGAATTGCTCTTCAACAGTGGGAAGCAAAAAGGTGCTTAAAATATCAATGTGGGCCTGTGCTTTGTTAGTGCCACACAAAACAACAAGGGGTGCAAGCCCCCACCATGAAAAACACGACCACACCATAACAACAACACCACCGCCTCCGAATTTTACCTGTGTCACTACAGACACTGGCAGATGACGTTCACCGGGCATTCGCCATACCACACCCTGCCATCGGGTCGCCACATTGTGTACCGTGATTCGTCACTCCTCCCAACGTTTTTCCGCTGCTCACTCGTCCAGTGTTCACGCTCCTTATACCAAGCGAGGCGTCGTTTGGCATTTACCAGGGTGGTATGTGGCTTATGAGCAGCCGCTCGACCATGAAATCAGTTTCCTCACCTCCCGCCTAACTGTCATAATACTTGCAGTGGATCCTCGTGCAGTTTGGAATTCCTGTGTGATGGTATGGGTAGATGTCTGCCTATTTCACATAACGACCTTCTTCAACTGTCGGCGGTCTCTGACAGTCAACAGACGAGGTCGGCCTATACGCTTTTGTGCTGTACATGGCCCTTCATGTTTCCACTTAACTATCACATCGGAAATAGTAGACCTATGGATGTTTAGGGGTGTGTAAATCTCGCGTACAGGCGTGTGACACAAGTGACACCCAGTCACCTGACCAAGTTGGAAGTCCGTGTGTCCCGCGGAGCGCTCCATTCTGCTCCCTCACTATGTCTAACGACTACTGAAGTCGCTGATGTGGAGTACGTGGCAGTAGGTTGCAGCACTATGCACCTAATATGAAGAACGTATTTGTTGGGTGTGTCCGGATACTTTCGATCACATAGTGTATGTAGAACAAGATAATAGTTCACTGCAGTTCTTCAAAGACGGTCGCAGCGAGAATAACCTATTTGAAAGTCCATGTACAACTTTGTGTTTCAGAACTCTGTATGTCAATTGACGAATTACATTTATGAAATTCATGGCTTTCTTGTCTTCCTTGTTCTGTATTCTTCTAGTCAACAAACAAATAGAATCACTTTACGTCCGCGCGCTAAATTTCGAATTACGGCGAAATAATGTTTCACAGTACTTGACTTCGCACTGCGGCGTTGTTGACGTGAAGCGTTGTTGACGTGAAGAAGAGGAAGACTGTAGACAAGGACAGTGGTAGATACGACCTAGCCCTACGACCATACGGAGTAAACTCTACCCTTGTTCACACTACCAGCACACCTGTGCCACACACACAGAGGTAACGAAATGCAACATCTAGCTTCATATGTAATATAACCACGTATCGCGGCCACATAGCGGGAGTATTGATGGCAACACTGCTGCGACAATACATCATCGTAAAATTTCGTTGTGGTAAACCTATAGAAGTACAGGCTTCCAGCTTTACGTAGCGTAAACGCCGTTTGGTGGCCCCAACGCAACCGACCGAGCGCCACGTCATCCTCTGCCAGTGGCTTCACTGGATGGCGTATGGAGAGTGGTGGAGTCAGCTCACCACTCTCGCGAACGTAGTCAGTTTTTGTGATCTTGAACCGCTGCCATACAATCAGTTAATTCTCACAAGGCTTAGTGCACACTATTCCAGTCCTTTCCCGGTCCCTGACTGTAACGGGCCTCGAACCCGGGACCTCCGCTTCTGTCATCCGCCCAGAGCCCAGACCACTCAACTACAGAACAGTGTTTTCTACGTTGCAGCGTAATTCCATATCTCTGTCTGTTTTTCCAGTTATTTTATTTTTCTTCCTTCCTTTTGTGTGTGTGTGTGTGTGTGTGTGTGTGTGTGTGTGTGTGTGTGTCCTACACTTTGACCTTTCATCACACAGGATATTGCTGTAATATTTTTTTACGATTTTCCTTCAGTGCAGAACACAGAAGAAATACCATCTGGTTTTAAGTAACGTCTCGGTCTCGGGTGAATTAGTTTTCAGACCATAGGAAAGTACTCCAGGCATTAACCTGAAACACATTCGACAGCGGGGCTCATAAGTGGTGAAATGTTTCTGTGAACGATGTGAACCAATTGTTACGGCGGCGCAGAACGACTGGCTTGAAGCGCAAATCGGCGGCGATCGCGTGATGGGGCGGACGGACCGACTGCCACTGTTCGCTTCCGGCGGGCGGAGCTCGTTACCGCCAGCCATTACCACCGCTGCGGAAATGCTGCCGGCGATTGGCGGCGCCGGAATAGCCGCGGCCGCGGGCGCCGCCGGCCCGCTGTACAACGCACAATGGAAAAGAGCCATCACTCATATTCACCGAGTGAGTGTGTTCCAAATGCCTTTTATCAGTCGGCACAGCTTCCGCGAGACTCGTATTTTTCTGTGTTACATACATGGGACTTACCCATACCCTGGACTTCCGTAAGACAATGTCAGGTTATGATGTAAATCAAAATTTTTAGAATAAAAGCTTGTAAAATACATTCGAGTTCACGATGATAAACTGTCCTTATATGTCCAGTAAAGTTTCACTGAAACTAAACTCATTTATCTCAACATAATACTTACATGCAATATGTATTACCCTCGCTGTTGTAGTCTTTAGTCCTGATTTGATGCATCTCTCCATGCTACTCTTCCCCGTCAAAGCCTCTTCATCTCCGAGTAATTACTGCAACCTGCATCCTTCTGAATCTACTTACTGGATTCATCTCTTGATCTCCCTCTGCTATTTTTACCTCCCATACTTCCTTCCATGACCAAGTTGGTGATCCCTTGATGTTTCAGAATGTGTCCTATCAACCGATCCCTTCTTACAGTCAAATTGTGCCACAGACTTCTTGTCTCCTCAGTTACGTTAATTACCTCATTAGCTACGTGATACATCCATCTAATCTTCAGCATTCTTGTGTAGGACCATGTTTCAAAAGTATACAAATACGTTCGGAAGAGACTTCCTAACACTTAAAAATTTACTTGATGTCAACAAGTTTCTTGTCTTCAGAAATGATTTTCTTGGATTGCCAGTCTACATTTTATATCCTCTCTATTTGGGCCATCATCAGTTATTTTGCTGTCCATACAAAAAAGTTAATCTACTACTTCGCTTCATTTCCTAAACTAGTTCCCTCAGCATCACCTGCGTCAGTTAGATTAAATTTCATTACCCTTGTTTTGCTTTTGTTGATGATCATCTTGTACCTTCCTTTCAGGACACTGTCAATTTCGTTCAATTTATCTTCCAAGTTCTTTGATTTCTCTAATAGAATTACGATGTCATCGGCAAACCTCGACGTTTTTATTTCTTCTCCCTGTACATCAATTCCTACTCCAAACTTTTCTTTTGTTTCCTTTACTGCTTCCTTAATGTACATATTGAGAGGTAACATCGACGATGGGCTGCAACCCTCTCTGTCTCCCTATTGAGCCACTGCGTGTTTCCCTTTCATGCCCCTCGTCTCTTACAACTGCCGTCTTATTTCTGTACAAGTTGTAAACAGGATTTCGCTTCCTGTATTTTAACCTACTACCTTCAGAATTTCAAAGAGACTATTCCAGTCAAGATTGTTAAAACTTTTCTCTGAGTCTACAAATGCTAGATAGTAGATTTTACTTTGCTTCTCACTTCTTGTAAAATCGTCGCGTCAATATTGCCTCACCTGTTGAAGTATTTCTCTAGAATCCAGACATGTTTTCCGAGCTCGGCTTCTATGTTTCCCCCTTTTTGTTTGTGAAGAATTCGTGTAAGTATTTTCCAACCAGGACTTATTGAACTGATAGTCACTAATTTTCACACTAGTCAGCAACTGCTTTCTTTGGAATTAGAATTATTATATTCTTCTTGAATTCTGGGGGTATTTCATTTGTCTCATACATCTCGTACACCAGAATAGTTTTGTCATGACTGGTTCTCCAAAGGCTATCAGTAGCTCTGACAGAATGTCCTCCGTTCTCTGAGCCTCTTTTCGATTCAGGTTCTTCTGTGCTCTGTCAAATTCTCATCGCTGTATCATATCTACTATCTCATCTTCATCTACATCCTCTTCCAATTCCATAATATTGCCCTCAAATACATCTCCCGTGTATAGACCCTCTATACACTCTTCCATCTTTCAGCTCTCCCTCCCTTGCTTACTTCTGGTCCTTGATATTCATACAGTTGCTTCTCTTTTGTCCAAAGGCCTTTCTAATTTTCCTGTAGGCAGTATCTATCTTTCCGGTAGTGATATATGTTTATAAACCGTTACATTTGTCGTCCTGCTGTTCCTGCTTAATCATTTTGCACTTCCTCACAATTCCACTTTTTGGACGTCTGTATTCCCTTCCGCCTGGTTCATTTATTGTATTTTTATATGTTTTCTTTTCGTCAATTAATTCAGTATCACCTGTTACCCAAGAATTTCTACTAGGCCTTGTCTTTTTACGTATTTCATCCCCTCCTGCTCACACTAGTCTCACAAAGCTACCAATTCGTCTTCTACTGTATTCCTTCCTCCTACTCTTATTAATCGTTGACCAATACTTTCAACAATGTCTGGTTCTTTCAACTTATACAGGTCCCAAGCCATTAATTTCCTACCTTTTGCGGTTTCTTCAGTTTTAATCTGCAGTACATAACCAAGAAATTGTGGTCCAAGTCAACATTTACTCCTGGAAATGTCCTATAATTTAAAATTTGGTTCTGACATCTGTTTTACCTTTAAATAACTAATTTGAAACCTTCCGCAATCGCCAGGTCTCTTCTACGTAAATAGGCTTCTTTGATGATTCTTACATCAATAGTTCGTTATTAAATTATGCTCTGTGGAAAATTCTACCAGGCGGCTTCCTCTTTCATTCCTTTCCCCAGTCCATATTCAACTACTATTTTTCCTTCTCTTTCTTTCCGTATATCGAATTACAGTCTCCCATCACTATTAAATTTTCATCTCCTTTAAGTATCTGAATAATTTCCCTTAACACATCATACATTTCTTCAGTTTCTTCCTCATCTGCGGAGCTAGTTGGCATAAAAACTTGTACTACTGTGGTAGGCGTGGGCTTCGTGTCTATCTTGGCTATAATAATGCGTTCAGTTCGCTTTTCATAGTAGCTTACCCGCATTTCTATTTTCTTATTCATTAGTAAACCCACTCCTTCATTACCCATATTTGATCTTTATTGATAATCCTGCATTCAGCTGACAAGAAGTCCTGTTCCTTCTGCCACCGAACTTTATTAAATCTAAGTTCAAAATATCGGTTTACCTTCTTAAATTTTCTAACGTACCTTCCCGATGAAAGGAGCTAACATACCACGCTGCGATCCGTAGAATGATAGTCTTGTTTCTCCTGATGACTATATGCTCGTGAGTAGTAATCGGCTGGAGATACGAGTAGGGGACTACTTTACCTCCGGAATATTTTATCCAAAGCGATACCATCATCATTTAACCATACAGTAGAGATGCATACACTCGGGAAAAATTACGACTGTAGTTTCCCCTTGGCTTCAACCGTTTGCAGTGCCAACACATCAAGGCCATTTAGATTTATGTTACAAGGCCAGATCAGTCAATCATCCTCCAAGTACTGAAAAGACTGCTGCCCGTCTTCAGGAACCACCCGTTTGCCTGGCATTTCGTGGATACTCATGGTTCATGGCTGCTGAACTCGGCACTAGTGAATTCTTCGGTAGTTCGAAACGTTACATCACCACCCACTGTGTGATGTCACATTCGTCCGCCACAGAAGGAGCGTTGATGTGCCTGTTACATACCAAAGTATATGCACAATAAGTTTCTGTACCCACTTTTACAACAGTTAAGACTGGAAAGAAGACTGAGTGTTGTGTACTGTCTCTGAATTAGTCTTTCCCAGAGATAGCCTTACTGACAGCAAAATTTCAGTAGACATATGCGGCCAGTGTCAGTTATATCGCAATCGAGTAGGCCGATTAGGAAGGGGGAGGTTAAAAGTCGTAGGACATTCTCTGTCACTTATTATTTCTTTCATCCCCGGCAGTTGTAAAAAGAGCCTTGGTTGCCTTTGTAATCAAGGATATAGAAAATACGAGCAATACCTTGCGGTGAAATACCAAACTATGACCGTTGTATACATTCACTTGTCAAAAACAGTTTCAAAGCATTCAACACTTCATAAAAAGTGTTAATATTGCCTGTACCTGTAATATAACTTGTACAACGTTGATTCTTTGTCTTGGTTATTGCTGTGGATTAATTTAATCTCTTACGAAGGTGTGACTACATACTTGCTTCTGACTTGTGGATTATTTTTTCGGAATAGTGAGTACCCAGAGCACACTATGAATACTAAAGTTTGGGCGGGAAATGAATGGGATTCATCTTGCTGGTAGAAGAGTCTGGAACTCACCAATAAGTCCACTTCAAGTGGATCGATTGTTGCTGCATTACCTTCCGCCGTCCCGAATTTAAAGTACGTTAAAAAAAATGTTATAACGTGTTAAGACACTTCGCGTTTCCGGTAATGAATGACAAGAGGAGTTCTGCAAGTAATGAGAATGACTGGTTACAATCCATTGTTACAAGCGAAAGGAAGACACGCCCACTATTTTTGTCTTGTTGTAAATTACAACAATTTGTTGTTCTTAGGAGCGATGGTACTACTTTGAGTGCCATGTTGTGCGCAGTATTTTAATTGCTGACACGTACAAATTTTTACGACAGCATTTCTGTGCCGTAATAAGCGTTCCTATGAAATACGTCTGTATCTCTCTCGTTAAAAGGCATATTGTTCCCAGTCGGTGGCAGCCCTGTCCCCAGGTCAACCTTAAAAACCCAATAATTCTCTTCGTGGTAATAAATAAGAAATCAAACGAAACTAAACAATGTCGACACTGGCAAATTGAAAATGACATAAATCGAAAACATTTGTTTGTTTAAACATGCCATACAATATACCCAGAGGTGACAAGTCATGGGATACCTCTTAATATGTGTCGGACTTCCTTTTACCCGGTGCAGTGCGGCAACTCGACGTGGCAGGGACTCAACAAGTCGTTGGAAGTCCGTTGCAAAAATATTGAGCCATGATGCCTCTATAGCCGTCTATAATTGCAAAAGTGTTGCCAGTACAGCATTTTGTGCAGGATCTGACTGACACCTCAATTACGTCCCATAAATGTTGGATGGGGTTCAGGAAGGGCGATCTGGGTGCCCAAATCATTCGCTCGACTTGTCCAAAATGTTCTCCTAACCAGCTACGAACAGTTGTGACACGGTGACATGACACATTGTCCTTACAAGAATTCCGTAGTTGTTTGGGAACATGAAGTCCATGCATGGCAGCGAATGGTGTCCAAGTAACCAAACATAACCATTTCCAGTCAATGATCGATTCAGTTGGACCAGAGAACGCATTGTATTCCATGTAAACACAACCCACACCACTATGGAGCTACCAGTCAGCTTGCACTGTGCCTTGTTGACAAGTTAGGCCCGTGGCTTCGTGAGGTCTGCGCCACATTCGAACCTTATCACCAGCTCTTTCCATTTGAAATCAGGATACATTTGATCAAGCCACGGTTTTCCAGTCGTATAGGGTCCATCCGATTTGGTCACGAGCCTAGGAGAGGCGCTGCAGCCGATGTGTGCTGTTAACAAAGGCCATCGCGTCGGTCGTTAGCTGCCATAGCTCTTAAACAACAAATGCGCGGGGTAGCCGCACGGTCCAAGGCGTTCTGTCACGGTCCGCGCGGCTTCCCCCTTCGGAGTTTAGAGTCCTCCCGCGCGCGCGCGCGCGCGCGCGTGTGTGTGTGTGTGTGTGTGTGTGTGTGTGTGTGTGTGTGTGTGTGTGTTGTCCTAAGTTAGTTTAAGTTAGATTAAGTAGTGTGTAAGCCTAGGGACCGATGACCTCAGCAATTTGGTCTCCTAGTCCTTACATCCAACAAATTTCGCCGCACTGCCCTAACGGATACGTTCGTCGTACGTCCCACTTGGATTTCTGTGGTTATTTCGCTTAGTGTTCCTTGGCTGTTAGCACTGGCAACTCTACTCAAACATCGATGCAGACAGTCGTTAAGTGAAGGCCATCGGCCACTATGTTGTCCGTGATAGAGGTAATGCCTGAAATTTGCTATTCTTGGCACAATCTTGACACTTTAGATCTTTGAAGACTGAATTCCCGAACAATATACGAAATGGAATGTATCATGTGTCAAGCTCTATCTAGCATTCCGCAGTCATATTCTGTTAATTCCCGCCATACGGCCATAATCACGTCGGGAACCTTCTTATGAATCACTGGAATACAAATGACAGCTGTGCCAATGCACTGTTTTTTATACCTCGTGCACGTGATACTACCGCCTTCTGTATATGTTGATATCGCTATCCATCACTTTTCGTCAACTCGGTGTATAGCATGACTTCATTTCCTTGACTCTCTCTAAATAATTGAAATTCTCTCCCTCTCCCTCTTTCTCTTTACCGTCCTCGTTTCTTCCTTAGTTTGGACAGCAGACACGGACCGTAATTCCACAAGGAAGTATGTCGGTTACAGGAATGTTTTTATCACTAAAATGTCTACTGCCTTCTGCAGACTCTTCTGTGGATGCACCTCTTCTTGGGCATACGTGTGATTCTTTAGTCTGTCGAGCTCCGACTTGTAAGATTAGATTAGATCAGATTAATACTTGTTCCATAGATCATGAATACGACACTTCGTAATGATGTGGAACGTGTCAGGTTAATGAAAGATGTCTGTACAAGATATTACATTACACAAAATATTGCATGACACTAATGCTTAAGTTAGTTTTTTTCCCTCCCTTGATTTATATCTAAAAATTCAGCCAATGAGTAGAAGGAGTTGTCATCTAGAAATTCTTTTAATTTATTTTTAAATGTTGGTTGACTATCTGTCAGGCTTTTGATGCTGTTTGGTAGGTGACCAAAGACTTTTGTGGCAGCATAATTTACCCCCTTCTGTGCCAAAGTCAGATTTAACCCTGCATAGTGAAGATCATCCTTTCTTCTGGTGTTATAGCTATGCACACTGCTATTACTTTTGAACTGGGCTGGATTATTAACAACAATTTTCATAAGTGAATATATATACTGTGAGGTTACTGTGAGGATCCCTAGATCCTTAAATAGATGTCTGCAAGATGACCGTGGGTGGGCTCCAGCAATTATTCTGATTACACGTTTTTGAGCAATGAATACTTTTCTAATCAACGATGAATTACGCCAGAATATGATACCATACGAAAGCAGTGAATGAAAGTAGGCATAGGAAGCTAATTTACTGAGATTCTTATCACCAAAATTTGCAATAACCCTAATAGCATACGTAGCCGAACTCAGACGTTTCAGCAGACCATCAATGTGTTGCTTCCAGTTTAACCTCTCATCAATGGACACAGCTAAAAATTTTGAAAATTCTACCGTAGCTACAGACTTCTGTTCAAAGTCTATATTTATTACTGGAGTTGTGCCATTTGCTGTACGGAACTGTGTATACTATGTTTTATCAAAATTTAAAGAGAGTCCGTTTGCTGAGGACCACTTAATAATTTTGTGAAAAACATCATTTACCATTACAACACTTATTCTTGGTTTTTGGATGTTATTACTATACTTGTATCATCAGCAAAAAGAACTAACTTTGCATCTTCATCAATATGGAATGGTAAGTCATTAATGTATATCAAGAACAGTAAAGGACCTAAGACCGAACCCTGTGGTACCCCGTGCTTGATAGCCCCCCCAGTTTGAGGAATCAGCTGTTGTATTAACATTACGTGAACCACTTATTTCAACTTTCTGTATTCTTCCAGTCAAGTATGAATTAAACCATTTGTGCACTGCCCCCCTCAAACCATAATGATTTAGCTTATCTAAAAGAATTCCATGATTTACACAGTCAAAGGCCTTTGAGAGATCACAAAAATACCAATGGGTGATGTCCGGTTATTCAGAGCATTTAATATTTGATCAGTGAAAGCGTATATAGCATTTTCTGTGGAAAAGCCTTTCTGAAAACCAAACTGACATTTTGTTAGTACTTTATTTTTACATATATGGGAGGCTACTCTTGAATACATTACTTTCTCAAAAATTTTTGATAGAGCTGTCAGAAGAGAGATTGGGCGATAGTTGTTGACATCCGACGTATCCCCCTTTTTATGCAATGGTTTTACAATGGCATATTTCAGTCTATCGGGGAAAACACCCTGCTCCAAAGAGGTATTACATACGTGGCTGAGAATCCTACTTATCTGTGGGGAACAAGCTTTAAGTATCTTGCTGGAAATGCCATCAATTCCGTAAGAGCTTTTACTTTTCAGTGAGTTTATTATTTTACTGATTTCAGAGGGAGAGGTTCGTGGAAATACAGTTGTTTCAAACTGCTTCTATTAGAAGCCTTGCCTCTTCTAGTGAAGATCTAGATCCTACTTTCTCCACAACATTTAAAAAATGATTATTGAAAATATTTCCAATTTCAGATTGTTTGTTAGTACACTTGTCATTCAGTTTTATGGCACTAAACTCTTCATGTGCTCTTGGTTGCCCTGTTTCCCTTTCAATAATATCCCAAATTGCTTTAATTTTATTATCAGAGTTACTGATCTCAGACATGATACACATGCTTCTGGACTTTTTAATAACTTTTCTTAGTACCGCACAATAGTTTTTATAATACTGAACAATTTCGGGGTCAGTACTCCCTCTTGCTGTTAGATACAGTTCTCTTTTATAGTTGCAAGATATTCTTATTCCTTTAGTTAGCCAAAGTTTTTTTATATGTTTTCTTGGAATTATGTTTTATTGTTTTCTTGTGAAAATTTTCAAATACCCTTAAAAATGTATCGTGAAATAAGTTATATTTAAAGTTTGCATCGGGTTCCATATACACTTCATCCCAGTCTAGCTCCTTTAGGCTTTCTCTAAAGTTTGCAGTATTTATATTGTTAATTGAACGCACTGCTTTGAAATTCTGATTTGATATACTGCATGGAGCTATGCCATGTACTGTAACCAGCTGTGCACCATGATCTGAAAGACCATTCTCAACAGGATAAGCATTTATGTCCTTAAACTTATCTTGGTCTATAAAAAAGTTATCTATCAATATTCTGCTGTTCTTTGTTATCCGAGTAGGAAAATCAATGACGGAGCTCAAATTGAAAGAACTGAGTAATACTACAAGGTCATTCTTCCTATCACACTCTTTCAGGGAAAGTGCTGCTTCTTTCGTTTTATTCGGACTTCTTAAAAAAAGGACCCATTTTCGACGCTTTTGAATGACAGTCTCACCATGACACATTTTAGATTGCGATATTGTGTTTTAGTGCCAATATGTTGCTACGCAATGTCTTTCAGACATGCTTCACAGACACTGGTAACGATCCACAGCTTTATTAAATATTACGGCAGTTACTCGCAGGTTGGAGGTTTGGTTTAGTCGGGGCTGCGTGCACGGATAGCAGAATTTCTTATGGCGACCACTCCCGTTAAGCGGGAAATACAGGCTCGAGTCCCGTTTTGCAGTTTGCTAATCAGTTTTGTAATATCGAGTTTACTTTTCACCATGACGTACTTAAGCATTCATCAGCGTCTTAGCTGCGCTACTGCAGTGTCCTACAATGCGGTTATTCTGAAATGTTCTCACTATAAAGCTGTAACTATTAACCATCGTGTAGCCATTGTGAAGTGCTTAACAACGATTTGCGAGACTCAACATTCACCGTAAGTGTGCGCCATTTGCTTGCGACGTACTTGCTGCAGTCTGTCTTTGACGACCTCGTAGTCGACCCGGAGGTTAAACGATAATACTGTTCTTCTTCTTCTACCTCTTTTCCTTTTTTCAACAGTCTCCAAATCTTTACGTGTACAGTCGACTTCTTTGAAGCGATACGGATGACGCAATCATTCCGGAGGTGGGCTAAATCCGTAGCGGCGTGGGGAACAGTGCTCTGCAGGCAACGGTCGCATTAAGCCCGACGTAGCGAAACCCCCCTCAAAGTTTAATGGCATTCCTGAAATAGAGCGGATTGGAATGACCTGCTTCGATCGGCCGTTGCGCCATGTAGTCAGTCGCCGGCCCATATACGTCAGTTGCACCAGCTACTGCAACCACCGTACAGAAACAGTAATAATTGCTCCTACCTCTATTAGCGCTCTGAGAGTTCCGTACAAGCCTAATTACGTATATAGATAGTTAATCCATCCCGGAAATCGAGAATCCCGATGATTTTTGCCTGTTATCGACTTTAATGCTGGCAAGATATCGGTCCGGGAACTCGAGTAATTTAGAGTGTGTTTTAATTTTAAGCCTGAAGTCGGATAAAAAAGAACAAAAGAAATTTTTGTGACATAATTAAAATTTATCAATTTTCTGATATTTTTCTGTATTTGTTTCATCAAACCTTGCTTCCCGGCAAATTTCATGATTCTAGGCCAAAGTGAAGTACCCTATAGACTTTAATGAGTTGAGTTTGCGAGTATAAAAACATATGACATAAATAGTCGCGTCTTTTGATTTCACTGACGTAGAAGTTTCAACTTTTTACACCGCCAAGGGCCCGTCGTTCTCAGTATGGGGCACAAATTTCAGTGTGTTACGTCTACTAGTTAATTAGAAAAAAAGATTTGAAAGAGTTGGATAGACAGACAGACAGACAGACAGACAGGCGGACGGGCGGATGGACGTACGAACAGACAACAGACAGACAAACAGACAGACAACAAAATGATCCTATAATGGTTCCGTTTTTATTGACAGAGTTACGGAATCCTAAAAATATGACTACATTTGTAATGTCTGGCGTGGTGAGGGCGATCGCAATGAATTCCCTCTCTGTGTTTTCCGTAGTATACACATTAGCGTATTTTTACGTGTGTAAGTCATACATACAGCACACATTCTTATGTATTATGGGAACAGATAACTTGCTGCTGACGATACCTTCAGTCAAATAAATAGACTGTAGCCGTCTAAAGATGGCCATAATGACGCGAAATAACACTCTTCTAAAAGTATTTGTGGCTGATTGCCGCTCCATTAACGATCTTAAATTGATCAGCTGTTACGGAATTTGGCAAAATATGTTACGGATTAAACAACACACTTAATTTACGTTAAAGTGATACCCATTGTTGTTTGCCCTGTAATTCTGCATAACGACAAATACCTTATTGTTCTAAAGACAAGATATCACTCATCTACACCACTAAACAGTCTTTCGAGATGGCAGTAGCTTGTCGGTTCAGTTATTTTATTTCCACAGCTGCTGTAGATCAAGACTTTTGGCGTCATGCACATGATTGTTAACACTAGAACAATAAAGGAGCGAAAATGTTACATTGATACGAAGCCATCGTGTATTTTACTATTGCATAGTTTATGCAAAGGGTCTCATAATTTATAGTTTACCCATTAGTTAATTACAGGTCTCCATTGGTATGTCACATACAAAATGCCCTGTTTTACACCCTGTACTGACAATACCAGTTTGGTGGAAGCCGCGAATTGGTACCAACTGCAATTGTAAGTTTTACAAGTGTTTAGTAGTCTAGGGTTAACTACAGTTCTTTGACTGAGTTCACCTTGACTTAGATAAAACTGATATGCTTCCCGGTAATGGCATCTTGTGAAGGAAGAGTTCTTTGCAATCCAGAGGAAGTAATCAACGTAAGAAGACGGGGCCATTACGACCCTGCTGTCAACACGTGCCAAGGCGATACGTATTCGTGGCGCACAAACTAGATGTAAGAACACCCCGTGGCCGAGAACTGATCTTACTTCATTTCCAGCATACACTAGAATTATTTGACATGCTATATTATTGTCTGTTATTTCCCATTAACTCTGCCTTACGCTGTGACAACTTCCACCGAGCGATTTGGTGCAATGATTTGCCTACTAGACTCGGATTCGGGAGGACGAGAGTTTAAATACACTTCCAGTTTCCTTTCCTTTCCCTGAAACAGCCAACTTGTACTAGGGGACGTTAAATCCTTATCTTCCTTCCTTCGTCCCTTTTTTTGCTGCAGTTTACACAGTGTTCAGTGGCACCGAACGGGTCATTTACTACAAACATGTTCTTATGAGCCACGAAATAAGAGATCTTGCAAACTTCTCTAAATAAGTTCGTACGTCGCTCCGGTAGTAATCTACCATCTTCTTTAAAGTAGAACCCATTTGAACCCACGGTGATCTGCAGTTTTTTCTTCCTGTGTTCAAAATATTTATGTGCTTTTTTTCCTCTGCTGCGAAAGATCTGCAGTTGTTTTTTTGCCTTTCACCGGCTCGCAGGAAAAGGTCTGTAGTAAATTATTTGGGCACTGTCACTGAGATAGTCGGTTTTGATAAATCCTCCGAAAGCGTACGGACACAGTTGATGGTCGAATAACAGATGCGCCCTTACACACAACAAGCAGTGTCGTCCCCTTTTGTCACACATCATCTTACAACACTCTCAGCAGCCATCACCTAGAAAAAATTCGAATCTACTCATACTGTAAATGTAAAACTTCCACTTAATCTCTCTTTCAGTCATCATGTCTTCTAACAGACAACATACTTGTCCCATGGATGATACGATTGTGCGGATGAAGAAGCTTATCATAGATTTTTTTCAAGATAATTGCCGGAAGTATTAGAAGAGGACTTTCGGGAGTGATAGAGATCTGTCTCATTACATCAGTCAAGTTGAAAAAATCCGGGAACACTTTCAATTATTTACATCACAAGAATAAGACATTGTGCAGTTATCACACTTACGTCATTTTGAAGAGAAACCCTGAAAGTTTTTTCTTTTCTTCATGTCACAGCATAGTTTAGTAATTTGCCGATGTTGTTGTGGCCTTCAGTCCAGAGACTGGTAGGATGCAGCTGTCCATGCTACTCTGTCCTGTGATACCATCATCTCTTAGTACTTACTGCAACCTACATCCTTCTGAATCTGCTTAGTGTATTCATCTCTTGGTCTCCCTCTACGATTTTTGCCGTCCACGCTGCCCTCAAATACTAAATTGGTGATCTCTTGATGCCTCAGAACATGTCCTATCAACCGATCCCTTCTGGTCAAGTTGTACCATAAATTTCTCTTCTCCCCATTTCTATTCAATACCTCATTAGTTACGTGATCTACCCACCTAATCTTTAGCATTCTTCTGTAGCACCACATTTCGAAAGCTATTCTCTTCTTGTCTTAACCAATTATCGTCCTCGTTTCACATCTATACTAGTCTACACACCATATAAATACTTTCAGAAACTACTTCCTGACACCTAAATCTGTACTCGAAGTTAAATTTCTTCTGTTCAGAAACGCTTTCATTGCCATTGCCAGTCTAAATTTTACATACACTCTACTTCGACCATAATCAGTTATTTTGCTCCCCAAATAGCAAAACCCATTTACTACTTTAAGCGTCTCATTTGCTAATCTAATTGCTTCAGCATCACCCGACTTAATTCGGCCACATTCCATTATCCTCGTTTTGCTTTTGTTGTATGTTCATCACATATACCCCTTTCAAGACACTGTCCATTCCGTTCAGCTGCTCTTCCAGGTAGTCAGCGCTATTCGCAAACATGGCGAGTTGAGGTGCGGAGCGAGATTTCTGTGTGTTCGACAAAAACAAACGTGCTACAGCTCTTCAACAGATGTTTAGAACCAAGTACGGTAAGAAGCCACCAAGAAGGAAGATCATTTCCCACTGGCACAATAAATTCGTTACGACGGGTTGCTTATCCCAGTTTGAGCAAAGTGACAGTGGAGTCAATAAAACCATTCAAATTGGAGCTAATGCAGAAGCTCAATATGACAACAAAGACAAGCGTTTGGAGTTTTGTTCGCAGTTGCAACAATTGAATTAGGATTGGGGGCATTGTTGATCGCTTAATTTTTAACAACGAAGCCACTTTTCACACTAATGGGGAAGTGAACAGGTATAATTGTCGAATCTGGGATACAAAGCATGCACACGCATGCATTGAATTTGAGCATGATACCCCAAAGGTGTTTTTTTTTTTTTCTTTTTTTTCCCCACGTCGAGAACTCTACGAGCCATTCTTATTCGCCGAGAGCACTGTCACTGGATATTCCTACTTGCAGCAATGGGTGATGCCTCAAAGGCAATCGGAGTCTCCGTTCATCTCTCAGCAGGATGGGGCTCCACCCCATTTTGAACGTGAAGTTCGTGGGTATCTGTCATGGTACAGAATGGGACAGTTGTTTCATGAAATGACCTCCCAGATCACCAGATCTCACGCCATGTGACTTTTTTCTGTGGACACGAAAGATCTGGTGTATATACCGCCTCGGGAGACAATACGGGAAGCGTCTGCCACAGTCAACGATGCCATGCTGGGGCGGGTATGGCAAGAATTCGATTACCGTAATGACGTTTGCCGGGTCACTCTTAGTTCGCATATCTAATATTTGAAAACTTTCAGAGTTTCTCCTCAAAATGCAATATGTATGACTCCTGTACAGTGCTTAGTTCTTAAGCAATAAATAATTGAAAGTGTTCCCCGACTTAATGTACACCCTGTATTTCGGCGCCGTGGGAAACTTACTTTTTCAGGATAACTCTCTTGCCACTGCGTTGGGGTCGCGCAGCGCCGCTTGTCACTGCGAGTGCGTCCTTCAGAAGCGGCCGTTAGCCATTAGCGGGCTACAGCTAGTTGCCAGGTCGTGTCGCGTCGATATTCGCTGCTCTGCGTGAACCAGCGACGCAGGCTTCTCTCACTGCTGCCTCGCGCTGGCGGCCTTAAGCGCTTCCAGTGAGCCGGAGGCGGCTGCTGGCTCTTTGCCACAGCTCTTCCCAGGCAATCTTGGGTTCGCCTGACTTCATTTAGATTTCTGCTTCGTACACACTGTTCTTTCAGGAGCGCCGTTCATATCTGAGTTTGTGTAACACCACGTTTCTGCGGCGATCCTGTGTTAAACCATTTCCGTGTTTATTCGGTCTTCTGAACACAAAACTCTTTTTTGGTGGACACGCATCAAATCGCGAAGGGTATTTGTTTTCCAGATTCTAGTTCTGGCTCCGTTATTTTTCACACAGGCAGACGCTACTCTGACCAGCGATCATAACATTTCGCCATTCGTGCCTACAGTAGAGTGCTTCACTACACCTTGGAAGTGGGCTACATAACGATTGGATGAGATAGGAAAACCGACAAACGATAGTCTTGCTTGTGTCAGCTTCCAGCAAGCGCTGCCATACTGAAGCAGACCGACGAACTTGTGCAACTTCCTTGGCCGACACCTGCCAACATCGATACTTTTGGGACACCTCCAGACTCCCGTGTTGGGCATTGAAGCTTCCACGTTACGACCTCGCTGAAATACATTCAAGTGCACAGTTTGTGCTATCCGACGCAGAGATATCACACGTGCAGTGTTATTATTTCAGACATGAAACCACACTTTTAGCAAGTCAAAAAATCTGAGAATTTTACGTGCTCAGTGCGATTCCTAGTCCATCCGCATTACGGCACTTCGAGTCACTGCATTTACGGTCCTCTATTTATGCGTCCTTACAAAAATTGTTTTTATCTAACTTATTTTCAGAAGTATTAAATTCTCATTTTCCAGTAGTGAACGACATTCACAGAGTGAAGTGGTACAGCGTATAGAACAAGTACCTACTTCATCCTGAAGCAGATTCTGCATACAAATTACTCCTATCAGTGTCCAATGTATCTAGACACTGACATTCGGCATTCGAATCGAAAACCTGACACTATGTACTCCATTTATTCTCCATCCTCACTCACTTTGTTAGTCACTTGGTCTGCCATTTTTGGTTTCAGTCTGGTTGCTGTTGTTAGTATGTAATATGCAGGCGTTCTCGGAAACCTCAGTTTCTGAAGTCCTCCAGCCTTCACGAGTGTGATATGACCTAAGCCGAATTCTGCCATTAGTCACCTATAGATCATAGATCATCGAGAGAATTCGATCTTTATCAGTACTTATCATTGATTCTTGACGATTCTGTGCGAAACTGTACCTCATTTTGTCGTATATTTGTTCTGTGCTCCCGGAGTCTTCCACGGTGGCATGTCTCAATAAAATTCTTCTAATTTTGGTAATTGTCACCGGCATCGTCTTAAAGAGTTAAAACTCGTCTTGAAATCATATATTTGTAGCTGTTGTTCAGTCATAGAAATCAGACAAAAGTTCCTGTGTATGTGTGTATTTTTAATGCTGTGGCAGACGATCGTTCACGACGCAAATGTCGCGCGCTTCCACGAATTCTCAGAAAGCGCCGCGTGTTGCGAGTCAAAATATCGTGTTTAACATCCAGCGAGGTGGTGTAGTTGTTAACACAATCGGCTCGCGTTGGGGAGGAACATGCTTCAAATACCCGTTCAGAAACTGAGATTAGGTTGCCCTTGGTTTTCCCAAAATAGTTTTAGGCGAGTGATGGAATAATTTATTTGACCAGGACATGGCCGATTATCCTCCCCATACTCGTCTCATTGGAGCCGTGCTCCGTCTCTAATGATAAGATTTTAAATCCTGATCTTTCCTTTTCATATTTGAAAGTTGCGCTATGATTGATCTACTATCATATACTTTCCTTTTGGTATGTACCACCTACTGGAACAGTGCGTGGCATGCAGCTGTGACAAATAGGGTTCATTTTTAAGAACATTTTTTCTCGATTAAACTTCGCACATTACAATGTGCGAATGGGTTGACGGCTGTTCAGTGATACTCCAACCAGCACGGACGGAAATCAGTAACAAGAGGACAAAACAAGACAAGATACAGCACGGTTAGATCTGGAGGAAGACAACAGAAATTAAATGTACAGCGGCTTATCCGTGGCAAGCACCGGATATACACTGCTTGAAAATTCAAAGGCAGTGACGGACTACATGAAACGCAGTTCATACGTGGTAGATGTGGAGTGGTATATTTATAACGAAAAATGGTTTACATTCCACCGCATCAGAAAGCAGCATAACAGACATAAATAACGTTCATGTTTGATTCAAATCAAACTTCTAACATAAAGTTAGTTTTCGGACTCCCAGTAAGGAGTGTGCCCTCCTCGGGCCCTAACGCACCTGTTATTCATGCTGAGGACTCCTTGTGGGAGATACAGTCCCACTCCTCTCGAGGCAGTTTTCAACACTTGGAACGGTTCGGGGACGGGGTGTTCCTTGAAAAACACGTCTGCCTAGAGCATCCCATGCATACTCTATAGGACTTAAGTCCGGGGAGTACGCAGCCCATTGCATACTTTCCGTATCTTTACTTTCCACCGTGTCCAATATCTCAGCGGTCCTCTGAGGGTGGGCGTTGTCCTAAAATAGAAAGTCAATCGCCGCGAAATCTGGCAGACACACGTTTACTGGTAGCGGTTGCAAGATCTGCAAGGATCTGCCTAGGAGTAGTGAGCTGCCCGCTTGTTTTCGTCACTAGGGCTATATAGCGATCGTCTTGCGATGTAGTGGTGCGCCAGCGACAAGCGCATGGTTTCACGTAACAGTTCCATCTTGAACTACCTTTTTTAATCACGAGGTAACACCTTCGGTCACACCTATTACTGTGTCCACAGTAGTGACACTTTGACCAGCTTCGAGCCGGCCAACAGTTCATCCACGCTCGTAAACACTCAAATTACGTCCTGCAGACATGTTGCCCTACGACACCGAACGTCGCACTAATCGGATCCACAATCACCTATGTCAGCCACCGATGAGCGTAAACTGTCGAACGCATACACGGCGGTCGTGCGCACACTTCGCTACAGTTAACATGTCCTGCCCTCTACGTTAACTGTCTTAGAAAGATAGATCCCTTATCATTTAGCTACAAAATAGCAGGTCAGCAACTGGAAGCAGTTAATTCCATAAGTTATCTGGGTTTACGCATTACGAGTGATTTAAAATGGAATGATCATATAAAGTTGATCGTCGGTAAAGCAGATGCCAGACTGAGATTCATTGGAAGAATCCTAAGGAAATGCAATCCGAAAACAAAGGAAGTAGGTTACAGTACGCTTGTTCGCCCAATGCTTGAATACTGCTCAGCAGTGTGGGATCCGCACCACGTAGGGTTGATAGAAGAGATAGAGAAGATCCAACGGAGAGCAGCGCTCTTCGTTACAGGATCATTTAGTAATCGCGAAAACGTTACGGAGATGATAGATAAACTCCAGTGGAAGACTCTGCAGGAGAGACGCTCAGTAGCTCGGTACGGGCTTTTGTTAAAGTTTCGAGAACATACCTTCACAGAAGAGTCAAGCAGTATATTGCTCCCTCCTACGTATATCTCGCGAAGAGACCATGAGGATAAAATCAGAGAGATTAGAGACCACACAGAAGCATACCGACAATCCTTCTTTCCACGAACAATACGAGACTGGAGTAGAAGGGAGAACCGATAGAGGTACTCAGGGTACCCTCCGCCACACACCGTCAGGTGGCTTGCGGAGTATAGATGTAGATGTAGAAGTGGTAGTTGTTCCTTAGCAACTATCAACCAGTGTAAATGTATTCTACGTAGAACGGGATCGGCTAACCAAGAAGGAACAGTGATTTTGTGTGTGTGTGTGTGTGTGTGTGTGTGTGTGTGTGTGTGTGTGTGTGTGTTTCCTTTAACAATCCGACCTAGTTAAGATTCGGTTAGAACTGTTTCTTACGGAATGTGTTCAACACCGGTTCGAATTAGAAAGATGTTAGCTTTTGAATATGGCTCAAGTTTTTGCACTTCAAGAAATTTCTTCGTGTTAAGTTGATCGGGACAATGAAACACACGATTTTTTGGAATCCATTGTGAATATAAGACTGTGGGGCCCCAGCTGAGAAAGAATTAACGAAAGAATAATAAACACTCATTAATCCCCACTTCTTCCCACCCCCTCCCCCATACAGCTGTATTTATCGATTACAATTTTTCGTGCTGTAGATTTCTGAGCCAAATGCCTTTATCCGTAGGCAGCATCCAAGGATGGAGATATCAATCTAAATACACTCTTTTATGTCGACTGAACCGTTTTTCACAAATTATCGGAAGCCCAGAGACACATCAGTCACACACTGTCCCTTAAAACCCGTGTAATTATTGTTGGATGTGAGTAATTGACCTGTCTGTGGGCTAGTGGTGATTCCTGAAAAATAGTTTAGACGACATAAATGACCAGTTTAGATTGATGTCACCCTACTTGGAGGGTACCTAAGGATGAGGTCATTTTCCTCTAAAATCAGTAGCAGGAAGATACAACATATTAAGTAGTAGGTAGAGAAATTCGAATAAGTGGGGAACAAAAAGAACTATTTTTCATCGTGACTGCTTAATGCGTGTTATTACTGGTACCTTGTTCCAGTACTTGAATTGAGGAGAAAGCGGTGTAAATGAGGAGAGTGGGAGCGACGCCGCACCTGTGGGGTGAGTAAGAGGCGAGCCGACGGTAGGTGACGTCATGAGCGCGCCGCCGCAAGTGATGTCATTAAGGGCCGCCGGACGTCGCCAGCTTGAACGTGTCTGACGCAGGATTAGCCCGCAGCCACGATTCTGTGCTCCGTCAGCGTGCAGCGCCGCAACCAGTTTGGCAGCCACGCCTACGTTGACTCACACTTTCCGTGTCTGTCGTCTTTCTCTTTGTGTGTATGTCAAGAGCATTAATTCTGGATGCAAGTTGCTAACCGCGCTTTTCAGCAGAGAGATTCTCTCCTGGATGTTTGTCTAGTCGACTTAAGCGCCTGAGATGTGCTTGTGGAGATGCGACATTACTTTGAGTAGGGGCGCACATAACGGATTGCATTAGAGTTACTTGTCGTCCCTGACAAAGCAGTGCACACATACGGGAAATGTTCCAAGGCGTAGTGTAACTCCTGCAACAAGTTAAAACCCTTTTTTTCCAAATGAAGAGAAATAATGTATGTTTCAAAGGAAACAGATGCAAACAAATATTTTACGGCGTTCGATCAGTATCAGAAGGAAGTATATTCGACAGTGGTTTTGAGATAACTTAAACGGATTTGTTAACCAGTTCTCAGGACGAGTGAAGGTAAAGACATGCTACTTTCATAGGGCTACTACGCATAGCAAATAAGTATTGTGAAATCAACGTTTCGGTTCGTAACTGCTCTTTCCATATGATTATTTGTGTACAGTACTGCAAGGATATCATATCTGAAACTGAGTCACAAAGACCAAAATGTTGTAATTGAGTAAGGAATAGTGAGTGGCAAATGTTTCGACTGCTAATTAGTAAGTGGACCAGTGCCAAGTGGTCAGGAGGACGAGGAATGGGGAAAGACTGGAAGGGGTGGTAGTGAGGTCAGAGATCTCGGGGGAAAGAGGTGGGCGAAGCAAAATAAATATATTGTCTACCCTTCTCATAACAGACGTATCTGTTAGGTAATTTTCGTGTACCAAGAATGGTAGGCCAATCATACAAAACCATTTTACTTGTTGGTTATGGAAGTATGATGCGGAACACGAGACTGCAAATACAAGGCAAAGAATTCGGATTACGATGGAAATACAACTGATGATTCATCTACCACACAAGGCTAACGTAATGTAAATATTAAGTGGCAGATGGTCCTTTGTATAGACAAGGTTTTAGTGAGACAATAGTGTTCTGGATCACTTCTTCAAGGAATACGAATAAGCAGGATAATGTGTATGCCGCCATGCTCTTTCCTTCGTGCCGCCCGCGGTGGTCTAGCGGTTCTAGGCGCGCAGTCCGGAACCGCGCGACTGCTACGGTCGCAGGTTCGAATCCTGCCTCGGGCATGGATGTGTGTGATGTCTTTAGGTTAGTTAGGTTTAAGTAGTTCTAAGTTCTAGGGGACTAATGACCACAGTAGTTGAGTCCCATAGTGCTCAGAGCCATTTTGTTTCCTTCGTATGATTAGTCACTGCGTTAGACGCAGATTCCGATTTTCACGTGCAGTTTTAGACACTTTTATTTGGTACGTACTTCCATGAAAGTTCTGGAGGAAGCTGTACCCAGAAAGTAAGTAGATGCACCTGAAGAAAAAAGGGAAATAAAAGCTGGTTGATCGTCATAGCAAAGTAACAGTGTTAGTAACAAAGATTTTTGCTGTGTGGCATCAGTTTCATTTGTGTTACATCTGCGCTTCAAATGTATTAAAACGCACGTTTGTATTTTGTGGACTTCAGTGCACAGTGACAGCAAAGTCTTATCTTCTTAGTATCTCCTGCCACACGTTACATTTGTTATCTAGACTTATCGGAAATTTGTGGTGATGATTATGGGACCAAATTGGTGAGGTTATCGGTGCCTAGGCTTACGCACTACTAAGTCTAACTAAAAGTAACTTACGGTATAGACGACAACACAAACACCCATGCCCGAGGGAGGACTCGAGCCTCCGACTGGAGGGGCTGCGAGAACCGTGACAAGACGCCGGAGACCGCACGGCTATCCCGCGCGGCATCTAGACTTAAAACGCTTGTTTGTGACAGGTGGTACTGTTTTGATTTGAGCGCTCTCTTAATTTTTGATGTGATGTTCTCTGTACGCTGAAACATATTGTTTATTAGCTATGTTAAAGGTGTTGTGTAGACGGAAATTAAAATAAAGCATACGAACGTGATCGCAAACTCTTGTGTTAAATCTATTATCTTTACTGACAGTTTCTTATAGCTGTTCACCAGATTTTGACGGCTGATACACAGTTCCATTATTGAGTGTTACCAAATAACAAAGTAATTGCATTCTTTAATACAAACTTCTTCCCGTTGGTATAAGTAATATTTGACACGTAGTCATCGTTAATCGACGACACTTTCATATTTATAACCTCACGGATTAGACAGAAAATTGTTGTGTTCTAGGTCTACACACTAAATGTATGGCAACATGTATTGTGGCTCTCTTTTGGTTGGCGTTGGCAGGTTGAAAGAAAGTTACCGTTTCCTCCATGCGTTTTCCGTGAATAGTCAGTGCTTTCATGGAAAAATGTTTGCGGCCGCTGAAGAACCATGATTGTATCCAGGCGTGCACCTCTTCTTCCGAAGGAAATCGGCGCCACGAATGTCTTTCTTCAGGGTTCAAAAAGTATATACACAGCGGGGAGAGAGATCGGGGCTGTGCGGAGGTTGTATAATGGCTTACCAGCGAAACTCTTGTAGCGTACTCGTAACAAACTTGTCAGCATGGGCGCGGGCATTATCCTCCAACATAATGATGCCGTCCTCCAACGTTCCTGGGCGTTTGGATTTGATGGCGCGCTCCAATTTTTGTAAAATGTCCACATATCGCTATGCGTTATTTTGGCACCGTGTTCAAGAAAGTCAATGAGCAGTTGGCCGTTGCCCTCGGGCAGAAGTTTCTCTGGAAAGCCCTTACACACTCTCCATACAACCCCGATCTCTCCCCATGCGATTTCCTTAGTTTTGAAGCCCTGAAGAAAGAAACTGGTGGCCGTAGATTTTCTTCGGAGGAAGGTGGGCACGCCTGGGTGCAAACACGGTTCGTAAGCAACTGCAGACATTCTTCCATGAAGGCACTAATCGTGTGTGTCACAGCGAGGTAAGTATAGTACATTAATACTTATGGCGTTTACTTTTGAAATAATAAACAGTTTACTTACCTTTTTTCGATCTGTCTAGTTGTTATTAAGCCCCTTATATTTCCTAGGGAGGAGAATGTGCCGGCCGCAGGTGGCCGACCGGTTGTAGGCGCTTCTGTCTGGAACCGCGCGACTGTTACGGTCGCAGGTTCGATCGTGCCTCGGTCATGGATGTGTGTGATGTCCTTAGGTTAGTTAGGTTTAAGTAGTTCTACGTTCTAGGGGACTGATGACCTCAGATGTTAAGCCCCATAGTGCTCAGAGCCATTCGAACCATTTTTTTTAGGAGAAAGTGTTCACAAGCATGTGTGCATTTGAAAATAAGCTAAAGCTCGAAACTGGTCAGTTGTGCTAAATAAGGTACTGATTTAAACCGAGCAACCTGGTGGAAATTCTCACTCTTTGAACCATAATAAGAGCCCATAACAGGAGGATAGCATGATACATTAGTTCAACTTCCCTCCAGCTTCGAAATTTTGTTTTTTTGCATAGGAAAAAGGACCTGCACTCATTTTCGCTTTCCATTATACCAGGTTAGGTAAATGGTTCGCTTTCGTTACAGTGCTTTTCAGTTGCATTTCTGAGTTTCGCGCTACTAGCTGCAAGAAATGTAGTCTGTACATCGACAGTATTTTCTTATTTAATAGTGATAGATTGGTCCGCAAATATAACAAACCTGAAGGTTATGGCTACTCTACTATTTTGGTGCTTGCATTTTTCGTAACAGTTTTTAGTAAAAGCGAATTTGCCTTTTGATCAAGATTATACAGTGAATTGTAGGTACTCTACAAACGTCTGGATGTCCCAGTTTACACGTCACTGGAATGACCAAACGTAGTAACCACTTTAGTATCCGGACAACATCGAGATCGATGGTTCCTTTTTTATTTTATTTTAATTACAGGCTGGTCGGGTACAAGTTCACTGTGAAACGCAACTTGGTAACTGTTCTCGGTGAACTGGGTGATTGATGTTTACTCTGTAAACATCGCATAATCTCTTGTAACTAATGAGATTTGCGTACATTTGCTTTCAAGAAACTGTAAATATTGAACAGCCGTTTATGCCATGTATGAACCGGTACTAATTTGTGTTTGTTAGGTTGGTACTGGCTATAAAAGACGAGTAACTTCCAAAACCACTACAATGCAAGTCTAATTTATATATATCAATATTTTGTACATATTTATGAATTTAATCACTTTATCAAGTATAGAACCTTAGCTCATCATCAAGTAATAATTTAAAATACATTACTATCGTAACAATAAAAGTAATTTCATAAAGTATTAAATTTGCCTGTCTTCTTTCCACATCAAACTCCAGACAACGCTTGGGTTCCCTGAAGAGTTTTGTAAATCAAATGCGTGACAACGCGACTAAAAGTTTTCCGAGGTAAGAACAAGAAACTGTGGATGTGACGGCGTTGTAAGTCACATCACACTTCAGGGGATATTGGCGCGAGCAGATGCAGGAAAGTAGCTCGACTTCCTGCTGGCAACTCGCGGGAGTAAGCGTGCAGTGAGGTCGCTAGCGGCTCGCAGCCCCCCTGCCTTTGTGGCGGTAATGAAGCTGGCGCCAGCGGGGACGGCGGCTGACACACACACACACACACACACACACACACACACACACACACACTGCTCGGGCCACCGCATTAGCTTTGCCTGCCTGTGACCCAACAGCGATAAACAGCAAATGGTGTAGTACCCCAGAGCGGTTGACTCTGGACCAAACTCATAATCATCCAGTGGCGAGTTGCATGAACGCACGGAGACATCAGTTGAAAGAAACACGACGACACAGAAGTTGCTAATGCTATTATTATGACAACGTGAGTGCTGCATATTTCATTTCGTATTTCTCAGAAGTGATGCCCCTATGTGTTGCTCGAGAAATCGTAACACGGAAAGTAGGAGAGGGGTGGTACTGGGTGTAATGGAACTGTGAGGATGGATCGTGCGTACTGAACAGCTCACCCGGTAAGAGCATTGACCGAGAATGGCAAGGTTCCGGCTTTTGAGTGCCCGACCCGTCACACTGTTTTATTCAGCCAGTAAGTTTCAAATTGACGCACTCGTCGCCGCAGACCGAAACATTCATCCTCCAAATTATTTACATTACATTATTCTGTGTCATTCAAGAGAACGGTAGTGGTCATAAAGATGAACGACTACCCATCGCGAATATAATGTTTTGTAGTTTAAAATCAGTCGAGTGTTTGTACTACTGTAAAATTGTCGATGGAAATCGATTTAAACTTACTTTATGTTTTACGGTCCTATAGGGTGTCCCCTAAAGTACGTAACTTTTTAGTGAATCGTAACGTACAAATAACTGGATGAAATTAACGAATTTGCACATTATTGTATCTGTGATTGTGTATAGAATATATTACTGCAATACCTGCCACGACTTGTGCCTCTGGTTTTGTAATGACAAACTGGATCTCACCCTTGAATTATGGAAGTGATCGTAGGGTGTTGGCGTACACACGAGTTTTCATATACGACCACAGAAAGAAATCGCATGTTGTTAACTAACAAGATCTGGGCTGCTAGTTATTGTCGCCGTTGCGGAAAATCACCCAGCTAGGGAATTTTTCGTACGAAGTCCATTGTTGCAATCGATGTGACAGGTAGCGCTGTCTTGTTGAAAATAAGCCTCTTCAGCATTCACACGCTCTAGGTGAGGCCACAAAAACTCTTTCAACATACTGCGGTAGTTTTCGCAGTCCACTGTTAATGCGCCATATTGGAAAGAATAATGTCCATTTCTGCCCCGAGGCAAAATGCCACACCAAAAGAGTCATTGTGCGAGATCTCTTCCCCATTATTTCTCAGTGGTTTTCTGTACCCCTAATCCTGCAGTTTTGCTGTTTACAAAGCCGTTCAACAGAAAATGGGTCTCGACAGTTAACATTTTCTTGATAAAATTATTGTTAGCTCTTAACTTCGCAAGCGCCCAATGGGCAAATGTTGTGCGTTTTTCGTGGTTTTTGGCTCCTATTCAAGTGTCAGTTGGATTTCATAGGCCCAGATGTGCAGATGTTTCAGAATACGTTACGTGATAGTTCTGGGAATGTCCAGTTGTAGTGAACGCAGGCGGGTAGAGTTCACAAGACTTAGAGCAACATTATCACTCACGATGGGTATGTTTTTACCAGAAGGAATAACACGAAGACGTCTCTACGGTTTAATGGCCACAACCGAATAGGTTTTCTCAAATTTATCAACTAGTCTCATTACAGTAGAGTTACTAGGTGCATTATGTTGGCCAAACATCTCACGGGGTTTGCAAACAGTCTGTAAACAACATCCACCACATCCGTAATAAGTTTTCATCATGACAACAAACTATTCCGCCGTGAAGCGCTCCATTACTAACATCAAAGAATATTACAGCGGTCAGTTCTTCCATGTTAATAGAACAGAAATGGCGGATATAAAAAGTTGCTTCCTTTACGGGGCACTCTTTATAATACATTTATATGAAATTACTCTCACCAGCTGCGGCATCGTCACGTATACGAACAGTGATCCAATACTGTCAAATGTTTTTTATTCCAGTCTTTGATCACAGTATCAATTCTTTTGGCGATTACCGGTTTCAGTCCGTAGTGACCATGCTCAGATCTATTCTACACCATGTCCTAAAGTGATAAGGCCACAATGGCATCGTCAAAACATATAAATATAATCAGCACAGCATCGTTACATAGATCTAAAATAAGGTGTAGAATAGGTCACATCATCCACACAGTGATGGTTGCAATAATGACTGTAAACTCAATTGCTTTCACGCAAGATGATCACATCGATATTATAATGGTAGAGCGCGAATCTTGTAACTCTGTTTACGGGCCACAAGTTCTTCTAAAGGTAAATGTAATACTAGACAGTGAGATTTAGTGTATAATTTCGTTTTGTTACATCAGCTTTATTTAGTCAGTTTAGTTTCATGGAAAAACAAACGCTAAAGAACGTGAACGCCCCTGAAAATAGCTCTGCATTTAAGAAATCATTAGTAAGTAATGGAGTTTCATTGATTTTATATATAATAATGTAGAGTAACAATTGAATGTATCGGGCAATCAAACAATAAGAAACTTCCTGGCAGATTAAAACTGTGTGCCGGACCGAGACTCGAACTCGGGACCTTTGCCTTTCGCGGGCAAGTGCTCTACCAACTGATACACGATAGGTGTACAAGCACGACCCACGCCCCGTCCTCACAGCTTTACTGCTGCCAGTACCTCGTCTCCTAACTTCCAAACATTACAGAAGCTCTCTTGCGAACCTTGCAGAACTAGCACTCGTGAAAGAAAGGATATTGCGGAGACTTGACTTAGCCACAGCCTGGGGGATGTTTCCAGAATGAGATTTTCACTCTGCAGCGGAGTATGCGCTGATATGAAACTTGCCGGCAGATTAAAACTGTGTGCCGGACCGAGACTCGAACTCGGGACGTTTGCCTTCGCGGGCAAGTGCTCTACCAACTGAGCTACCCAAGCATGACTCACGCACACTCCGTGCAGAGTGAAAATCTCATTCTGGAATCAAACAAAAGTCTAAATTTGTTGGGAATGCCAGACACTGTAAGATGAACCAATACGGATACTGGAGTGCATGCAGAGAGCGAAGGCGACGAAGTAGACATAGTGTACGGTGGTTACGTTAACTTGCCTCACAGTATCCATTTTATCTGGGCATATGAAGCACTGACATCGTCAGATAGGCGGATTTTGTAACGTACGCAAGCATTTTTGGTTACTACTATTTGATTGCATCGGAGATTCTGCAGAACTCGCAGTAGTGCGTGTGTTATTGCAAAATTCACGTAATTTGCTTGCTTGATTGCTTGCTTCCTTCCTTCCTTCCTTCCAGATCGTGCAGTTTTTTCTGCCGGCAGTTTGCGTTTTGCACCCTTCTGACAATTTTTGTTATATCAAAAATATTTCTTTCTGTTTCAGGTAAGCTGAGCACCCTCCTGCTTCCGGCTTGGTGAATGTTGCAAGGTACAGCAGTAGCTTAGCTGGCGAGCAGAGCGATCATGGCCTTCGATCGGAATTGGCGCCGCCCCTTCCCCCGCTCCGGGCTAACAGACACAAACACCTGCCGTTATTGGATTCTCCCCTTGCAGCCAAGTTTCCGGGAGCTTTGTGCCGACGTGACACACTCCTCCCGTGAAAGGCTCTCCAGCTCATTTAGAGGCATCGTGCGTTTGTATTAGGTGTACCGATTACCGATGTCAGATATTAGATTGTGACGTGGTTTACCGATTTCACTTACCCGTGGGTGGCCACAGAGAAAAGTGTTTCATAACATGCGGAACATTAATAAGCTTTTTAATTTTTTTTATGAGAAACAACTGAGGCAAGGACTTCGTAATTTCGCCTATGCAAAGTGAGATACCGTCCGCCGCAAGAATTGTTTCCAATATGCTCTCATTAGCATTAAGAACTTCTTGCTCGTCATTACTTCTGTAAGCCATAGTTTAATTGTAAGGTTTTAGATAATGTCCAGTATCGAATTACTTCCGTGTGACGTGGGAGAACATGAGTTGAGCAGAACTCTGAATACTTGTCTTTCACGCGTTTTCCTTAACTACCATTTTGTACTGTCAAGAGTTTAGCATTATAGGATTGTCATTGTGATTCAAGATTCGATAGTCTGTGTAAACGCCATGGTTATTGTTTCCTGAAGACGCGGTAGATGGTTCCAGTGGGTGACAGAGTGTTGTTTAAGTACTCTTGTAGACACAGTAACAAAAGCATAGAGTTAAATTTAGAAGAGTTGCAAATAACGTTTTGGCTTTCCGGGTATCCTCTTCCCACAAAGCAGGCAATAATTTGGCTTCGTTTGCTCTTTCAGACATATATTTTCCACTTGTGTCAACATCCGCGTGCGTTGCCAAGTTAGTTCAAAAAAATATAGTGTGCATTCAGTCTTTATGCAAGTAGTATTTCAGACTCCCCAATGGCTCTGAGCACTATGGGACTTCAGTTCTGAGGTCATCAGTTCCCTAGAACTTAGAACTACTTAAACCTAACTAACCTAAGGACGTCACACACATCCATGCCGGAGGCAGGGTTCGAACCTGCGACCGTAGCGGTCGCTCGGTTCCAGACTGAAGCGCCTGGAACCGCTTGGCCTCTCCGGCCGGCTTAGCTATGCAACTTTTCAGTCTTTAGGTACAGACCTTCGGTGTAGCGAGCGGTTGTACACTATTGCAAAAAGTGGCTGTATTTAGTCTGCATACCCAGAAAGGAATCTGAATGGTTACACAGTCTGGACAGGAAGGCTTGTTGTCATTAACTGACATAAGTTGTTTCCCTACACCGAGGATATCTACTGACAGTTACTGATATTGACAGCTGTTGTTGATTTTGTTTCTGGAGTATTTACTCCTTGTTCTTGGGTGAAGGTACTTAGGAAAATCGGGAACTGTGGTGTCGCAAGTAACATTACCATTGCCACCACGAAGTGAAGTGATTGTGTATTGCCGCTGGTATATTTTATGTACGACGAGAATCTCTTTGGATTTTCTGCCAAATTTTGAGAGCATTATCGGCAAAGTGATATTTGGCTCGACGTGATTTACGTTGTGCACAAGCATAGGCTGGAAAATGGGGGAAGGGAGGCACGACCACATACTGTCCACGACCACGTCACCACAGGCGAAGGATCAAACGGCCAATAGCTAGCCAGCGTCGAGTAACTGGTTATTTGGTAGGGCGCCCGCTTGCCTTGAGCAAACAGGGGATAAGCGACTGACGTGGCTGCTCACTCAGCCTTCCTGTATCTTGCTTGCTTTGCGGCCCCTTTACAAGTCACCGAGACTGGATGATGTTGGTCTGCGCCACCGTGTCGCTGTCGTTGAGAATCTGGTGCGGCTTTTGAAACTGAAAACTTTAATTTGTATGGTGTAGGAGATACTGGACAAAAGATCGTGGCTCAATATTAACTGTATCAAGTTTATCTTGTACTTCTATGGAAGATAAGAGGTCAGTGGTCGTCAGAAGTTTTTGTCCTAGAGCCAGTAGTGATATTGCGGGATGGCACCTCGGGCCGCATAAGTGCCGATCCTATTATAAACTAGTACGTGCACCGATCTCATTGTAAATTAATATGTTATTAGCCCCGAATGGACTAACTATGGGTGCGACTAATTGTCCACCGGACCTCCCAGTAATTACCGATACAATAACCACCATGCGGAACACTTCATCTCGACTGTTTTCTGTTTCAGATTGCTAGTACGCTGAGGAAGCGCAAAGTTGTTATGCTAATTGTCTGAAGTAGTGTTGTTGTGTTTTCTGTGCGAGCGGATGATTAATTGATTAGTAACAGTAGTTGTATTCACATTTACATGCAGTTTGAGAACGTTAATTAAATGTTTTGACACTCATTTTCCTTCTACTAATTGCGTTGTACTACGACAGCCTTAATTAATGTTTCCGGCTACAAATAAGTACCTCATTTGAAGACGAGTGCTTCTATAATGAGCATTATCGAATTCATGTTACTTTCCTGTCAAAATTTATACCGTAGCAGCTGTTCGGGACTAGTCGCGCATGCCCATGAGTTGTTAGTACTGAAAGACGGTAAAACATCCCCCCTCCCCCCTCTCACATTCTCTTACCCCGCAATGTGCATGTTACTTACCCTTTTGCCCGCGAGGTACGCGGCCAACTTTATTTAGCTAAAGGCCCAAATTCGCCAACGTCGATTACAATTAAGCACATTTAAAATGTTACACTCTGTGTTAGCAGTTTTGTTCACACTCTTAACTACACTCTTAAGAAGCTCTTTGCGTTAGTTCACGTTTTTCGATTCAGCTGGTAGTTGCTAGAATCATATTATTATGAAATACGGCTGAGAACCACGTGCCTCATAAGTACTTGAGCCGCGACACATGTGCCCTGAGTGCCACAATTTGACGAGCACTGATATTTAAGTTTAATCAAAAAGTTTCGGTTCGAAGGCCGTACAGAGTCCAAAATCGGTGTGCCAGTCAGGCAAAATCGCCGTATGCATTGACGCAATCTTCGCACCGACGCATGAGCTGAACATACCAGTTTGCTTTTAAAAACAAAACAAAAAAGAGTCCTGTCCCGTGAAGAAGTTCGTAACCGCCTGCTGCACGTACCCGATCGACTGGGTTCGTCGACCCTCCAAGACCTTTGTAAAAGGGACCGAAGGCGTGACAGTCGCAAGGAGAGATATCAGGACTGTAGGGCGGTTTGGTTGAGTATCTTCCACTTCAGCTGACGTAACTTTTGCGTTACAGTATTTGCAATATGGGAACTTGGCGCACCATTCGACAACGGTGATTTTCAAATTTCGACGCATTTGGTAATAATGTCGCCATTGTTTACGTTTTCGCACGAACTTGGGAAGACGCGGATGCCACACCAATTCTTACCTACACGTCTGTGCTTACAAATCCACATCGGAGTCGCGCTATGTTGCGTATACGCTCAAACGTACACTTTATGAACGCCCCCTTATAGATAGATAAGTCCGTCTATATTACATTACTCTTGTCTCGTGGCTGTAGCGGATGTCTCTTCTAAGAGTTGCCAGGCACATTTTCTGTGGTGTTCCCGCAGATATTCGCAATTTTATTTTCGTAATGAGTAGAATGTGTAAGTCCTAATAACTACTCGGCTCGTTATACGCTTCGTGCGATTGCCCAATCAAAGGAAATCCTCCATTTGTTTTCGGTTACAGTATTTTTGAAAGTGTTTTCTTTTTATGTGACCATGCTGTAGAAGATTAACACGCGATCTAGTGTATACCCCGTTTTAGCGGTATGTTTTAATAGAGATAAAAAGCACGAAGAATAACCCTACTTCAGCAACAACTGACAAGCGAAGCATACATCCAACGAGAAAAATTACGGGACTCGAACGCAGTCTGAGCACACTTACAGACTGCCACCCTGGTCTGTAACGCTTGCATCGCTGCTCGATGGCTAGCGCTCTACAAGCTCGTGAAACTTCGAAACTCGACTTCTCGAAAACACTTGCGAAACCTGTCATACCATAGAAACATTTGCTGAATGTATGCATGTGCCATAATCGCAGAAATTCTGGTATCTTAAGGTATTTCGTTGAGAATGTGTCAGTTATCGCACTTTTCTTAATAATCTGTAATATTTCTAAATCATGGGAATGACGTTGGGCGATGGGGAGGCAGTAAAATTTCTAATAATGAGTTACTTAGTCTCTCGCAACGCGGGTTTGACGATGCATAGTAGTGATGCACCTATTAGGGGAGACGCCGCAGGAACCGAGACAGCCAGTGCTTTGATTGTGAAAAATGGACATAGTCCATTCTAAAATGTAACAGAAATTCATATGCGCCACAAATGTAAATGAAAGTGAATGAACGGAAGACTTCCTCCTGCGTGGAGATTGTAAACTAGAGAACCAGATCGTTTTAGAAATTCAAACGCCTTTTTCGTTCTGCTACATATTGTTTAATCTCCAAATGCGTTTCGCCTCTTACATTAAATGCGTCTTCAGATTTTTTCTGTGAAACGCAGCTTTTTCATATGATACTTAGATTCTGCATCTGTTCTTAGTGGTGTTCCTTGCAGGGTTCGTAATTTTCTTAAAAGTGTGTAAGAGTACGTAATTTTTATACTGTGCAATAAAAGCCCTTATAAGTACTTAATTTGCCCATTTTTATTACAGTCCTTATAAATCCACATTTTTGTCTTAGAAATTATATCAGACTAAAAAATGGATCAACTTGTCAAATTTAAAAAGGAAAAAAAATACTACACGTCTAGGTCGAATGCCAGAGCAGTTACGAGGATCGCTCAGCGTGATGTGTAGGGCGAGAAGGGTAAGGCTATCCCCGCCTGGGTCGTTAGAATAGAGTGGGGGTATGATCAGTCTCAGGCATGTATAACAGAGTGGGGGGGTATGATAATACGCAGTCAAGGCAGCTAACACCATTTGCTGTATGTAAGCTCATTAATACCTTGCCGGTAGTGGCAGATATCTTAACTTTCGTGGGTTAGCGCAAAATATACAAATTTAAGCATTGATTGGCGTCCGTATCTTCTGCAAGGAAAAAAAAAATACATGGCGTATCTTGAGGAACAAAACCGAAGTGCAGAAGACCAAGAAACTATCTAAAAGGAAGCACAGATTGCAAGAGGAGTTGGAAGGTTTAAAGCGGAAACCATGCACCTTGATTCTGACATTTCTTCATTGCACAAAGCAGCTAATGAACTTTCAGAGTTTGCGGAAAAGACAAGGCTTATTTCTTACTGCTCACAATCTAATACAATAAGGAAAAAGGCTCACGAAAAGAAACAAAAGGCTCAAGCAGTAGAAAGCCAGATAAAGGAAAAGACTGACAAAGTTAAAACATGTTATGATTTACTGCTTTCCCTGCTATTCTGTGGCTTTCTAATTTATTTATTTTTAGTGCTTATAAATTTTTCTTATTGACAATTCATTATCAATTTCATTAAAATTCACACATTTGGAATTAGTTTCATGCGTTATTATATGACAGAAACTGCAGAGAGGACTATGAACTTGACATACTTATCGCAACTGCTTTAATAAGAAAAACGTTTATACACTCCTGGAAATTGAAATAAGAACACCGTGAATTCATTGTCCCATGAAGGGGAAACTTTATTGACACATTCCTGGGGTCAGATACATCACATGGTCACACTGACAGAACCACAGGCACATAGACACAGGCAACAGAGCATGCACAATGTCTGCACTAGTACAGTGTATATCCACCTTTCGCAGCAATGCAGGCTGCTATTCTCCCATGGAGACGATCGTAGAGATGCTGGATGTAGTCCTGTGGAACGGCTTGCTATGCCATTTCCACCTGGCGCCTCAGTTGGACCAGCGTTCGTGCTGGACGTGCAGACCGCGTGAGACGACGCTTCATCCAGTCCCAAACATGCTCAGTGGGGGACAGATTCGGAGATCTTGCTGGCCAGGGTAGTTGACTTCCACCTTCTAGAGCACGCTGGGTGGCACGGGATACATGCGGACGTGCATTGTCCTGTTGGAACAGCAAGTTCCCTTGCCGGTCTAGGAATGGTAGAACTATTCAGTGTCCCCTCGACGATCACCAGAGGTGTACGGCCGGTGTAGGAGATCGCTCCCCACACCATGATACCGGGTGTTGGCCCTGTGTGCCTCGGTCGTATGCAGTCCTGATTGTGGCGCTCACCTGCACGGCGCCAAACACGCATACGACCATCATTGGCACCAAGGCAGAAGCGACTCTCATCGCTGAAGACGACACGTCTCCATTCGTCCCTCCATTCACGCCTGTAGCGACACCACTGGAGGCGGGCTGCACGATGTTGGGGCGTGAGCGGAAGACGGCCTAACGGTGTGCGGGACCGTAGCCCAGCTTCATGGAGACGGTTGCGAATGGTCCTCGCCGATACCCCAGGAGCAACAGTGTCCCTAATTTGCTGGGAAGTGGCGGTGCGGTCCCCTACGGCACTGCGTAGGATCCTACGGTCTTGGCGTGCATCCGTGCGTCGCTGCGGTCCGATCCCAGGTCGACGGGCACGTGCACCTTCCGCCGACCACTGGCGACAACATCGTTGTACTGTGGAGACCTCACGCCCCACGTGTTGAGCAATTCGGTGGTACGTCCACCCGGCCTCCCGCATGCCCACTATACGCCCTAAGTCCGTCAGCTGCACATACGGTTCACGTCCACGCTGTCGCGGCATGCTACCAGTGTTAAAGACTGCGATGGAGCTCCGTATGCCACGGCAAACTGGCTGACACTGACGGCGGCGGTGCACAAATGCTGCGCAGCTAGCGCCATTCGACGGCAAAGACCGCGGTTCCTGGTGTGTCCGCTGTGCCGTGCGTATGATTATTGCTTGTACAGCCCTCTCGCAGTGTCCGGAGCAAGTATGGTGAGTCTGACACACCGGTGTCAATGTGTTCTTTTTTCCTTTTCCAGGAGTGTAGAAGATCGAGCAGACGTCGTCCAGTAAAAAACATTAAGTTTTTAAAGAATTTGCCTTATTTCTCTTAAGACGATTTTGTTGAATTTTATTATAGTGATACCCTATTGCAGTTGTCATCTGTTCTTGACCTCACTACAGAATTGAGTGCTGCTAGTGTTAGTAAATAAAAATGCTTATAAGTCTTTAACTTTTGTTTTGTAAATTCAGTACGAACCCTACCTTGCCTTCCTCAGGTGGTTTAATGTGCGCTACTTAACCACGGTGTAGTTTGGCATTTTGTACATTAACAACAAAACTTTATTATTACAGAGAAATCCAATGAAGATGCGAAGCCTATCTGGAGAGTAAATACTGTAGTGCTGCAAGAAAAGGGCATTTGGAAGCGTAAAACGAATATTTAGATATTTACTTTGGGAAATGAACACATTATTTAAAACAGACAGTAGATCTTGTATGTTGAGTCTGTCTTGGGCGTTTCTTACGAGAAATACTAGTGTAAGAAAATTACATGCGTATGCCGATCAAAGGCAGTCTGTTCTTACCCATTTCTAAACCGAAATAGAAACGAAAGTGCTTCCGAATATTACGAAATAATTTGCACCTTTCGCTGTTAAGCATACTTCCGATGTATTTAATATTGGTGACACAATGGTCAAGAAAAGAAAAATGGTGGTTTGTGTCCCAGTGTCACAAAACGCGAAGAGAGTTTCTGTTGTGTATCAACGCTTCGTACAGAAGATACATCAGGTGACTAGCACGTTGGTGATTGTGATTTTTGTTTTGCGAGTTTTTTTAAAATGTGATCTATTGGTCCTTATGCGGTAAATACGTTACAGAGGTGGTCGTTGAACTTGACAGATTGCAACCCAACTGCAAACTCAAGAAATCTTATTTTCAGTCAGTCATACCGAGAAAACTTTATAAATTACTTCAACCTTTGTAGATGTGTTATCACATCGACATAATATTAAACATCAGCGTGATAAAAGGAACACAGACAACTTGTGGGGGAACCGAGTGTTTTCGTCTCTCGCCTTTCAAGAGTACTCGCAGACGTAACTGATAACGAAACTGCGAAATAGGGTTTTGGTTCCGTAGGATATGCTCTTGGCACTTAAAGGAGGAAGTGAAGAAACGTTACGTCAGCGTTATAAATAAGACAATGTAAACCCAACTGAATTTTACTATCAAAACCAATAAGTATTTTGATTCGGATAAATGAAGACCATGGACAATTAAGTCAAGAAATGAGAACATAAGAAAATAATGTAGATTTTTCAGTCTAGTCTTCACTTATGAGCGATGTGAGGAGTCACCAGAAGGGGCACGTAGTTCGTGTTCCACTTTAAACTGTAGGTCCCTTGCCCCAGTGGGATAAATGCGGTAGGTTGGGGACACACGGGTGGCCGAAGTGGCGTCCAGTAGAAAGACCTGCACCAGGTCAGCGAGCCACGTTGTTATTATTGTTTTTTATTATTATTAGCTAGTTTGAAATACTGCATTCAATTATCTGTTGATCCTATGGTCTGCAAGATAACAAAACATGCCGTTGCCCAAAAGGAAATCAAAAAGTGTTGCTGTTAGAAATAAAATTGCTGCAGCATAGCAAGAGGAAAAAATTAAGCAATTCTGCAAAGAACAGAGGCCTTCATCGAACAGAAAACAAGCTACTAGATGGGTTTACGACGTGAGACAGTACTAAAACGCCCTTGGCTGTAAATTAGCATGCCATCAGTTGGAAAACACTTGGTAGATCGTAACTAAATCTGGCAACCTGAAGATGTTGAAAGAAACGAAACCTATCGTAGCGCAATAAATGTGTAAAAATACAACTGAGGTGGTTTTCATTGATCATTAACATTTGGATTGGTTTCCTGGCACTTCGCGGCTGTGACACAGAACCGCACATATGTATCTTACCGGCGATAAATTGAATACGCCTGAGCTCAAGGCGGCGCGGTCACCGCAGTGGCTCGGCTTGGCGTTCCCTTGCCGTGAGCGGCCGAGCTGCGCGGCGCCTTAGCGGTCGGTCACCTGTTGCACGCTGTCCCTTAAAGCAGCCAGTCTGAACCGACTTATTACCGCGCAATTAGCCGCCCTTACCACCGCGTGTGGGGGGGGGGGGGGGGGGGGCGACGCCGGCCACGTGAGAGTTGCCAGCTCTCTGTTCCGCCTTGTTAAAACAAAAGCGGTGAGGCAGTGCTAAGACACCGGACTAACATTCGGGAAGACGACTGTTTCAATCCCCATCTGCCCATAATGGTTAAGCTTTTACGTGATCTCCGTAGGTCACATTAGGCCAATTCCGGGATGGTTATCTTGAAAGCGACGCTGTCGAGTTCTTTCCGTGGTCAGGCTATTGCCCCATGTCTTTCTAAGCAATAGAACCCAGGACATTGTCTTGGACGGTAAGTGTTCATCGTAGACGAGGTTATCGTCAGATGTACTATAGTGTTAAAGGTCATAGGTCCGCGCTTTTCTCTGTCCAGGGCGTCTCAGGAGGAATGGCCGATGTTCGTGAATATGACAGCAACCCTCATTTGAAGCAAAAGCTTCGTGTGAGATAGATCATGTGCAATGTACATTCGTTTTGAAGCTACTGGTGCTCATGTACGTGTCTTACCCTCCCAGCCTCATTGACGTTTTATTCTAGCCGAACCTACCTCGTTGCTTTCAACCGCTTTGCTCGGAATGGGATGGCTTTCTTCCATTAAAATAGCCCGTTGAACTAGTACATGGTGTGCTGTGGATGAAGTTTCACGAAGGACTGACATTGTGTCAGAGAGAAGCATAAATTTTATTTTTCTATGAATGCTTTGTAAAATGCATGTCGTAGAGTGTAATAAATGTTATACATGTGTAAACCTGACAATGTACATTAGATGTGTTCTGCCTCGGAAACCATTCGGAGTACGATATACATAAGACCAGATGAAGTTTTATGATTCAAGTTATGTTTCCTGTCACATCCCTGGATACTGACCAGTCCTTCAGGAATACGCTGTACAGCTAAACGACCTGACTAATGCGGGGAACTCAGCCTGTTTGACGATGAGGTGCAGTCTACCATGAAGTGTTGCCGTTGATTGAGTGTAGGGTGATACAGATTGATTTACAAATAATTTCTGTTTGATATGATGAGTATCAGCTTGCCCTAAATCTAGAAAATTTAATTATATGAAGAGGAGTAGGGAAAACAAGCCTGTAATGTTTGAATACAGTATTAGTGGTATGCTGCTTGACACAATCACATCGATTAGGTATGTAGGCGTAACGATGCGAACCGGTATGAAATGCAACGAGCCCGTAAGGTCGGTTGTCGAGAAGGCGAATGGACGACTTTTGTTTATTGGGAGAATTCTAGGAAAGTGTTGCGCATCAAAAAAGGAGACTGTGCATAGAACAGTAATGCGATCGATTCTCGAGTACTGCTAGAAATGTTTTGGGTCTCGACCAGGTCGGATTAAAGGAAGTATCCAAATAATTTAGAGGCGTGCTACTAGATTTGTTAGCGGCAGGTTCGAACAGTACGCGATTATTACGGAAATGTTGCACGAACTCAAAAGGGACTCCATAGTAGGGAGAAACATTATTGAGAAAATGTTGAGAACCCGTATTTGTAGTGACTGCAGAACGATTAAACTGCCACCAGCACATATTTCCGGTAAAGACTTCACAGACAAGATATCAGGGCTCATAGGGAGATATGTGGACAGTGGTTTTTGCCTCGCTTTATTTGCGATTGGGACAGGAAAGGGAGTGACGAGCAGTTGTCCAAGGTATCCTTCGCTATGTATCGTACGGTGACCACCCTTCTCGCTTCCCCTTTGCCAATAAACGTAGACAAAACACTTCAGTAACCTTTGTCACTTTTTGATGTGGCAGATTATTTTGCACGTATCGGAGAGTAAGTTGATAAGCGTGTTAGTTTCTCAATGGAATTATTGTCATTAAAACTTCTGACCGAAAACTATGGAATTATTCTCACGAAATATTTTGTGTATATACTATACCAAAAGAAGAAAGAGACTTTTTTAACTAACGTTAGTGGAGATCTTGCCGAGGTAATGAAACATGTAAAATACTTAAATGAAAATATGCAAGTTACATCTGAAGTCCAGGTGCCGAGTAAATCCAAATAAGAACGTTACTTTACGCTGGGTTTCTTTCCTACGGCTTATTTCATCAGATCGGCGCGCGTAGCCAACAAACCAAGTTCGATCGGCGTCTGGCGTCGGCGTCGGCTGGGGCGGCGGCAGCGGCGCCGGGCGTCTGGCCCCTTTCGCACGCTGTCTCGTCTTGCCGCCCACCACCCCTCTCTATGGAGCTCTGTCACTGCAGTACCACCGCCGATAACGTCTTGCGGGCGTCATCTGGCTTCCCTGTGCGGTGGGAGCTTCGGCGAAGAAAGTCTTACTTTGTGGAGGCCTTCTTATCCTCGCACTCCCTCAAAATTGGCATGAAGTCTGGTCCCGCTGCGTGATGTTAAATGTTTGAGGGGCGAGGGGCACAGCAAGGGGTAACTGTCCTGTACGATTGCGCAAAAACGAGTCTAGAAGTTGTAACGCCAAACATAAGCCGTCTCATTGTACTACATGATGTCAGATTTTAAAAATACCGGCACCTAAGCACTGCCAAAACACTCGTTTTATAGTAACATTTAAAACTGTTTTTGTGTTATTTTTTTTATACGTATTTCAGTAAAACCCTTGCAGTGTTTCCAGGATGTCACTGCAGATATCAGAAGCTACCTGAGATACGGTATAACAGCTATTGAAATATTAATCAAACATTTTACGTTTGCAGCTAAAAATTTACCCCCAGACCACTATACGGTGCATGGCGGAGGATACCTTGTACCACTATTAGTAATTTCCGTTCGTGTTCCACTCGCAAATCGAGCGAGGGAGAAACGACTGTCTAAAAGTCTCCCTACGAGCTATAATTTCTCGCGTTGGAGGCAGTACAGTCTGCGGTAGGCCTTTGTCGCCACTTCTCTAAATTTCCGCAATAATGTCTTGCAGAAATAGCGTCGTCTTTCTCCAGCGACTCCCATTTTAGTATACGAAGCATATCCGCAGTGCTTGCGTGCAGATCGAAGGTCCCGGTAACAAATTCAGCAGGACGCCTCTAAATTGCTTCGGTGTCTTCCTTTAATCCGACCTGGTGAGGATTCCAAATACTCGGAACAGTACTACAGAATGGTCGCGCTAGTATTCTATACGCTGTGTTGATTTATGGATAAGCTACACTTTTGCAAAATTTTACCAACAAAAAGAAGTGGAGCATTCGCGTAGCCTACTACCAACCTGATGTGCTCATTGTGTTTCAAATCGCTCTGCAACGTTACGCCTAGATATTTAATCGATGTGATTTTTTCCAGCTGCTACTAATACTATTGTCGAACGTTACTGGACTGTTTTTGCTACACATCCGCATTAACTTACATTAACGTGAATGTCTCCATTTGCTAATAACCAAGGTGTAAAACCTAGCCCCTTTTCAGGTTATATGTATCGTCGATAGTTCGTATTTTGCTTTTAAATTTCCTTCTCAACTGTACTGAGAAAACAGCGAAACGGGCCAACATACATATGTGCGAAGTGTAGGACAAGTCCTGAGGGGAGCTGGAATTGCAATTCAGTGCACCTCCAAGCGTTTCATGTTTAGTTACAAATCGAGGAACTAAAGTTTTTCCTTTTCTACACTGTTGTGGACGTTTCTGTTCCCCAAAGAAGCTGTAATGCATTATAAGGAACAAGCAAATTTACAGAGAAATGTTAGAGTGAAAAACAGTACTCTGAGTACGGCTCGATGTTGCTCCCCTCGTGTTCTCATTTAGGTACAAGCTCTCATTCGCAGGAACTAGTCAGTGATCATGCCAAGCAGTGAATCCCATGCGCGTAGTTTCAGAATGCACATTCGATTGTGTTCGCTACGCTGTAAAGGGCACTTAAAAATTTCATAGTGAGATACCTAGCTGCTTCTTGAACTTCGACAAGTTACGTACTTCGTTGCTATTCAAAATATGCTACATACTTTTTCAATAATAAATATTCCGAGTAACAATATTGTTAAGCTAAGTAATCTTCTATATTCATGTATGTGCGTCATTCACTGCAAATGATGTAACATTTTAATTTACAAAAAAAAAAAAAAAAAGCAACTCGTCAGAATAGTTTCAATGACACAACTGTGGTAATAAATATTCCTCCCCAGGTATCTCGTATATGTTGCTATAGAAAACATCGTTTAAAACCTCCAAGAGAACATACATTTTGTTCATTCAGAAATCTACATACTTCCAAACGTCAAGGTCCGACGAGGAGGCTGGAATAAGCACACGGCGCAAAAGAATTCCAGGGTCACTTTTTTGAAACCCCGTCATCTAATTCGCTTGCAGCGCAGAATATTCAAATCTGGCTCAAAGGTGCCTACAACCTTCCTCTGTAAGGTTCATAAGCGTGGCGCAATGCGACGTCACCCTCGCGCTTGGAGACGCTTCGGACAGCAAGGCGTTGACACGTGTGAAAAAAAAAGGCCAGAGCTCAGAAGTTCGTGTGAGGTGTTACATTGGTTAACGGGGTTACATTGGCACCAAATTCCCAACCACATCTCATCCCTTCTCTTCACGCCCCTGCGGTGAAGATCGGAACTGTAACACTCAACGTTGAAATCAAGCGATTTTCGTATAGGTGGCTAAGAACAACGTTTCAAACTAAACACAGCCCAAAATCGACGCGAAAAGGCCTCAAGAGGTGGTATAAAAGGCGTCAATGAAACCACCCCTTCCCTTGCGGCGTTCGTGTAGATACATTTCACAATCGGAAGCGGCAGTCACCGGACAGCTCATCGCTTGTGTAAGGACGTCTTAGGGCTGCAGTCCCATTGAACATGACCTGAACCGTTTGCTCTGAAATACATAGTGGAACCTCTAGGAACAGTTAAAAACCTTTTGACGAAATTTGAACATGATTCGAAGCAGCAAAAGGCGTTTATGCTTTCTCTATCTCTTACGACGCGATCGTGCGTGCATGCGACTGGGGGGGGGGGGGGGGCTGCAGTATTGACATAGACGAGTGTTCACCGGCGATGGGTCCCTCTAAGAGCCCCAGCCAACACCCTCTGCACGTGTACAGAAACAACCCTTGACCGACGATTAGTAGGCGCCTGTGGGCAGGCAACCATCTTGACAGACGGCAATTGAATGGCGTTACATTCTTGCTCTAGCACATTCTTGCCAGCATGCAGAATGTGAGAGGTGGCGAACGAGTTACCTGCCTGCGGCATCAAAGAATCTGTCAGGGATTATCTATGTCCTGGCAAATTTTCAAAACGCTCAACAAAGATGTACGGGTGACATCTTGGGTGTTGACGAACTGGTGTGTCTTACAGGGACCCTTTGCCATCTTCTGTATGCACAAGTCGGTGTTATAGACTACTCCCTCCTCGCCTCTCCACGATCAGGTCACAGGAGGAATGAAAAAGTATAAACTCCCATCACTGCTTGGGATCACTTTCAAATTTCGTCGAATGATTTTAAGCGGTCTCTGGTAGTTCTACCCTGTGTACCAGAGCAAAAATTGTAGTTACGATGCACCCTGAAGGGGTCAGATGACATTAAATGGGGTTGTTGTCCCAAAATGTCTTTAGAGAAAGATTGAATTGCCCGGGGATGTCAGCAGTCCAAACGTGTCAAAAATGTCGTCGAGTTGCTAATCGCACTGCAGACAGTCGAAATTTGTGTAAATGAGTGTTCCGAGAGAAGTGGTGGTTTCATTGACGTCATTTATGCCCGGCTCGTTCGTTGCAGTCGAGCGAGATCTAGCAACGATGAAGGCACCGATCATTTAGTTATACTTTTCCCAAAATAGCTTAAGGTTAATGCCGGGATGGTTCCTTTAAAAAAATAATACGGCCAATTTCTGCTCCAAACGTAACATGTGCTCCTCGACGATGCTTTAAACTTAATATCATCTTTATTTCGAACCGAAATGTGTCCGCAACAGTTGAAAATCCAGAAGGTCTGCCTTCCTGATCAACTGTGTTGGTGAGTCCAATCCCATATTGTTTGATTGTTCTTAATAACTTCGGTTCAATTAAACGAAAGACGATCCTGCAGAACGGCTGGGTAAACTGCTCCTCCAGTTGGAAGAGTGCGAATGATGTACCCTAGATTTTAACTGTCACTAAGTCGCACGACGTAATTGTTTTCTAGAGAGTGAAAATGTCTCACCTCATTCCTTACTAGTCGTTAATGGAATTTCGTCTTTCATTCTATCATGTTGCTCGCAACATGTGATAAAAACATGATGGATATCACCACTTCAATATTGTCGGTGAACGCCGAAACAAAAGATACCTTCATCGTTAGATTGAAGGATTAGGTATTGCCCCATGGGCAGCACGATCTCCGGATGTCACCCATAGATTATTTCCAATCGGTCTGGATATATTTGGTAAGTAAAAACAAAAGAGGAGTTGGTAGGTGATTACTTAGCTGTCAGTCTCACAACTCAACATGAAACAGTGATGTTTGTGAGTGTGTGGTAAAAATTTAATTAATTTCTTCATTCATTCTTTCATTCATTCATGCATTCATTCATTCATTCTGGGGATTGTTGTTTTTAACAGTAGCTCTGTGGTTACGTTGTTGCTGCAGGGTGTAAATTGATGGTATAAATGAAATATAGATGTTCATTTCCGCCTGTCAGTTCATTATTTCACAAGTTCTAATATACTGAAGCTACTGATACCGCTCTTCTCGGCTTTCAACCATGACATAATGATGATGTGTGACGTCAGGCGTGAGGAGACACAGGACAGAAGACATTCTTTCCTGCCCTTTATTACGTCTTACAGACTCCTCTGTGCGATATTAAACATACAGAAAACATTATTTTAGTACACCCTTCATATTAAGAAAACTTAAATCGTATACGGGGTGATCTGCTTGAGGTATCAGGAAAGTAGGCCTGTAACGTTATGTTTATCAACTTAATGGATATATCTCTCATCAGTTTTCTGTAATATACGTGAAAATGATGGGAATTTACAGTGAATGACTACGATGATCATGGAGGCAAGCGAAAAGAACCCAGTTCACGGCGTAAACACCGAATGTGAGAAACATACATGGAAGCGGATCCAGTAACCCCTCTCAATATGCCTCGATTGTTAAATGAAAATGGACGTTACGCCACAACAACGCGCGCATTATGTCATATCGTGTCTTACCTCCATCCATTCCATATTCAGCGCACGCAAGCACTTACAAGTTCGACTCCAATTTGTTATGACGCTGTGTCAGTGGCAGGAAGTAGAAAATCACTGGTCAAACTGATCGATGTTCACTAACGAATCCACAATAAATGACTACATTATGTGGGGCACGGAGAGTTCACGTTTCTCATGCGACCTCGACATAGTGACGGTGTAGTGCGTAGTAATTCTGGAGAAAGTCTTCGGCCCATTCTTTTTTCGTGGACGAGAGTGTTCGCGCTGTCAGTTACCTTGAACGACCGATATGTGCCGCTCAATTACAGGAGGAGCTACTGGACAACATTATCTATCAATAGGACGGCGCTCCACTCCATTGGGGTCTCATCGTATGGGAACAATTAAACTGGTGCGACCGTGTGAGACCTATCCCATGGCCTCCTAATAATCCTGACATAACGTCTTCAGATCGTTTTGTATGGGACAACGTCAACAGTGTATGGACAAAAGATCGCAGAATGTGGTCAACCTACTGTGGCAGGTTACAGCGGCCTTTCAATAACTCACGCCAGAAAGGCTGCGCGCCGCGTGACGCAACATGGGAGCAAGGTATGATATGTTGAGTGCCAATGTGCTGTAATACAAACTTCCGTCACAAACTCCAGACTACACCATACATGCATGTATGTCAATAAATTAGCGTAGTTTCTTGTGTACAAACGGTTCTGAAATTCCGATAACAAACGTCTAGCACTTGTAGAGGAAATACATGATGTTTTGAATTTGAGCCCATGTCCGGGAACGTACCGTTTTCGTTCTACGACAGTTTCAGTTCAGATAAAATTGAATATAAACAGTCAAACCGCAACATACTTTTTATTTGTATATAAGGTTACCTGTTTCGGTCTGTTTTAGACCATATTAAACCCATACCATGGTATAGATGGTGGCTCTGAACTGAGCAGGTGATACACGTCTACGAACGCTGACTGCTAATGTCAGGTGTGGCGCCTGCTCAATTCAGTCGCCATCATGGTGTGGGCTGAAGATGGTCTAAAACAGATCAAAATCGGTAATCTTACATAAAAAAAATAGTTTATTGCGGTTGTGACTGTTCATATTCAATTTTAAATACTTAATAAACCACTGTATTCCAGAGAGACATGTTCTCAAAAATTACTTTCAGTTCAGATGTGTAAATTATCCATTTCTGCTTGAGGAATTGAATTAGGCGTTACACAGTACAATGATTAGGTAGAAGTTCGAAAAAAAAAAAAAAAAAACGTAGCGAAACAAACATTCCTCACTGAAGCACATATGTTTTCGTTAATCCTTAAACATTTTGTGTTTACGTTATTAAAAAAAAAAGACAGGCTACTGCACGTACAGAACGGTACTAACGTATTATAACAGCGGCTCTATGTGGCGACCACCAGCGTAAATACATTGTACCTACGACGCATTTATAGTACACTCTGTCTATTCGACCTGGTATCTTTTTAATTTGTAGCGCAGCGGTAGAACTCGTACCAGAAAATCTTCTTCTTCCTCTACAATAGTCTCGTAAATTAATCTTGGCGTACCATCCCACGAGAAACAGTCCATATAAGTTAAATCCGGCCATCGCGGCGCCCACGCTGTTGGACCACGTCGGCCTATCCATCTTTCACCATATCGTATGTTGAGATGTCTCCGAACCGCACGTGAGAAGTAAGGTGGCGCACCATAATGCTGAAACCACATTTCCGGACGGGCATTCACTGGCACAGCTTCCAAGAACGGGTCCATTACGTTTCTTAGGAATATCAGGGATGCAGGACCAGTTAATGAATGGGAGAAGGTTATGGCTCAATCACGTGACCGTCCAGACTACCTGATCCGTTAACGCCAAACCGGTGTAGAAATCCCTGAACACCGGTGGCACGAGGGTATTCGTCTGCCTAGACATGGCTGTTTCGTGAATTCAGAACACAGTCCCTAGTAAACTTAAATTCACCTGTAATCGGAAATTAATACGGAAAGAGGGGTGTGTCGATGCAGCGGCGCAGGAACCACGTGCAGTAGGCAGCGCGTGGAAAATCGGCTGGACACTTAGCCTTTGTAAGTGGGACGGATGTAACTGTTGTTCAGACAGAACGTCCCAGACGATACTGTGACTAACGCGCACTGCACGCGCAATTGTTCGATTGCTCGTTGACGGGTTCTCTTTAACACGATGCAGTACATCGTCTTCAAATTCGAGCGTGCGGCGTTGCCGTGGAACACAACAGCCTCAAGGTGAAACTACCTGTTCCTCGGAGCCGCTGTGTAACTTCGGCAAAAAAAGTTTGTGTAATGGCGTGCTACGTAGCGGAAAACGTTCGTGATACAGCTGACTAGCGGCTCTTCTGTTACTCCGAGCCTCGCCATACACAAGGAACATGTCCGTGTGTTTCGAAAACTTCGGAATCGTATACCGAATCATATTAACTGCAGCGGAGGTGCACAAGTTTTGAATAAGTCTCGGAGCAAGGCACACTGATTGTCTGACGTAGTACACGTCATCCTGTCTACCTTACTGCATGCCAGGTCAAGCAACTGTGAGGCTTTTCTCTTTCCTTGGCAGACGTGGACACGTTAGGCATATAAAATGAAGCCGTCGTAGAACGGAAAGTATATGTTTCCGGAGAGGGGATCGTATTCAAAATGTTACGTGCTTACTCGTCCCTACAAGTCCCAGAAGTTTGTAACGGGAATTTACGAATATCCTGTGTAATGTAACTTCCTGGCAGATTAAAACGGTGTGCCGGACCGAGACTCGAACTCGGGAACTTTGCCTTTCGCGGGCAAGTGCTCTACCAACTGAGCTACCCGAGCACGACTCATGCCCCGTCCTCACAGCTTTAATTCCGCCAGTACCTCGCCTCCTACCTTCCAAACTTCAAAAGCTCTCCTGCGAACCTTGCAGAACCAGCATCCCTGGAAGAAAGGATATTGCGGAGACACGGCTTAGCGACAGCCTGGGGGACGTTTCTAGAATGAAATTTTCACTCTATAGCGGAGTGTGCGCTGATATGAAACTTCCTAGCAGATTAAAACTGTGTGCCGGGTCGAGACTCGAACTCGGGACCTATTTCATTCTAGAAACGTCCCCCAGGTTGTGGCTAAGCCATGTCTCCGCAATATCCTTTCTTCCAGGAGTGCTAGTTCTGCAAGGTTCGCAGAAGAGCTTCTGTGAGGTTTGGAAGGTAGGAGACGAGGTTTTGCGGAATTAAAGCTGTGAGGACTTGGCGTGAGTCGTGCTTGGGTAGCTCAGTTAGTTGAGCACTTGCCCGCGAAAGGCAAAGGTCCCGAGTACGAGTCTCGGTCCGCCACACCGTTTTAATTTGCCAGGAAGTTTCATACCAGCGCAAACTCCGCTGTAGAATGAAAATTTCCTTCTATCTTGTCTATTGTTCCTTTTTTGACATTTGTAACAGATCATCCTATACTTTTATGGCCTACCTGACGTCGCTCAAGCCCAAGTGTTCACTAAAATCTGGAGCTCCAGAATTCTCCACCATCGGAAAAAGGCGAAGACCCAGCAATCTTCAGGCGGCGTGATGCGGGGTGTTTTTTGGGAGTGCCGTGGTGTGGTACTAACAGATTATGCTCTTGAAGGATAAGCCATCACAGGAGCATCTCCTGCCGCGGGGTACTGCCTAAGGTGGTGCTTTTGTTCCGTAGCAAGACCTCCAGCTCTCACTGCACACGCGGCAGCCACACATGTTGCATCTTTAAGCTATTAAATTTTGCCGCAAATCTCCTAATTTTCGTGACATGACCCCCAGTGAGTTACTACTCTTTCTCTGGACAGAGAAACCATTAAATGGCAGACACTTACGGAATGAGGACGCGATGGTTTTCGAGATGGAACGTTTCCTCAGTAGCAAGAATGCAGACTACTAGAAACAAGCTCTCCGCCTAGTCATCTGTTGTCGGCAAAAAGACTCGTGTTGATAGGTTAATGACTTACAAGGAGACGGCACGACTGTGGGGTCGGAGATTTGTCGGCAATTTTGTGTGGTGAAAGACGACCCCTAACACCTCACGTAGTTAAAATATTAGGACGCACTACTCGGAAAATCTCGAGAAAAATAGATCCAAAGTTTCTTAGGTTTCTTAGGCTTTGTTTGTTTTTACGATAATTACCTCTGCGGTTCTTGTTTATAATTGTAATATGTTTAAAAATTGAATGTTCCCCAATCGACTTTGCTATTCTGATTAAAAACCCAGTGTTTCTCCTCATATACTTTACAACGAAAAATGGAAAATCCACCGACATGAATTCTGTTGTCGGACAACAATAAAATAATTTTTATTCAATAATGTAACTAATTTGTTAAAGATAATGTAGGTTTGGGAAACTTTCTGAATAATTCGTGGAATAACAAAAGAAAATGAAACAGAAGGAAAAGAGTGCCGGAGGAGGAATCGAACCCGAGACCTCTGGCGTAAGAGTCCGAGCCCTAAACATCTAGGCCAGACGGCGCCTCGGCAAAGCACTGACATTTTATACTCATAAGGCACCAAAGAAACTTTGGATCGATTTTTCCCGGGATTTTCCGGGTTGTGCGTCCTAATATTTTAACCACGTGAGGTGTTAGGGCTCCTCCTTCACCACACAAAATTTCGGGCAAATCCCAGACTCCACCGTCGTGCCGTCTCCTTGTTAGAGATGAAATGAAATGTCGTGTGACGAGGGCCTCCCGTCGGGTAGACCGTTCGCCTGGTGGAAGTCTTTCGATTTGACGCCACTTCGGCGACTTGCGCGTCGATGGGTATGAAACGATGATGATTAGGACAACACAACACCCAGTCCCTGAGGGGAGAAAATCTCCGACCCGGACGGGAATCGAACCCGGGCCCTTTGGATTGACAGTCTGTCGCGCTGAGCACTCAGCAACCGGGGGCGGACCTTGTTCGAGATGAACTAAACAATCATGAAGTTTCGCGGTCGCAGATTGATTTTTCGAAATGTTTATTAAAGCTTTACGACTGCCGTTCGTGGGTTTGGCGTGTATCCCTTTCGGCCGGTCGTACAGTAGGCAGTCTGGAGACGGCGCGTTGCGCGGGTGGGCGTGTCGGCGGCCGGCGGCCGGCGCCTGCTGGAGGCTGGGCGCGGCGCCAGCGCGCGTCAGCCGGCGCGTCCCACTGCCGGGCCGTCCCGAAATAGTCGCCCGACAGCGCCTCCGCCTCCGCCGCGAGCCGTCCGGCCCCCGCTCCAACCCGTGCGTCACGGCCCGCCGCGCCGCCCGCTATCGACTGCGAATCCAAACAGCTACCGGCTGCTACCCGGAAACAGCTGCGCCGCTTCAATTCCCCGCGGCCCGCAGCTGCGTGATCACAAGCCTGCTCTAAGCATTACCGAACAACGATCGGTTACGCAACGCGAATGGTCGACGTAAATTCAACGTGTTCGTAATGATGATGTGCTGACCTCACGTCGTTAAATCACACTCAATTAACTTTAGTAAGTTAGTTAAAAGCGAATTCATAGCCAGAAGGATAACATTTAATTTACATATGATTGACGATCAGCAGCTGTGTGGAATGTTGTGCCAAATCATTCGCTGAATGCGAATTTCATCACCTCGGTTGCAATGCGTATAGGTGTATTACCAATTGCGACACGCGAAATTCATGCTAGACTGAGGCTCCAGACCCGGATTTTCCGCGTATCGCGAGCGGTTCCCTTAACAACTTCGGCCTTCTGTGCAGGCTTCCCGGCCTGACGCAAACCTTCATACGTTACAGTCCACGTCCTTACATCGTAGTCTTAACGTCTTGGCACTCAGCGAATAATTTCGGATGATACCGGGTGATCAGAAATTCAGTATAAATTTGAAAATTGAATAAATCACGAAATAACGTAGATAGAGGGGTACAAATTGACACACATGCTTGGAATGACATCGGGTTTTATTAGAACCAAAAAAATACAAAAGTTCAAAAAGTGTCCGACAGTGGCGCTTCATCTGATCTGAATAGCAATAATTAGCGTAGCAAAGTAAGACAAAGCAAAGATGATGCTCAATATGTCCACCATCATTCCTCAACAATAGCTGTAGCCGAGCAATAGTGATGTGAACAGCACTGTAAAGCGTGTCCGGAGTTATGGTGAGGCATTGGCGTCGGATGTTGTCTTTCAGCATCCCTAGAGATGTCGGTCGATCACGATACACTTGCGACTTCAGGTAACCCCGAAGCCAATAATCGCGCAACAATTACGCTGGGAGAAACATATTAAAATAGTTTCACCTACAGGTATTACTGTCTCGAAATATTTTGATGTATAACAAATTAGCAGCAGGTATAGTAACGTGGAAGAGTTACAACATAGGGCTCGAAGAAACGTTTATGTATTTTTTTATAAAACTTTTTTTTAAAGCCTTACGCTAGTAATACAGCGATAGTTACTCATTTCCTGTATGAGGAGCGATGTACACACCTTTAACCTTTTTTGTTTTCTGTTAATACAAGTTAAGAAATGGTTGCGTTATTTGTGAAGTGAAAATTTTACTTCGTTTACGGCTAATATCTAGGTATTTTATTACTTTCACGAGCACTCATTCAGTCACAAACAATTTCTACCAGATAAAAGTTTCAAAACGTGAGCTGCATCAGTTCACGATTCAGAGAGGTGCTGCTTATTTGTAGATTTTCTTGTCCAGAGGTGATGGTCTGAATGCGGACATCATTAAACTGAGCGAGGTGGCGCTGTGGTTAGCACACTGGACTCGCTTTCGGGAAGACGTCGGTTCAATCCCTCGTCCGGTCATCCTGGGAAATCGCTGCACGCAAATGTCGGGATGGTTCCTTTGAAAGGGCACGCCCGACTTCCTTCCCGTCCTTCCCTAACCCGATGAGACGGATGACCTCGCAGTTTGGTCTCTTCCCTAAACAACCCAACCCCACGGACGTCATTGCCAGCATCTACGATCATGAGAAGCCAAATGCCTTGCATCGTGAGCAGCAAAACTTTACAAGTCACTTTACTTCCTCTGAGGGATACGCGTGACCGATTTCGACACTACCATTTGCAAACGCACGCTACTTTAGTACTGTAGAAACAAATTTTAAGTGTGCCAAGAATTTTCTTTCCTGTGGCTAAATGCACACGTACACTCCCTATCCGGACGAAACATCACTACTTCGTAAACTATCATCAGTAATGTAGTAACATTAACGTCTGATATAGAACGTCTGGCCACATATTTAGCAAAGAGATACTAAACTTAATCAGTCCCCTGTTCTTTTGGTACTAGCCACTACGCCAGGAACCGATGCGTACGAGATAGAATTGACCAAGTCATGATCCTTGCTCATCCTTCACAATTTGAAGTCGCGTGCTGTAATTGTACGGGACAGCGGCAAGTGAAACCTACCCGCGCAGAAGTATCGTCTATTTTGTATATTGTCAGTTTACCTCACTTGCAGGGCTTACAGAGTACGACGGTGTTTACTGTTTGTAACCTTTACCTGTGGGAAGGGGGCGCGGCCGACGGTACCGACACTGCCGTAGACACTGACAGGCAACGTAATGTCCTGCAGTCCAGCCACGTATAGGCAAGGCCATAAACAGTGGTGCGCCACAGGCGGCATACGTATGGTCTGTGCCCAAACAAGCAGCATGCGATGCAGCGAAAGCAGTTGCCTCTTTCGTCGCAATACAAGCCCATCATATCCCGCCAGCTATTGGTCAACAACCGTAGCATCCGCAACCGTCAATCAGACGACATTGACTCTGCTGCACCAGGCAGCGCACAATGTGGCCGGAACTAATACTCATACTGCCGTCCGTTGTAACGGAGTGGTTCTAGGCGCTACAGTCTGGACCCGCGCGACCGCTACGGTCGCAGGTTCGAATCCTGCCTAGGGCATGGATGTGTATTATGTCCTCAGGTTAGTCAGGTTTAAGTAGTTCTAAGTTATAGGGGACTGATGACCTCAGAAGTTGAGTCTCATAGTGCTTAGAGCCATTTGAACCACTCATACTACACTCCTGTCTCGCAATACCGCACGTGAAGGCGTACAGCACAAGTAACTGCCCACCGAGCGAGGTGGCGCAGTGGTTAGCACACTGGACTCGCATTCGGGAGGACGACGGTTCAGTCCCGTCTCCAGCCATCCTGATTTAGGTTTTCCGTGATTTCCCTAAATCGTTTCAGGCAAATGCCGGGATGGTTCCTTTGACAGGGCGCGGCCGATTTCCTTCCCAATCCTTCCGTAACCCGAGCTTGCGCTCCGTCTCGAAAGACCTCGTTGTTGACGGGACGTTAAACACTTAACAACCACCACCACCACCACCACCACGTAACTGCCTAGAGAGACACTTCAAGCCTCAATATTTTCCTTAGGGACACTCGTTAGGGAACATGGGTTACACAGTCACTGTCGTGTAATTCTCGTGATTATGTGCCTGAAAAGTCACTTGATGGACGTAGATGGAGTAAAGAAGGAAAAGACTACTAGTTGCGATTGTAGTGTCTTTGTTGCCCAGTAGGATAAACGACACTGAAACTTGCGACAGTGACGGAAGCGTCATGTACAAATACTCTTCCGCAAGAACGTTTGTTTCTACGAAGTTTTTTAATCTGTAAAACAACAGCTAACTGTAGAGTAGAGATATCACAGTTCTAATTAAGAGACTACTGCATATCAAATATCAGTCAAAATTCTCTCTCTTGTGATTTCTTCGCTACTTAGTAAAACGTCCGAAGGCCTTCAGATTCATTGACCGTCCGCAACAAAGGGAATCTATAAAGTCCGCAATAAAAAATTAACGATCACCTTCTCCTGGACAGCTGAAAGAAGGTTCCACTTATCATCTTCGTTTATGTGTAAAATGAGAACAATTTCAATATGTTCTCTGTTCTTTATTTGCCCATATGTTTGAGATCTGCGGGAGAAAGTAATGTGTGTAGAGAATCTTCCTTACTAGCGTACAGCAGATTGGCCCAAGTGGAGAGTTGTCGTACTGGGAAGCATTCAGACGATCTTCCAGCCCGACGCATAATTGTTACCCATTAGAATCACAATACAGCTTAATGACCGTTATCGGTTTCGCTTTTTTGCCATATTCAGATCATTCCATCTACTGCGACAGCAATGTGTTCATACATTGAACTTAATTGGATCTGTGATAAAAACCGAAACCAAATCCAATAAATCTGTGTTAAAATGGAAGGAAGGGTGAATATTAAGAGATCAACGTTCCGTCGACTAGGTTATTAGAGATGGACCACAAGCTCGGGTTGGGAAAGGAATTGGAAACAAATTGACAGTGTCTGTTTCATAGGAATCATTCCGGCATTTGCCAAAAGTTGTTTAGGAAAACCACGGAAAATTTAAATCTGGACGGCTGCGTGGGATATGAACTGCTGTCCTCCCAATTACAAAATAAATATGTTAGGACTGCGCCTCCTCGCTCGCTGTCTGTTGAGTGGTCGTTTATTCTCTTAGGCATAATGTCTTGATAGATAATATCTCCTATACTGTAAAAAATGTCCACATATACGTGAAAACTGATTGATACACTAATATTTATTTCTGACAACAGTAACTCCAAAAGGATACACACAACTACGAGGGTGAGTCAAATGAACACCTTAAATATTTTTTAAATATTATTTATTGTGCAGAAGTGGTACAAAATTGTATCACTTTTCAACATAATCTCCCCCACGCTCAATGCAAGTCATTCAGCGCTTACATAGTGCATAAATTCCTTTAGAGAAAAATGCTATTGGTAGTCCGCGCAACCACTCATGCACCGCGTGGCGTACCTCTTCTCAGAACGGAATTTCTTGCCTCCCATTGCGTCTTTGAGTGGTCCAAACATATGGAAATCACTTGGGGGCAAGGTCTGGTGACTATGGTGGATGTGGGAGACACTCAAAATGCAGGTCTGTGATTGTTGTAACTGTTGTCCCGGCAGTGTGGGGCCTTGCATTGTCATGTTGCAAAATGACACCTGCTGACAGCAATCGACGTCGCTTTGATTTGATTGCAGGCCGTAGATGTTTTTAAGGAGATCTGTGTATGATGCACTGGTGACAGTGGTCCCTCTAGGCATGTAATGCACCAAAATGACGCCTTTTTCGTCCCAAAAGAGTGTCAGCATAACCTTCCCTGCTGATGGTTCTGTTAGAAACTTCTTTGCTTTTGGTGATGAGGAATGGCGCAATTCCTTGCTCACTCTATTCTTTTCCAGTTGATGGAAGTGAACCCAGGTTTCGTCCCCAGTAACGATTCTTGCAAGAAAGCCATCACTTTCTCGTTCAAAGCGCCGAAGAAGTTCTTCACAAGCATCAAAACGTAATTCGTTCTCTCATCTCAGGAGTCAGCTGCCGTGGCATCCATCATGCAGGCACTGTGAAACTGGAGCACAGTATGCACAATGTGGTGTGCTGACCCATGACTAATCTGTAAACATGGTGCAATGTAATTCAGTACCACTAGGCGGTTTTCCTTCACTATGGCTTCAAATGCTGTAATGTTCTGTGGAGTCACAACTCGTCGTGCCTGACCTGGTCGAGGAGCATCTTCCACTGGAGTCACACCATTTGCGAACTTCTTACTCCATTGGCAGACTTGATGCTGTGACAAACATGCATCACCGTACTGAACCTTCATTCGTCGATGAATTTCAGTAGGTATCACACCTTCACTACTCAAAAACCGAATAACAGAACGCTTCACCGAGCGAGGTGGCGCAGTGGTTAGCACACTGGACTCGCATTCGGGAGGACGACGGTTCAATCCCATATCGGGCCATCCTGATTTAGGTTTTCCGTGATTTCCCTAAATCGTTTCAGGCAAATGCCGGGATGGTTCCTTTGAAAGGGCACTGCCGATTTCCTTCCCAATCCTTCCCTAACCCGAGCTTGCGCTCCGTCTCTAATGACCTCGTTGTCGACGGGACGTTAAACACTTTTTTTTTATATATATATATAGGATGGGGCCCCTCCACGCCCGCACCAACGTGGTGACCAAACCAAAAGTTCTACTGTCACCTCCGTATAACACGTTAGTTTTAGAATCAGGAGTCACAGGATGCAGGCTGTGATGTTATCCATGCGTCTGGGTAAGATTACTCATTTACATGGTCCATCAGGAGATAGAAGTGGTCGAAAACGATCGAAGGGTAGCGGTTGTAAGGGCAGAGGGAAAAAAGTGCCAAGGCAAGCGCCACGGGAAAAAAACCTCTGCGACAGTAGGACGGGTAGTAAGGGCAGTAGCGGATTGCTAGCTGCGACAGCGCATGCAAGGTGTGGTTATGTTAGTGCGAGGTATCGTGCATCGTTACCGTTGTTGCTGGCGCTCGTTCCAGGATCTGCTGCTACTGCGTCCCTGAAACATTTCATTGTCGTCATATATTAGTGGGCGATCGGTCATAGATCAGCTCACAGTGTGGGGGGTGTGTGTGGCTGGTTTGCGTGCTGTGTGCAGTACGGTTTCCCTGCGATTGCCGGTATTTCGGCGGGTTAAGCATCTGGGGTTGCCAGTAGTAACTGAGTTGCAGGGGCTCGCCAGTACTGTCATGTTAGCGTGCTATGGACCATAGATGTTCAGTTTCGTGCTAATAGTGTTTTTGGTCTATTATGTTTCCATCTATGGTTGTGGTCGTAGTTACCCAGAGAAAGGATAAACGGGTTACGCGAGTGTCTCGTGTTTCTGTATAGTCGTGTGGAGAGTTTTTGGAATACCTGCAAGATGGTATCTAGCCGATATTCCCGGTGACGGTCCGCGGTGCGCGTGTAGCGCGGAGCGTTGCTTATGATTCTGAGTACTTTGTTCTGTATGAGCAGCAGACGGCGCACACGTGTGGGCGCAGCGTATCCCCAAACGGGAGCAGCATACGTCATCAGAGGTCTGATAAGTGTGGTGTACATGGACCTGGACACCCTCCTATTCAGTGTGCTACGCCTGTTAAGCATAGGGTAGAGTTGTTTGAGCCTCGCGTTTGCTTTGTTGGTCACGTGTTGGATGTGGTCCCCCCAGAGTAGTTTCCGGTCCAGCCAGACACCGAGGTATTTGACCTTCTCTCGGAAACGTATTGGGCGTGCGTGTAGTGTTATTTGATTGCAGTGTTGATGTTTGCGCAGTAGTTTCGGTCTTCTGATGAACAGAACGGCTTCGCACTTGTCGACGTTTACTCTAACACGCCACTTCACCAACCAGGGCTCTGCCATTCTGAGTGCGGTCTGTAGTCGTGAGTTAATGTTAGACGACTTCCAATCTTGCGCTAGGATGGCAGTGTCATCCGCGTAGATTGCCATCGTCGTGTTATGTGTAGCTGGGAGGTCGTTAATGTAGAGGTTAAACAGTAAGGGCCCTAGGATGCTTCCTTGGGGTACCCCTGCCTGTATACCATGTCGTGTTGATTGTTTGCCCTGCACGTCAGTGTTGAAACTCCTGTCCGTGAGATATGAGTGTATGAGACGTACGAGCCCGTCGGGGAACCCTGCGTCGTTTAGTTTGCGTTTGAGGCCGTTGTGCCATAGGCGATCGAAAGCCTTCTCGATGTCCAGGAACACCGTACCAGTTGCTTTTTTCATGTTGTATCCGTGTGTGATGTATTCGACGACGCGGAGGAGTTGTGTTGTCGAGTGGTGATTCCTGAAGCCGAATTGCTCCGGCCTCAGGGTGTCATTTGTAATGCAGTGGCTAGTGAGTCGTTTTAGTATTACCTTCTCAACAATCTTGCTGAGCGCGCTCAGCAGGCTGATGGGTCGGTAATTTTGTGGGAGGGAGTGGTCTTTCCCCGGCTTCCTGAACATCAGGACCTTGGCCGTCTTCCAAAAGGTGGGGAAGTGTTGGTGTTTGAGTATGGCATTCGTGATGTGCGTGAGATATTCTATTGCTTTATCCGTGAACTCCTGGAGGACACGGTTTTGAATGCCATCGTGACCAGGGGCCTTCCTAGCAGTGGTATGCATGATGGCCCATTTCACTTCAGCTGTGCTAGCCTGGCGGATGTTGTTGCGCGCTGGTTGGGCCAGGATGCGAGTGACCTCCTGGTCTGTTGCAAGTGTGAAGGCTGGATCTGACGGGTCCATGTTCGGTGTGAATGACGCTGCAAGTGTGAGGGCCATCAGTTCAGCTTTTTCTTCCGCAGAATATGCCGGTCCGTCGGGCCCTTGTAGCGTGGGTGTGTAGTGTTTCTCCCTGGTGAAGTGTCGTTAAACACTAACCACCACCACCAAAACGCTTCCCTGGTGCAAGTCGCAAGTGGGGCGGCCATCTTTATACTGATACTGCGACGGTGTGTGTGCATCTGCATTATGCTGCCACCTACAGGCCATTCTGCCCGCTGTTCGTAGCACGCGTACCAACTCGAAGGATAACGGCGCGAAATTTCGATTTGTTATTACAAATTTAAGGTTTTCATTTGACTCACCTTCGTAAATTAATTGCGTACCACCTATATGTTACATTACTATACAAACGTGGTTAGGATTACAGAACAGGAAATACTGTGGCTAAAGATTCGTGTGTGGCGTTCAGTCAGCTCATTTAAACATAGTAGCGTGAAAAGGAAGTTGACGTGGCTTGGTTCTTAGAGTACATCTCTCCACGGAATTTGTATCGCGTCACCAATTACATTCCAACCATTGTCACAGCACTTTCAGTGGACGACATCTCTTTCAACACACAAGCAGTCCCTCTGCCTCATATGATCGAAAGTTGTCGTGCTAAACCATGCGATGTTGATTTACCTGAAGGAGAGGCAGTATCTAGAGCTCCAAAATCTTCCTGATGAGGTGGTAGCTCTTCGTGTGGTCTTCTGTACATAGGACTGTAACAAGAATGCTGTATCCGATAGCGCTCTAAATCGTTTTACTAGTTGTTCGTCCTCTTTGCCGCTCGGTATTGCAAGCTGCTAATTTGTGGCGACCCAACACTTTACTATCAAATTAGTTGAGCAAGGATGCTGATAACCTCGCTGTTGAGTCTTACTCATGCCACCACCACCTACCAGGAAAACAAAATCCCATTTTTACGAGTGACAGCACAAGAGTGACAACAGTCAAATGCGTACGACAATATGAGATGTTTTGCTGTTTCAAGACAACAAAATCAGATAAAATTGTGTATATCTACCAGTCCATCCTGCAGCCGACCTCGTTGGAACGTTGACACCGATAGGTCCACTCCAGTTGCAGAAGCCCTGCGTCGAACCGAGCTTACACAGTTCGTTCGGGCATGCGTACAAGATGATGTCGCTCATTCCGTGCGTGCTTCAGTCGCCGCTTACGACACTACTCTGCCCATTGGTTCTACACAGTCATGACTTGTAGTAGCATCTTGTGTTAGGTCCGAAATGTGTGTGATGGTCGCAGTTCACGGAAAAAATTACGATCATTTAGAAGTCAGACATAGTGGAATTTCATCATGAGTAAAATATCGGATAAAACCATACTAAAATTACTAACGTACAACGAAAGGAAATACAGATCCCTGGTATTGTACCATAAAGAAACAGTCCCACAAATATCGTGTGAACCAGTTTGATGAGAACGGTTCCTAATTTTTTTTTCAAAAAACTGCTCGTAGGAACGACAGATGCTGAATTACTCTCGCATTGCCTGGACTTCATTGGGCAGCACATACAGCGCTTTGAGAATGAGCGTGTTCTCCGAAGCGGCTCTCACTGCTTAGAACTAGAACGCGTATGTCAGAGTTCATAGAAGTCGAATAATTTGCACTACCTGGAAGCTCTCGTCCGCTGATCGTCTGGGAGCGAGTGTGTCCGATCACTGCTTTCCTTTTCCTCACAATTGTGCCGTTTCAGGAATTCGTCGCTAATTGTACCAAATGCTTGTGCTCACTGCTTCCACGAAATAGGTGCTGCAGTTAATATGCTCAGTTCACATGATTTCAGATGTGTCTACCCGGGTCCTGCTTACCTTCGATCTGGGATAGCCAGACGATTTAGTGCATGTTCCCTGCAATATATATAGTCTTATTAAAATTACCTGTTCGTTAACGTCTCACTTGGGCCACAGGAGTTGCCACATCGGCAGCAATCTGCCCTTCTGTCATAGGCGACACACGAACACGACCGGTCATATCACAAGTTCTGTCATTTAACACTTGACGCGGAGTGGCCATTGTATGAGAAATGCGACGTGCTGATAGCTGATTTTAGATTACCAATAACAGAACGATCGGCAAGCGATGATCGAATGGAGCGCTGTGTCAAAGATCTACCGGTTCGAGTCATTGAATACTGTCAGGGGACAGTATTTTGCCCTATTTTGTCTGGAACAGAGGTGGGAATCTTTGTACACGGCGGTCTGGGGACCTGGAAATGGCCTAATATATCGCCGAAAGTGGCTATTCAATAAAATAACGTTTGGAAATTTAGTACATTTTGTACTGAGCAGCCTAGGTCCCGCAACCGTCTGTACAAAGATGGACACAATGTGCCCCTCCCCCTTATGTTTCACGGCAGTGAATGACGAGTCCAAGTAATTACTGCCTTAAAATGAAAAGGCTTGCCTGGTCTTTTGCGAGGATGCGTACCCACTCTTTTTAGTCTGGGAAACTGTGGATGACAGCCCCACTCTCGCGCAAGTGCTCTTGTAGCGCAGCAGGTAGAAAAATACGTGCGCGCGACCACACACACACACACACAGGAAATGTACACGCTCTGGCGCGGCTGCAGGCCAGCGCTTTAAATTAGGGACGGATGGCTAGCAGCACCTGTGTCCGCCGCCTCGCCTCTTTCAATGGCACTTCCTGCAACACGGAACAGCTGCTCCTAGTACTGTATTCTAGGAGCAGCCTCCACGGCGCACCTGTTCAACGCTGAAAATACAGTTACACTGCGAGTAACGTGTACCAAGCGTTCCACGGAAGAAGCACCATCTTCAGTGATACACCGACCCTGCTACAGCAACTGGGCTGCTACGTTAAACGTGTCACAGATTCGCACGATAATGCTGAACGCATTGGTTGGACAGGAGAACAGATACAGTCGCTTAAACTTTTACTGCGCGGAATTTATCATATTATTCGATGGTCGCAGTATTTCACGAAATCAACATTCGTTAACAGTGTTATTCTCAGTGGATTCCTAAATATAGTGACCAGGAAGAGCAACAATGCATGCGACAGTAAATTAAGAGATTACTTGTTTATTTGTATGTTTACATAATAGTACTTTTATCCAGCCTGATCAAATTACAGCCCTCAAGGCCTCCCTTACATCAACCCTTGAAAATGAACGTAAACTATCCAACGAAACAGTGCTTACTAAATTTCAAGAAGCAGTTTTCAATGATGAATCTAGGAATATATTACACCGTAGGGGTCGTGAAGACAAGATAATACTAATTACAACGCTGACAGTGACATTTAAACGATGAGTCTTCCCACGCTCCATACGTGAGTAGAACAGAAAGAACCCCAACAACTGGTACAGTGGGAAGTACCCACTGCCATGCTCTTAAGTGATTTGTGGAGTATAGGAGAGCGTCGTGCAGTATGGGCCGCCTTAGGTTCTTTGACGTAACTGTGTAACTATGGTTGTTAATCGGACTATTACTGTACTATTCTCTTACCTCATGACATGTTCTGTGAATAGCACATGAAACGATTTTTATAGTACTTAATTACATCGAAAGTGAAAGAACCACAATTATAAGATTTTTAGAAAGTGTCTTGCAGTGCGGGCCATAGTCTTCTTTGGGATAATACCGGTTGTTAATGATACACTACACTGTTATTTATTTATTCATTCAATAGTAGTAGAACACATAAGCATGGAAACGTATTGTTACTATTTCAGCTCATTTCACCATTGTTCAGCTCACTATTTTACAGCGATCGAAAATAAAAATTCAAAATATTATCTCCATCCACATACCCAACATATGCCCAGGCTCTGCACGTGGTACACAGCACCCATTTTTCTTCAGATGACTCCAAACACATGTTCACTTTGTCACTTCTGTTGACCCAGTAAATTCTAATTTTCTTCGCTGATTTGTATTTGCCTCTTCGTGGCCACCCTGTGCCTGTTGTTTTATTTGGGAACACATGAGTTAACTTCAGTTTTCTCAGCTCTCTTTGAGACTTCCGTGGGGTCCTGCCCCGTTTCCTTCATGAATTTTTAAAAGACCGAGTTTTCAAGATGAGCGTGGGTTCTGGTTTGTCGGACACTTTTATCCAGGAAAACGGCGTGCCTCAGGGTTCCGTCCTGAGCGGCGTCGTCTTTGCTATCGCCATTAACCCAATAATTTCCTGTCTCCCACCGGCCATATCCGACTTCCTTTTTGTTGATGATTTTGCCGTCTATTGGAGAAAGGGTGCAAAAAAGGGCAGCTCGTTTTGTATTATCACTTTATAGGGGAGAGAGAGTGGCAGATATGATACACGAGTTGGGATGGAAGTCATTACAGCATAGACGCTTTTCGTCGCGGCGAGACCTTTTTACGAAATTTCAGTCACCAACTTTCTCTTCCGAATGCGAAAATATTTTGTTGAGCCCGACCTAGATAGGTAGGAATGATCATCAAAATAAAATAAGAGAAATCAGAGCTCGAACAGAAAGGTTTAGGTGTTCGTTTTTCCCGCTCGCTGTTCGGGAGTGGAATAGTAGAGAGATAGTATGATTGTGGTTCGATGAACCCTCTGCCAAGCACTTAAATGTGAATTGCAGAGTAGTCATATAGATGTAGATGTAGATCTCCACGGACGTGTCTCACTGAGCGGCGTCTTCAGCGATGTCTTGATCGTCTTTACTCCTAGAGCATCGACAGTGGCTTTCATTTCTTCATTTCTCCAATGACAAAACCTTCATGAATTTCTGGCGACGCAAATGGTTTCTCTCACCATCTTTACATCTTGGGCCTGTTGCCCTTCCGTTCGTCGAAACTACGAAAATCCTGGGCTCGTGCTCGATAGGAAACACTCTTCGTCCTCCCTTGGTCTTACCTGGCAGCCCGCTGTAGACGTTTCCTCAATGTCCTACGTGTCCTCAATAGTACTTCCAGGGGTGCCGAGCGAACCACCCTCCTCCGTTTGTACTGGTCCCTTGTCCTTTGGAACTCGACTACAGGTGCTTTGTTTCTGTGTCTGCACGTCCATTCCTCTTTCGCCGTCTCAATACTAGCCACCATCGTGGCATTCATTTGGCCATTGGTGCATTTTACACTACCGCAGTTGATAGGCTGTATACTGAAGCTGTTGAACTACCACTGTCCTAGCGCCATGACTTTCTTCTCATCAGGTATGTATGCCGTTTTGTCTGCCAGTGCATGACCCCGCACCCTATGTCTCCTTCTCGATGGTTCCCTTGATCGCCAGTGTGGGGCGCGTCCCTCTTCTCTGTTACCTCCTGGAGTCCGCTTTTGGCACTTCTTATGGCGGCTTAACTTTCACACTATCTGCAACTTTCCCGGTAGGTGTGGACCCTTCACCATCTTTGCTGCGTGAAGCGACCCATGTTAACCTTGGCCTTCATTCCCTTCCTAAGGACACTACTCCAGCCTCGCTCTATCGCCTTCAGTTTGATGACCTTCGCATGGAACTTCGCGACAGCACCTGATGGCTGTCGGACCAACCGTGGGGTCGGGTGTGCCTTCGTCATGGCGCCCGCGTCTTTCGATATCGGCTTCCGGCACATTGCTCAGTATTTATACCCGAGCTCTTCGCCCTGTATCAGGGAACGGAGTACATTCGGCGACATAGCCTTTACATTGTGTCCGCTGCTCACACGCACTCGGCGCCCTTCAAAGTCTATTGGGCTGTACACAGCCCACCCCTTAGTGCAGCGGGTCCAGGAAAACTGTTGCTTGCTCACTCTTAGTTGAGCCACTGTGATGTTTATGTGGGGTCCTGGTCATGTCGGCCTACCAGGAAATGAGGCTGCTGACGCTGCTGCCAAGGCAGTCCTCGTACATCAGCCCACTAGTTCCTACATCCCTCTGATGAACTCTGTGTTGCCGTCTGGCAAGAGATGTTGAATCAATGGCCCTCCCTCCACGGGAATAATCTCCGTCTTATTAAGCCTCTCCCAGCGTCTTGGACGACCTCTCGGCCCTCCTGCCTTTTTAGCCACCGCCATTTGATAAGTGGCGCTACCCCACCACTTTGTGCACATTGCGCCCGTTTTAACTGTCCGCCACTTTCTGACTGAATGCCAATTTTTTAACCTTTACGTTGTCGCTTGTGCCTTCTGAGTTACCGGTCGTTTTAGCAAATGGCACACCGGCTGTCGCCGCGTTTTACTTTTTATCTGCCAAAGCAATATGGCGAAGACCATTTAATGTTTAGTTTTGGACCTCCGTTCCTGTATGGTGTCTTTTTTGGCCCTTTCTCCACGTGCCTGTTTTTAGCTGTCTTCTCTTACGTTAGTTGTGAGTGACGTAAAGTCGTTTTTTAACTCCTCTCTGTCTTCGTGTCCTATAGTTTTCACTTGGCCGTGTATGACCCCAGTTGTTTTTTGCCTCCTAAATCAAAAGGAAACAATATATATGCAGCGGTAACAGACTAAAGGCGCTTGGAGAAACACACGAAGACCTTCGTGAATGGCCTCAGTGGGGCCGGGGAAATGAATATTAAACTGTTTTACAAGAGAAATATACTACAAAACGTGGGAAGAAAAAAGTGTTTGGCTTCGATACGGGATGAATTTTCCTTTTCACCTGGATATTTTCCCTCCTGCGACTGTGGAAGATATACCTGATGTTTTAAAAATTTCTTCTACTGTGATAAACTGTAGAAAATAGTAACTTTGGAAACTTCTGACGTTATCATGACGTACGGTAAAATGTAGTACAGAGAAACATAATTTCACAGGTATGGGGATAAAGTACGCGAAGGGACTACTGGCAAAGAAGGATAAAATTCTCTATGGAAAGAGGTTGAAGAACACAGGAAAATGTCGTCGTTTTTGTTTTTAGAAGATTGGTCATTTGTTGTGTTTTTAAGTAGGGAGAAATGAAACAGTCATGATGTAATATAAAGGATTTCAAAATCTGTGTTTTAATTATCCATTTTACTTTACAACACTTTCTCGAAAATGACACCACCATCTTCAATGCAAGTGAAGGGAGGTAACCTGAAGAAATTGCGATAAAATCACAACATCGGTTAACTAAGCAAGTGGCTTCTAAGATGTTAGTGTAGAAAGCAGGAATACGAAGTTAATTCCGAGCGCTGCGTCACCGCTCACCAGGTAATCTAAGGATCCGGCGTTCGCACTGCGAAACGAAGTGGTGGCGGTACGGGCTATTCTCTGCCGGGAGGCTGATGTCAGCGCGGCGCTTGACGAGCATAGACAACCACGCAGACAGCAACAGAGCTCCGCCGTATCTCCTCCTTTTGCTGAGAAGGCTCATTAATAAGGCGCTTGTAGTGATTCCTCAGTTCTGCTCTCCAGCTGCATTTGTGCTCTATAAAGAGTGTGCTTCTCCAGCTGCATTTGTGCTCTATAAAGAGTGTGCTGTACACGAGATTTATGCAACATTTGTTCTTCGGAGAGAAAAGCTTATTATTCGACATCGGTTTCGTTAAACGAGATACTGACTTGTACACGTGACTTTTAAGATTACCTTTGCGTCTTAAGGCGACCTGGACGTCATGATCTGCCCTTTTTGCTAGTGATTTCACATATAACAACACGACAAAATTTAAAGATACTTAAACGAAACTTTAACAAAATAATTAGTATATTGTGACGTCTAGGTGACAAAGATTTAAATATTGAGAAATTCGTAACTGAGTGAAAATTGATTTTTATCACACACACTGAATTATGTGTGTTTTTTTAATTTTTAAGTACATGTGTGGCCAGACTATCCAAAATAAAAGATCAAAACAAATTTTATTTTTGCAGTTATTATTAACTTGTTGAAATAATAAAGCAAGAATATTTACCAATTTTGTGTTCTGTGTATTAAAAAAGATTACTTTAGATGTCAGTTTTTTTCTCCTAATAAATTAAGAATATACTATACACTTAAGCTTAAAATGTTTAATTAGTTATTGAATAACCTGGTTCATAGTGTAGACAAGCACTGTATTACTATTTATGCATAATTTTGTATTCGTAGCTTTAATACTGAATGGGATAATGGTACGTTAGTATGCCCAAAAGTTGCTTACTGGAAATTCAAACTGCATTTCATTTACCGCTCAATAATAGTATCTCAAAACCTTCCATCTCCATAATACTGTTGATTCTGAGTGTCCTTTTTAGTTTTCTTCTTTTTCTATGTGATTCTGGCCTCTTTTGTCATGCTTTCAGCAGCTCTTTTAGCTTCATCGACACGCTCCCATGTTGTCCCCCAATTTTGATGCCTAGTCTGCTCATGGTTTTTAATATGCTTGTTACTCTATCGTTAAAACGTTTTATGGGATCCAACACACCAGTCTGAAAAGGTGACATGCCAAAACACAGTTTATGGCAAGCGCTTCCAAATGCGACTATTGAAACTTTCATTTGGACCCTGTGTTTTGCCAAGTTAACATTTTTCTAGAGGTTTAGAATCTGAATGATCTCTCTGTGTTGGCTTTAATTCTGAAATAAAAGTTTCTGTCGCCGGACGTGCATGTGTGTTTTTCGTGTTTGACAGTAGCGACACCTAGGCATTTAAAAAACACGCGCCACGTCTGCTTTAAAAAGGCGTTTAGACACGAAAAAGTTGAGGTAATATACATAAAAGTATACATTTTTAGAATCATGAAGGTCACATAATTATGTTAAACGGAATAACAAAATTTCCGTTTTTTGAGCACGTATGGCATCCAGATCCCCATAAAACAGCTAATGCAAAATGCCAGTTTCGCTATGCAAGAAACATGAATATGTACGAATAGTACGTGATTATTCAGTCTGCATTTTATTTCCACAGGGAAAATATCATTGATCTCGTCAAAATCGGCCGGTTTAAAGCTAACCCTGCTTTTTCGCTCACTGTTAGGGATGTTTCCTCTGCAAGTATACCATCGACGATGGCCAGATTTCCTTAAGCTACTGGTATTTAATTTTCAGATTGGACGTGGGTACTTGTCGCCTAACTTGTTAACAGTTTCAGTGTTGAAAGGTTTTGTTTTACATCAACAGAAACATTTATGAGCTACTAGGATGTTAGGAATGAAGAGGCAGCAGCAAGTAGAGAATTGTATTTAGCTAGAAAAAGAGGACGATGGAAGTTGGCCAGAACATCATCGGCGACGTCCATTTCCAAACCAAAAGAAAATCAGTCGTAACCTCAGTACTGCGTGACTAAAATAGCCGAATTTAACATCCTCCCGGATTTGGTGGGGACGGTTGACTTCCGGCGTAACACGGAGAGGAGGCAATAATTTCCGGAACTTATCGTTTTCGAATATGGCTGTCGTGACAGTCTCGAGTATGTATTGCCAGTAGGCTATTAATTGTGGTTTATCTGCGCACTTCTTGCGGTCATAAGATTGGAAATCAACTTTCAAAGCTGCCATGGCCACGATCTGTGTGACTTAAAAGTACCGCACTATGTATCGTCATTGAACACAATCGTACGCACTGAATGACGAAGAATATTTCCTTGTTGTCGCTTGGATGCAAGAAGTTCTACTTCACATTGAGGCCGATCATTCAATTCACACAATGAAGTTTCCTCTTTACCTTTAAGGTCAAAATAAGTGATCATCCTTTAATTTCCAGAATGATTCTTCCCGCCTGTATCGGAGTTATTGAGGTTTTGAAACTTCCTGGCAGATTAAAACGGCGTGACGTACTGAGACTCTAAACCAGAACCTTGCTCTTGCAGGCAATGCTCTTACGGTCTGAGCTATCCAGGCACGCCTCATAACCTGTTCTCAGAACATTCTCTCCTGCTAGTATCTCTAAAAAGTTTCATTCCTCCAAGAAGTATCTAGAGGGTCATTCTTCGCTGCAGACTTAGAATTATCCTGGAAATAATTGCCTTGCTCGTGGCTCAGTCATTTCTCCACTCTAGAGTATCTTCTACGAGAGCCAGTCCAACTAGGAATGGAGAAGAAATGTGAATATTGAAAAGTTAAAAAATTGTGGTAAGGACTTACGGGACCAAACTGCTGAGGTCATAGGTCCCTAAGCTCCTCTTTTTTTCCGCGAATTCCTCTCCTGTCCTAACCTCTTCATCTCAGAGTAGCACTTATAACTTTCTTCCTCAATTACTTGCTGCATGTATTCCAATCTCTGTTTTCCTCTACAATTTTTGTCATCTACAGCTTCCTCTAGTACCATGGAAGTCATTCCCTCATGTCGTAACAGATATCCTATCATTCTGTCCCTTCTCCTTGTTAATGTTCTCCACATATGCCTATTCTCTATGATTCTGCGTAGAACCTCCTCATTCCTCATTACCAGTCCACCTAATCTTCAACATTCGTCTGTAACACCACATCTCAAATGTTTCGTTTCTCTTCTGTTCCGGTTTTACCACCGTCCATGTTTCACAACCATGCAATGCTGTACTCCAGACGTCCATTCGTAGAAATGTCTTACTCAAATTAAGGCTGATATTTGATTTTAATAGACTTCTATTGGCCAGGAATGCCTTTTTTGGCCATAGCTAGTCTGCTTTTGATGTCCTCCTTGCTCCGTCCGTCGTTGGTTATTTTACTGCCTAGGTAGCAGAATTCCTAAACTTCAGCTACTTCGTGAACATCAATTCTGATGTTAAGTTTCTTGCTGTTCTCATTTCTACTACTTCTCATTACCTTCGTCTTTCTTCGATTTACTCTCAATGCATACTGTGTACTCATTAGACTGTTCATTCCATGCAGCAGATCATGTAATTCTTCACTTTCACTCAGGATAGCGAATCGTATCATTGATATCCTGTCATCTTGAATTTTAATTCCACTCCTGAACCTTTCTTTTATTTCCATCATTGCTGCCTCAGTATACAGATTGAAGAGTAGGGGCGAAAGGCTACAGCCTTGTCTTACATCCTTTCTAATACGATCACTTCGTTCTTGGTCGTCCACTCTTATTAGTCCCTCTTGGTTGTTGTACATATTGTATATGACCCGTCTCTCCCTGTAGCTTACCCCTACTTTTTTTCAGAATTTCGAATGTCTTGCAGCATTTTACATTGTCGAACGCTTTTTCCATGTCGACGAATCCTATGAACGTTTCTTGATTTTTCTTCAGTCTTGCTTCCATTATTAACTGCAACGTCAGAATTGCCTCTCTTGTGCCTTTACTTTTCCTAAAGTCAAACTCATCTTCACCTAGCGCAAATCCTCAATTTTCTTTTCCACTCTTCTGTATATTATTCTCGTAAGGAACTCGGATGTATGAGCTGTTAAAGCTGACTCTGCGGTAATTCTCGCACTTACCAGCTCTTGCCGTCTTCGGAATTGTGGGGATGATGCGTTTCCGAAAGTCAGATGGTATGTCGCCAGACTCATACATTCTACACACCAACGTGAACAGTCGTTTTGTTGCCACTTCCCCCAATGTTTTTAGTAATTCTGATGGAATGTCAACTGTCCCTTAGGCCTTGATTAACCTTAAGTCCTCCAGAGCTCTTTTAAATCGGCTCCTGTTTTTTTTTTCTTTTATCGCATAGACAAATTCTTCATGCAGCCATTTCGCCTTATCTTTCCTGCTCTTCCTGTTTATTTCGTTCCTTAGCGACTTGTATTTCTTTATTCCTGAGTTTCCCGGAGCATTTTTGTACTTCCTCCTTTCATCAATCAACTGAAGTATTTCTTCTGTTCCCTTTGGTTTCTTCGCAGTTACCTTCTTTGTACTTATGTTTTCCTTCCCAGCTTCTTAGAGATATCCATTTATCTTCAACTGTTCCTGCCTACTGAGCTATTCCTTATTGCTGTATCTATAGCCTTAGAGAACTTCAACCATATCTCGTCATTCCTTAATACTTCCGTATCCCACTTCTTTGCGTATTGATTCTTCCTGACCAATGTCTTGAACTTCAGCCTACTCTTAATCACTACTGTACTGTGATCTGAGTCTGTATCTGCTCCTGGGTACGTCTTACAGTCCAGTATCTGATTTCGGAATGTGTCTACTATGTAATCTAACTGAAATCTTCCCGTATCACCCGGCCTTTTCCAAGTATACCTCCTCCTCTTGTGATTCTTGAATAGGGTATTCACTATTACTAGCAGAAACTTGTTACAGAACTAAATTAGTAATTCTCCTCTCTTATTCCTTGTCCCAATCCCATATTCTCCTGTAACATTTTCTTCTACTCCTTCACTTACAACTGCATTCTTGTCTCCCATGACTGTTAGATTTTCATATCCCTTTGCATACTGTATTACACTTTCAATATCCTCTTTCTTCATCTTCAGCTGCGACGTCGTCATCTATACCTGAACTATCGTTGTCAGTGTTGGTTTGCTGTCGATTCTGATAAGAACAACCCTGTCGCTGAACTGTTCACAGTAACATACTCTCTGCCCCACCTTTCTATTCAGAACGAATCCTACTCCCGTACCATTTTCTGCTGCTGTTGATCTTACCCTATACTCATCTGACCAGCAATTCTTGCCTTCTTTCCACTTTACTGACCCCTACTGTATCTAGATTGGGCCTTTTCATTTCTCTTTTCAGATTTTGTAGTTTCCCTACCACGTTCAAGCTTCTGACATTCCACGCCCCAACTCGTAGAACGCTATCCTTTCGTTGATTATTCAATCTTTTTCTCATGATAACCTCTCCCTTGGCAGTCTCCTCCCGGAGATCCAAATGGGCGACTATTCCGGAATCTTTTGCCAATAGAGAGATCATCATGACACTTCTTCAGTTCCAGGCCACATGTCCTGTGGATACAAGTTACGTGTCTTTAATGCAGTGGTCTCCTTTGGCTTCTGCATCCTAAGCTTACACACTACTTAATCCAAGTTAAACCAATTTACGCTAAGGACAATATACACACACCCACGCACGGGGGAGGACTCGACCCTCCGACGGGGCGATCCGCGCGAACCGTGACATGGCGCCCAAGACCGCTCGGCTTCCGCGCGCGGCCGTGAATTTTGAAATGTATGAGAGAGGCACTGGCGGAAGTGTCCGCCCCCCTCAGATGAGTGGTCAGCGCGGCGGAATGCCACGCCAAGGGGCCATGGTTCGATCCCCGGCTGAGGTAGGAGATTTTCTCCGCTGAGGGACAGGGTGTTACGTTTTCCTCATCATTTCATCCCCGTCTCTGACGCGTAAGTCGCCCAATGTGGCGTCAAATGCTGTAAGTACTTGCCCTTTCCCGAATTGGGGACTCCTGGCCCACAATGCCGTACGCTTATTTTCATTTCACTAGCGGAAGTGAATGTGCGACCCTTGAATCGGCAAGAACCCTCGAAAGGCAGGGTTCCGATCTGCCACACAATTTTAATTTGTTATGAAGTATCGTCAATCCACACAATTTTCATTTGTTATGAAGTATCGTCAAGCGATAAACAGTATTAAATACCGCTACCCCCCTCCCCCGCTGGTCCCATCACCCTCAGCTAAGAATATCTTGGAAACTAGATTTAATAGGGGACTCTCGTAACCATTTTAAAACGCAAGTCATAGGTGACACCAGCTTTTATTCGAAGTAAGTTCTTACTGTTCACTGTTACTCCGTATATGCAGCCCTGTGTGTTGCGTTTGCGAAATATACATCGGTGCCATGCTGTGAAAGCATTGAACATTCAGAACTTCAGTCTTCCTCGTCGTTTTGTTCTCTCTTTGTGAAATTCTTAAGCTTTTTGCATTTTCTTCTGACAAATTGTATGTGCCTCGCCGCGTATTTTCGGCTCGCCGTTATTGTGGTGTAGGAAATAGCAATCGATATTGCTGTGGCCTGGATCCGCTCTCATTAAATTATGAGTGGTTCGAAAGTGAATCGAAGGTCTCTGTGACGCAAGTCTGCTTCCTCAGAAAGGCTATTCACTATTCAGAGCCTCATACCATAGCCGTAGTTGGAGGCGGGGAAAGCTGACCCCTCTATAGCTCCGTCGGTAAGCGTGGACGCGCGCTGCATGTGTTTCATAACACTAGCCTTACGGGAACAGCGTTACGGAACGATCACTGTGAAGCTCAGGCGCTCACCATCCATTAAAACGGCCGTTAGTGGTACCGTCTCGTACTTAACTCGTGAATGCAGATACGTCAGTAACCGCCAGTTGACCATTTGCATTAATAGAACCACCTGTGCGGATTGACACACAGTACTATGAACACCAGCTGAAAAGGTAAGCTGTTGGCCCTCGTTTTGCGTGAATTACAGCTTTAGTTCGACGAAGGATGCGCAAATACAAATAAAGTACAACACTCAGACCGTTATTTAACCATTCCTCCTGCGTGAATGTCGCCAATTCAGTTAGTGTATCTGAAGCAGGAGATTCCAAGATACAGATCAGGCCAGTCATACAAGGCGCGTTACTTTGTGTTATTTTTAAAAAAAAAACAGCAACCAGCCACTTTCAGATTACCTTATCAACAAGGTTGAGGTTACGGATATTAAAGTAACTAGGATGATTGCAGGTACTAGTAGATGGGAACAATGGCAGGAGGGTGTCCACAATGGTCCACAATGAGGAAATGAAAGAAAAACTGAGAATGAACTCTAGATATGTAGCAGTCAGGGCGAACAGGCTTAGATGGTGGAGTCATGTTACCCGCATGGGAGAAGCAAGGTTACCCAAGAGACTCATGGGTTCAGCAGTAGAGGGTAGTAGGAAGAGTCGGGGCAGACCAAGGGGAAGGTACCTGGATTCGGTTAAGAATGATTTTGAAGTAATAGGTTTAACATCAGAAGAGGCACCAATGTTAGCACTGAATAGGGGAACATGGAGGAATTTTATAAGGGGGCTATGCTCCAGACTGAACGCTGAATGGCATAATCAGTCTTAAATGATGATGATGATGATGATGATGATGATGATAAATATGTAATATAAAAGTAAAAAAAAATACTACCAGCGAGAATCCATTTGCGATTACAAACCATTCATACCAAACACTTAGCTAACGGCGAATAAGGTTATAGGATAGAAAGGATAGAAATGTTTCGTACTTAATAACATTCAGATAGAATGTTAATAGAATTTTAACAGAGCACAGACAGACCAGAGACGAAACAAGGTCCCGGGAGTACACAACATTCCATTAGAACTACTGATAGCCTTGGGAGAGCCTGCCAAATCTCTTCAATCTGATGAGCAAGATGTATGAGACAGGCGAAATCACTCAGACTTCAAGAAGAATATAACAACTCTAATCACAAAGAAAGCAGGTGTCGACAAATGTGAAAATTACCGAACTATCAGTTTAATAAGCCACGGCTGCAAAATATTAACAGGAATTCTTTACAGGTGAATGGAAAACCTGGCAGATGCCGACCTCAGGGGAGGTCAGTTTGGATTCAGTAGAAACGTTGGAACACGTGAAGCAATACTGACCCTACGACTTCTCATAAAAGATAGAGTAAGGAAAGGCAAACCTACGTTTCTAGCAATTGTAGACTTAGAGAACGCTTTTGACAATTTTCATTGGAATTCTGTCTCAAATTCTGAAGGTGGCAGGAGTAAAATGCAGGGAGCGAAAGGCTATTTACAATTTGTACAGAAATCAGATGGCAGTTAAGAGTCAAGGGGCATGAAAGAAAAGCAGTGTTTGGGAAAGGGAGTGAGACAGGGTTGTAGCCTATCTCCGATGTATTTTGAGCAAGCAGTAAGGAAAACGAAAGAATTATTTGGAGTAGGAATTAAAATACAGAGAGAAGAAACAAAAACTTTGAGGTTTGCTGTCTACATTGTAATTCTGTCAGGGACAGGAAAGGACTTGGAAGAGCAGTTGAACGGAATGGACAGTGTCTTGAAAGGAAGGTATAAGATGAACATTAACAAAAGCAAAACGAGGATTACGGAATGTAGTCGAATTCAATCATGTGGCGCTGTGGGAATTAGATTAGGAAATGAGACACTTAAAGTAGTACATGAGTTTGCTATTTGGTAAGCAAAATAACTGACATTGGATGATTATGGCAAGGAAAGCGTTTCTGAAGAAGAGAAATTTGTTAACATCAAAAGTAGATTTAAGTGTCAGGAAGTCTCTTCTGAAAGTTTTTTTATGGAGTGTAACCATATATGGAAGTGAAACATGGACAATTAACAGTTCAGACTAGAAGAGAATGGAAGCTTTCGAAATGTGGTGCTACAGAAGAATGTAGAATATTAAATTGATAGATCACGTAACTAATGGGGAGGTACTGAATAGAATTGAGAAGAGGAATTTGTGGCACAACTCGACAAGAAGAAGGGATCGGTTGGTAGGGCACATTCTGAGGCATCAGGGGATAGTTAGTTAGTTACTTAGTTAATTAGTTACGTGTTCCATTGATCAATAGCACGGAAAACCCGTTATGATGTGGAACGTGTCAAATGCACGAGAAATGCGCACAGGAAACAAGGGTGTTTTTTTTTTTACATGGTAGTGTTATGCCTAAATATTTTTATTATCTATCCCATTCCATTACATAGTGCAAAATGCATGTATTATGTCTCCAGATTTATTTACTCATATTCAAGAATTCATCTATGCTGTAGAAGGAGTTGTCAAGAAGGTATGATTTCAATTTGTTTTTGAAACTATTACTGGTGTCTGTCAGACATTTTATTTCATCTGGTAATTTACCAAAAGTTTTATAGCAGCAATTTTACACCTTTCTGTGCCAATGATAGGTTAAGTAAAGTATATAGTGTAAGTCTTTCTTTTTTCTGGTATTGTAATCATGAAAGTCGCTGTTGATTTTAAACTGGTCCATGTTGTTGAGAAAAAATTTCATTACTGAGCAAATGTACTGTGAAGCAGTTGTAAGAATTCCTAACCTTTTTAACAGAAGTCTACAATATGTGCGACTATGAACCCCACACATTATTCTAATTACTTTCTTTTGAGCAATGAATACCTTTTTGCCTAAGTGTTGAGTTGCCCCAGAATATTATTCCATATGACATCAGAGAGTGGAAGTGTGCAAAGTATGTTAGCTTACTAATTACTACATCCTCAAAATTAGCCATTATTCTGATTGCGAAAGTTGCTGAACCTAGTCGCTTTAGAAGATCCAAAATATGACTTTCCCAATTAAGATTCTCATCTATATGTACACCCAAAAACTTGGTATGTTCTACCGTGGGTACCGACTTCTTTTGATGTGTTATGTCTATTGAAGGAATTATACTTTGTGCAGCAAAAAATTGCATGTAATGTTTTTTTTTCAAAGTTCAGAGCAAGTCCATTCGCAGAAAACCAATTAATAACTTTTCGAAAGACCTTATTTGTATCATTTTGTATCGGACTTTCCTTTACTGGATTAATAATTATGCTTGTATCATCAGCAATTTACTATTGGAGGTCAGTGTGGAGGGTAAAAATCGTAGAGGGAGACCAAGAAATAAGTACAGTAGATATAGAAGGATGTAGGTTGCAGTAGTTATTCGGAGATGAAGAGGCTTGCACAGGATAGAGTAGCGTAGAGAGCTGCATAAAAACAATGTCTGGACTGAAGACGACAACTACTACCATTGTCTATCCTGATTCAGTACTCTACTTGCGTACCTATCGTACGGATGTTGTTGTAGACTCACGCGTGTCGAAAATGTCGTTGATTAAAGCTGACATGACTGTCCTATTTTCATCGGTTAAAGACTGTCTGTTTCCTTCTCTCTGTTCTTGAGGTGTAGATCGCTCTAGTCTTCTCCATATTTAACAGCCTCTGTACTTGTTTTGGTCGGATTACGGTTACGAGGTTAATGGCTTAGTGACACCTTCACCTCGGAAATAGTTGGACCCAGCCCATCACGTGGAGTAAACCTGGCCACTGTCTAATTTCTCAGTCATCGAACTTACGAGATTATTTTTGCGCCTCTCCCGCCCTCGCGATTAGTAATTGCGCCTCGTGGTCGACTGCCGGGACCTCTGCCTAACGCCCCTGGATTTTTCACCCCTTTTTTCTGCAAGCATCCCCTTGGTTAGTATCTAGGCCGAAAAGTTACCACCTATTTATTTCAAGTACTTAAAGTTCGTAGATCCCATGAGCTTTCGGGCCCTGTTCCTCTCAGTTCTTGTGCAGTATCTGAGTGCTACAGTCATTCGCGCTGATGGCTCTAAAATCATGAATAGGATGGGAAGTCCCTTCCGTCTCCCGCCGGTGATGAACAACATTTATTCCGGCGTATGGACGACCGCTGGCTCGAAGATGAACGCAAGAACAGGGAAGGCTGAGATGACGTCAGCCAATAGTTTGCTGACCAGGATCGCACCACCATACGAGCGGCCTCTACCCGAAGAGAATATAAGCGCCGCTCCTGCCAGCCTCGGCCAGACAGTAGAAGACGGACACTAGGGTTGGGGTGGGGTTGTTTGGGGTAAGAGACCAACCAGCGAGGTCATCGGTCTCATCGGATTAGGGAAGGACAGGGAAGGAAGTCGGCCGTGCCGCGATTTAGGGAAATTACGGAAAACCTAAATCAGGATGGCCGGACGCGAGATTGAACCGTCGTCCTCCCGAATGCGAGTCCAGTGTACTAACCACTGCGCCATCTCGCTCGGTAACGGACACAAGCAGAGAGGCCTAGGAGATTAGTGATATCAACGATAGTAGTGACTTAAGAGCTGGCGTGAATAACTTGCATGGACATTATAATTAGCGATGGACTTTCAATATCTTCATGTTGCTCATCGCTTGCGACACGTTCTTGTAAACCAAAGTAAATATTGTGTAATTTATTGTAAGAAAAACCATAAATGTGATTTGCTTGAATTTTTGTATAGCTATCCGAGAAAGCAGCATCATTTAGGCACTTTATAAAAGACGAGTGGACAGGATCCCACAACATTAGTTGCCGGGAATGTTTAATGTTCCTACAGTGGAGCAGATAACCAATAACAAACCCCTACGTTTTGTTAAACAGATATCCCTCGACTGCGTTTTTATTTGTAGTGGTTCAGTGAGCAGTCCCCAGGCTATTGAGCAAGGTTACTCTTGTCTCCTTGAGATATTTGCTATTCCTGACCTTAGTCACATTACCTGTTCAGTTGCCTTTCTCAGTGTCTCAAGTCATGGGGTATCCCAGGGAATGAATTGGTCAGGCTGCAGCACGATTACAAATGAAATAGCTGAAGCTTTGAGCCTAATTATTGAATAAAAATTAACTTGAAAAATTCATGTTGAAAATATTTGCTGGTTCGTCAGTATGATGCTACGTCAAATGTATCCAGTGATCGAAGGTAACCGACTCAGCTCAAATTCAGATGCAAAGCTTTTTGCAGTACTCATTCTTCCCATCTACACATCTCGTTCACCTGTAGCTTGGACTTCAGCCACATGATCTTAGCTGCAGATAGAGACTTCAAGAAGATGCTGACTAAATCCGTAAAATACCACAGCTACCCAATAATGTGTACACCAATACTCCACCTCACCATCTCATTCAAGCCGACCCTACACAAAAATACCTGCGATTGATTCCTAAACGACAGTTCAACGTATAAATTGTTCTATCCATAAGTCTTATAAAAACACCACTTACTAGCAATTAATTAAGTTACGCTCGGCTGACACAGCCTCACGGCTCAGACGCGGCAAATGATACTTTGTCTGTCGCGGTCCTTGAAACGCAACGTGACTTGCTTCGTATGCTCGGTGAGTCACGATGAGCGACGTAAAACTTCGGGTTTTGAGCGATTTCTCTAAACCGATTAATGCAAATTTTGGAATTGTTCTTTTGAATAAAAATGGTTTGTGTGTGAATGCCTAAGGGACCAAACTACTGAGGTCAACGGTCCCTTGAGTTACTATTTAAACTAACTTGCGCTAAGAACAACACACACACACACACACACACACACACACACACACACACACACACGAAGGTGGACTCGAACTTTCGACGGGAGGGGCCGCGTTATTTGTGAGATGGCGCCTCTAACGGCGAGGTTGTTTTTAATAGATCAAGATCGATTCACTACTCCATTCATTCCCAACAGACGCGTGCCCCCCCCCCTCTCCCCCGTGTGTACTGTACTGTCCTGAACGTAAAACTTTACCCTCCCTTCTCGATTCGTAACTGCTAGGTAACCTGCATTTCCACATAAATTAGTTGCAGATGGGTGCCATTAAGAACCTGACGATCAGAGTTATTACAGTATTCGGTCGGCTGTGAGTTAATAGCTTAAAATTACTCCTCCTACAGCAGAAAGGTGTGCTGTTTGAGACTGTCCTAACGTAATAACTGGTTGAAAGGTTCATGGTTGTAGCGTCGGATGATATTGTCTAAACTGCTCAATATTTCAACGAGATATTTCAACCTCGCACCTGAAGGCTGCAACTAGCTGTCTCCTAAAAATGTGTTTTGACAACAGCAACCAACGTTTAGCCTGTGAAAGTTTCAAACAGAGATGTTTCAAAAGAAGCACCGTATGCACGGCCGTATAGTTTCCCGTTGTTACTGGATCTTCGTTGATGTTATACGGCCTCTCCCTACCACGAACGGACGTCTCTGACTCAACAATTACTCTCTGAAGACGAAAACAGTTCGTTACGTCGAGCTTGGGCGCTAGCATTTGGTGTTTGACGCGCATTCTTGCGTATAACGGCGCATTCCGCGGGAGTGATTATCCGGGCCTGCAGGTAGATGGCGCTGAATACAGGCTTGACGCGCACGTAAGGCTTACGCACCACGCACCTGCAGACGCATCCATTGTGCGACGCCGTAACGAGCGGTCGCATCTGCAGCCGCCGCAGCCCCTCCCCTCCCGCATGTGCTGGTGTTCTTAAGAGATCTTTGCGCCTCCTGCAGCAGCCTTAAAGTAGAACGCTCGCCAAACCACACTGAGACAAACTCACAGGGGTGGTGCAGACACCAGTAGACACAGCATGCTGGCCTCGCACTGGGACTGACTTTGAGTCCAACACATTGCCTCCTCTGTGAAGTATCCACCTCCTTCGCTTTCAGCTTGGGAGGGAGTGTTTGAAGTGCTTTTAATCAGTTAATATGACTCCATTCCACGTCCTTTTTGGATCTCTCTCTAAATTTCTATTACTGTTAGCTGGCTTAACATTGGCGAAAATGCTGCACTAACAAACGCAGCAGTGGCGGAAATGAACTCTGTACCACGGATAAGCGATGGTGCAAAAAGTTTCAGTAAACTGTGTATAATGTTCGGGAATTCAATATGGTGTCAAACCTCCACGTAGCGCGGTTAGAGGTGCCGTGTCACTGACTGCGCGGCCCCTCCCACCGGAGGTTCGAGCCCTCCCTCGGGTATGGGTGCGAGTGTGAGTGTTTTGTTCTTAGCATAAGTTAGTTTAAGTAGTGTGTAAATCTAGGGACTGATAACCTAAACAGTTTGGTCCCTTAGAAATTCACACACAATTGAACATTCGAACATCAAACCTCCACCCGATGTAGTCTCTAAACGTTGTGCATGGAAACTTTAACTGAATGAGTATGTTACCGGCGGATATCCCGTGTCAGTGTTTGTACGCCGTCCAGTCACATTTAACGTGACCATCGCCTAGATTTGATGTCAAGGTGCAATACCTTCTCAAAGATCAAAGACTGCAGGTAGCAGCACTAGTAGAGAGTGGGAGGGGGGGGGGGTGTGTGTCACGTGGACAGTAGTGCTGCCCCTGTCGAAATGCAGAAAAGGAACGATTTATCTGACGTCAAAAAGGGCATAATCAATCGCATTCGGCCAAACGCGGAAGTATATCCGAAACGGATAAATCTGTAAACTGATCGCGTGCCGCCGTGAATAAAGTATATCGAGCTTCGCAAAATGGCGGTTTCCAAAACCAGCTCCGACGCAAATGCGCAGTACCACAGACAATAAATCAAAAGGTGAGCGACTGCTCCGTAGAGGGGCAAGTGTGAATAGACGTGCGACTGTTGAGCGGTTGAGCAACTCACCGCCCAGGTGAGCCAAGAGACTACCAGCAATCAACGAACGTTAAGTGAACGTTGCTGCGTATGTGCTTCCGAAACAGGCACCTGGTTTGTGTACGCATGCGGATTGCTGTTCATTGGCGATGAAGGCTGGAACTTGCATGCCACTACCACAACTGGACGTACAGTGAGTGGCGACAGACGGCCGTTGCAGATGAATTATGTTTTATGCTCCAGCGGACAGATGGTCTTTGCTGTGTTGGATGTGAAACGTCTGAAAGCAAAGATTCTGCAACCAGCAGGCAGCTTTGTGACTTGGGAGTGTTTTCGTGGCAATCCCTGGAGGATTTCGTCATTGCGGAAGGCGTAACGGATCAACACAAGTATGCATCTGCCCTTGGGGACCATGTGCACCCCTACAAAACGATGGCATCTACCAGCAGGACAATGCATACTGCTCGCAGTGTACGTGCGTGGTTCGAAGAGCCTCAGGATGAATTTACCGTACTGCCCTGACCACCAAACTACCCGGATTAAAACGCCATCGAGAATCGGCGTGACTTCTCGATCGGGCTGTTCGCACCATGGATCCTCGACCGAGAAACCTAGGGCTGCTGGCCACGGCACTGGAGTCGGCGTCGCTGCAGATCCCTGTCGGTATCCTCCAGAACCTCAATGACGCTCTTCCTGCACGTCTCGCAGCGGTCTGCGCTGCAGAAGGTCGTTATTCAGGCTTCTGACAGCGTGACACATTAATGTGATTGGACAGTGTGTATCTGATAGACTCCAAGTCTCTCAGATCTCATTTACATATGTTTGAATCTTCCCGTTACATTATTTCCAGTCGATGTGATTATTGCATACAAAGTTTTCGTGACTAAGAAATACACACAATATAAAGATTATTCACTGTATACGAAACTGTACTTAAGAAACGTCAACAAATTCCAAGAAAAACTTATTAGGCTGCCAAAAGGATTGTTCGAAAAATAGGGGGAATTGATGTTAACCGACCTTTTTCCACTTTCACATCCTTTTCAAAGGAATGGGTTATTTGTCATCTAAGTTCCCTCTCTCCATCTCTCCCTCCCTCCCTCCCTCCCTCCCTCCCTCCCTCCCTCCCCCCCCCCCTCCCTCCCTCCCCCCCCCCCCCCCACCACGTACAAAACCCGTGCACATTGTCAGTTGAGACTGTTCACGAGAACCTGTCAAAGCTTTAAAATTTTACGAATTAAAGAATTTTTTTATGGAGGAACCTTTCCAATGTGAGCGCGGATGTTTCTACATTTTAACACGTTATGTGTTATTTGTCAACTCGAAGAAATAATTGGAAAATGTAGATAGGTGCTGAGGTGAACCGATAGAGAAATAGCACATCTGATTTGTAGAAAGTAAGTTATTTGCACTGATGCAGAATTTCTTGTAATTCGTTTATGAAACTTTGAGACATTTACGGCTGAGTAGGTGATAGGCTTCAAATCCAGAGTTTTGGGATTCAATCCCCAGACAAGTCGAGGATATCACCTTTACTTACGTATGTGGTAATACTTCGCATGTGTACGGAACGGCAAGCTGCACTATAAATGGCCTTATGATTTTTTATGCCAGTCTGTTAACAGTTCGAAAGAAAGCAAAGGCGTAACACATCAAGTGGATAATGGCTAGTCTGTCTGTGCCCAGTGAGGGATAGGGGAAGAATGAAGGTGCCTCCTTCCCTATCCTACACGCCTTGTTGCTATTTGCTATTTAACTTTAAAACTTCACAAATTTTATGAAATACCAGCCAGTTACGTTCGGTATCAGACTTCAGATCTAAATCTACAAACTGAAATGAGCTGTAGGCAACTTCTTATCGGATTTACGTGTTTCATTCTCCGTCGTGGATATTTTTTTTTTCTCTCGATTTAACGCCATGTATGCAACAGTGGCTGCTGGCCGATACCACTGCAGAATTTTCAGTTTAGCAGAGTCGAACGTGTGAGAAACTGCCAGCCGTCGCTGCCACTGGACGAGGAAACAATTACGGATGATGGGAGCAGGTCGCGTGATCTCATTAATCTCGACGTTGTTCATCAGCGAAGTAACGCGGGATGGCGCGTGGGTGCGAAACACAGGCTGCGCGTGGGAGTGCTCAGGTTAACAATATCCACCGGGGTCGCAGCTGACGTAGCAGTGTGTCAAGCTGTGCGCTTTTTTTTCCCCCTAGACAACGCCCTGTCTCGCCAGAGCAGATTCCAGAAATCCCAGTTTCTTTGCATGCCTGTCGAATGTGAGTGCGATTATGCCGTAACGTTGTGAAGGCGCACTCTCAAGTGACAACGATAAAGCTTCAGAAGAACTTAGCATAAAGAAAATAAAGCACTCGCGATTACAGATTGATTCAATATATATGGCATGTATGGACGGTCGAGAAATAATATATAGATAATAATAGTACAAATGTATACAGGTATTTGTCGTGATTTTTTGCGAGTCCATATCTAGTTAAATTAAGAAGCTAATGATTGTCGCCAAGAAAGCGATTGCCATTAAACCAAATCTTTGTAGGGAAAGGGCTTCACGCACGAGAATACAATTGCAAGGTGAAGTTGGCCGTTAGGAGATACTAGTAACTGGCAAATTAACATCGCAGTGCGATCCATCCAGAATTGCCACAGAAGGCGCGTACTTTCATGGAGCACTTAGAGCTGCAGGCTCTGAACTCTGCAAGGTTGCGTCCGTCTTTGCTTCCACCGATACGTTGTCGCCTCATGGTGAAAATACACTGCAGCAGTTCGTCGATCACTTTAGCTGTGTCCGTCCCAACAATGAATTTACCGTCGAGATGGAGAGAAATCGCAAGCTATCGTTCATGCATGTTTAAATTGAGAGGAAGGCTGGAGGCCGGTTTGGTCATTCTGTGTACGGGAAGCCAACGGAAACGTACCGGTACTTGAACGCAAGAAATCGGTCCCGAACGTGTTCATACACAGGGAAAATATTTCTGACGACGGCCATCTACATCTGCTACAAGTCAGCAGCCGAGACAAGTGTGCAGAGAAAATGGTTTCAGCAAGGGAGACATTACAAACGCCTTCATGTGACACCGAGAAGGACTTGTAGTGAACTGGCAGAAGAGGCCAAGCCGACTGCCTCCGTGCCACTGAGCTGGACTGAGACGTGTGTTCCGGTCCGCCTCCAAGAGACGTGATATGTTACGTCCCGTCAAAGACGACATACACCATGTGATCAAAAGTATCCGGACCCCCCTCCCCCCCCCCCCAAAAAAAAGAAAAAAACATACGTTCTTCATATTAGGTGCATTGTGGTGCACCTACTGCCAGGGTACTCCATATCAGCGACCTCAGCAGTCATTTTACATCGTGAGAGCGCAGAATGGGGCGCTCCGCGGAACTCACGATCTTCGAACGTGGTCAGCTGATTGGGTGTCACTTGTGTCACACGTCTGTATGCGAGATTACCACACTCCTAAACATCCCGAGGCCCACTATTTCCAATGCGGTAGTGAAGTGGAAACGTAAAGGGACACGTACAGCACAAAAGCGTACAGGCCGACCTCGACAGTTGACTGACAGAGACCGCTGACAGTTGAAGAGGGTCGTAATGTGTAATAGGCAGACATCTATCCAGACCATCACACAAGAATCCCAAACTGCATCACGATCCACTGCAAGTACTACGACAGTAGGTGGAAGGTGAGGAAACTTGGATTTCATGATTGAGCGGCTACTCATAAGTCACACATCACGCCGATAAATGCCAAACGACGCCTCGCTTGGTGTAAGGAGCGTAAACATTGGACGATTGAACAGTGGAAAAACGTTCTGTGGGGTGACGGATCACGGTACACAATGTGGCGATCCGATGGCAGGGTGAGAGTACGGCGAATGACCGGTGAACATCATTTGCCAGTGTGTGTGTGTGTGTGTGTGTGTGTGTGTGTGTGTGTGTAGTGCCAGCAGTAAAATTCGGAGGCCATGGTGTTACGGTGTGTTCGTATTTTTCATGGAGGGAGCTTGTACCCCTTGTTGTTTTACGTGGCACTATTACCCCATAGGCCTACATTGATATTTTGAGCACCTTCTTGTTTTCCACTGTCGAAGAGCAATGGCGATTGCATCGAGCTTACAAGACAATAACATCACTGTAATGGACTGGCATGCACAGAGCCCTGACCTGAACGCTATGGAACACCTTTGTCATGTTTTGGAACGCCGACTTCGTGCCAGGCGTCACCGACCGACATCGATACCGCTCCTCAGCGCAGCACTCGGTGAAGATTGGGCTGCCATTCCTCAAGAAACGTTCCAGCACCTGGACAGTTGCTCTGAGAGTGGGAGCTGTCGTCAAGGCTAAGGTGGTCCAACACCATATTAATTCTAGCATTACCGGTGGAGGACGCCACGAATTTGTACGTCATTTTCATCCAGGTGTCCGGACACATTTGATCAAATAGATTTCGACACAACGAAAAACAACTTTCTTTTAATGATGTTCATCCCAAATCCTGTATCATTTCAGTGACACACTCTTCTGTATTTCACGGTAATAAAAAAACGTGCTCTCCTTCTTTGTACTTTTTCGATGTACTCCGTCAGTACTATCTCATAATGATCCCACACCGCGCAGCAGTATTCTAAAAAAGGACGGACAAGCGTGGTGTAGGCAGTCTCCTTAGTAGATCTGTTACATTTTCTAAGTGTCATGCCAATAAAACGCAGTCTTCATTTAGCCTTCCCCACAACATTTCGTATGTGTTCCGTCCAATTTAAGTTGTTAGTAACTGTAATTCCTAGGTATTTAGTTGAATTTACGACCTTTCAATTTGACTGATTTATCGTGTAACCGTTGTTTGACGGATTCTTTTTAGCACTCGTGTGGATGACCTCACATTTTGCATCATATAGTGTCAACTGCCAGTTTTCGCACCATTCATATATCTTTTCTAAATTGTTTTGCAATTTGTTTTGATCTTCTGATGACTTTATTAGTCGATAAACGACAGCGTCATCTGCAAACAACCAAAGACGGCTTCTCAGATTGTCTTCCAAATCGTTTATATAGATAAGGAACAACAAAGGGCCTGTTTTACTTGATGACTTCCCACCAGTTCCTACGAACTGTGACCCCTCTTGACAGGAAATCACAAATCCGGTCACATAACTGAGACGATATTCTGTAAGCACGCAAATTCACTACAAGTCACTTGTGTGGTACAGTGTCACAAGCATCTTCAATTTGTTGGCTTCTGTATCTTTAAAAAACGAAAGGTGAAATTGCTAGAGATAAAATTAATATGCGTGAAACAACCGAAGGTGACATTTATATTTTTTTCTTGGCACAAAATTCACACTTTCTTTCCGAATGCGTAGCGATTTCCTACTGTGTGGGTAGACAGGAATCTAAGAGAACAACATAAATCACTGCCAATCACACTAGCAGCAGTCGTCTTTATACTCTTTCTTGTCACAAATGTTTATCTGCGATCGAATCCTTAACAACAATAGACTGAGGTGAAAGATCTCCGTCATAATATTTTCAGACTATAGTATACCACCATATGTATGAAACATTTTGATTCATCAGTGCATATTATAAACCTTGACGAACTTAAGTAGCTGCATTCGCCACACGCTCTCGAAAATGAATTTTGTTAAATTTTGTTTTTGAAACCCAAATCGTTGATGTAACATAAAGGCAGGTAGGCTTCATCATCATTTGGATCTCTAGGAGCGAGTTCCAGCAACATTGTAAGCGTCTTCTTATTCTTTGACACTTTCTTAAACAATTTTCGGGTGTTTTTATAGATGTATTTATATAGTGTTGTACGGCACACCATCCCTAACTCATTTTCCGAATCATAAAATACAAAACAAAATGTTAGTGTGACTGAGAATGAAATGACATAATATGGAATTTATGACAGTTTCCAGAACTCATTCAAATACGCTATCGTCATTACGTATGCATGAAAACATGTGGTCAGGAAAATCTGAGCAGTACTACGTACTCTAAACACACTTTTCGGTAGTGCGAAAAATAGAGTGAATTTGTCAGCTGCTAGCCACTTCAGGTTCTTGACACTGTGAGCGCTGCAATGTGAATTTGAAGATCTACGGCTGCTTGCTTTTGATTGGCTGACGCGAGGAGAACCAACAGCCCCTCAATTCGCTAGAAACGTGTGGCATCGCTTCCTTTATGCTTACAAAATATCGTGGAGGCTCTCCTCCTGTAAACAGGCCGCTCGGTGCGTTCGCATACCGAGCAGCCAAAATATACAGAATGGGACCCCAGATTGTGATGCGAACGTCACAGCATGTGACTGCAAACTTAATTAGCGGGGAGCGAGTAACTAAATCAGACAGATTTAACACTTTCGAGACGAGCGACGTAGCTCCCACGTGGGTTCGTCAGTACCCCAAAAAGACGATCGACGTAGCTCTTACGTAGGCCGATTATCAGCGATGTTAACGGCTCACAGCGCATGACTTTCATATTTTGTAGGTTTCAAAGTACTCTCTGGTTATCCTAGTACCAAGAAAAAATTGTCGATAGCAGCATATGTCACTGTTGGAGGTGGTACAGGAGTATATTTTGAGTCATTTGCTTTGCCGCGCTCACGCGCGCGCGGCAGTTCGAAACTTTAGGTTGTTGTCGGCTGATAGCTTTGCGCTTTATTTTCGTCATGGCCTTGTGAGATGAAGAAATAGAGTTTTTATTGAACAACAGTGTTTCAGAATTAGATGAGGAAATTGCAGATTTTGACATTAGTGATGGTAAGCCATTTTTTGTCCGATTTTCGGTAATTCTATGGTTTGATTCCTGGTCAGAAAAAAGATAATTTTTACGAATTTTCTTATAGATGAATACGATTCCTTGGACGGTGAACCGTCAGGAAGACCTGAAGATGAGGCTGTTGACATCGTTGTCACAACAAACACAATTGGTCATTGCCATTTGCCATATTCTTCTGGCCAGTGGATAGATATTATTGTGAAACCTGGCTTTGTTTTCCAAAATGTTTCGAAATATTTCATACAAAAGCCAATGTAACTGTGTGATTATTAATGAAACAAAAGTTCATATTTCACCAGTTATTCATTTAAAACTTACAACTTCAATCCTATGTCCCTTAGAGGTTTTAACACACAAAAAAAATTTTTCACTTTGAAAAGAGCATACTCTCAAATTAATATACAACCCTTGTCTCTAACGTAAAAGTCTATTTCTTTGCAGTACTCTGAAGGGAATGGACGTAGTTTTTAAATGCAAAAGAGCAATCTATTTTCAGTGGTATAGAATCTGCTGTAGAAAATTCAGAAAAATTGTGAAATCGCTCAGTACCAGCCGGTTGAGTGTCCACACTCGCGCTCAGTCCTCAAAGTGTTAATGATTCTTTAGTGTGTGTTTCATTGCAGGCAAGCTCTCTACAGCACAATATAAAGTTAGATTTCATTGGGCACCTTTTCAAGTACGTATCGACCCTGCACGGAGCTGAGCATTCGCAGAATGTGAGGAACAAGTTGATTAGTGTGACGTCTCAAGTTCGTTACGGGGCCCGTATTTCCCCCTGTCTGGAAGGTCCGAGGCGCTGCTATAGTGCATGTTTAAGCGGAACACGGTGCCAGTCCCGACAATCGGCGTTTTTCACTTTTGATGAATGTGTCTGAAACAGCTGTCGAAAGCTCCAGTGTTTTATTCGAACTGAGGTTTAAAAATCGAGATTATTTTACTCAGACGTGCCATCGCGAATGACTCGGAGTAAACAAGGCAGAAGTTGTTCGTAAAAAGTACTACTAGTCTGTCGACTGATGTCGTTGGGAACTGAGACTACAAATAGAAGTCACGCATAGCTGCTGTGGGTGTCGCTACAGTAAAACTTCTGGCCACATGGACCATCGGTTCAGGCTCCATGCTGTTGCAGTATAACCGACGAAGCCTTAGTAGTTTGAGAAGGCTACAGGTACTCTGAGCAAATCATTTACCCTTTTCAGTCCCAACACTAAGAAAAAATGTTTTTAAAAATTTTTTCACGTAAGTTATCTTTCATTTTCACAGTAAACAACGAATACAAGTAGGAATTTGCAGAACGTGAACTATCAGTCGTTTTAAGAGGTCATTTCACTATGGTGTGAGAGTTTGCAACCACCTATAATGTCATGTGATTTTCTTCAAAGACTAAATTCTATATGTTTGAACTTCAGTGAACTCATAATGCCTCAAACTAATTACAGTCCTTATAACAAGCGAAAATGGGTCCAAAATTTAATAAATTTATATCAAAACGACATACTGCCCCGGTGGTTTCATTTCGAAACCATTCATAAAAGCAATAGTACAAACTGAAATGTACATTACAATAACTTACGTATATTTAATGTCACTGTCAGTGATCTCAATATGGCCACTATTAAAAAAGAAAAATGTGCTTCAGTGTCTCCTACAGTCACTTACTACAATCTCTGTGCCGACTGTTGCTTTGAACTCTGTAAGCGAATGTTACAATTCACTGCTTTGGTTCCAGTACATCAGTGTACCAGTAATGTCTCTGTCTCGTAACAGCATCGGTGGTTTCATGCTAAGCACACTGGAACTTCCAAAATATTATTAATAATAATAATAATAATTGATGGTGGTTTCAGGTTAACCACTTTCATGCTTGTTCGTCACGACAATTTGATTGTATCACAATTGTAGCGTAAAAATATGGCTGCTGACGAACCTCGCAGTCACTCATAGTGTTGCTGAGGTGATGAATAAAGTTGTTCTGCTGCCGTAGCATTATACGATAGAATTTCTGTGTGACTCGACTTCAGCATTTCTTGTGTAATCCGCCCATCCAAATTTAAGTTTGCAGTGATGCCAGGGTGATACTCATGAAATAGCACGATTGATTTCCTCCCCGAATTCGTCTCTAATCACTTCGTCGTCGACGGGATTCTACTCTTCCTGCTGTGTTCAGATCCCCGCCCGCCCGGTCGATCGTGAGTTCGTTTTCCAGTAGTTTCCCATACCGAATTCTCCGACAATTCCTTCAAGGCTGATTCACAAGGTTTTTTTCAGTATGACTCGGTCGGAAATTAAAACTAAGAATATAAGAAAGAGTGTATGTACATATACTTTAGAATCGTTTATTCACAATTTTTCACAAAATTAAGACGGCGAGTGAGGAATAACTCGTGACGATATACCAACTTTCCGGAACCATTTGCAAAAAGACCACCGCCTGTGCACTTAAACCTTGCTATAGTTCCCAGGTGCTTATTTGATGTGAAAACTCGTCTCTACATTTCTGGAAGAACGTGGAAGTCACTTATTGCTAAATCAGAACTCCATGGCGGGAGATACGGCACTTGACTGCGGCCTTTCATTCTTGTGCATCAAAACTCCCTGAATCTAGTTCCACGGTCGATATACATTACCTTCTCCTTCCACATAGTTAGTTCGGTCTCTACTGACGTCAAAGATGGGACGTCAAACTCTAATTTTCTTTCAGTCCTCCTCCTACAGTGTGTTTTAAACTCTGCTATGGTACCCTCCATCTCTTTCGTTTAATACTCATTCATACACGTGAATTTTTTAAAGTTCGGGAACAGGACGAAAGTGCTGAATTTCGGCAACGAACATTAATTCAGGAGAACGAGAGGGTTTGATAACGAGAGTTCTACAAAGAGACTTGAAGGAAATAAAACAAAAACGTGTCTGTGCAATAATTCAAAAATCGCAGCCCCTATTCATTTTCGCTATCATATAAACTGAAAGAACCAGAGGTTGTGCAGAGTTTCAGGGAGAGCATAAGGGAACAATTCACAGGAATGGGGGAAAGAAATACAGTAGAAGAAGAATGGGTAGCTTTGAGGGATGAAGTAGTGAAGGCAGCAGAGGATCAAGTAGGTAAAAAGACAAGGGCTAGTAGAAATCCTTGGGTAACAGAAGAAATATTGAATTTAATTGATGGAAGGAGAAAATATAAAAATGCAGTAAATGAAGCAGGCAAAAAGGAATACAAACGTCTCAAAAACGAGATCGACAGGCAGTGCAAAATGGCTAAGCAGGGATGGCTAGGTGACAAATGTAAGGATGTAGAGGCTTATCTCACTAGGGGCATAGATAATGCCTACAGGAAAATTAGAGAGACCTTTGGAGATAAGAGAACCACTTGTATGAACATCAAGAGCTCAGATGGAAACCCAGTCCTAAGCAAAGAAGGGAAAGCAGAAAGGTGGAAGGAGTATATAGAGGGTCTATACAAGGACGATGTACTTGAGGACAATAGTATGGAAATGGAAGAGGATGAAGATGAAATGGGAGATACGATACTGCGTGTAGAGTTTGACAGAGCACTGAAAGACCTGAGTCGAAACAAGGCCCCCGGAGTAGACAACATTCCATTGGACGGCCTTGGGAGAGCCAGTCCTGACAAAACTCTATCGTCTGGTGAGCAAGATGTATGAACAGGCGAAATACCCCAAACTTCAAGAAGAATATAATAATTCCAATCCCAAAGAAAGCAGGTGTTGACAGATGTGAAAATTACCGAACAATCAGTTTAATAAGCCACAGCTGCCAAATACTAACACGAATACTTAACAGACGAATGGAAAAACTAGTAGAAACCGACCTCGGGGAAGATCAGTTTGGATTCGTTAGAAATACTGGAACACGTGAGGCAATACTGACCTTACGACTTATCTTAGAAGAAAGATTAAGGAAAGGCAAACCTACGTTTCTAGCATTTGTAGACTTAGAGAAAGCTTTTGACAATGTTGACTGGATTACTCTCTTTCAAATTCTAAAGGTGGCAGGCGTAAAATACAGGGAGCGAAAGGCTATTTACAATTTGTACAGAAATCAGATGACAGTTATAAGAGTCGAGGGACATGAAAGGGAACGAGTGATTGGGAAGGGAGTAAGACAGGGTTGCAGCCTCTCCCCGATGTTATTTAGTCTGTATATTGAGCAAGCAGAAAAGGAAACAAAAGAAAAATTCGGAGTAGGTATTAAAATCCAGGGAGAAGAAATGAAAACGTTGAGGTTCGCCGATGACATTGTTATTCTGTCAGAGACAGCAAGGGACTTGGAAGAGGAGTTGAATGGAATGGACAGTGTCTTGAAAGGAGGATATAAGATGAACATCAACAAAAGCAAAACGAGGATAATGGAATGTAGTCGAATTAAATCGGCTGACGGTGAGGGAATTAGGAAGTGAACACTTAAAGTAGTAAAGGAGTTTTGGTATTTAGGAAGTAAAGTAACTGGTGATGGTCGAAGTAGAGAGGATATAAAATGTAGACTGGCAATGGCAAGGAAAGCGTTTCTGAAGAAGAGAAATTTGTTAACATCGAGTATAGATTTAAGTGTCGGGGAGTCGTTTCTGAAAGTATTTATATGGAGTGTAGCCATGTATGGAAGTGAAACATGGACGATAAATAGTTTGGACAGGAAGAGAATAGAAGCTTTCGAAATGTGGTGCTACAGAAGAATGCTGAAGATTAAATGGGTAGATCACATAACTAATGAGGAGGTATTGAATAGGATTGGGGAGAAGAGAAGTGTGTGGCACAACTTGACCAGAAGAAGGGATCGGTTGGTAGGTCTATATAATTATAAAAAAAGAAATAGGAGACCTTACTTTTGGGACTACCGTCGTACAAAAAGTGCTGCCCTGCTTTCAACTTTCTCGATGTACTACGTCAGTCGTATCTGGTAAGGATCCCACACCGCGCAGGACGTTTTAAAATCTGAGGATGGGTTGATTTGAGACATAAGTTGGGTGGAGGGAATTCTCCCTACCCCATCCCCTCCTACAAAACGTACAGTAGTTTGACATAGTAAACGGTTTCAATACAGATACATGTTGCATTTCCTGTGAAAAGACTTAACACAGGATAGACTAATGTGGAGAGCTGTAGCAAACATATCTTCGCAGGAACAACAACAAACAAACAACCACATACTGAAGTAGTCTCAGCCCCCTCCCCCTTACCCCCGTTGCGTACTGTGACCTTGTTTGAGTACAGCCGAAGAGTGTATGTGGAGGTGGGAAGGGTGTACACGTTCGTATCTGGGTATCAATTGTGAAGGGTAAACAACGCGGCAGGAACGGTGCGCTTCGATGTCTGATGGTCGGCTGTCGGGCGCGAGGTGGCGCGCCAGTGCTCAGCTGCAGACGGCTGACTCGCGCCAGCTGTTATCTCAGCTGACGGCGTCGCTCGGCGCCCGCTATCGTCTGACGGCCGCCGTACTACGCCGTTAACGACCGGGGCCGACACCACAGCAGTCCTAGCCTGGCCTGGCCGGACCTGCCGTGTCTCTTCGCGCCCAAACGGCTGCGTCTTCACCTAACTGTCCGGTGTAATGTGCCATTAACAAACGCCTATCTCGACTACACACTCTTACAAGTTGCTTAAGTGCTGGGTAGTACTATAAATTTGTATTACGAACCACTTGTACGTGTAGAGGATGCCAGATATATGATCTGATCTGAACTGGACTGTTGGCCATACCTCAACTATTTTCATGCAGTGGGAAGAAACGGGTTTCGCATTGTTATCTCAATAACAAAGTAGTTGGTTGCTTACAACTGTAGTAATTATCAGGGTTTCCTTTTTTTCCATAGGTCAGGCCCGTACGGGGCACTGGGGACCTTAATTGGAAATAAAGTTCTGGCATTTGTCTTGCAATTAACGGAAGCCTTTAGAAAACTTTATTTGGGACCGGTCAGTAAATATCGCGCATATTGTCAAAGCCTGAGAAAATTTCCAGTGTCATTTCTATACGTCCCTGATACACGATAGAAATAATCCCTGTTACTCCGCTGTTTATAGCGTAGTAAAAATGGTTCAAATGGCTCTGAGCACTATGGGACTTAACATCTTAGGTCACCAGCCCCTAGAACTTAGAACTACTTACACCTAACTAACCTAAGGACATCACACACATCCATGCCCGAGGCAGGATTCGAACATGCGACCGTAGCAGTCCCGCGGTTCCGGACTGCAGCGCCTAGAACCGCAAGACCACCGCGGCCGGCCTATAACGTAGTATTTATATTTCGTGTACACCACGGCGTTAAGTTCGATTACACTGTTCGACAAATTTTAAAGTTTTATACGGTGCTTGCATGAACATAAAAATGTCTTACTAAACCGATCGCGCCGGCCGGTGTGGCAGAGCGGTTCTAGGCGCTTCAGTCTGGAACCGCGCGACCGCTACGGTCGCAGTTTCGAATCCTGCATCGGGCATGGATGTGTGTCATGTCCTTAAGTTAGTTACGTTTAAGTAGTTCTAAGGGACTGATGACCTCAGAAGTTATGTCCCATAGTGCTCAGAGCCATTTTAAACCGATTGCGCTGATCACTAATCAGAAGCCTGTTTCTGTTCAGCACGTCAGCTTTTTGCATCATTATCATCGAAACCTTTACACACTGAAACCTGAAAGCAGTTACAGAAGATTGAGGCGAAAAGGAACAATAAAATAGCAAAAGAAGTGGCGTGAGAGACATGAATTAGAACAACGAAATATGGTGGTTTGAACACTTAGCTGGTGGAGGTATTACTTTCGCTTACATTAGCCCGTGAATGAGTGCTTGACATATTTCCATTTGTGTCACGCTTCTCTTTCACGTGTGAGACACAGGCAGTTCTAAGACATAGTGTTTCTTCTGCAGCAATCTTGAAACGATGTTCCAGAATTTTAATTTCCTAGTGGAACATTTCACCAAGTTCCTCCGCTACAACAGCCAAATTTATGCTGAAAAAGGTGGAAGCGCGAGATAAGTAAAATTAAGTTTCTGGGAGACCTTGCATCCTAGCTGTTTAAAACGCTGCATCAGATCCTCCTCGGTTTCCTTGTAATCAGGCTGCTTTTTACGACCAAGCAAACGATCCAAAACATTTTTGCTTGCTGTTCAATCCCATCATCGCACTTCACCAATTGGTCGTCAGACATCAGGCATAATTTGATCTAACAAAAATCCCTTCATTCAGCTTTGCAAGCGATAGATTTGGGAAAAGGCTACACATGTATTGGAAACAGTTTCTGTTTAGTCCAATGCTTTCATATTACTTCATGAGTTCTAATTTGATGTGCAGTGCAGGCAATAAGATGCGATCTGGACTAACCGAATGCACACTCAAACTGTTCTTCGATTCCGCTATCAATTCTTTCTGTTATACCGCTCTCTCTTACTCCAGTGCTCGTAAATGATTTGCTGTCCCATACACACATGTAGTAAGCTATCTTGGTCTGCCATGTTTGCTGACCGAGAGTAATACCAATCACATACAAGCCTCTGATGATGATCTCTATGCTTCACGTTTTGAAGGAGAACTTCCATGGTACTATATGTCTCTTGAGGGTAATAATACACAGTTGGAATTGGTGCTACCTCTTTTCCAATCTGTAGCGATATACTTTCAAACTACTGTTTGAAGAACCTATAAATGATCTCCATTGCTTACTACCGCGGTTTTGAGGTCCCACTTTCGTCACTAATTCAGCGATGTTTTTTTTCAGAACACCATTAAACCACTTTTTAAACCCAAAGTTCGCTAAAGGCTTTATGATGATTTCTGTACGTTGACCATGATGTACCACGTGTAAGCAAATTATTTTTATTGAGATGTCATTGCATTAATTGTGCTGCGTCTTTTGACATTCCCGAGTCTGTCTCCAAATTGTTGTGTTTGAATAAGAGGTTTTGCTTTACTATCGGTTCCACACTCGGAGTAGTCAAATACACTGCTTTCTTGACTTTTCTCCGGTTCACAGAATTCAAATGTATCCATTGATGTTGGCAAAGATGGGATCGGCAGCCCTGGAACATGAGGGGCGGGTCGTCGCCGAACCGAAGTACGGATAAAAGATTTTTTTTTTCCTTTTGATGCATCCCACCACTTTCGTCACATGCAAGTAACAGTCATTGATGTAATTTTTCTGTTCGCGCCTTACCATGAGAGTAACCAGGTTCAAACACTAAAATTACCTCCACTCCACTTCCTTAATTGCTGCCCGCATCGAAGACATGCGATGTGTGGAGCAAATGACTTGTTCTGATGTATGAGCTTCATGCCGAAATAAGCAAAATATTATTTCTCCGCAGATTCTGTTATTTGTCAACGTCTTGTACTGACGCACATGCGTTCCACATACGTAACAAAACGTGTGTGGTCTATTCCTGACATTTTGAACACGGCTTCGCTGGAATAACACCACGCACTACAACGCGAGTAAGCACCTTATTGTAGTCTCGTACTCACTCAGCTGTTGAGTTCCCCCCTTTTTTTTGCCATCCTACAACAAAGTACTGTTGCTACATTTATGTAATTTACACTATGCAATATAGATTTGTAGCAAATAGCAAATAATAAACAGCCGCTGTAGGTTGGAAGGACAGGTAGGTGTGCTGAGAGAACGGAGGGTGATGATCAGACACTGATATTCTCATGTTTGCAGGTGCCAAATCAGAAGAAAAAACATATATTTTAGGTCGTTTATGAAATATTTTCTATATTAGTGTTGACTCAAGGAACCATTCGGGGAAGAAGAGATCTGCATTCTAATCTTTGAAGTACACCGCCTTGTGTTTTATCACCCCTTAAAAGATACATTCGTGAGAGGTTATTTTTGGTTAGTTCGTGATTTTGGAGTTTACTCTCCAAAAGACGTGCATTAATTCTTGAATTTAACGTGCGTGCTGGCAACAATTCCTTCTTGCTTCATATCATGTGTGTAAATCGTCGCTTCCCTGACGGTCTCCCCTAGTGTGTAACGCAAGTGTCATTTCGTAACTCCTTCGCTCCCCCTAGCGCCTCATAGCAGAGATGCGAGAGATTCCAATCAACATAATGCCATCCACCTCGGCTCAGCTTTGAAACGCGTGACAGCATAGGTACAGCGACTACACTACGGTGGTTGTGGAGTGTTCTCCTTGCGTTGCCAGGTCAGACTGAACTTCCCGACGTGAGTTTCTAGCACAGTGAGTTGTTGTCCATTCCGTTCATTTCTGCAAAAACATTCCGGTCGACGTTAAGGTATAGTTACTTGCATCTTGCACACTCGATCAAATTTTTCGACACTGTCATCACCTTACGTGCCCCCAGGGAAGTTCAGTAGGACCATCGTTGTCACCGACGTATATCACTAAACGGTACTGGTTGCAATCTCAGACTTTCTGCAGATAATGTACTCGCAAAACTTAGGGTCTAACCACCTCGGTCTTCTCCCTGTGCCACCGATAGTGGTTTCTCTGTAATCGGTTGGAATCCCTACGATTCACAGTACACGAGCTTCGCTTTCGCGATTACTAAATGATCCTGTAACGAAGCGCGCTGCTCTCCGTTGGATCTTCTCTCTCTCTCTCTTCTATCAACCCTATCTGGTGCGGATCCCACACTGCTGAGCAGTATTCAAGCAGTGGGCGAACAAGCGTACTGTAACCTACTTCCTTTGTTTTCGGACTGCATTTCCTTAGGATTCTTCCAATGAATCTCAGTCTGGCATCTGCTTTACCGACGATCAACTTTATATGATCATTCCATTTTAAATCACTCCTAATGCGTACTCCCAGATAATTTATGGAATTAACTGCTTCCAGTTGCTGACCTGCTATTTTGTAGCTAAATGATAAGGGACCTATCTATCTATGTATTTAATAGTGGAAAAGGAAAGGGGGCGACTATCAGTGCACTGTATAGTGATTTCATATGTAGATGTACCCCTGTTCTACCTTTCTTTTCCATTTCTACATCTACATCCATACTCCGCAAGCCACGTGTGGCACGTGTACTCATCACTATACAGGAAAGGATTTAGTAACGTATTTGACAAAGTACAGGGTGTCCCACATAAAAGCGGCACGCCTCATGCCGGAGCTTCAAGTAACAGTCAGCTAACTATATAAGAACAGATAACAATAACGTTAAAAACAGGTAGTTATCTGTTTATACGAGATTCTGGAAGTGGTGGCCTTTGGCATCCAACCATCGCTGACTTCGTCTTACGGCGTTGCCAGCAACATGCTGTAATTGTGCAGGCGTCTTGTTGGTAGTTTCTCTAATAATGTTCCTTTTAAGATCGTCTATTGTGTGATGATTGTCAGCATACACTACGCTTTTTAGTGTCCCCACAAATAAAAATCACACGCTTCAAATATTTCTTTACGGAGCCTGTCTTTATTTAAAATTCCACAATAGCAATTTCTTGTTCTAAAGCAAACTTGGCCATTTATGTAACAAGTCAACAACACGAGCTTCTCACAACAACTTTCCGATAAAATGCACTGTGGAGAGTGAAATAAAAACTTCGAGGTTCGCCAATGACATTGTAATTCTAGCAGAGACAGCAAAGGACTTGGAAGAGCAGTTCAACGGAATGGACAGTGTCTTGAAAGGAGGATATAAGATGAACATCAACAAAAGCAAAACGAGGATAATGGAATGTAGTCGAATTACATGGGCTGACGGTGAGGGAATTAGATTAGCAAATGAGAAACTTAAAGTAGTAGAGGAGTTTTGCTATTTGGGGAGCAAAATAACTGATGATGGTCGAAGTAGAGAGGATATAAAATGTAGACTGGCAATGGGAAGGAAAGCGTTTCTGAAGAAGAGAAATTTGTTAACATCGAGTATAGATTTAAGTGTCGGGGAGTCGTTTCTGAAAGTATTTGTATGGAGTGTAGCCATGTATAGAAGTGAAACATGGACGATAAATAGTTTGGACAAGAAGAGAATAGAAGCTTTCGAAATGTGGTGCTACAGAAGAATGCTGAAGATTAACTGGATAGATCACATAACTAATGAGAAGGTATTGAATCGAATTGGGGATAAGAGGAATTTGTGGCACAACTTCAGTAGATGAAGGGAACGGTTGGAGGGACATGTTCTGAGGCATCAAGGGATCACAAATTTAGCATTGGAGGTCAGTGTGGAGGGTAAAAATCGTAGAGGGACACCAAGAGATGAATACACTAAGCAGATTCAGAGGTTATGTAGGTTCCAGTAAGTACTGGGAGATGAAGAAGCTTGCACAGGATAGAGTAGCATGGAAAGCTGCATCAAACCAGCCTCAGGACTGAAGACCACAACAACAACAGCCAAATTTCGAAACAGTGTTGCTCCTTCATCAGCAATTCGACTAGAGATGACTTAAGCGCTACGTGAATCGTACCAGTTTGTGTAGAGCACCCGGTATCTGCAAATTGGGGGAAGGCAATGGCAGATCATCTTCAGCAGCACTATGCAAGAAGCAAAAAGGTGGAGAGGTCTAGTATTTTTATTGAGGTATGTGATTTGTACAGCCATTCTATTACGGTTAATAACTCTAGGAGTAAACTGTAATATATGCATCCTGTTAGTGCCATTTTCGAATACAAGCACATCTTCACATTTAAGTTACATTGCCGGAAGTAGTAGAGGATGGTACGCAGTATCAAACAAGGAATAAGGTTGGGACTGTGTGGTATTAAATTCCCCGTCTTATTTTACTGCAAAAGAACAACTACGATGTCTGTGGTCGAGGCCTCTCCCGTCTTCGCTAGGTTGGCGCAATAGAACAGTCCGCGGCCCCTGCAGCACAATCGCCTCCGACTTTCCCAGTGCTTCTGAAAACGCTCTCAGCGACATTTCCTGCTGGGACGGAAATGAGCCAGCATTGCGGTCCTTGAGGGCAGCGGCCTACAGCAGTCTCCTACTCCATTGTGGCAATGACGCCACTTTGCGTTTTCATCAGCTGCAGTGCGTCGTCTCTACATTCGTTGTACTCCAAAAGCTTTTTATCGGAGCGGCAATGCAACCTCGACATACGCATTGTTATCTACCGTTTAGAACACGAATAGATTTCGTTACCAGATGGCAAAAACTAGACATTCACTTTATTTCACTGTAAACTACGTGACGGATCATAGTTCGTCTGATACTACACATTCCGTTCACCGTCCGTCCGGGCGAGGTAGCGCAGTGATGCGCACACTGGAATAGTACTCGGAGGACGATAGTTCGAAACCGCCTCCGGCCATCCAGATTTAGATTTTATGTGATTTTCTTAAATTGCTCCAAGCAAATGCCGGGATGGTTCCTTTGAAAGGGCCAGCCGATTATATTCCGCCTCTTTGATACATCGCGATCTTATGTTCCATTCTAATGTCCTCGATGTCGACAGAACGTTAAACCCGAATCTCCCTTCTTTCGCATAAAGAGTGACGGAGAAACTGCCTTCAGTTCGTTTGCATACTCCCTGTAAACGTATGTTGTCATCTTGCTACAGTTCAAAGGGTACCCTCCCACCGCAAGTCCTCTGTCCTGGCCGGTCGGTTTGGCCGTGCGGTTCTAGGCGCTTCAGTGTGGAACCCCGCGACCGCTACGGTCGCAGGTTCGAATCCTGCCTCGGGCATGGATGTGCGTGATGTCCTTTGGTTAGTTAAGTTTAAGTAGTTCTAAGTTCTAGGGAACTGATGACCTCTAATGTTTACTCTCATACTGCTCAGAGCCATTTGAACCTCTCTCCTGACGTCGCAGCGGTCCTTGTGTAAAGCTGTAATTTTTTTCCCTTCATTGGAGGAGTGTACTAAAGTCTCCCACCAAGTGAAGCTTATACTTTCTCATTCTGCCCTTCAAATGCAAGATTCGCAATTTTTTCTGGTCTATTTAGTGAGGGTGTGATCTGTGAAAGTACTCGGTTATTCTTGTTAACCTCTTCATCTGTATCATTTACAACGTTTTTATAGTTAACAATTTTCAAATTCGTCTTGTAATTTCGTAAAAATATTTCTAGTGAAAATAGTTTCTAGTTTTCTACATTTTTAGACGATACGGTGCACTGCTCTACTTAGAGCAGTGCACCGTATCGTCTAAAAATGTAGAAAATTTGAGCGTGGTCGCTCTGAAGGACTTACTGTAGCGTTCATCTAGATTAATGTAGGGAAACCAGGAAGAACCTATACCACTATGTCGGTTTACGGCATCCATCTGACTGCCAGAATACAGGTATGCTAGCTCGTCGGCACTACCAGGGACACGGCGTTCGCAAACAAAGCAATTGACATTCCATGTGAAAGGCAATCTATTCACACTCTGCACAGAATCAGAAGTTAACACATTCCCTTCAGAAATGAAGTCAAGTTACCAGTTAGAGTCCGCAACTCGTGATTGTGCGGTAGCGCTCTCGCTTCCCGCGCCCGGGTTCCCAGGTTCGATTCCCGGTGGGGTCAGGGATTTTCTCTGCCTCGTGATGACTGGGTGTTGTGTGATGTCCTTAGGTTACTTAGGTTTAAGTAGTTCTGAGTTCTAGGGGACTGATGATCATAGCTGGTAAGTCCCATAGTGCTCAGGGCCATTTGAACCATTTTACCAGTTCGAAGTGACTGTAGAGATAACGAGTATCTAAAGAGATATTGTCGAGTGTGTCCTAACATATGCTACGTGTCAGTAGTTTTCAAAGAATTTCGTGTTGTCGTTGTGCTGTTTAACGTCCACAAGACGTGCGATAAATAAGTAAACCAGGAACACAGTGCGATATAATTAGACAAACTTAGTTTGAGCTGCCATTTTGATCAGCAGCTGCTTATTGTCATGGTAATGACCTGAGTTACCAGTTACAACATAAGCAGAAGTTTTGAGGTTACGCAAGGTACACGGAATACAGTTTCTAGAGTACAGCTGTCCAAAACCCGAAGGTTGGTTTTATGGCTGCAGTGCTTTACTGGGCTCTTGGCTTCTCCCGAAACTTGTACTGAGTTATTCTGGCAATTACAACGGGAACTATAACTGACAGTGGTTGCTGTACCGCTGTGCAGCTTCCCACTTCGCAGAGGTGAGAGAGGCAGTAAGGACAAGAAAAATCCTAGGTCCGATCGAGGGTTAAATTGTGATCTTTAGCATTTGAAGTCTGGCCCTTACCTGCTTAGTCGCCACGTCATGCGCAGATAGAACAACAAAGGCAGTATTATTGTGAAGATGCAAAACTCAGGAAAGTACAGCGCATGTACGAATGTCGTCAGAAACAGTTACAGTCGTCCGACAAATTTACGTAAAAATAAAAATTAGTCAACTGTTTCAAATCTGACTTGCCTGTACCAAATAGCGGCTTTTCATGTAAAGATCAAAGATGCGTTGAGTAAAAATATGTACACTGCAGCAAGTAGAAGTATTTTAGCCGCGCGGGATTAGCCGAGCACTCTAGGGCGCTGCAGTCATGGTCTGTGCGGCTGGTCCCGGCGGAGGTTCGAATCCTCGTGTGTGTGTGTGTGTGTGTGTGTGTGTGTGTGTGTGTCCTTAGGATAATTTAGGGTTAAGTAGTGTGTAAGCTTAGGGACTGACCTTAGCACTTAGGTCTCATAAGATTTCACACACATTTGAACATTTTTGAGTAAAAGTATTTTAATTTTCATACAAAGGAACATATAGTGTCTGCAACACCATTGTTACTTTTCTGGAAGAGAATTTATTTCTGAGTGTGACTCAAACTTTTTCAAGCAGAAAAAATCTGCCTGTCACATTTCACAACCATAGGGAATCAGCAGAATACTTGCAACTTCTTCCTTGACACGACTGGTTCACAATGGCAAACAGTATACTAACACGAACAGGTATAAAAAAATGACTTGCATGCGCGTTTACCTGCACCTACGATATCCTTTCCTGAAATATTTTCGAAGAAGTCGACGTTCTCTGTTGTGTTGAGTGTGTTCGGTGTAGGCCAGGAACGCTTCCGTGATGAAATAGGTTTTTCAGGGTAACACTAAGTGGAGAATCAACAGTCACGTCACGTCACAGAGAAGCCCATCTCTCGTTCATCGCAGTGCCATTTGGTTTTGATGAAATGTTAGCGAGTTGGACGCAATTAGAAATTAAATAGTATGGATTCGTAGACGTTTGCCCTGTTAGTGTGATTCTGGGGGTTACCTCGTGTGATGCAGGCTACTGGAATGGAACGTACGTAGAGTGAGACGGCAGCGGCTCCCCGGGGACACGGGCTCCAGCTGAGAGCGGTGTCGCCGCTGCGCCCCACGGCACATTTATAACCCGGTATGCCGCCGGACAAACTGCCACGTGGCTGCCGGGCCGGCCGATCGCACCACGCGCTCTCAAGTCTGGCGTATGCGCTCCAGCCGACACCGGCGCATTTGTTCAATTTGTCACCTGACTTACCTAAACACCTAACGCCATCGAAAAGACTCGCAGCTGACTGGTTGTGTGAATAAAATAACGTAATTGTGATGATTATTTTTGACTCGTAACTGCCCACAAAAGGTGGTTCATTTCCTTTTATTCGTTTAAACTTCTTTCCGGGCCATTTCCTGGCGTTTCCGCCCATCGACTGCGGCTATCGCACGTATACTGATCAGCCAAAGCATTATGACGACACTGCTAGACGGAAAGCAGTTTGGTTCCGTTGCGTTACGGGAAGTACATACGGTGATTAGTTTTATTCAACCCGCAATGTTATACCTTGCCTCCAGAACCCATGCACGACATTTTCATATGCTCTCGCAAACTTTTAGTACAACAGAAAGAGTGGACAGGACATTTTCTGTGGGAAATTTAATGTAGTTTAATTTTGTACTGGAATACTTTTTCGCTGGAGGCCACGGTTTTCAAGTTCTGTTGGGCAAACGTACAAAGGTTACTTGCAAATGCACCTCCACCCGGTCACCTGCTCCTTTCCAGGCAGAATTTCTAATACACTGTTCGTGGTACTTCCTCCTACAACTCTACAAAACTTCTTGACAACACGAAATATTCCCGATATTCGACCTTGTTTTTGACTCTGTTGTTTGGACTATTATGCCAGCAGCGTAGTTCGCCTATTTCGTTAACATTATTAATTTAAACATTTCCGTGAGGGTACTGAAAGAAAAACGACTTCTTTAAACATTGTAATTACATAGTAAACATTGTAATTACATAGTAAACATTGTAATTACATAGTAAACATTTTAATTAAATTGCAACATTGTGATTACATTGATAATTCGATCCAAACTTAACCCTAACAAACATAGTAGTTTCGTATTCAGAATGCCTGACGAATACTACGAAGTAATTGTGTCTTTTATGCTGTTAAAATTCACAAAATTGTTACTTATATTTTACACAAATGTCAATTTTACAGTTTTTAAGCGCTCGACTAGGTTGGTGGCACTAAGGCCATTCAGTGAAGACCAAAAATGTTCGAATGCGGGAAACAATTTGTACAGTCTGAAATTTTTGTACAATGGTGTGAGGGATTGCCATGACCAGCATACTCGTTCTAGAAATCGTGACCGGTGGAAACTGAGTGTGGGAGTGGGTGCACGTTCCAAGTTCACTTTTTTATGTTTTTATTGAATAGCTTGAAAACCGAATCTCCAGCGAGTACGTCTCCCAGTACACAGTTTAACTACATTAAAGTTCCTACAGAAAAGGTCCTGTTCTTTGTTTCTGTACGATTGAAGTTTGCGCATAACGAGCAAGAGAAAATTAAAATATCACTCAAGCGTTGATAAGGGTTTGCAGATCAGCAAATACAATGACATTAGCGACGGTGACAAAGGACGGGTTGTTACCGGCCTGGCACCTGGGAACGAGAAGATTAGGAACGGCGACGCTGGTCGCCTGTTTTCGTGCTTCTGTCATGAGTTCGTAAAGAACGTGGTTGCAAAGCTGTGAAACCACTAGCTGGCGACAAGGTGTCGGACGCTCACGCCTCGTCACACAGAATGTGAAGGTCGGAGGGTTGCTTGTACTGTAAAGCACGACAGCCGGTGCTCTGTGACACATCAGATACCCCAGTACACTGCTGTTGCAGCCACAAATGTTTCTGAACATACCGTTCATATTGTTAAACACGGGCTTCGCAGCTGAAGACACCTTCTTGTTTTCGTGTCGCTCCAAAGGCGTCATCAAATGCGATTGCAGAAGGCATGGGATTATCCAAATTGGACCGTGAATGAATGGCTACGCTTCGACTGCTCGGGTGTATCCAGTTTGTTTGTTACACCAGGTCAACGGATTGTACGGATACGTCATTCCAGCGAGCGGCTGAACGAGGCACACACCGCGTCACGGACGCAAGCTGTGGGGACAGTAGTATTATGCTATGGCGGACATTCATCTAGGCTTCCATGGGAGCTGTGGTAGTAGTGGACTAAATGAACATAATTTCGGACCATCTGCACCCTCATTTTTGACGTATTCCCCGACAGTGGTGGTACTTTTCAGTAGGATAATTTTCCGTGTCACGAAGCTAAAATTATGCTGCAGCGTTGAGGCTCGTGATGGTGAACTCACGTTGATGTATTGGCAATCGAATTCGCCTCATCTGAACCAAATGGAACACATCTGGGACGCTATCGGGCTTAAAATCCCAGCCCACGAATCAACGACCCGTAATTAACAGGAATTTAATGACCCTGTGTGGACCTTGCGCCACATACCTCTCATAACCTACCAACGAATCTACACCAGGCAGGATCGCCCCTGTATCGTGTGTCAAAGGTGGACCAACAAACACTTAAGCAATTGATCAGAATGTTTCGACTCGTCAGTGTATAGTTAGTGGGTTTTAGAATTCATCATGTACGTAAACAGTTGATATAATCTTTTAAGTACATTTTCTTGCACGTTGCTTTTTTTAAATTATTATTTTTTATATGTCTAGTTTCTTAGGACCAAATTGAGGAGAAAATCTCCAAGGTCATGGAACGTGCCAGTGCATGAAATTACCACATGAAAACAATAACAGATAACATAAAATGTTTAAAAACTAAAAAAAAAGAAAATCCGTAAGTTTATGTAAACGCAATCAACAATACAACACAGGAATTAGCATAATTTTTCAGGGAACTCGTCGTCAGAGTAGGAGTGACTTATGAGGTAACTTTTCAGTTTATGGAACTTTTAACATTGCAGCGCGTGAGCAATCGTGAATAATTCAATAATTATAAAGAATCTCATCCGCCTTGATTGCAATCGAGGATTACTGGTAAGATGTTTGAATTATTGTGGTAGTTTATTGAAAATGGATGCAGCAGTATACTCCACACCATTCCGCAAAAGAGTCTGGATTGGATTTCTGCCTAGTATTAACTGAGTGAAAGCAGCTAATTCTTGGGAATAAGCTGATAATCTTAACAAGAACAGACAGAAAAGAATCGCCCATTTCTGAGCCGGAAATATCTTTTGGGAATGGGAAGAGTTGCCCCAAAATATAATGCCTCACGTCATAAGCAAATGAAAATAACCAAAGTACCTGTAGATCCCCCTGCGGGTCCATGGGTTAGAATAGACCCAAGGTATCCCTGCCTCTCGTAAGAGGCAACTAAAAGGAGTGTCTCACTTTTTGCACCCTATAAGTTCAGGTCCCATTTTATGGTTTGACCTGCCACTTTCCAAATTCTACAGAAGTGCGGGCCATATGGGAATGGACGGCTTACGTGGTGCGGAATCCATAGTACCCTTAGATTCGATTTCCTGAACCTCTTGTCACGGCTTTGCATGTCCATCTGCAGTTGAACTGTTTGGGTGAGGACACTTTCCGGGGTATGTCATCTTCTTCTGTTGTCTCCTGTCTCTCTTTCGCCCCCATGACAGTATTGGATTTCTCTGCGCCCAATGTGCAGTACGGTAGCCAGTCAGTTGTGGTGGGTCCGTCATGGAACCATTTGATGGTAGCCCCCTGACAACACACAGATTGCACTGCTGATGGCTGAGCTGTAAACTCCCCACGTAGATGCCCGTCTTCCTAGAGCATCAGGACTCCTGGCAACGGCCATCATGCCAGGTGGCCTTTGCTGTGGCTGGCTGGCGCCCCTGGGGAGAGTCTCTGACAGGAATGGGTGGCATCAGGGCGGATGACCCGCAATGAAGCGGACTAAGTCATCTCTTGCTGGTGACCGTACGGCGCCAGTGGTCTCTAAGAAGGGCAAGATAGAGTACAATGCTGATAGATATAACCCTAAATCGTTTCCCTCCCTCGCTGCACCATGGGAGGAACGTAGAGCTACAGAAAGAAGAGAACCATATTCGCCTCGGTATTGAGTCCGTAGCAGAAAGGACGGGATGTCATTTCTACCTGTGAAGCCTCAATTTTTTGTTGAATATCTTGAGGATAAGTCTGGGGAAGTGACAGCGCTGTCGTCGGTCGGTGCGGCCCAGCGGTTCTAGGCGCTTCGGTCTGGAACCGCGTGACCACTACGGTCGCAGGCTCGAATCCTGCCTCGGACATGGATGTGTGTGATGCCCTTAGGTTAGTTAGGTTTAAGTAGTTCTAAGTTCTCGAGGATTGATGACCTCAGATGGTAAGTCCTATAGTGCTCAGAGCCATTTGAACCATTTGACAGCGCTGTCCAAGATGAGAAGCGCTGCAGTCTTGATTCACACAGCATCCCCAGTCCAATCCCGGGCGTTACTTGCTTATGATGTTCCTGTTTCCCTCACTCCCCATAAAAGCCTCAACATGGTCCAGGGGATTATTTTCAATCGCAACCTCTTCTTGCAGTCTGACGACGAGTTCCGTGCCAATCTAGAACAGTGCGGTGTTGATTTCATCTGGCGCCTTTACAGAGGACCTAAAGACAACAGGGTTGCTACCAGTGCCTTCATCTTGGCCTTTGAGAGGGATTCATTGTCTGAAAAGCTCAAGGTAATGGTTTACCGCTGTGGCGTTAAACCATACGTCCCTCCCCCCTATGCCGAGCATTAAATGCTGGAGATTCGGGTACATGTTTTCCCGGTGCACTTCCAACGCCACATGTCAAGATTGCAGACGTCCACTGCACCCAGATACTCCTTGTGCCCCTCCTCCCACTTGTATCAACTGCGGAGAGCAGCACTCCCCCTGCTCGCCAGACTGCGCAGTACTTACCAAGAGGCTGAACGTAAATTTGAACGATTACGCTGTTCGGTTGACGTCCACATACGCTGCACCTACATTACCATCGTCATCACAACTACCAGTCGTACCACACTCTGTGCCACGAGCAGTGGGGGCCTCTGGGCCTCCAGGATGCATCTACCCCTATGGTGGTAGGGAAAAAATCTGCTTCCATTGCTCCCAAAGTACTTACTTCGAATGCAAGCCCCCCCCCCCCCCCCCAAAAAAAAAAACGCAGGGGACATCGGTCCCCTCCCCCCAGCCGGAGAAGCAAGTCTCCTCCAGCTCCTCTGTCCCAAGGTTTCCACTGATGCCACAGCTGACAATCGCCTGTGGCTAAAGGAGCCAAAAGGTACTGAACGAAGAGCTTCACGGTCTTCCTCCGTGCCTGAAGCTACTTCAGAGAAGTCCTCCCAGCAAGCCTCTAAAGAGAAGCGAGAGGGCAAGCAAACAAGGAAGTCCTGCTAAGAAAAGGATCCTCCGGTGACCCCAACACCACCAGTCCCTACCAATTCTGCAACTGCGGGTCAGGTGGAGATTTCAGTGTCCCCTGAAGACCAGGATCACTCTAATGCCTCATCCACAATAGGAATGAAAACAAATACTCGGTTGTTAAAGACAAATGCAATTCTTTCGAGAAGTACTGAAGTGATTTCCTTTCTTAGCATTGTCCAACTGTAGTTTGAGCTCCGTTGCCAGTGACATCGATGTGCCGTTGAACCCTAATCTTTCTTTGTTTCTTCCTAAAGAAGAAATTTTGAATAAAAATAAGATGTCAGCTCTAAACTTCAAAAAGATCAGCATGCAGCAATTAAAATAAGTTTCATAGATTTCTATGGAACTACTATCATTTGACGTATGTACGTTGTCGTATCTTCATTCGAACATGGCCTATTGAAAGGCTATCTATCTAACTTTAAAAGGTCATCTATATTGAGAAGGTCAACATTTTGTTCATGCATAGTATACCCGATAAGATTGTAAGCAGTTCGAATATCTAGAGCGCTAGGGAGAAACTGTTCCATTATACAAAGGTCGTTCCATAAGTCATGAGACATGTATTGTGTATTCTGCATAAGTAACTGCTTGGTAATTCATGTACGTACGCTTGAAACTTCAGTCTCATACAACTGCATGACATCAAGAAGCATGTTTTCATTAATAACTAACGCACTTAATTACGTGCCGTATTCAGAAATGCTTATTAATAAATCTGATGTTGAATTTTGTGATACATTTTCAAGACTTCCATTAGTGGAATATGCAGAAATGTTAATCATTGTAGTACGGTTTCCACGCCGCGCGGATGATTTAATTAGTTGTATTGCTTGTATCTGTGTGCTGAGCTGTTGATTACGGAAATGAAAGTAAGGCAGATAGTTGAATCCTTGGCCTGCTGTACCGAAGGGGCGCAGTGGTAAGATAGTGAATTCGCATTTGGGAGAAGTTAAGGTTCAGTCCTCTTTCGGCTATTCAGATTTAAGTTTCCGTGGTTTCCTTAAATGTTTCATATGGAGAGGTCGCAGCCGGTTTTCTTCCATAATGTAAGCTTGTGCTCCATTTCTAATGATATCATTGTCGACTGGACATTAAATCCGGAACTTCACCATCGAGGAACAATGATGCTAGTAACTCAAAGTACACATCGTAAACATAGACCACCGTCAGGGCACTTTACCTCACTCCGTTATACCTGGCGGCAAAGTTTGATGGTTAGGAAGTTTTTATGTAACTCATCTTCTATCCTCTTCGGCCTTTGCTGAAGAAAAAAAAAATATCTTTTACCAATGGAACTTGCGCCAGTTACCACTCCATCGAGCGCAGTGAGAGAGTAAGTCAACATAGCTAAGGAGTCATGTTCACTCAAGGACAGGCCCAAATGAATTTTAGCAGGTGGCATTGCTGAGTACGCACGCTTTCCTCGCAGAAATGCCTATCAGTCTCCTGCCGTTGAGATAAACTTTGTGTTGTTATTCTTTTTTTATGGAAATGCTACTGGTTGTCTTGAAACCTCCAAACCGTACCAGCTGCTGTTCTGTCGGATAGTGGTCGTCCTGTGTTCAGTTACAGGAAGTTTAATTAGCCGATTGTTGTGTGACGCCTCTCTTGCCCACCGTTTCCGCTAATAAATTTCACCCGATGAAGGTGATGCCACGTCACGCGAAATCAAGCAATCTCTTTGAATATTGCTAAACGGAAGCTAATCGTGGGGATGTAGATGAGCAAGAAGGGCGGTACAATAATCATAACAGTTCGAGCCCAAATTTGACTCCTTAATGGCGGTATATTCTGCATCAAGATTTAAAAATCTACAGAAAACGAATATTAAGTGCTGAGATTTGGAGGAAAGAGTGCAGCTGTTTTTGTTATCACGTTCACGTGTTCCTAAGCATCAGTGAAATAATAATAAAGAAACTGTAATCAGTGAAGCTCGTATAAGTTTGAGACGAGAGAGAGAGAGAGAGAGAGAGAGAGAGAGAGAGAGAGAGAGAGAGAGCGCATTACCCAGCCCGTATGGCCTACAGACTAGGTATCTCGTCATGGTCCGCTGCTGTTCCTACACTGTACGCCGTAGCTTACCGTCGTGTTGCGATGACGGCAGATAGGGATTGTCCACTAAGTCCTATGTGATGGACTCAGACAGTACATGGTGACTAGTTCAGGACATCAACAAAAGTAGCGGTGAGTACTGGATCTTATTTAGAAAGTGGTCCCATCAAGAAAACAGCGGACTATCTGGGTAAGCACTATTTTCTGTTGCTATCCTAAACGTCCGCCTCAGCGAGTTCTGAGCGCGGACTCTTAACTTTCGTGTATGACCTGGCTGGTCCTAACCACCAACTACCTCCCAAGAGTGCGTTCCTGTGCTCCTAGCGTCTTTCTTCAAACCAAGGATCTCTAAAGATCACCGTCGTCTTGGTGACTACAGTTTCAAAGACGTCACCTTAACATTAACCTGGCCCAAAATCACTCTTGTGCAGAGGATAAGGTTAAGTAATTTCAGTCTCGCTCTCGTGTCGGGGACTCAGAAGAGTGGGATTACACAACAGAAATTAGGTTTTAAAGTAGTAAATTAGTCGCACGTTCGGATGTTTTCTACTTTGTAATATATTTAGTGAGCGCCCCCAGTACATGGATTAGCAGTACCGTGGTCGTCGCGGGGCTTACTGTTGAGCTTTTTGCAATTTCATCGCGAAGGGCTTGACGCCTTATTGCAGCTTATAAACGGGAGAGCAAGTACACGAATACGAACCAGAAATAATCCGAATTTGAGATTTCTTGATAGTATTATGGAGACAAAGGAATAGGCATATCGATGTTGACCATTTTACCGTTGTCGTAAGAGAGTCAAAATGTTTCTGAGAGATTCTGCCATTGTCAGTATTACATATCGTTTATTTGGCACCTTCTGTACATTGTAATTAGAAGGTCCAGCTCTGTAGAATCCAAGACCCTTTTTCATGCCACAACTAGTCTGCTGCTTTTTCATTAACTTGTGTTCTAGGATTCAGGTAAGTAAACCCTTTCTGTCATCCCCTTCACTGCGATTTTACAATTAAGAATACCTTGACGAAATAGATGGAATATTTCTTTAGGTGAGTCCCCTTGATGAATCACTATTAGCTAATTATTTTCCAACACCGTCGCCTTGGTTGGAAGGCATATATGGAAGACTGATGTATTGTTTCCATGGGCCTCAGCTGAATGTAATGTAAATGTACGTCAATTTGATGTGTAACATAGTTGTTAAATCTGAACGCAATTCGTTAGTCATTAATGGCATGTGCAAGTTGAGGTCGTCTTCTGAAGTTTCGTCAGAAAGCTGAGAGAGTGTAATTACTTGTTATAAAGCCATTGTATTGTTTGTATTCTGTGGAACTGGGGACCCAGAAACGGCGGAGAGGCTCCGTCCCCGCCGTAACCCTCAGTGGTTCACAACCCCACAACAGCAGTCCACTCACCCTACCGCCGCCCCACACCGAAACCAGGATTATTATGCGGTTCAGCCCCCAGTGGACCCCCGGGAACGTCTCACACAAGACGAGTATATATGCATATGTGGAGACAGTGTTTGCGCAGAAATCGCCGACATAGTGTAATTGAGGCGGAATAAGTGGAACCAGCCCACATTCGCCGATTCAGATGGAAAACCGCCTTAAAAACCGTCCACCGACTGGCCGGCACACCGGACCTCGATACTAATCCGCCGGGCGGATTCGTGCCGTGGACCAGCATGCCATCCCACCCGGAAAGGAGCGTTACGCCACACGGCTAACCCGGTGGGCTATAATGCCATTAGTTCTCCCTCCCTCCCCTTCGCCCCCTCACAATCCGTCCCCTTCGCCCCTCTCCCTCCATCCCTCCCTCCCCCCATCGCCCCCCTCTCCCCCCGTCGCCCCCTCTCCCCCCCTCTCCCCCCGTCGCCCCCCTCTCCCCCCGTCGCCCCCCTCTCCCCCCACATTTTTAATGTTTTGGAAGTGACGTACCACTTGTTAAAATATTGTTCATGAGGAAAATGTCAGCGAGTGCCACCTCTCCGAACACGACGCTGGATGAAGCATTTAATATACGATATGTCGTGCGATTAAAGAACTCGAAAAAGTGGTAGCTAAGCATTCTTGGATCAAGTCGTCGCGGTAGATTAAATAGAAAGGTGGCACGGCAGGGTAAGGCACTGGATTCGTATTCAGTAATAGTCCAGTTCAAATACCCGCCCAGCCAAACAGATCTAGGTTTTGCGTGATTTCCCCAAATCACTAAATGCAAATATTTGATGGTTCCTTCGAAACGAATGGCCGATTTCCCTTCCTTGTCCTTCAGCAATACGAGCTTGGGCTCCTTTTTTAATGACCTCGCTGCCGACAGGATGGGAAACATTAATCGTCCATCCATTTTTCGCAGTAGCCCATTTGAATGCATTTCACAAAGTGTGCTCTAAGTATGCTTGTCCTCAAAATGGTGAGCTAAAGTCTCTCATAATCCATTATTCAATAATTGGTTATTGCAGTGGTGGTGAAGGTGCACGAAAGTGTCTCATAAAGTAAAGTCAATACTTGACTTACAGCAGATGTGGAATTTAGCAGTTAGATGCGTTAAATTCGATACAATTAGCTTCCAATTACAAGGCAGTGACGTTCACATGTGAATAATGATGGTCATTGACCCATGAAAGCAATATGTCCTCACTTTGTGTGGTATGTAATGTCTCTTGTGTTTCGCCTCCAATTAAACAACTGAAAACAATCAAATAGCCATGTGATAATCGCAGAAATCAGAAATTTGCTGGCTTAACATACATATTTTGCAACCTAAATACAACAAAATTTCACGTAATTAAAAAAAAGAAGCATTACAGAGACAAGCAGAAACTAAAATAACACTCTCTGTTGAAAATGAAATGATCATGTGGCATTGTTGGCCGGGGGACCCCGTCTCTGAAAGGTTGTCCGCCGGGTGCAAGTCTAATTTCAGTTTACGCCACATTGGGCGACGTGCGCGTCGATGATGATGATACTACATGCAATCAACGGGCGGAGAAAATCTCCAACCTACCCGGAAATGGAACTCGCTCCTGCTGCACGGTAGACAAGCACGTTACCACTCAGCTAAGCAGGCTGACGCACTGTTGAATATTAAATGTAATATTAAATGCAATCAGTTAACTCCCTCAGAAACAAGATTGCCGTAGAAGACTGAAGGAAAATAGTGGTTAATTGCAAACTGATACCCAGAGTCTTTAACAAAAATAATAGTACAACTTTGTGTGTGGTTTAAGAAATTAGTAGGTCAGATAAAGCACGCACTAAAATTATGTTTGAGTTGTTGGAGAAAGTCTTTTCCGAGAAAAATGAGGCCTCGTCGCATTATATGCGGGAGAATGAAAGAACAGCTAATTTAGTTCTGCCGCAACGTAAAAGATGAAGCACCATAGTGCTTCAAGAGGCGTAGTCGTATTGGAGGGCATTATGGCCTTGCCTTTCTCCGACTGTGGAACCGATTTACCCACCCAGTTACAAGGGGGACTAGAATTTGACGTCGATTCCGTATCACGGTACAACTTCACGTTTTTCATGCTAACAAATCATTGTCATAGATAAACGAAGCGATAACCGACAGAAAATTCCTGTGCAATCTTCTACAGATTACTCTTTTGGTCTTATAATCAGACACTTACCTACTTAGTCACCGAACTACGGCAGAGCAGGATATGAAAACATATTTATAGCAGGATGATACAAATAAGTGGCACTAATTGTTGAGGATAGCAGATAACCAGAAGAAAAGAGGAAATTGTAAGTGATGTTATAACTGTGTATAAAAAGTTACGGATGAGGTTATTGGACACATCGGAAGCTTGTTTCATGTGATAACAGTATTGCGTCAATCCATTTCCTTCAGCGGGTGACGTCAGCAACTGGATGCGACAGTCACGGCAGCTATGACTCACGTAACGCGTGCTCTGAATAAATGTCCTGAGAGATTTACGGATAGCCTGATAAAGGTCTATAATGAGGCAGTGGGACCACTACATTGGGCAACTCGTTTATCGGCCTCGTAGGCAGACTATGTCCATCCTTCGTTTAGATACTAGTGCTCAAAATGAATCTTACATTTGATGGAACTGCGCGCAACATACTTTTTATTTAACTGAAAGTATATATGACTACCAATGTTTGTCATTAAGTAAATAACTTATTGAAAGAGTGGAAGCATATAATTGTAAATGTTCTGGAGCTATTTTTGTAAATTACAAGTTGTCTTTCAGCGTCCAGTGCGTTTCCCGTGTAACACGACGAATAGCCGAATATATTTCAGTTTTTTGAGACGATAATTCTTAAATATGTTCCGTAAAACGACGGACTCAATACTTGTCAATGTGTGCACGTATGTTCTTAGCGGGCAGCTTTATTATGTTAACGCACTCGAACTGAGAATGGTTCCTCAGTAACGTTCTGTATCATGATTTTAATCATGCTATCAAGTTTCAGAAACGTATGCCTCCCCTCCCCCCTCCCGCTTCACCATCCCCGCAAGTATTGTCCCTACACAGCGTAACGAAGCGATACATTCAGTCACTAACTATCTAAGTAAATTTTCAAGCACTTCACTACCCTATAAAAATAAGAGACATAATGTTGTGGAAACATTTCTGTTGGTTGCGCACATGTGATAGCACTGCCGCGTTTATAGGTTATGACAGCATTTGTCCAGGGACTTTCCGTAGGGTCTCGACAATGATCCAACATCATCTCCGTTGCACAATCAGCTCATCGCATACTTTGGCCAGCTGTATGTGGCCTGAAAGACGTAGTTTCTCGACAGTTACTAACCAAAGCAGTTTGGAAATAAGTGCGTATCACATTGCTCATTGATGGTCCGCCTCGATAGCTGAGAGGTCAACGCGACGGAATTTCATGCAAAGGGGCCCGGGTTCCACTCCCGGCTTGGTCTGAGATTTTCTCCTCTCAGGGACTGGATGTTGTGTTGTCTTCATCGTCAACTCATCCCCATCGACGCGCAAGTCGCCGAAGTGACGCCAACTAAAAAGACTTGCACCAGGCGACCGGTCTACTCGACTGGAGGCCTTAGCCATGCGACATTTCATTTCACTGCTCATTCATCACACCGTATCGCTTGAAATATTCGTTTACAATCGTTGGTTCCTTTTCTTGAAATGTTCATTTTTGGTATTGCACTGTCTGTAATTCAGACCTTAATGTTTGTATAGAGAACAAGAATGCTACTGAGATTTGCAGGGTGTGTTACCTGGTAAAGCGTGTAACAGAAGTGCATCGGCGAATGTGGCGGCTGTTTAAATGTGTACAAATAAAGTTCTAGGTCTTCTAGTAACTAGAACATTTCGGCCTGGGAAGAGGAGTGGGTCATTTATCTATTTAGGGCACTGGTAGCTTGTAACCCGTATCTGTGTGGGTATGGATGATGAGTTGAAGAGGTACAATCTACACACACAATTGTATTTGGGTTCTGTTCGTTGATACGGTATTGGTCGCAAATATTTTCATTCGGTTTGTTTGGAAACCAAAAGTATTGACATCCTGGATAATGAAATCCCTTACTTGTTATGTCACAAACTGATTTAGTGCAAGGTGTTTGGTTTCTCTTTCTTTAAGGATCACCATTAACAGTAAGTCTCTGTTTGAAAAGAAGTTACTTATTTGATTTGCAAAAGCAGTTTTCTGCACCTGCTATGATAAATTGGCTGGTTAGATGTAGCACATGGCCGGGATAAATAAATCCGTAAATAAAATTAACTACGATTTTAAAGTTTTTAAAATTATTCTGTCTACTTGATTTTTAATTATCTCCATCACGTGCTATCCGTTAGTGACAGTTTGTTCTTGTGTTGCAGGTACGCTTGGACGCTGTGGGTGCCTCAGCGTCGCTGAATCACTGGTATTATCCGCTAGCTGCTCCTCTTTGTTACCCTGAGAAAGAAAGTAAAAACACGAGAAGTTCCGCGAAGGCTCTGAACCCGTTAGCTAGCATCAGAGACACTTCTCGCTTTCTGTGCAGCCCGATGGGGAAGAGCCGCATGATTCAACGCTTCCACTTGGGCATTGCGCCCAACGCAGCGACCATTAAGCTCTAAACTTCAGAGAGTTCTCCCGCCGGATGTGTTCGTGCCTACGTAACGAAATGAGTGTCGCAGTCTCTGATGTTCGGAAACGTGGTTATCATTCAGGGAAAATGAACCTGGAGTGATGTCTTACTTCGCTGTTTCTGTTGCCATATTTCTGACGCTTTCTACAAGGAAAACAAATGTTGAAACGTATTCATTCCCTTCGGTATCAAGAGCTTTTTTCTTATCTTGAGGTTAAGGACCACTTTTTGTCTATAGTTGCTTTCAGATAAAAATGTTTTGGAAAAAAATCCTGTCTTGAGCAAACACAATTTTCTTCTTTCTACCCCATAAATCTCTCGGTAAACTTATGCACATGCGTTATTCGTGTAGACTAATATTTCGTAAACAGTGATAGATTGTGTGTTTACGAGTAATGTTTCATAGAGGCATGACAACGTGGAAACCGCAAAGTTGCGGATGACACACTGTACAAAAATATAAACTTTACTGCAGGCGGCAGATAGCTGTACGTACGTCAGTATGTGCTGAATCGTCCTGGCAGATTGAAACTGCCGGACCATGACTTGGACCCGGAACCCTTCCTTTCATGGGCAAGTTCTCTGCCGAGTGACTATTCCAGCACGATTAACGACCCATCTTCACAACTTTACCTCCTACAGTGGTTCTTTTCCTGCCTCTCAAAGGCAGAGGTCTCAGGTTGGAGTCCCTGTCGGCCACACGGTTGTAATCTGCTAGAAAGTTTCAAATCGGCACACAGCACCCTGCAGAATGGAAATCATTCTAGAATTAGTATGTGCTATTCATTATGAAAACTAAACCACCGACAATGCTGAAATTTCACTGAAACATGTGTGGCCGAAAGAAGAGTAATTTTGCTTGTTGAAGGAAAGTTTTTTTTTTTTCACAGTGGTTCTTTTTTCTCAGTGCGCCACGTACTAATTATTGTGTGATGTTCGGCTGTGTCACCAAAAGCTAAAGGTGGCGTCTTCACGTCCAGTCAAGTGTGTACGTCTCGTCGACATTTGGGAAGTAAGAGCACTCATAGAACAATGGGCCCCGAGAGCAGTTCTCACACGGCTGCGTAATCTTCCGCTGTGTACCGACGACTATTGTTCCTGGTTATCAGGGTGATCGCCCCCATACGGGAAATGTTTACCGTGCTCTGAGACGCAGCTGTCTACTAGAGTTCTGTCCTGGACAATTTTTGACGTAATGTCACGAGAAGAAAGTGGAACACGTTTGGACAATTGACTTCAGTTGTTCACTTGGTTCTCTCCATAATGCTCAGACATTCGGCAGAGCACACTAAAGAGCTACAACATTTGGACTGCTAGCTCTGTAGAATGAATACCTTTGGCGAACTTGTGCTCCGTTTCTAAAGGCCACGTCGTCGGCGGGCGATTTCCTGTCTAAGCGCAAGGACTTCCCCACGCAGTATCCATCTGCGCACACACATTCAAACAATTTTGCTCAGACTCCGGACTTTATGCAGTTGTTAAATTTGCGCAAATTCCAGTTAAAAATATATAGCTGAAACACGAATGTGCATACTGTTGTTTACTGCTACGGAGAAATGAGGCGGTAATTATCGCCACCATTAATTCTTGTCCATTGAGCTAACTTGTGACCGGAGATTAAAAAAATAGTTTATCTAATTCAACAAATTTACGTAAGAAATTTGATTATATATATACGAGGCCTATGGCGGGTTTTCAATGACAGTTTGTTATTTAGCAGAAACAAAATGTTTCTTGTTCAGTTCCTTTCCGCTTTTAAAATACTAAATTGCAACAGTCATCTCTCATTTTTCCTCGTGCACCATTTATCGGTAATTTCCTTTCTTTGTTAACAGTGCCTTCCTAGGAAGTAACGAATATGGTTGCTATCGTTGTATCGTAGGAAAGTACATGAATAGATGCACTAACTAAGATATTATTCAGAATTTTTTAATTACTTCAACCTTTTTATGATCCTTAGAGTTCCCTTTTGACACACAGATCCTTTTTATGTGCACGCGACAGTGAGAATCCGCTGGGGAATGCAGGTGTGCGGTGGACAGGCGGTGTGCGATGGTTGCTACGAGAGAAAACTTGCCTCCTCAATTTAGCTATTCAGGCCGGTGTCCTGCCCCCTCCTGGGTGAATAGGGCTCCTGACGAACAGCAGCGCCGAAATGGATCTCGCATCCTAATTGACGCAATGAGAGAGTGAATGGATGGAACAGACAGACGTTCCCGAAAGGAGCACTCGGGGCTCGGTGGCCATTTAGGAGTCAGCACGCGTGGCTGGTTGCTGCTGGACAGCCCTGGCAGTTGCTGCTACCTGACACTTGTCTTCCGTACGATTCAATGTTGAAGCTTACTATTCCGGTGCCGTCGTACCAGCTACCTGCTGCAAAGGATACATTTATTAGTTACTTGCAAAAATACGGCAACTTGTGTTAAATTATTTTGTGCCAACGTGCGATTCGCTTATCACTCATCTTCAGTTGGCGTAATATTGTTGTACAGGGTGTATTAGGTATAGATACAAATATACAAATATTGTTACCATTGGTGCCTTAATATGTACCCACGTCAATGAGTTACGAGGGTCAGTCAAAAAGTAATGCCTCCTATTTTTTTTTCTACGTTTAATTGTCAGGAAATTTAAATGCAATTACATAGGTTGAAAACCACAACATTGAGGATCATTTTGTCATTTTTCAATGTAATCTCCGCCCATCTCTACAGTTTTGGTCCATCTTTGAACAAGGGCATGTATCCCAGCACGGTAAAAATCACAGCTCTGCTTCCTAAGCCATTGACGCACGGATGTATTGACGGCCTCCTCATCTTCAAAATGAATCCCACGATGAGCTTCTTTTAGTGGCCCGAACAGATGGAAGTCTGATGGTGCCAGGTCAGGGCTGTATGGGGGATGAGGCAAAACTTCCCATCTAATTTTGACAATCTCGTCAGAGGTGTGACGACTGGTGTGTGGTCTTGCATTGTCATGCAAAAGAAGAACATCTGCCATTGATTTTGTTGGGCGAACTCGCTGAAGACGTGCTTTAAGTTTTTTGAGGGTTGTGACGTATTGAACAGAATTTATTGTGCATCCCTGCTCCAAAAAATCAACCAGAATCACACCCTCTGTATCCCAGAAAACTGTTGCCATAACTTTCCCTGCCGATCGCACAGTTTTGAATTTTTTCTTCCTCGGCGAGCTTGTGTGACGCCAGTCCATTGACTGCCTCTTTGATTCGGGTTCAAAAAAATGCACCCATGTTTCGTCCCCGGTCACAATTTTTTTCAGAAACTCATCTCCCTCCAAACGGAAGCGCTGCAAGTGTTGGGAGGCTATTGTTTTCCTTGCCTCTTTATTCTGATCGGTTAACATTCTTGGAACCCACCGTGCACAAACTTTTGAGTACCCCAATTGTTTAATAATCGTGATCACACTGCCTTTACTAAGAGAAATAATGCGACACACTTCATCTGCAGTCACCCGACGGTCACGGTCACGAATGATGTCATCAACTTGCTGAATGTTGTGTGGAGTCACTGCACTCACCGGCCTGCCGCTCCGCTTTTCGTCAGTCAACGGTGTTTGCCCTTCAGCTTCCTTACAACGACGAACCCATCGTCTAACAGTGCTGACATCCACTGTCACAACACCATACACCTTCTTCAGTCTTTCATGAATGCGTATGGGCGTTTCACCTTCTGCATTCAAGAATTCAATCACACAACGCTGTCTCAAACGAACATCGATGTCGGCCATCTTACAAACTTCTGCTGTGCTGCCACCTGTTGACACAGAAAGTTACTACTGCAGTGGATTGCAGAAGAAGGTTTGAGGAATGGCGCCAAATTCAAATTTTTCACTTAACTTAATTTTTTTAAGTAGAAAAAAAATGGGAGGCATTACTTTTTGACCGACCCTCGTAGTTTCTTTTTTCTCCGCTCCTAATAGTTTTCGCGCAAACACACCGGCACAATTCACTGCTGGGTGTTCTTTGCTACGTCGTAACTGTGCCAAAAAAGCAGTTTATGCTTATTAGTGCAGACAATCCGTTTTTCGTCCAAACGTCCACACTTCAATAGCTGACCTGCTGCCCAGGGGAAAATAAGCATTAATGACTTGCTTGTGCCACATACGCATGGAACTACTAACGAACCTAAAAACATACTACTCGTGATAGGTATAACTATTAGTCTGCAGATGAAGTAAATACGTACGTAGTGTTCTTCAGTACACTGTCCTGTGTCATCTAAAGCACTATCTGCGCATATAGACCTCACCCAGATGGCAGTTATAAGAGTCGAGGGGGCACGAAAGAGGAGCACTGGTTGAGAAGGGAGGGAGACAGGGTTGTAGCCTCTCCCCGATGTTATTCAATCTGCATATTGAGCAATCAGTAAAGGAAACAAAAGAAATATTTGGAGTAGGAATTAAAATCTATGGAGAAGAAGTAAAACTTGTAAGTTTTCCGAAGACATTGTAATTCTGTCAGAGACAGCGAAGGACCTGGTAGAGCAGCTGAAGGGAATTGACAATGTCTTGATAGGAAGATATAAGATGAACATCAGCAAAAGCAAAATGAGGGTAATGGAATGTACTACAGTTGAATCAGGTGATGCTGAGGGAATTAGTTAAGGAAATGAGACACTTGAAGTAGTAGATGAGTTGCTATTTGGGAAGGAAAATGACTGATGATAGTCTAAATTGAGAGGATGTAAAATGTAGACTGGCAATGACAAGAAAAGCGTTGCTGAACAGCAGAAATTTATAGATTTAAGTGAGTATAGATTTAAGTGTCAGGAAGTCTCTTCTAAAAGTATTTTTATGGCGTGTAGCCATGTATGGAAGTGAAACACGGGCGATAACTAGTTTGTACAAGAAGAGAACAGAAGCTTTCGAAATGGGGTGCTACATAAGCGTGCTGAATATTTTATGGGTAGATCACGTAACTAATGAGGAGGTACAGAATAGAATTGGGAGAAGAGGAATTTGTGGCACAACTTGACTAGAAGAAGAGATCGGTTGGTAGGACACGTTCTGATGCATTAAGGTATCACCAATTTAGTATTGGAGGGCAGCGTGGAGGGTAAAATTCGTAGAAGGAGACAAAGAGACGATTACAGTAAGCAGATTCAGAAGGATGTAGGTCGCAGTAGTTATTCGGAGACGAAGAAGCTTGCACAGGATAGAGTAGCATGGAGAGCTGCATCAAGCCAGTCTCTGGACTGAAGTCCACAAGAACATACCTTTAACACACTGTGTATTGTATTAATGGATTCTTCCGTTGCTGTTTGATGAACCAGTTCCACATTTTTCTGTTGTTACCAACCTTCCCCAGCTTTGCACGAGCAGCATATGTATCTACAGCCGGACGACTTGTCTGGTTCATCGGTGATACGTTATGTAAAGAAACCTTCCTCGTAAATTAGTCTGTTAGTGGAAACAGTATCAAAGTCCCTAGAGTATTTCCTAAGATTCGTCTTCACTTAAAGCCAGAAAAATACACTGCGGGCCTTTAATTTCTAATATGTGTAGATATAGATGTGTATAGATTCTGGTGAAACTTAGCTGCTCTCTGGAGTTCCGGTGGTTGCTACTCTAGTCCTTTACCCGACGTAAATCGCCGCCTCTGTTGCTAATAGCTCCCATCGTTACCACGCGATGTCACTTCAAACATTTAATTATGGAACAGGCAACAGTATGTACTCTATACACGCATCATTACTATAATTATAAATTATGTACACAAATCTTCCTCGTGAACCATTCTAAGTGGAAGCCGTATTAGGATGCCTACAACAGCTTTTGAGATTAGTCGAAACACACAGACAGAAACGGCGGGTTGGGAGGACTTTAATATGTGTATATTATTATTATTATTATTATTATTACTATTCTCTATTCATAAATATGCAAATACACAAAATAGAATCAAACCAGGAAATGCAAGAATTAGACTGGAAAACTATAATATCTCTTGTCCGCATTCATAGTACATGTTATCATCATTAAAGTCTCATTTCATTCATGTGTTTTGGATCTTCCCGGTCTAGACTGCAATCTGTTTAGGGACTTGAATACCAACAAGCTTTCTTCTTGTTCAGAAACAACAGCCGAGTCCTTTTCAGGGCCACAGTTGACTATATTTATCTATAAAAAATAGAAATTGTAGCAACCAATCAGATTGCAGTGTTATTAAATTGGCGCAATTTCTCACGAAAAATGTAGCGTCTGTAGTTTGTACAAGACTCCAGTTCCTGAAGTCGTGCACCAATTACTGTGTCTTCGTTGAGCTGTGATGTGAAGCGTGAGTGTAGACCTTGTATCTCACAGAGGCAGAAATGTTCCACGTTCAGCGATGACCTAACTCAGTCGTCTGTTCCTTCAGACGTCTTGTATGTTTGATAATAGTGGCCTTACCGTAAGTCTTCATAAATAGTGTCGATCTGAAAGCGAATCTCGGCTATTGTCACACTACTGTTGTCTACCCAGTTCTCGTGACACTTTGGCTTCGGGCAGGCAGCAGAGCCGTCTAGACTGCGCAGTGTCGGTACGACATGGAACAAAGGCAGATGTGTGTAGCAGCGGTCGCTAGTGAGCGGGCGGGCGGCTGTGGCGGTTTCCTGTGGCTAACAAGCGGGGGCGGCAGGGATACGCCCACCGCTCATTGTCGCAGCCTCACACACCTGGCTCCGCCGACCACCGGCCACACCTGCTGCGCGCTGCGTCTGCTGCTTGTCGGACACAGACATTTGCAGTCGCTTCAGTCTGAGAAAAATGTAGCGAGGAAAGCTAGTGGTAAAGGTGAAACGTGGACACCCGTAAGCCGCCCTCAAACGGGACTCTTACAAACGCTCTATGCTTAGTGCACGTTCAGAAACGAGGTGGAATATCACACAGAACGTGGTAGTCTCCGTGATTTGCTACCACACATCATGCTTAATAAAGTGTAAGCCTTAATAGAGCTAACGTAGGAGTTTCACGCTCGGCTATTGCCCATATTATAACCATGTTTTCCCGTCTGTATTATATCTAATGAAGGGGTACTGAATAGAATTGGATAGAAAAGAAATTTGCGGCACCACCTGACTAGAAAAAAAGGATAGGTAAATGGCACACATTCTGAAGATAGGGATCACCAATTTAGTGTTGGAGGGAAGTGTGTGGGGTAAAACATGGAGGGTGACAAAGAGATGAACACAGTAAGCAGATTCAGGATGATGTAGGTTGCAGTAGTTATTCGGAGATGAAGAGGCTTGGACAGGATAGAGTAGCATGGAGAGGTCTATCGAACCAGTCTTAGGACTGAAGACCGCTACAGCAACATAGTATACGTTCGAAGGTCGGAACTTCAATAGTGGCAACTATTTATTTACAACCTACACAAAAGAGTTTCGAAGTTTCAATGTCAGTCAACGTAACCACCGGCATTGTGGTAGCCGTAAGATAGGCTTATCAGCGCCATTTCACTTGATAGTTCGAGTGGAGCAGTCTGTTGTCCGAAGAATATCTGTAACAGTCCCGAAGCGAATGTTGTAATGCTTACTTCAATTCAGGAGTCAAGGGGAAGTCACAAGGGCTTAAGTCCGGGGAGTGTGATGAGTGATAAGTACTTCTAAGCTCCATCGATAGAATGATCAGTCACAGCTTGCTGATTGCAGTCTGAGTTCGGAAGGTGAACAGCTTAGAGAAAGAAGCGGCGGCACTTCCTACAGGAAACACAATTTTGCATGACAATGCTCGGGCGCATACGGCGCAAATGGTAAATAATTTTTTTCGATCGGTGGGGCTGAAGTGCTGTTTTGTCCACCACTCTCCCGGGACTTCGGCCATTGTGGCCAACGTGATTCCTAAATTGAAGGAAACACTTCGTGGTATTAGGTTCAGCGCTGTTATAGAAATTCGTCGCGCAGTTGACCGTTGCACTCGAACTATCAACACAAGTGGCAGTGCTAAGGGTGTCCCACGACTTCCACATCGTTGACAAGTGATGATCGCCCTGAACCTTGAAACATGTCTGTATTTCGTACAAGTTGAAAATAAATCGTTACCACTGTTGAAGTTCGGACCCTCGTAAGTAAAAACATCAACATTCATTATCATATCACAAGATAAAAAACAAAAGTTCCATGTCCAGTCGGTAAGAACATTACAAGTATTTTGACACAAGTAACATAAAAATTGTCGCTTCTGCGCATAACTGTAAAGGCATCTACTCCGCAGCTAAATTTACTTGCTGCAGTATTACTGCTATATTTACGTTACTTCGTTTAACTGTGTTGTGCGGGCCACCTCTAGTCTAGTAGGGTAACCGGACTTGGTTACAAATTTAAAGTTTTTCTTACTGGGAATTCTCACTTCAGTAATTCTGTTGGAACTCACGTGGCCTGCATGCTGGACGGAAGCCTCATTTCAGCATAAAGTTCTTTATTCCGGTAAACTGCTGAACATTACCTTCCTGCGGCACATCTGACTAGTGGTTATTCAAAGAAGCATCATGAGCTAGCCGCGGGACGCTATCGGAGTGTGCGTCCGTCGAAAGGCGTTTGTTCTCGCTCGTTCCAGCTGTCTGTAAAGTTCGATGTTTCTTCTTTCCTCCTCTCCCCTAAAGGTTTTCGTACTCTGTTCCGTCACTGATCGACACGTACTGTGGCCATACTTTCTGGTATCCAGTTTGTTCACCAACCCCATAGGACGCCCATCTGTAATTCGTACTGCACAATGTAGTCACATATTACTTGTTACTCGGTGCCCACAATTCCTGACAACCATGGAGGCACATATACAGAGTGTATAGAGACGGGGAGGTGCCGCACGTTTGTGGACACATTCATAGACAGTATTAATAAAGGAACTATGTATTCCACAGCCTGGAAATATTTTTGGATAAATGAATTAAGACGTGAATAAATACTAAATTGCGAATCAGGCAATAACTAGGACGACAATCTTGCAATGCAGTGGTCTATGTTCTGTGGCGTTCCTGTATTGTACATAATATCTAATATTACTGAACTTCATTATTTTAAAACAATAAAAAAGTGACAGGATCTTCTAGAAAATATTAAGGTGAATAAAAAATATACTCTGACAACAGACATGAACATGAAACCCTTCATACCACAGCTCGCGCCTCTCTCCACTGCGCTGTAGTCAGCACATGGCAGTTCCAGTTGTGTCTTTGCTCATACCGTGTCCTTAAGGCTTTAGACATTATTGTGTGTTCAACTGAAACGAAGGTTTTTTGGTGATTCTTTAATCCGCGAATGCCACGAAATGGCATTCTTTTATAGCACGCACGTTGTAATGCTGATACCAACTAGGGGAACGCATCAACAACCAATATGATGCTGTTTCCCGCAACATTACTGTAACCGATCGTACCAAAAATGACGCTTTTTCGTTGCAGTCAATGTGTCGCTGGTTAGAAACACCATTATTCATACTTTTATAAAGCTTGATATGGTTACGAATGTGGAACAGCGATCTTACATTTTAATATAACCTTTCTTTGTTTAGATCGTCAGTTTTAAAATATTTCCCCTTTGGCTTGTCTCAATAGACAAAAAAATATTTTTCATGAAATTCTATCTAGTTACAGTAAGTGCAACATCAAAAGAACGGGTAGTGTTAGAGAACTTATCATAAATAATCGTTACAGATTGTAACACGTCACGTATTATACGTTCAAGTGTGTAATAATAAAACTACTGCGTGTTTCCTGATCAGCTGTTTAAGATACAAATAGGCGTACATGTGGTATAGGGTATATTTATATAATAAAATTTATCTTATTAAAACAGCGTTCAGCCTTATACAAAAGGATATTGGCAGACATAGAACGTACATCTCCATCGACCCTCCGCAAGCTCCCGTAAGGTGAGTGGTGGAGGGCACCCTGTAGCTATACTTGTCATTTCCCCTCGTGTTCCACCCGCAAATGGAACGAGGGAAAAACGACTATCTGTACGCCTCTGTATGAGCCATGATTTCTAGTATCTAATCTTTATGGTCCTTACGCGCGATGTATGGGACGGAAGAATCGTTCGGCAGTCATTTTGAAATGCAGGTTCTCTAAATTTTCTCATTAGTGTTTCTCGAAAACACCACCACCTTCCCTCCAGGGGTTCCCATTTGACTTCCAAATGCATCTCTGTAACGCTTACGTGTTGTTCGAATCTAGCAACCCCCTTCCCCCTGAATGCTTTGATATATTCCTTCAATCAGACGTGGTACAGATCCCAAACACTCAAACAGAACTCAAGAATAGGTCGCACTAGCGTCCTATATGCTGTCTCCTTGAAGGTGAACCATTATTTCGTAAAATTCTCCCATTAAACCGAAGTCAACAATTTGCCTTCCCTACCACAGTTTTCACATACTCGTTGCACCGCATGTCTTTCCAATGTTACGCCCAGATATTTAAACGACTTGACTGTGTCAAACTGAACACCAGCAATGCTGCATTCGTTGAGAACAGGTTTGTGCTTCATAATCATCCGCATTAACTTACATATTTTCACATTTAGGGCTAGCTGCCATTCATCACACCGACTGGAAATTATGTCTAAGTCGTCTCGTATCTTCCTGCAGCCACTCAACGTCGGCATCTTACCGTACATCACGGCATCATCAGCAAACAACCGCACACTGCTACCCACCCTGTCAGCCAAATCATTTATGGAAATACAGAACAAGAGCAGTTCTGTCTCACTTCCCTGGGGCACTCCTGACGATACCCTTGTCTGTGATGAACACTTTCCGTCGAGGACAGCATACCGAGTTCTATTATTTAAGAAGTCCTTCTAGCGACTCGCATATCTGTGAACGTTTTCGAAACGCTCGTACCTTCGTTGACAGCCATGGGGCACAGAGTCAGATGCTTTCTGGAAATCTAAAAATATGGAATCTGCCTGTTGCCCTTCATCCATAGTTCACAATATATCATGTGAGAAAAGGCACGCTGAGTTTCGCACAGACAATGCTTTCTAAAACAATGCTAATTTGTGGACATAAGCTGCTTAGCCTCAAATTTTATTGTCTTCAAACTGAGAATGTGTTCAGGGATTCGGCAGCAAATAGAAGTTAGCGATATTGGTATGTAATTTTAGGGTCTGTTCTTTTACTTTTCTTATATATTGGAGTCACCTTCGCTTTTTTCCAGTCGCTTGGGGGACTGTGCTGGGGGAAAATTCACGATACATGTAAACTAGGTAAGGGGCCAATACCGTAAAGTACTCTGTAAAATTGAACTGGGATTCCGTCCGGACCTCGAGTTCTGTTTTCAAATCTTTAAGTGGTTTCTCTGCGCCAGGTATGTTCATTTCTACGTCGTCCATACGGGAATCTGTCTGATGGTCAAATGTCGATATGTTTGTATGGTTCTCCTGCCTGAACGATTTCTTGAACGTGGAATTTATAACTTCGGGTTTCGTTTTATCATCTTCCACAGCCACACCAGACTTTCCAACTAGGGGCTTAGACCCGCTTAGCCATTTTGCATACGACCAGAATTTTGTCGAGTTCTCTGCCAGATTGTTTGCTAAGATGTGACGGTGGTAGTTGTTGCATGTTTCGTGCATAGATCTTTTCGCAGACGCACGGATCTCTCTTAACCTTTGCTTCTCGTTGTTCGTGCATCCCTTTTGAAACTAGAGTGCAACAGGCTCTGTTTCGTCAGTAACACGCAAGTGCTACAAACAGCAACTAAAAGAAGATCGCCCGACATGTGGAGCTAATTTAAATCTCTTAGTAGCAAAGAGTGCTCTCCAGAACATATTTTAATTGAACAGTGCGGGAGTAATAAGTAGCAGTTTTTGACATTTTTGAAGAGCTATTATAGTGGTCTTACACCTTGATGTGGGTTGTTGTAATATGATACAATGACACGCAGAAACGAACAGGTATGACGCTGGCTGCCTCATGTTAAGGTGGGAAGACGGCCAGATGCTTCCGCAGCGGGCCTGGTGCACTCCTATACAGCGCGTCCGCGACTGACGACACAGCGCGCTTGAAAAAATGAGATTCCTGATGGCACACCGCACCATCTCTGCACTTCTGTGTTTTGCATTTTGTTTGTTAAATTACCCCGTAATTTAGTGACGTAAAATGAACTTTTTGACGATACAACTTAGGTTTTTTCTGGCCCTTAAATTTTACTTTTGAAATTTCTAACGTCTTCAATTATTGATTAACGCCTGCTCGTTAGACATAGTCTTTCATCTTCTAATATTCTTTCCCCACATTATATTATTTGCAGTGTTGAATTCTTTTACTATTATAAGTTAACCTGCCAACCTTCTTTTGTATATTGTTTAACTTCGTTTTAATATGATAAATATCTATATAATTGTGCGAACAGTGGTGCCCTGTAGTTTTATGACTCATTACTTCAGTGTACAACACGTGACATGTTACACTCTGTAAAGATATTTGATGGTACGTTCTTTGTCACTAGCTTTCTTTTTATGTTGTACTTATTGCAAGTAAATAATTTTTTATCAAACATATTTTTTACCTGTTTTGGATCTGTTGGCGATTGCTAAGGCAATCGAAACCGGCCATATCATTTTATAAACTCCCAATCCAGACAAATAAAGGTTGTATTATTCCCGGTGATCAAAAAGTCAGTATAAATTTGAAAACTTAATAAACCATGGAATAATGTAGATAGATAGGTAAAAATTGCCACACATGCTTGGAATGACATGAGGTTTATTAGAATCACCCCATATTGCTAGACGCTTGAAAGATCTCTTGCGCGCGTCGTTTAGTGATGATCGTGTGCTCAGCCGCCACTTTCGTCATGCTTGGCCTCCCAGGTCCCCAGACCTCAGTCCTTGCGATTAATGGCTTTGGGGTTACCTGAAGTCGCAAGTGTATCGTGATCGACCGACATCTCTAGGGATGCTGAAAGACAACATCCGATGCCAATGCCTCACCATTACTCCGGACATGCTTTAGAGTGCTGTTCACAACATTATTCCTCGACTACAGCTATTGTTGAGGAATGATGGTGAACATACTGAGTATTTCCTGTAAAGATCATCATCTTTGCTTTATCTTAGTTTGTTATGCTAATTACTGCTATTCTGATCAGATGAAGCGCCATCTGTCGGACATTTTTTGAACTTTTGTATTTTTATTGTTTTGATAAAACCCCATGTCATTCCAAGCATGTGTGTCAATTTATACGTCTCTATCTACATGACTCCGCGATTTATTCAGTTTTTAAATTTATACTAACTTTTTGATCACGCGGTATATTCATAAAATAAAAGGTACGCCATAAAAAACATCAGATACAGGCTGCAGCTGCAGATAATGTAGTCCAATATAACGCCTTATGTGTCCCACTTGTGGCCCAAGTGCGATCTTGCACCTCATTGCCCATGTTCCGTTCCACGAGGTGAAGATCTTAACTGCCTTACTGTGCCTTTCACTCTCGCATATGTCTGGAACGTGAAATTGGCTGTTCAGACGTCACGATACTCTAGAAAATTGTCCTCGTTCACTTCCACGCCCCGTATGAGGACGGCGTATATCCCTGAAAAGTCATTCACACCGCCTGTTTGCGATAAATGGGCCCGGGGGGAGGGGGGTGGGCGGCAGTGTTTGCAGAAGTGGGTGGCTATCGCCTCAAGACGGAGAGAGTGACGTGGTAGACGGTTGGGCATTGTGCGGCAGAACTTGGCGGCAGATTATCCCGGTCCGAAGGAAGAGGGAGGCAGCCACGGGCGCCACACCAACGCTGGTCGAACAGCTCACTGGAGAACAATGCGGGTGAGCCGAGCCAAGGACGGTGCCGTTCCGCGGTTGGCGGGCTGGCGGCTGGCGGCGGCGACCGCGACCGCGTCGTGGCTCGTCTAGCCTTGCACCACCACTCGCACACCTGGTCTCTGCTCCGAGTTAATCGATAATACTCGGAACAGGCGTGGAGAGAGCGCGCGGAATTACTTGTCCCGTACCTGCGCAGGCGGCGCGAAAGCGCGGCGGACAGTGGCTGTAGTGACAGGTCCGTTGTCAGCGACCACCGTTCGGTTGTGGATGTGCAGTCCAGTGTCGAATCGTAAGCACAAACACATATATCTGGTAAAACGTAACCTACAGTTAGCGAATTTTCTAAGTATCCCATTAATAGGTTAATACCTCCAAGAATTCGACAAATACGAACGTTCAAAGTCGGTACTTTCTGGGTAGAGTGCCGAAAGAGAAATAGTCACTTAACAGGCGATCAACCAAAGGAAAACGAGTCCGATAATATGCAGATACCATAAAACGAAAAAGAGGTGAAAAGGTAAAGTAATGGACAGTGTTCCTTCTTAAGGTACTGACAATCTGTTTAAAATAAAGAACAGTTTCCACGTTGAAATTACACTCCTGACCATTAAAATTGCTACACCAAGAAGAAATGCAGGTGATAAACGGGTATTCACTGGACAGATATATTATACTAGAACTGACATGTGATTACATTTTCACGCTATTTGGGTGCATAGATCCTGAGAAATCGGTACTCAGAACAATCACCTCTGACCGTAATAACGCCTGGGCATTGAGTCAAACAGAGCTTGGATGGTGTGTACAGGTACAGCTGCACATGCAGCTTCAACAAGATACCACGGGTCAACAAGAGTAGTGACTGGCGTGTTGCGACGAGCCAGTTGCCAAACACGGATGCGACCATCATGATGCTGTAAACAGAACCTGGATTCATCCGAAAAAATGACGTTTTCCCATTCGTGCACCCGGGTTCGTCGTTGAGTACACCATCGCAGGCGCTGCTGTCTGCGATGCAGCGTCAAGGGTAACCGCAGCTGTGATCTCCGAGCTGATAGTGCATGCTGCTGCAAACGTCGTCGAAATGTTCGTGCAGATGGTTGTTGTCTTGCAAACGTCTCCATCTGTTGACTCAGGGATCGAGACGTGGCTGCACGATCCGTTACAGCCATGCGGACAAGATGCCTGTCATCTCTACTGCTAGTGATACGAGGCCGTTGGGATTCAGCATGGCGTTCCGTAATACCCTCCTGAACCCAGCGATCCCATATTCTGCTAACAGTCATTGTATCTCGACCAACGCGTTCAGCAATGTCGCGATACGACAAACCGCAATCGCCATATGCTACAATCCGACCTTTATCAAAGTCGGAAACGTGATGGTAGGCATTTCTCCTTCTTAGACGAGGCATCACAACAACGTATCACCAGGCAACGCCGGTCAACAGTTGTTTGTGTATGAGAAATCGGTTGGAAACTATCCTCATGTGAGCACGTTGTGGGTGTCGCCACCGGCGCCAGCCTTGTGTGAATGCTCTGGAAAGATAAACATTTTCATATCACAGCATCTTCTTCCTGTCGGTTAAATTTCGCGTCTGTAGCACGTCATCTTCGTGGTGTAGCAATTGTAATGGCCAATAGTGTAGTTTGATCCCCTGGCAAGCTGTTCGGGAATATTGCCTGGAAATAAAATTATCTACCTCCATGTCGTTGTGAAGTAGTGAAGCATTGTAGGGTACTTCTGTCCCCCTTTCTCTCTATTCCCTTACTGTGCAATCGCCGTGCGGTTTGAAGCGCCTTGTGACGGATTGCGCGGCCTATTCCACCGGAGATTCGAGTCCTCCCTCGGACATGGGTGCGTGTGTTGTCCTTACTGTAAGTTAGTTTAAGTAGTGTGTAACACACACACACATATATATATATATATATATATATATATATATATATATATATATATATATATATATATATATATATATATATATATATATATTTTAGTGCGATCCGAATATCTAGCGGGTCCTGTATCCACCTCAGGCAGAGTGTTGGGTACGGCGCTGCTTCCTCCAATGCATAGTGTACGTCTGCCAATAGTGTGGACAGCCACCATACAGAGCGCTGTCAACCGCGGACTAAATTTTTTCCGCTTTGTACTGGCGTATGGAAACTCTTCCGCCGAGAGGCCCAAAACACTACACGTCAGGGGCAATCGGACATTCGCGATACGGCAGTTCAGTGCCTGGAGTCAGCTCTGTGCAGTATTCCGAAGAATGCCTTCCGGCATAGTAGTTGGTGCTTACGGAGAAGTAGCGCTGTTAACACAGTGTCTCCAGTGTTACATTCAGTTGTAGAGACACCATATAAAATGCCAAGAGATAGCAAAACTATTTAGATATCATTGTATTACGTTTCGGACATCAACTGCCACGCTTCAAATTGTATCATAAACGTAATAAATGTTGTTCCATACTTCTGTCATAGAGCAGCCGTGTCTGACAAGTGTTCCATTATCGTAGCGTACGATGGCTTTCTATATGCAACTATAACAAGGAGACGTGTTACAGTTACTGCGGGTGTTCGGGCTGAATATTAATAATAGCATTCAGCTACTACTTTCACAACACACAGTTTTTCTCCTTCGTTTACCTCTTCTGGTAAAGATTTAAAGGCTTTGCATATTATGATATGTACCTTATTAGAAGAACTTTTTCCATACCTACCGTACCCGAACATTGTTTTGCCGCGCTACCTACTGAAGACACAACAACGAGAACGCTGGACGTGTGTAAGTCGGCAGGCGACACTCAGTTGAGGCGACCACTCCTTCGGACAGTGGGGGGTACTCCCCCAGCGCTCACGAGGGAGCATTTCTGCCAAATGTGACGCTATTTTACGCGAACTCTACCTAACTTTTCTATACAAACGCCTTAAACTCGTATAAATGTCACACACATTGTTATTTTTTAATTTATTTACAGTGCGTTATAACGTATGAAGTAGTATTTGATTTGATTTAACCAGTTATGCAAAACAGCAGTGCTCTTTGCCCCTGTTGCCTGCAGTTTATTGTCTATGGTCCCTCCCTACCATTTCAGTAGAGCCGACCAGTACCTTCGACTAGATCTCTCCTGGCCACAGTTTCTTCACAAATTATTGACCCAAATAAGTTTGTCTTTTGGCCTCCAGTGCTTGCCCTCTTTCTCGATTTTCATCCCGTGCAATTAACTAGAATATTAGAATAGGCCATGTATCTGTCTCATCATTGTATTTCCAAATAAACTTTGGGTTAAATAATAATAACGTTACGGTTACAAATAAAGCAGTTACTAATACTACTGCTAATACTAATATCGTCACTGTCGACATTGGTACCACAATTTTCATTTCTAGTGCAACTGTGATGGATACTCACATAAAACTGTCCGTCCTATCGTACGAAAAGGGTCACTCTCTCGTGACAGAGTTCTCACAATCATCGCTGAGTGCCTCCGCTGTCCCTAGGTGCACTGCTGGCTCCCTGGACACAAAAGAGGACGTTGCGAAGGTCTCTGAATGCTGTATAACTCCCGTTCTTTCCACAGCCATCACCTCAGCCCCTGCTTATACTGGACAGTCACCTGGTTCTAGGGGGAGCTGCCGTATCCAGCCCTCGCCGCTGGACGACTTGAGTCACACTCATAGTGCTGTGAGCAGTGTGAGAGTTACTTTAGTAGTAAAGTGGTTAGGTTCTGTAGCAAGTGGCACGTCAGTCACAAAATAATAGTATGGTCTGTGTAAGTCGGAAAGCTTTCGTTGTGCTTCTCGTTGTTGTTGTGGTCTTCAGTCCTGAGACTGGTTTGATGCTACTCTATCCCGTTCAAGCTTCTTCATCTCCCAGTACCTACTGCAACCTACATCCTTCTGAATCTGGTTAGTATATTCATCTCTTGGTCTCCCTCTATGATTTTTACCCTCCACTCTGCCCTCCAATACTACATTGGTGATCCCTTGATGCCTCAGAACATGTCCTACCAACCGATCCTTTCTTCTGGTCAAGTTGTGCCACAAACTTCTCTTCCCCCCAATCCTATTCAATACTTCCACATTAGTTACGTGATCTACCCATCTAATCTTCAGCATTCTTCTGTAGCACCACATTTCGAAAGCTTCTATTCTCTTCTTGTCCAAACTATTTATCGTTCATGTTTCACTTCCATACATCGCTAAACTCCATACAAATACTTTCAGAAAAGACTTCCTGACACTTAAATCTATATTCGATGTTAACAAATTTCTCTTCTTCAGAAAAGCTTCCCTTGCCATTGCCAGTCTACATTTATATCCTCCCTACTTCGACCATCAGTTACTTTGCTCCCCAAATAGCAAAACTCATTTACTACTTTGTGTCTCATTTCGTAATCAAATTCCCTCAGCATCACCCGACTTAATTCGACTCCATTCCATGACCCTAGTTTTGCTTTTCTTGATGTTAATCTTATATCTTCCTTTCAAGACACTGTCCATTCCATTCAACTTCTCTTCCTAGTCCTTTGCTGCTTCTGACAGAATTACAATGTCATTGCTTGTGCTTCTCATTGAAGGTAAAATCTGTTACGTCGTTAGGCCGTGTCATGTTCCTCTTCAGACTTCTTGTTCTCAATCGACGTTTCGACCCAACCCCTTTGCTGGGTCCTCCTCCGAGGACGACGGGGGGCCTGGGTTAGTTCAACAGTGTCGAAGGCCATTGTGGTGTTCACGTACAAAATTAGGGTCTTACTGTATGGTTTGGATATGTGAATCCGCTGCATATCCTCTCATCACTGCAGCGTAATCCAAAACTGATCGAAGCAACAACTTCCAGTCAAATGACGCCGAGGAGTTTCCAGAAGTCGATGTTCAGCAGGATAGAGGCAATTGAGGCAACCCAGCGCTTTTCCCCTTGTGGGAATGATTAACGTAGAGAATGAGGTGAAAGACCGAATGCAAGTGTTAACCCCAAGCAGTTTAAATTTATCGAGAAAAGTATCACGGCACTATCTTCGTTGCCGTGGAAAGATGTTTGTTGTGCTGTAGCTAAAGAAGGCAGCTCAGTGATGCGCATAAACTGATGCCACCCGGCCGGATCATTCTGCCCAAACTGACAGAGCGGAAGAAAGGCTTTCCCCGTGGCCTCCTAAAGGAGCGACGGCCGCTTACGTCAGCCTCGGTAGTCTGAAAGCGTTTATTTTCGGCTTGTGCGTCATTTATCAGGCGCAGTGACAAGCTTTTCTTAGCCTGTGTTGCGTAAGCTGATCTTTAATTTCTGCTTCTTCATGTACTTAAATCTTATTTTTAAAAATTTCAGAGATGTAGCAACATAAAATGATTTTAGCAGGCAGTGAATCCTCGAAATAAGTACACAGTAAAAGTATAAAGTAGCTAATCTGCTGCCTATGTGTGCATAATATGCCTTTATGTCTTTGGAGCAGTCCAAAACGGACAAATTAACACGAAACACAAGCGTTCTTCAAGTTCAGTTTTCATCCTTTATCACTGACTATTTCAAATGCCCAAAGATTAGTATGATCCCCGGTTACCACATGATTTTTGATCAGAGTTTCAAAAATTACAGTCAGTAGAAGAATACTGTTGATTTTTTGTTATATTCGACAACTTATCACTTTAAGTGAAAAGCAGCGAACAATGGACGGACTAAGTTTTCTTTTATTTGGTGTGTCATTTAATACTTTGAAACCGTGAGAGTCAAAAATCTTCCAGTCTTCATTCGATTTCTATGTTTATTATAGGAAATAATAGAAATAATGAACTGAAAATAGGTGATTGCAGAAACCGGTTATTTTGAGTGGGTTTAACAGTCAGGTTAAACTGGCCTGAAAGAAAGCGATATAACCGAAAAAACCGGTTGTTTCAGCGATATCCGGCATTCCTAGTCCTCTCCCTGCGGAGACAGCGACGCTAACTATTCGGTTACGGAGGCGGTCTGGAAGACTCGGTCCTAAAATCATAATCATCGTCATAGACCACAAACCATTTAGGATGGAGGATGGCAAGGGAAAGACCAGGCATCACCTCCAGCATGAGCACGATCCCCTCCTCAGGAATAAAACAAGCGGCCGTGAAGTCCATAATAACACATACCATGATTGCGCAGTAGGGATGGCGGTTATCGCTGGAGCAACCTGTTTCCGATTATATCGGTTTATTTCCACGCCACTTTAAGCTTCTAAAACCGAACAAAATAATCGGTTTTAAAATAACTGATTTTCGGGTTATTGTTATATTGTTTCCCGAAATAGACTTCGAAATCGAAGAGAGACTGGAAATTTTTGACTCAGTTCAAAGATACATAGAATCAGATTATTAAATAAACGGGCAAACAAAACAAAACTTTTTGCGTCCACTGTTTGCTGTTTTTCTCGAGAATTGATAAGTGGTGGAATACTAAAAAAAAACCGCAAGAATTCTCTTGTTGATTGTAAATAAACGGGCGAACAAAACAAAACTTTTTGCGTCCGCTGTTTGCTGTTTTTCTCGAGAGTTGATAAGTGATGGACTACTACAAAAACGCAAGAATTCTCTTGTTGATTGTAATTTTTGAAACACTCTTAAAATCCCTTTGTAATTGAGCGTGGTACTATTATTTTGGCACTACGAGTAATCAGTGCTAAAGGGTGAAAACTAAGGTTGAAAAACTCTTTCGTTTTTATTTGTCCGCCCTCAAAGACTACAAGCAGTTGAAGAGATACTATGTAGTCACAAACAGCAGATTAGCTTATTTATATTTTTTCTGTGTACCATGAATGAATTCTTGTTAAGTTTATTTCTGTTACCATGATTTCCTACTCCTACCTCTTGGTAGACAAATCTTTAATCTTTTAAAGCAAATGAAGGATTGTACTTCATTGCTTCGTCACTTCGTAGAAATGTTTCCAGACTAGGGTTGGTGCCATTATGCAGTGCAATGGATGTCTGGCAACGACAGCGAGAAACCACGGTTTAGGCTGTGAGAGAACAATCTTGCACTGTGTACGTAAACGCGTACCTTACGTCGCGACACGGCAACTGGGGCAGTATTCTCTCAGCAATACTGTACCAATTTTTCACACCATTATTATTCAAAAAGCGCTTACCACTTTCCGATTTTCTAAAATAATGAAATATTTCAAAGCAATGCATATTTTACGAATAAAAATTACTCCATTTTTAAAGAAAGGTTTCTTCGAAAACGAAAAATTTTTGCACTTAAGGTACGGCGAATTGATATTTCTCTCGTTGTTTTTACTTGGTTATCAGTAAAAATAAACTTCACCTGTTGTAACCGAGACCAAACAAATATCGGCTATTCAGATCTAAAATACCGATATCGGTTTTAACCAGTCGGATTTTTCCCCATCACTATTGCATATGCACGGCCTGGAAAAGTGTTACATAGTATCTACTTGGAATGTCCAATATCTGACGTGATGACGTAGAGACAATATCAGTTTCGCGGACCATACAGGAATGACGTGAGGTGGGAAGTGGAGGGGGAACGGTCAGACACGCATTCCGATACTCCACTTGCCCTCTGCCGCACACCGTACGATCGATTTCTTGACCTGTCGGCTATGGGCTAGATTGGCTTTCCTTTCAGAATACTGTTCCAGATGCTTCGTCTCGTTTACTGGCACGCAGCGAGAATTGTGCGCCAGGGCAGCCAGGTGGGGGCGTCCAGTGCGCGCCGGCCGCGTGGCATTCGTTACGCATCCGCGCCGTACGCGAGCCCGCCGCCAGGAATTGCTAGTATTTGCCTCGCCGCGCCGCAGCGGTCCGCAGATATTGCAGTTTCGCGGACAATGGCTCTGATATTGAATAGCTCTTGCCGTGTCCCGACAGCTGTCAGATAATCGGAACGTCTCTCGGGTGGGGACGGAACGGGGAAGAAGGAGAAAGTCGCTCCCGAATTGAAACCGGACGGAAGACCACACTCGCAGTCGCAGTCGCACTCGACAACAGATTGCTGGCGGCTACAGCGCCAAGTGAACGCAAGAAAGAGCCTTGCGTGCGGCACAGTCACTAGCTAACCGTGTACGGAGCGGATATATGCTTTTGTCCCCTTCATTTGCCAGCGAGAGACAATGAAAATCCGATGAAATTGGCCTATGAACGAAGATTATTATTTCAGACTATTGTTACTGACGAGAGACAAGAAAGACATAACCGACAGAGCACAAGCTCAGACTTGACTATTAAGTTCACACCCACGACAGAACACGCAGAAGTCCGTAGTTAAACTACTAAGATTTCATTAGCTGCGCTGCAACTACCGCAGGTACGTCAACGTAACCCTGCCTGGCTGTTCTCTTCGGCTGCCGCTGCTATACTTCTTTCACTTCCTAATCTGACTGCAATCGACCTCTCGTAGCGTTCTGCTTCCGAGTTTTATTCAGTTTTTCCCCTTCGCCCTCGTCAGTTCCTGATATGCCATGTTGTGTAGGGACCCTCACATCTCGTTGGCTGTAATCGTGCACAATTCTTCGGAAGATGACTGGAGGGAGGCAGCTGTAATGTCTTAGCCCTGCTATAGGCTCTTCATGACCTATAGCTCCCCCTTCTAAAGGCTCTCCCTTTATCGCTCGCTCGGCAGTATCATCACTCTTGTATTTTAGCAGTCCTACTTCTACTGATGGACAAAACCTTAAGCACACTCAATTCTGTCGTGGAAGGACCGTGGAGACAAAGCTAGAAAAACACACACAAGCTACAAACATTTATTCAATAATAAATTGACAACAAATAACTATCTCAATAGTTCAAAAAATTTTCAGATGACAGTGACACTAGCATGCAACGAATGTCATAGCCTTCAAACAAACAGCCCCTACAGTCTTGCAGATGCTCACTTCAAAGCGTACAGCTACAGATGTACGATATAGGCAAAATTTAAACCACGCATATATTAAAAAATAACAAAACTCACACGGGAAAATAATCATTCAGCATAATTAAAAAGAAACCTGCTTGATACTTGGGTAGCCAATTTTGAGTTGAAAATCAAACTAAATGAGGTGAGTTTAAGAACCGCTAATAAAACTTAATATTGGCTACGAGGGTTGTGCTCAGGAGGGCCAAAGAAAAGAATTTTAACAGACAATACGCTTTACCTTAAGGTGAAATTTTAAACCAAACAATCCTGGTGGCAGAACATCCGCACCTGAGCATTATAGCAGAGGTTGAAAATCCCGCTTCAGTTGTAAATTACTTTATTTTTACACGACCGGTTTCGTACTGCGATAAGCCCATCCTCAGGAGCCGTAGCTGTGCTGTGGTCCCCGAGCACCGCGTTTACCAGGCGCGGTGTGCTGTCTATGAACTCCCTGTTCTGAGCTGATAGGATGGGCTTATCACAGTCTGAAATCGGTCGTGTGAAAATAAAGTAATTTACAACTGAAGAAGTATTCTCAACCTCTGCTGGAATTTTAAAGCTTGCAACTTAAGCAAAGTCCATTTCGACTTGGTAGCATCAACTGACCGAGCGCCCCAACGCATTAAGAACTAGCTGTAATCTTTCATAACTTGCTGCAAACCACGCTAACCATTTAAATTCAAAATAAGGAAAGAAAGTTTAACGGAACTGAAAGAAGTGAGCCAACACGATAAGAAAATTCGTAATACATTGTCTCAACAAATTCGTAATACATTTTAAACAGTTTAATATATAGTCTTAAAACAAGAAATTGCTTTGTTCTCCATCACCAAACACATTTTGGGAAGCATCCACAGCAGGCGACTAATGTGGGGAGTGGCTGACAACTCCGTCTGACGTTTCTGATTGTCGATGTGCAGTACCTCTATTAGTAGACAGTATCTGGCAACTATCCACTGCGGCTACCACTGTTACTCCACGGAAGGATGCACTGCGTCCACCAAGGAACGTCACAACGCATCCATCTGCCGGAGCGTTCGCGCACAACTCCCGCTGAATCTTAGCTCACAGATTCGGCGGTGCAGAAGCTACTCATTCAGCGCTTCTCGGTGTACTTTCCGCGATTTAAGAGTTTATGAAATTTTATGTAACCGCCCTTGATGGTCTGGCTGTTGTTACGCACAGGCGACCAGTATCTCTCTTCCCGTAACTTCGCCTTTCTTATGTCTCCAACTAACAAGACTTGGCCGTTTCCCGTGGCTACAACAACTGCACTGATACTAGCTACCAGAGCACGCGCAGTCTCTCGGGCAGGAATCACGATAAACCTAATTTCTACAGCGGAGCCACGTGCATCATCCCAGCAAACCTAGTAAAAGTAATGTTAGGGATTAAACTGGCATCGACGAAGTTGGTACAGATGGAGCACAATCTCGGAGTGTGATAAACGATGTGTCCCTTCAAAGGAACCATTCTGTCGTTTTCCGTAAGCTATTTAGGGGAACTGCGTAACACGTGAATGTGGTGGGTGGACAGGAATTGTAACAGCTGTCCTCCTCCTTGCGAGCCCAAATCACTCGGAAATATTAACGTAGGCTTCCGCGGCCATTTCCGCAATCAGTAAAATTTTTCTGGGTTTGTGACCGCATTGTCAATATGTAAAACTAGCGGAGTTTCGGTCGCTATTGCAAGTGACATCCTTCAGGTTTTCGATAGTTTTATATATTGAGCATGCGGTCACAAACCCAGAAATCTTTTTTATTGGTAATGACGGGAAATATCAGACCCATATGTAGGGTGCTTCAAATAAGGTGTTTTTTTTCTGTGACACTCAAAAATATAACTGAAACTGTTAACCTGATACCGTGAGAAACGTTACTCGTTCAGCGTAGTTGTTAACTTGGTTTATTTAATTACTTTCCAGAGTTACAGCACTGAATTACAATTTTTAAACAATACATTACAGCTAATGTATTTAAAACAAATGTGTGCAAATCAGTTTAAATCGAATTTTAATAAATTTTAATTAGGGCCCTAGAAATAGTAACGTTTTGGTGGTGAATGCAGCATGTTGTACACACCTGGCTGTGTTCAGGTGGATTCATTTAAGAGAGGTGTTGAAATGAATGGCCTTTTTTTTCTAGATACACAACTCAGTGGGTTTTCTAAACGACGTGTGGACGAGACGTAATGTTGATAGTACACGATGCGACAAAATTCCTCGACGTGTTATTTGTAGTCACCAGGGGTTGTTCGTCTTCGTGTGTGTGTGTGTGTGTGTGTGTGTGTGTGTGTGTGTGTGTGTGTGTGTGTGACTGACTGAGGGCCGGCCGGAGTCGCCGAGCGGTTCTAGGCGCTACAGTCGCACGTTAGAATCCTACCTCGGCATGAGTGTGTGATGTCCTTAGGTTAGTCAGGTTTAAGTAGTTCTGAGTTCTAGGCGACTGATGACCTCAGAAGTTAAGTCCCATAGTGCTCAGAGCCATTTGAACCATTTGACTGACTGATTTACTTGAACTTGTAAGAGATGTGCCTAACAGAACATGTTTCTAAATAAAATCTTGATTTATATCATTTAGACGATCATTGTGATTCTCTGCAATACGAGAGAAAAAATTATGTCATCCGGAGAAATCAGATCCCGTACATTCCTTCTGGCAAGTTCTCCACTTGCTCAAGCGTCTAATACTACGCTAACTTCGTCTGCACTAAACTGGACGCTTAGACAGGATGAAGTGGAATTGGAAAGGCAGCCGAAAGCAGAAGAGCTCCCCAACTTAAGTAACTCAGGAAGCGCGTCACGGAAACAAGTTTCAAAATGGGGTACTGAGTGCGCTTACAAGCAGTGAACATTACATCCAAAATCCTGTCAATAAAATGGAAAGTTCGCTGTTGCGAAAACAGTTTCTCGCCTTTAATGACAGAAAAAGCGGAAGAAACTTCGTTCCGCCTCTTGGTTAGTGCAAAGGAGTTCAACACGTGTTCGCTGTTCCGCCCTCCAAATACGATTGTGTGGTAAGTGGCTGAGTACGCTTCACGCGCTATGTCAGCAAACAACGGCCACAGCGAAAGTAGCTTTCCTACAACTTCATCTTCTTATCTGCTTAACAACCTCCGGAGTATGCGGTCCTTACTTAGAAATGCTAATGAGGTGCTCACGCCTGCTTGTATTACTCGATAGTGCGTACGCAAAGTTGAGCGGAAACTCGTGGAAATTCCTGTCCGTCTTGCAGCAATACTGTCTGTGTGTCGCACTTCCATCGACTGTGATATAAGTGCTTCCATATTTTGATTCTACCCGCCGTGGGTTTTCCTTTCTGGTTTCAGTATATCGAAGAACAACCAAATAGTAATAATAATGATAATAATATGTGATAAGTTTATACAAACTTCGCGCGCTTGACAATGGCTTTATGAGTAAGGTCCGTTCATTGTAAATTGACCGTGATTTTTTGAATATATCGGACTTCGTAGTTTGAATAATTCCAAAGTTTTTGTTCGTACAGGACCTTTGATATAATTTGTAACATGGAATCTTTAGCCATGCCAATACGCCGTTTAATTGGAACAGTAGCTTGTAACATCAATGAAACACAAAATTAAGAGATAGCACTGTATTCACGAAACATTAACTATATAAAACACAGAACATCTGTTGTTGTGCGCATATACGAGCACACCTAGTGAGATTGCGCGTATAAATATATATTAGTGTACCAAATAATTATCTGAAGCGTTGGCAGATGTGTCCGGTCAGGACGGCTTCCAGAACAAAAAAGTGCCGTCTTCTCGGCAAGACAACTGAACCGCATAATTATTCTAATGTTTCAGCGGTTGCACGACACAATCAGTACAACCGCTTATAGTAATTAATATGTTATTTAATTCTTGATTTATATTCTGAACTTACATCTACGTTTTTACTACATATTCACGCCCATCGTGCAAATGTGCCTTTAAAGTATGCTTCGGTAGTGACACGACAGCCTGCAAGAGGCTATGAGGAAGCACAAAAGTACTGAAATAAAAGTAGCAACCTCGACTCAAAAATACTCCCAGTCAGAAGTTGTAAGCTAGTATGAGTAAGAACGTCCAATTGAAAGCGATAATTTTATTCGGAAAACTAATCTAGGCTAACCACCTTCACAGATATTGTTCCACACAGCACCTTCATGGCTTCTATGTAGGAATGGTAATATAGCCGTAGTTTTTTAACACCCCCCCCCCCCCCACACACACACACACACACACACGGAGAGAGAGAGAGAGAGAGAGAGAGAGAGAGAGAGAGAGAGAGAGAGAGAGAGATGAAACACTCATGAGTGGGGAACGTAATGAAAAATGTTAAAAAAATCCTCGTATTCATCTACACTAAACATTACCGCTTACGATAACATCAACAACTCGCCTGCCGAAGTTGTCCATTAGCTCCGTATGAAGAAAGTTACTCTGATTTAACCGTCTGACTCCTTGGGGTACATTTATACAAGTAAGTATGCAGTCTTTCCTTCCTTTCTTTTTACATCGACGTTGCTCGTAAAAGACTGCAAAAGGTCACCCTTAGACGTTTCTCAAACCATCGAAACCATCAGATACCTAGTCAATTACAGAAAGCAACAATAAAGGGAAAATGAAGAGAACAGGATAAATGTAATATCCACGGGAAACAACGATCCACAAGTTTATCATCCACTAATGATGATATTAAATAATGTCTTGATGGTTTGTAAAACTAGCAGGCCTTACCTGAAATTCCTGGAAAACTTGCAGTCACGACTGGAGATGAACGAAATCAGTAAATCGAGCAAGTTAGCGCAGATGAAGAAACGCCAGTCGGCCTATTCTGATTAAAGATTTCTCCATTTTCCCAGATTGCTTAAGGAGACATCGGGTAGTGTTTGACCCTCCGGCTTTACAGTGCTGTGTAATTGTACGTGCCAAGGGAATCTGAAAGTGCCTCACATTTTCAATATCCGGGGCAAGAACCTAACTAAAGTGATTTGCCGTCGCCGGCCACTTATGTTTATGAAGTGTCAAGTGCGTGTGTTTCATGTGGATGATTTTGAAAGTACACTGTTGAAATTTTATGTTTTAACATTATAGATGAAAATTGGATGGACGGAAGCAACAGGCTGAAACTCAGTGCCGGCACGTATCTCACTGAACTCGTCCTAAAGCGGATGCAGAGATTAAAATTGGTCGTCTAGGGGACGTTATCACTATGTCACATGCTATTACTCCTTTAGCGACTTTGGGGGCGATTGAGGTAAGCCTGGTGGTCAAAAGCGATGCCAAGGCTCCTCTCGCTCTCCTCGGCGACAAAATTATGGCGGTGAGAATGTCTTTCGTCACCAAAACAAATTCCCTTGAGTAGACTGCCACAGCGATTAACGCCTGCAAATACGGTGGCACTTACCTCTACAGAGTTATTATATAAATACAATAACTACCGCATGTTGCTCTTAATAAAACTGTGGCGAAGGACAGGGGGAAATTCGGAACCTTACACGTCAATTGACCATGAAACATAAGAGATGAATTCGTAGAACACTCAAGGTTTGGAGTGCTAATTGTGAAATTCGCAATTTAAACGATGAGTAAATGAACAAGGAAAATAAGGCTCTCTGTCGTCCTGTCGACGAAGTCCTCAGACCCTGAGCACTAGCTGTGATGGGAGAGGTCAGGAAAGGGAATCGCTCGTGTCCTCAAAAGAATGGGAGCGAAAGCGTCAAGGAAACGCTCACCCAAAACCAATAGCACACACGCTACAAGACAGGCGTTGTGCATCCCGCTTTTGTTTACTGTTAAAAGTCCGAGGGCGTACACTCTTAGAAGAGCCACCGAAAAATTACTTCGTTCTACGCAAATTTCACGATACACCGTCAAGGTAAAATTAGAGATTTGAACTCACGCGGAGACTTGCCAGTAATCGCTCTTGCCTTGCACCATTTACGACGTTAAAGAGACTGGTACACAAAGTTCCTTTCCGGAGTTTGCCGTAAGTGGTCGTATGGAGTACAGATGCAGATGTGAGCAGCTCCGGCTACGGTGGCGTTTAAGTAATTATCTTTATTTAGCAAACGAAGAAAACAAATTGTTTCAGCTTGCATACAACAACATTTGCATGCGTTGGCAAAGGAATATTAATCAGTACACCGTCGATGGTTATCCATGCGTAACCTTTCGTATATATTGCAGCTAATATGTCCCCAATAAGCTTTTGACAATGTTGACTGGAATACTCTCAAATTCTGAAGGTGGCAGGGGTAAAATACAGGGAACGAAACGCTATTTACAATTTGTACAGAAACGAGACCGCAATTGTAAGGGCTGAAGAGTATGAAAGGGAAGCAGTGGTTGGAAAGGGAGTGAGACATGGTTGTAGTCTATCCCCGATGTTATTCAATCTGTTTATTGAGCAAGCAGTAAAGGAAACAAAACAAAAAAATGGAGTTGGAATTAAAATCCAAGGAGAAGAAATAAAAACTTTGAGGTTCGCCTATGACATTGTAATTCTGTCAGAGACAGCAGAGGACTTGGAAGAGAAATTGAACGGAATGGAGAGTGTCTTGAAAGGAGGATGTAAGGTGAACTACAATAAAAGCTAAACGAGATAATGGAATGTAGTCGGGTGATGCTGAGGGAATTAGATTAGGAAATGAGACACTTCAAATAGTAAAGGAGTTTTGCTATTTGGGGAGCAAAATACCTTGATGATGTTCGAAGTAGAGAATATGTAAACTGTATACTGGCAATAGCAAAGAAATCGTTTCTGAAGAACAGAAATTTGTTAACATCGAATACAGATTTAAGTGTCAAGAAGTCTTTACTGAAAGTATTTGTATGGAGTGTAGCCATGTATGGAAGTGAAAGATCGACGATAAACAGTTCAGACAAGAAGAGAATGGAAGCTTTCGAAATGTGGTGCTGCAGAAGAATGCTGAAGATTAGATGGATAGATAACAAACTAATGAGGTGGTATTGAATAGAATTGGGGAGAAGAGGAGTTTGTGGCACAATTTGACTAGAAGAAGGGATCGGTTGGTAGGGCATATTCTGAGGCACCAAGGGATCACCAATTTAGTATTGGAGGGCAGCGTGGAGGGTAAAAATCATAGAGGGAGACCAAGAGAGGAATACATTAAACAGATTCAGAAGGATGCAGGTTGCAATAGATACTGGGAGATGAAGACGCTTGCACAGGATGGAGTAGCATGGAGAGCTGCATCAAACCAGTCTCAGGACTGAAGACCACAACAATAACAACAACATGACGCTTGGTCAGAAAAGAGAGCAGTACTGCCTAAACAAAAATTGGACACACACCGACATAATGCAGTGCTGAATCCCTTCTTTCTACAATTTCATAACGGCCTGTAGTTCTGCAGAAAACTATTATTTTAAATTGATCAACAAATCGTGAAAATTTCGATTCGCGTTCTCATAGTGTTCGGCATGCTGTTTAGTCTACGGGATTTTGAAGATCATCAGAGATAGTCAAAAGCGTTTATTTGTGAAATTGTGAACTTTTTTTGTATCTTTCAGTAAACATTTAATACACCGGGCCTATCACTGACATCGCCAGTTGCATCGTATTGGTTTTTCTGATATCTCACTTCGTTATCAGATATAGCAGAAGTATCACGGAAACTATTATAGTTAAAAGAAATCCAAAGGTCGATTTCCACCATAGTAAGTACTATATACAGTCCCACCATCAGAACAGCTGACAACGTATGGCCTCCTGCAAGCCGTTTCTTATGTACTGGTGGCTAAGTATACCACCAGTCATTAACAGCCATCAATACGCAGTATTTCAAAGGCACATAAATAACGAATGACGAGTCGTAAGCTATTCAGCTGGCACCGTAAAACGTGACGGCAGTGCAGCGTTGATGGGGTGAGAAGAACCTGCACCCGGCTCACGCAGGGAGCCACTAACACGATTGATTGTACGTATTATACCGCTTGTAATCATCCGCGCTTATACAGTGAGCACTTTAAACCAATAAACAATGCCATTCTCGGTCAACAAAATAGCCTCTGCAGTCAGTTGTGTGAGACGTAGCGTTAGTGCAGGGCACGTAACAGTGCGTGACAATGTGGATTGTGTGTCGTTCGTACAGAGGACGTTCACCATTCCGCTGTCTCTGTCTGCAGCTGGAGACTTTACTGTTTGCACCATCTGCTCGGCGTGCAGTAAATCTTTATATAAACCAAAGACATAGTCTATTTGGTCCATAAAGATGTCATTCAGGAACACACTTTCCCAATAGCTTAAGAATAACCGTAAACAGTTTAGATATTAACAAACAACAATCCAGGTTGGCTTAATAGAAGTGATGGAGAAGATCCAGAGAAGAGCGGGGCGTCTCGTCACTGGTCCCTTTAGTAAAAGCGAGAACGTTTCGGAGATGGTCAACAGACTTCAGTAGGAGACGTTTACAAGAGATGCATCATCACGGAGAGGTTTATTGTTAAACATTCGAGAGTGTACATTTCAAGGAGTGACCACGACGAGAAAAAAAGATAAACCACCGCCCATACAGAGGATTAACCGACAGTCGAGTGAAACAGGAAGATCAGTGGTGCCCAGTAAACACTAGGCCACACACTGTATGGTGACCGGCGGAGCGAAGATGTAGACTGAGACCAAGAGAAGCCTAAAGAACTTACTAATAACCACCTGCGTCCCTCCATCGATGCCTTTTTTACTTTTATTGTTCGTAATATCATGTAATGGATATTAAGCTATGACATATTCAACTTCCGAAGTATAGTAATATGATTTGTATAATTAGTGATTGTGAATTCGTTTTTATTTGGTGAAATTTCCGTACGATACTCTAAGAATTGTTTCGTGCACTTCAGCAACTCAAAATGAGAAGTGACACATTGAGGGTGATGTATTATTGTCTTTGATAAATAATATTAAACATCTTGTAAAGTATTATATTATTGTAATGTAGTGTGGCGACGCAGAAATATAAAATTTGTTGGCATCAAGTGCCGAAACATAAAATATATGTCAGTCATAAGATACAACAATAATTTAATATTCCACCCATTGTGATGATTTTCTGGGCATGTTTACTGGCTAACTGTGGAACATGGGAATTCCACACGCCTTGACAACGAAACCCACTGCCTTGATTGATAACTTTGTCTCTTTTCGTCGCTTGCTTTTACCCTCCCAGAAAATTATGTAAGTTTTGAGAAGGCTTCGGCATTGTCGTTGTGAAACAACCACCCCGTTTCCGTAGAGTTTAACATGTACTTATTCAAAACCTCATCGTAACACAGCAGCGTACAAACTCACTAAGTGGAAGACTGTAGACTATTGCTCAAATCAGCTGCGTATGAATCAGGTTATTCTAACGTAAATTCTTCGTTATAATTTTCTTGTCAAAGACACGACGTTGCAAAATTAGGATGTGGTATGATACAAATACTCAAGTATCCAAACAAAATTTATCAGAGATGCTGACAAAAAAATCACACACACACACACACACACACACACACACACACATATGAAACAAACGTAGCAGTCTGACCCTGAAGCTTAAGATACTTTTGCGTAAATCCTTTTTTCCTAAGCTTTAATACTAGAGAGTTCGTGAGGCTTCCTGCAGACGAGATAATGATGAACGTCTTGTCTACCACCAAAAGCAGTCTATATTTATCGTTATTGTCTTATATTATTCAAAGGTAATGAAAGATAATTACTGACCTAGCGTCTGGACGAGTCGCTTCTCGGGCAGCGGCCCAGTTAGAAAGAAATATTACCATACCTATGTAAAAAGAGCATCGTTATGTGACTAGCACATCCTGACAGCCGAAACTAAACATCTGAAATAATAATATAGTGCTAATAGCAGTGTAAACAGAGGTTGTCGGAAGGCACTGTACGGGAAAAAAAAAAAACATTGCCACTGGGTGTAGTTGGTTAATATTTAGGAGGAGCCTCTTTGAACCTGACTTCGCATCGCTGGAATTCAACCGCTAACAGTATAAGTAGCATTGACAAGTAGCTCCTGACAGACAGTCTAAACCACAGGTTAAAGGTTAATGTCAATGCGCTCTATAGTGTACTGTGAAGTGAGAGCATATGGAGGTGGTGTCGTTTGTCTGATGGACGTTAAGCTCGATGGCCATATTGCTAATGTTTAACAGAAGTAGGCTTTACCTCGGTACAAGGTCTCACATCTCGCCCGTCCTCCTTTTCTTTCTGATCTTATCGACCTCACACGCATCATATTGTACTCAAAATATATTTCTTTGTCACCCACTCCACAAAGAAGAGTCGTTTTTGAGCGAAAATTTTGTTTTCTTACCTGAGCAGATAAACTAGCTTGCCGCGTGTTATATAATAGGCTAGCGTCGAGATTGTTTTGTTCACAATATGCACAGTCGTGATCGCGTCATCTCGATGTGCTGCAAGAACATAGCTGTTGCCTGAATTTGCGCCAGGGTACCAGTGGCGGAAGTAATTGAAGCCACCATCACGTGGCACCTTACGTCAGCATTACCTTGAGGCACAGTAGTGTGATGTCATCGCGTAATGCGCTGTTACTCTCTCCCCCACGTAACGTTGTTATACAGGGATACCTCCAAGCGTGTGAAAGAGAGGACTATGATCCTCCAGCTGATGCAGAGCTGCTGCAAGAAGCCTGTAGTTTTTCTATATCTCTGTAATGCTTTGACGAGGGAGTTGGGGGGGGGGGGGGGCGGCGGCGCACTTCCTGTCAGAGATTTCACTAATAGCTGTCTTGCGAAAGAATTTTTACTCTGCAGCGGAGTGTGTGGCGACTTGAAACTCACTGGCAGATCGAAACTTTCTGTCGTACCGGAACTCGAACCTGGGACGCATGCCTTTCAAGAGGAAGTGCTGTACCGACTAAGCTGTAAGAGCTCCGGTTCTGGCAAATAGTTTTCATCTGCCAGAAAGTGTCATTACTGTTTCGCGTTTTTGCTTGTTGTGAAAACTTGCTAATTTCTATTACATTCGTACCTCCTCCTCATACTTTTTTACTTGAATTGCAAATGGATTTACTGTATTTTCATGCGTTGGTGTGTGACACAGGAAAGTAATGTAGAAGGTGACACACAATTTTTTTTTAAAGGACGTCTTCAAGAATTACGTAAAGAATATTACCAGTTGTGTTTGTCTGTATGTGGAGATGAACGGATAGTAAGAGTAAGTGATATGATCACGGGTTTCTAACGCCGAGAAGACGTAGAAAATCACAAGACAAAGGAGTCTTAATATTTCTGTGAGCATTGACGAAAAGCTAAATTTACACGATCTGTAATGCCTATCGACAGAATTGGCATTCTTACTTAGTGGATCGTTCTTTCAAAAATGCGCATTCGTAATAATGAAACTCGTTCGCTGTGAATAAGACTCGGTTCACTAGGCTCCTATTCACGATACTCCCTCGTCCGGTATTTACAAATATTGCCATGTCTGGAAAGCGACACACCCGTACTCGGTTTTCTGCGGAAGTAATACTTACTGTACCCGGCATTAGTTTAGTCGTGGGTGTACATGCCTCGGTCTATTTCCTGTATCTCACGTTAGTTCAAGGCAAGGTCACAGTCCTAATGCAACAGTTGCGGTACTCCAGCCCTACGGAGCTAGGTGGCGAAGTGGTGGAGGTAATAGATTCAAATGGGGTTCCCCTTCTGGCTGTTCTGATATAAGTTTTTAGTAGCTACTGTAATTCTCTCAAGGCGAATTACTTCACTTTCCAAACAGGGGCTTTCGTCACCTTAAGTTACTTGTTGTACAGCTTATATCCTACCAGCGTGTTGCCATGCTACAGATTCCGGTAAACCACGTTATTTTTTGCATTATCTTGAATCATGTTGCAGTGAAAGCTCGCGTTAAGAAGGGGACAAATTTCGGTACTTCTGCAGTGGCAGTTAACTGTCATTTGCGCAGTTCACAGATCTATGTTAGTACAGCGATCTCTTTTTTTTCCCCCCTGATCGGTACTAATACTGGGCGGCTGTTCGTGGCCCCTCAGATAGGAGATTGTTCCTTGGATGTATCAGGTGTGTTTTTGAGTAGCTTATTCTATTTTGTTCTACAAGTGAAATTTTGTAAACGTGTAGCTTAATTACAAGTTAGTATTCACGTATACAAATATAATTTTTCAGTTGCGTTATTGTGTCTTTTATAGCTTACGGTAATTTTGCATCTGAGATATCAGAATTTTATTTCTATAATGACTTTCATATGATTCATCTCTATTGGGTTTTGGTAGCTCGCTAACGAAAACTAGTACGCTGTCGGTCATCCTGGGGACGGCTGTTCTAATCATGATAATGAAATATATTTTTGTAATTGGTATTTTGCTAGCGGCTGGAGACGTAGTATATAGTTTCTCAACGCCAGTGTTCTAATTCAAGTCCTGAATATTATCTCCGTGTTCTGTGGAGTACAGACATCTGACACTGTTGAGGTTGACCCGTCTGTTATTCTACCGAGACCACATGGGCCTGTGAAAGAGTCACGGCTAGGCAATGTAATTGCACCGGTTGGTAACGTGTTTTTTCCATTGTGTTAATATACACAGCTACATAATCAAAACATTACACTGCCTAGGTTCTGACAAGTTAGTTAAACAATACACATACAGACGTGGCGCTTGGTAACAGATCGGAGGAAAACAAGTACAGTACATCCATATTAGAACCTCGTCTAAGACAGCAAGGGAGAATTCCAACGTTCTTTCCGATTTGCTTACTCGTTAAATGATGGATATGGCAATGACACTGATATATTTTGTACATGTTGTCGCTTTCAGTTCTGTCGACACTGACAGCTTATGTATCACTTTTAGCAGTAGCCCTACTTTCGTGAGAATCGTGTTACTCGTTTAATTGGTATTTGAATCCGAAATTTGTATTCTACATGGCAGTACTACGTGACGCTATTACAAGCATAAGGGTGAAAATTTTCTCGTTGTTTTGTAATTTTTCTTCACTCTCAAATAGTTCCAATTGCTCTGAGCACTATGGGACTTAACATCTGAGATTCGAACCTGCCACTGTAGGGGTCGCGCGGTTCCAGACTGAAGCGCCTAGAACCTCTCGGCCACACTGGCCGGCTCTTCACTCTCATTTCCCATCTATACAAAATAAAGCAGAAATCCACCGACAAAATTTCGGAGGTTATTCAAGGATATTTTCTAAGTATTATGATAGGAAACTGCTGTTTCAGGTGGTCCTTTACATGATTCCTCACAGAGTAATAGCACTTCGTTTGATTTCTTACCCGCGTTTGCCTTTGTAACTATATATAACTTAAAATAAGTGCACAACAGTGCAAATGTCGAAGAGATGTGCTGTATGTATGAAAAAAAAATTGTCAACGGAGTGAGTGATAATTTTGTAAATTTTTCTTATTTATTTGTAAACGCAATCACATTCTTACGACACAGTCGTAACCGGTTTTGGCCATACAATGACCATCTTCAGATTGTGAAGGCGGCATACACTGAACACAGGTTCATTCGTTTCCCTAAATCATTTCAAGCAAACACCGGAATGGTTCCTATGAAAGGGCACGGCTGACTTCCTTCACCATCTTCCCCTTATCCGATGGGACCGATGACACGCTGTTGGGTCCCCCCTCCCTCTCCTCCCAAACCAACCAACCAACCAACCATACAGAGCAGTTACTGACGAAGAGTAATTCACACTTTCCTCGTCGCCATCTAGTTAGCATTCAGTACTGCTCGGTTCTGTCTCGGGTTCGATTACCGGCAGTGTCAGTTGTAAGTTAACAGTGATGAACACCAGTTGGCTATGTTTACTGATAAAGAGTCGGGCGACTTGCAGCTGGTGTATAGGTACTCTGAATGTAATAGAACAGCACAACACCACTGTGCTAAAATGTTTGCACAGCGACTTAGTGTCGTACGTTTTTGTAATTGTTGTGAAAGGATTTTCACAGAAGCATAGATAATTAAGATCAAACCGAATAAATGATAATTACATTACTGCTCGGTAACGGGAACCGGAGACTACGGGTCCCTTCTACCAAAATACTGAGAAAATGGCCCTAAATAAATGTTGGTTGATATATCTTCCTACTGGTGAGAATAACTTTATTAACAGAACAAAACGCAATTATAGTGTGCTCAGATTAACATCCACACAACTACATACAGCAGACATCTCTTGCGTGTGAGGTCGCCTGTGATACACTGACACGACAAACCCCACAGTGGTGGTGGGCGGTGACGTCACTGGACCGGTATTGCCGGCATGTTTCGGCTGACGGACTGCTGGTGCAGATGAGGACGAATTGGGACGGGTCTGCCGGCGTGAAGCGCTGAGACGAAACTGCTGTACCGTCAACTGGTAGCGCTGGAAAAGAATGGCATATATGGGCGGTCGGAGCTGCTGGGAGTGCCGACTTGAGGCGTAGGGCGTAACTGACTTCGCACGACGATATCCAGGCAGAGGTTGAAACCTTTGCATGATACTACGCTTGGTTCAAATGGCTCTGAGCACTATGGGACTTAACATCTGAGGTCATCAGGCCCCTAGAACTTAGAACTTTAAGTAGTTCTAACTAACCTAAGGACATCACACACATACATGCCCGAGGCAGGATTGGAACCTGCGACCGTAGCAGTCGTGCGGTTCCGGACTGAAGCGCCTGGAACCGCTCGAGTTGAAGTTTTAACAAATTGGAAACTATTTTTCCCTCAGTAAGTATTTATTTGAGTGCTTGTCACAGAAATTCGTTTGGTTGTGCCATTCTTCTCTGCTGGGACAGTATTTCTATATTATTCTTGTTGTTGCCTACTGGCGCAACATGTCTGGTCAACGTAGCGACACGTGTCAGTGCGGTTTTGTGCCCAGTTGGCCAGTTATTGGGCTCTGCGAGTTCTCGACTTCTCCATAAAATATTTTTGCCTTTTCTGTATACCACTGACGCAGCATTAGGACGGCCACGACGTCGCGCAAGTCATCTATCGGGAAGTTCCAAGATCAATATATCGCCCCCTTTCAGCGCCCTCTTCTGAATTGTTTGTAGGCGCTGTACGATCGGGCGGTGATAGAAACAGTCGGGAACGGATGGTTATCCGCGTGGCACTGCGAGAGCACGTGACTTGGCTAGCAAAATAGTGCACAGCCGACAGAGGCGACGTGTAATTCGGTGTTAAACAGCCCAGACCATACGAAGAAAATACCACGGTGTTTATGAGAGCTGTTTACGCACTTTCTTCTGCCTTGGCGGTTACCCATTCGGCATGCCTGGTGTGCCGGGGAATGGACTACCAGAGGCATACAACACCTTTACTGGTTAAAACTGGTGGTGATGAGTTGCACGACTGTGTTAAATGCTTTCCCGGGGCGCTCGTCTGTGTCTGAACTATAACCGTATTTTCAGTTGAAAAATTCGAAACATCGCTTAGGACATAGCTGGTGAAAGTTTTCTTTGAGCTCCCAAAAGCAATTCTCGCCATATGTATCACAAAAATTAACTATGGAAGCAAGGTGTGGTTGGTAGGTCTGCTGCATGTCGTATGAATTCGTTACTGAGTTAAGAGTATTGCACGAGACTAAAGGTACTGTTTCGAGACTTCCTCAGATATTTCGCTACTCACGTATTTTGTTTGTTCGCGGGCTGAATCGATAGTTTCCATAATTTCACACAGTCGTTAGCTCAGCGGACTCGGAGTAATGGTAGCTTTTGGTTACTTGCCTCTCTCCTTTCAAAAATGGTTCAAATAGCTCTGAGCACTATGGGACTCAACTGCTGTGGCCATTAGTCCCCTAGAACTTAGAACTACTTAAACCTAACTAACCTAAGGACATCACACACATCTATGCCCGAGGCAGGAATCGAACCTGCGACCGTAGCAGTCGCACGGTTCCGGACTGCTCGCCTTGAACCACGACACCACCGCGGCCGGCTCTCTCCTTTGCCTTTACGTTCGTCCCGACTAGGAAGTTCTCGTATTCCTTCTATATCTACATGTACATGGATACTCTGCAAATCACATTTAAGTGCCTGGCACAGGGTTCATCGAACCACCTTCACAATTCTCTATCATTCCAATCTCGTATGGCGCACGTAAAAGAATGAACACCTATATCTTTCCGTACGAGCTCTTATTTCCCTTATTTTAACGTGGTGAGCGCTGCAGTCAACGCGACTGGTCCCAGCGGAACTTAGAGTCATTTTTCGGGCATGTGTGTGTGTGTGTGTGTGTGTGTGTGTGTGTGTGTGTGTGTGTGTGTGTGTGTGTCCTTAGGATAATTAAAGTTAAGTAGTGTGTAAGCTTATGACTGATCACCTTAGCAGTTAAGTCCCATAAGATTTCACACACACTTATCGTGATGATCTTTCCTCGCTTTGGAACGGTGTCAACAAAATACACTCCTGGAAATGGAAAAAAGAACACATTGACACCGGTGTGTCAGACCCACCATACTTGCTCCGGACACTGCGAGAGGGCTGTACAAGCAATGATCACACGCACGGCACAGCGGACACACCAGGAACCGCGGTGTTGGCCGTCGAATGGCGCTAGCTGCGCAGCATTTGTGCACCGCCGTCGTCAGTGTCAGCCAGTTTGCCGTGGCATACGGAGCTCCATCGCAGTCTTTAACACTGGTAGCATGCCGCGACAGCGTGGACGTGAACCGTATGTGCAGTTGACAGACATTGAGCGAGGGCGTATAGTGGGCATGCGGGAGGCCGGGTGGACGTACCGCCGAATTGCTCAACACGGGGGGCGTGAGGTCTCCACAGTACATCGATGTTGTCGCCAGTGGTCGGCGGAAGGTGCACGTGCCCGTCGACCTGGGACCGGACCGCAGCGACGCACGGATGCACGCCAAGACCTTAGGATCCTACGCAGTGCTGTAGGGGACCGCACCGCCACTTCCCAGCAAATTAGGGACACTGTTGCTCCTGGGTATCGGCGAGGACCATTCGCAACCGTCTCTATGAAGCTGGGCTACGGTCCCGCACACCGTTAGGCCGTCTTCCGCTCACGCCCCAACATCGTGCAGCCCGCCACCAGTGGTGTCGCGACAGGCGTGAATTGAGGGACGAATGGAGACGTGCCGTTTTCAGCGATGAGAGTCGCTTCTGCCTTGGTGCCAATGATGGTCGTATTCGTGTTTGGCGCCGTGCAGGTGAGCGCCACAATCACGACTGCATACGACCGAGGCACACAGGGCCAACGCCCGGCATCATGGTGTGGGGAGCGATCTCCTACACTGGCCGTATACCTCTGGTGATCGTCGAGGGGACACTGAATAGTGCACGGTACATCCAAACCGTCATCGAACCCATTGTTCTACCATTCCTAGACCGGCAAGGGAACTTGCTGTTCCAACAGGACAATGCACGTCCGCATGTATCTCGTGCCACCCAACGTGATCTAGAAGGTGTAAGTCAACTACCCTGGCCAGCAAGATCTCCGGATCTGTCCCCCATTGAGCATGTTTGGGACTGGATGAAGCGTCGTCTCACGCGGTCTGTACGTCCAGTACGAACGCTGGTCCAACTGAGGCGCCAGGTGGAAATGGCATGGCAAGCCGTTCCACAGGACTACATCCAGCATCTGTACGATCGTCTCCATGGGAGAACAGCAGCCTGCATTGCTGCGAAAGGTGTACTAGTGCCGACATTGTGCATGCTCTGTTGCCTGTGTCTATGTGCCTGTGGTTCTGTCAGTGTGATCATGTGATGTATCTGACCCCAGGAATGTGTCAATAAAGTTTCCCCTTCCTGGGACAATGAATTCACGGTGTTCTTATTTCAATTTCCAGGAGTGTATTTTCGCATTCGGAGGAAAATATTGGTGATTGTAATTTTATGAGAAGATTGCGTCGCAACGAAAAACGGCTTCCTTTTTAACGATTTCCAGCCCAAATCCTGCATCATTTCTGTGACACTCTCTCCCATATTTCGCAATAATACAAAACGTGCTGCCTTTCTTTGAACTTTCTCGATATACTCCGTCAGTCTATCAGGTAAGGATCCCACACCGCGCAGCAGTATTCTAAAAGACGACGGACAAGCGTAGTGTAGGCAGTCTCCTTAGTAGGTCTGTTACATTTTCATGAATCTTATTTTCAGCGCGGAACACAAAATATCTTCTCACTAGCCTGTTATTCGTGTCTGATTAGAGCGAAGTCGGCTGTATTTATAATCCTCTAGCTCATTCCTTTCACGCGTTACGGTTTTCACCATATGGCAAGTCACCTGGTTTTCTATGGAACGAAAGGCCTTTTTTTATGAGTGTTTTAACAGGCCTGTGGCCGTCCCTTGCTACTTCAGAGGCCGGCCACAGTACGGCAGAACTGCTCCGTTTGTCGTATCCTGCGTGAGGCATTGGCGCGGTGATTCAGACTGGAATTATATAGATATGACAACGAGTTCAGTTTTTGCGGCTTTTGTTGTTAACTGTAATGGCGGTATGGCTATGGTGACAGTCCATCAGTATCCGCTGAGGTAAGGAACCACACTCAAGTGGTGTATTTAGCAGCACGATTATACCCATTATTTGCCAGGCTACCCAAAAATAATTTGGGTGTAGTGACTGTCGCTTACGACTAATGAAATCTTTGTAAAGGGTGTACACAATACGTACGGTACTTTCACAGCTCCAGTGGCGGGGGATGAGAGAAATAAACAAGGTCTCTGCAGGCTGTGAGCAGCCGTTTGCGACTGCCGGCCACCTATGCACATAGCGCGGCAAGCAGCGCGCCGCCTACCTGGGCAGCAGAGAGTGGGAAGTCATTTGGCGCGCGCCCTTGTCCGCGCCGGCAGCCCTATGCAAGATGCATGGATAATTAACGAGTTTCACGGCCCGCTGAGATATTCACCGAGATGCGACGGAGCGGGGGCGGCAGAAGCAGCGCGGAGGCCGTAAAGGCGCCGTGAATACTGCAGTAGTAGCAGCAGCAGCGCCGCCGCCGCTCTGCACACGGACTGCTGCTCGCAGAACTTGTTGCCACTGCCTGGCGGTACCCGGCTCCTCAGACAACCAGCTCCGAAATTTGCCAGTCTGACACAGCACACCTCTCCGGTGCGGTGCGATCCCGTACAATACAATTACCAGTAAGTGAAACCTCGTAACAGTAAAGGAAGCTAATGAGGAAGTTACAAAAGGAGGGAAAGTGCAGGGGAAGAAATAGGAACTGCAGGGTTTGACGTGAGATTGTCAGAGACGGAAAGGGTTTGGAAGGCAGTTCAACGAATAGGTTAGTGTCTTCAACAGAACTAATTAGATGAATATCAACAAATTTATATCTAGGTAATATTGATGCTGAGGAAACTGTATTAGGAAACGAATCGCTACTGGATGAGTTTTTACTATTGGGGCACAAAATAAGTGACGGTGGCGGAAGTACAGAAGCAGAATCTGAAATACAGACGGGCAGTAGTAAGAAAAGCTTTTCAGAAAAACCGAATTTTAATTCAAGTCCTATTAACTCTATTCTTGAAAGTATTTTTGGTGGGGCGTATCGATAAATGAAAGTGAACGGTGTACTTCAAACGGTAGTGACACAAGAGAATTTTTTCGAATATTATGCTAAAAGAGTAACAGTAAAGATCAGATGGACTGATCACGTCAGTAATCAAGAGCTGGTATATCCAATAAATGAGAAAGTGCATTTATGGCACATTTTAATTAAAATAATGGATAATTTGTTACGACATGTCTTAAGACAAAAATGGATAGTTAATTGGGCGATGGAGGAAAGTGGTGGGGGATGGTGTAAAAATTGTAGAAAGAGACTGATTTAAGGACAGCAATCAGGTTCACGTGAATACAGGGGTTGGGTTGTTTGGGGAAGGAGACCAGACAGCGAGGCCATCGGTGTCATCGGAGTAGGGAAGGACGGGGAAGGAAGTCGGCCGTGCCCTTTGAAAGGAACCATCCCGGCATTTGCCTGGAGCGGTTTAGGGAAATCACGGAAAACCTAAATCTGGATGGCCGGACGCGGGATCGAACCGTCGTCCTCCCGAATGCGAGTCCAGTCGTGGATACAGGCTACGACAGTTACGCAGAGTCGAAAAGCATGTGTAATATAAGTAACGTGTAGAATTGCGTCAAACAACTCACCAGACTACACACTGCCCAAAAATAAAATAACTTAGAAATAAGAGAAAAGATTTCGAAAACTGCAGCACTAAAAGCCACCTGAAGTTGATCAGAATGTTTCGTAGAATACTACGCACCCTGACTCTCATTCATTAAGAAAAATCTGTTCTTCAGAAAACTGCACGGAGAATACCCCGTGCCGGCCGGAGTGGCCGAGCGGTTCTAGGTGCTTCAGTCTGGAACCCCGCGACCGCTAATGTAGCACGTTCGAATCCTGCTTTGGACATGGATGTGTAGGTTAGTTAGGTTTAAGTAGTTCTAAGATCTAAGGAACTGATGACCTCAGAAGTTAAGCCCCATAGTGCTCAGAGCCATTTGAACTTTTTTTTTTTTTTTTTTTTTTTTTTTTTTTTTTTTTTTTTTTTTTTTTTGTACGCAGTGGATTTCCGCAGTGTCTGAATACCGAAGAACATCGCAAAACTCCTGAAGATGATTCCAACAAAGCCGTCGAAACTTTGAGTTCTCTGAACGTAGAAGAAGAAAACGGCGCGTCCTTATCATTAAGGTGTGTACATTTCTACACTTGTGGCCATTTAAATTGCTAGACCATAAAGACGGCATGCGACGAACTTGAAATAGACAAGAAATGTACTACGTACTTGGAATGCACCCCTCTCGAAAAAGTCGCGAGACTGATTTTATTTGTGGCATGTAAGCCACGCCAGTGCAGTCTCTACGTTGGCAGCTTGAACTGACAGTTATAAACAGCAGATGTAACCTACATGCGACCAGTCATTTGTGAGAGCAGGCAGTGTGAAGCAGTGGACGTGCGACCCTAGTGTGTCAAGTTATCGTCTCACAACTCTCAATGAAGACAACGTTTCTAAACCAAACGTTGAACACATTCTCCAAAATGTTTTGTGTGTGTGCAGAGTCCGTCCCGCTCACGTTGATTCCCGCGCAAACACTACGCGCGGACGCCTGCCGACTTCATTGAAATGAAGAACACGGACAGTGACTGTAAAGGAAACTGTAAAGGAATAATCATAACGACTGAGGAGAATTAACGTTGTCAACACGAACGTGTCACAAAAGGACAAAAGCCAAATTGTGTCCCTGACGCTTCGCCAAGACCGAATAAAGTGCTATTATGGCGCGCTAGTTGAACAATATCCCAAAGAGAAACGTTTCTGACAATACCATGTGGTTGTATGAACGTTCTGCGTATTTTATTAAAGTGCGAGAGATCTTGTAGAACACCTGAAGCATTAAAACCACCTTATTAACGTGTGTGTACTTTTTATTAAGCAAGTCTTGAAACCCGTGGACGGAGAGGGTACATTTAACTAGTTCAGCGACGTTGCAGGAAATATGAAAGCAGGTTGATTTTATTCAGGATTCCGGTGCACCGTATTACTCCCCACTCTTTTGAGTACAAAACCCCGTAATTCCACATAATCTCCGTGCAGTGCGACGGCATTACACCACTTCATTGAGAGCGCCTGTATGCCGTCATGGCTTCACTCTTTTTGTCGACGACGGAGGCAACGTCTTGCTGCATCAATAACATCCGCTTCATCCACGTACTGCTTCCCACGAAGTGCGTGGTTCATTGGCCGAAACGGATTGAAGTCTGAAGGTGCGTGATACGGGCTGTATGAGGAAAAACCGTCCAATGAAGTTTAGTGACCCCTCTCTTCTGCGCCGACTTGCGAGCGGCCTTGGGTTATCATGGAGTAATGGAGGAGACAACTTTCCTGACGAACACGCTGAAGTCATTTCTTCAATTTCCTGAGGGTAGCACAATACAATTCAAAGTTGATCGTTGCACTATGGAGGAGGACAGAAGAACCCGTTCAGCGTTCCAGAAGACCAGCGCCATGGCATTACCGGCTGAGGGTGCGGCTTTGAACTTTTTCGGATGAGAGATGGTATGGCGTCATCCCATGGATTGCCGTTTTGTTTACGGTTAGAAGTGAAGAACCCATGTTCCACCGCCTGTGATGATGATCTACAAAAAAATGTGGCACTCACCTTCGTAACGCTCGAGCTTTTCCGCACAGATGGTTCTTCGTTGCTCTGTATGGTCTTCTGTTACGCGGCACGGAATCCAGAAGGTACACACATCTTCGAGTAGCCCAGATGGTGGACGACCATTACAGATACGTGCAATTGTGCAGCGCGGTGTTTGTGATTTGTCGATCATCCCGAACGAGTGTGTCCGCACGTTCCAACATCGCAACTTCGTGCGGTCCGCTGACACGCGGAAGATCGTACAGGTTTCTGCAACGACTCACAGTGATTTTTCACTGTCAGGTCTCCGTAGACATTCTGCAAACGCTTGTCAGTATCTGCCATGTTGTGGTTTCCCGCCAAAAGAAACTAAATGACCGCGCTCTGATTGAAACGCGTCTCCTTTACAGATGACATTTTAAAGGCAACATTCAGCGCCGCGGCGTATCGCAACTTCATGGAACTACAAGGGCTTAAGCGGGAATATTCCACAATGTCCCTCGATAGATTGTGCATTTATTCAATCGAAACTGTTCGTGAAAAGAAGTATTTATTACGTATTCAACGCGCCCGGTAGAGAGGAGTAAGGTCATCTACATTCTGAATATAAGGAAAGCTTTTTTATTGTGTTCCTCGTCCAGAAAAACAATTTGAATGTCATATAGCCGCGCGGTCTGGGGCGTCTTGCCACGGTCCGCGTGGCTTCCCCCGTCAGCGGTTCGATTGTGATTTGGTGTGTGTGTGTGTGTGTGTGTGTGTGTGTGTGTGTGTGTGTGTGTGTGTGTGTGTGTTGTCCTTAGCCCCCAGCTAAAGGTTTATGGCGTGTTGAGACTACTGTTTGCTGTTCCTTGATATTGTTGATGGCGTTGGTCGGTACCCCGCGACTTTTATGCCAATATGGAACAGTTGTTTTCTGGAGGACCATGTTTGCAACGCCTCGCAGGATCTCAGTTGCCCCAGGAGACAATGCTGCCTGAGGAGGAGATACTTTTTGTTTGCTAGACCTCGCAGTTTCTTTCAGTCACGTCACATATCCTGAGTCAGTAACTAGCATTGCACATGGACAGAGCGACGTCTGGAGCTTCAGAGTCTGTCAGGATGGCGACCGTTGTTGCGGCTTCCCTTGATGCGGCAGCGCTTGGAGGCACTCCGCCACCAACGACGACACTGCATACAAAATTGGCGTCATGTCTTCTGTTCAGACGACTCACGGTTGTGTGGATGTATGCGTTGTAGGCTGTCCGAGGTAAATTGATGTTGACAAGTTGCAATCTTCATCATACGGACCGAGTACCCGGCGTGATGGTAGGGGTGCTATTGAATAAACCAAAAGATCACCTCTTATTAACATAGGCGCAAAATTAGCGTATTTCCTATATGGTAAGGCCAGGTTCTATGATCCTGTTTTCTTAGTCTCTGTGACAGTATGTTTGAACAAGATTACGTCAAAATACGTAAAGTCCCTGCTTTCCTGTCTTACCTACCCTACAATCGATATTTATACAAACTGAATTAAATTCTCTAAAATTATAATCACTGAAACGTGTAGGGATGCAATTAATTAAATATAGTGGCATGTAACTGTGTCAGCGAAAGTCTTGTGGAAACACCGTAACTGCATTGTTGCGAATATATAGTGACACACAACGTCACTAAAGTAAACGATTTGGAGAAGGACCGTGGATTGTTCCCTGCCATTAGATATTTCCGCATACTCCATGGAAGGAGGTCAGGATTCGTTCAGAATTAAAAGGACAAAGCCATTCCCTTAGTGGCGCTATTCACATTTGTTCCGCGGGAGAACCTCAGGATACATCTACATGACTACTCTGCAATTCACATTTAAGGGCTTGGCAGAGTGTTCATCGAACCACAATCATACTATCTCTCTACTATTCCACTCCCGAACAGCGAGCGGGAAAAACGAACACCTAAACCTTTCTGTTCGAGCTCTGATTTCTCTTATTTTATTTTGATGATCATTCCTACCTATCTAGGTTGGGCTCAACAAAATATTTTCGCATTCGGAAGAGAAAGTTGGTGACTGAAATTTCGTAAAAAGGTCTCGCCGCGACGAAAAACGTCTATGCTGTAATGACTTCCATCCCAACTCGTGTATCATATCTGCCACACTCTCTCCCCTATAACGTGATAATACAAAACGAGCTGCCCTTTTTTGCACCCTTTCGATGTCCTTCGTCAGTCCCACCTGGTAAGGATCCCACACCGCGCAGCAATATTCTAACAGAGGACGAACGAGTGTAGTGTAAGCTGTCTCTTTAGTGGACTTGTTGCATCTTCTAAGTGTCCTGCCAATGAAACGCAACCTTTGGCTCGCCTTCCCGACAATATTATCTATGTGGTCCTTCCAACTGAAGTTGTTCGGAATTTTAACACCCAGGTACTTAGTTGAATTGACAGCCTTGAGAATTGTACTATTTATCGAGTAATCGAATTCCAACGGATTTCTTTTGGAACTCATGTGGAACTTCGTTCGGAGTTAATTGGAGGAGAGATGAGTGACAATGAAACTATGAGTCAGACCCTGAAGGGTTTTCATAAAACACAGTAGTCAGGGCGAATGCTCATGGAAAGCAGGAAATATGGGTTCGTGCTCTGCTTTGCCACAAATTCTCATTTCTTATAGCGTACACGAGGAACGTTTAGTAAGTAATGCAACAGCAATACATTTTTTCTCGGCCAATTTATGTTGAAAAAATGCGGATTAGTTGCGGGACGTGATGATATACACTCCTGGAAATTGAAATAAGAACACCGTGAATTCATTGTCCCAGGAAGGGGAAACTTTATTGACACATTCCTGGGGTCAGATACATCACATGATCACACTGACAGAACCACAGGCACATAGACACAGGCAACAGAGCATGCACAATGTCGGCACTAGTACAGTGTATATCCACCTTTCGCAGCAATGCAGGCTGCTATTCTCCCATGGAGACGATCGTAGAGATGCTGGATGTAGTCCTGTGGAACGGCTTGCCATGCCATTTCCACCTGGCGCCTCAGTTGGACCACCGTTCGTGCTGGACGTGCAGACCGCGTGAGACGACGCTTCATTCAGTCCCAAACATGCTCAATGGGGGACAGATCCGGAGATCTTGCTGGCCAGGGTAGTTGACTTACACCTTCTAGAGCACGTTGGGTGGCACGGGATACATGCGGACGTGCATTGTCCTGTTGGAACAGCAAGTTCCCTTGCCGGTCTAGGAATGGTAGAACGATGGTTTCGATGACGGTTTGGATGTACCGTGTACTATTCAGTGTCCCCTCGCAGATCACCAGAGGTGTACGGCCAGTGTAGGAGATCGCTCCCCACACCATGATGCCGGCTGTTGGTCCTGTGTCCCTCGGTCGTATGCAGTCCTGATTGTGGCGCTCACCTGCACGGCGCCAAACACGCATACGACCATCATTGGCACCAAGGCAGAAGCGACTCTCATCGCTGAAAACGGCACGTCTCCATTCGTCCCTCAATTCACGCCTGTCGCGACACCACTGGTGGCGGGCTGCACGATGTTGGGGCGTGAGCGGAAGACGGCCTAACGGTGTGCGGGACCGTAGCCCAGCTTCATGGAGACGGTTGCGAATGGTCCTCGCCGATACCCCAGGAGCAACAGTGTCCCTAATTTGCTGGGAAGTGGCGGTGCGGTCCCCTACGGCTCTGCGTAGGATCCTACGGTCTTGGCGTGCATCCGTGCGTCGCTGCGGTCCGGACCCAGGTCGACGGGCACGTGCACCTTCCGCCGACCACTGGCGACAACATCGATGTACTGTGGAGACCTCACGCCCCACGTGTTGAGCAATTGGGCGGTACGTCCACCCGGCCTCCCGCCTGCCCACTATACGCCCTCGCTCAAAGTCCGTCAACTGCACATACGGTTCACGTCCACGCTGTCGCGGCATGCTACCAGTGTTAAAGACTGCGATGGAGCTCCGTATGCCACGGCAAACTGGCTGACACTGACGGCGGCGGTGCACAAATGCTGCGCAGCTAGCGCCATGCGACGGCCAACACCGCGGTTCCTGGTGTGTCCGCTGTGCCGTGCGTGTGATCATTGCTTGTACAGCCCTCTAGCAGTGTCCGGAGCAAGTATGGTGGGTCTGACACACCGGTGTCAATGTGTTCTTTTTTCCATTTCCAGGAGTGTATTTCCCTTTCAGCCCCTATAGTTTCATAAGTTTCGCTGTACGTAGCCATCGAAATGACATCAGTAATGGAGATGCGTTCCAAACAGAGAGCTATCATTCAGTTTATTTTAGCGAAAACCAGGGCATCGCAGAACGTCTACGGAGACTTGACAGTGAACAAAAGCACGGTAAGTCGTTGGGGGAGGAGTCTATCATCGCAACAAAGTCGCGCACACCTGTCGGATCTCCCGCGTACCCGGCGGCGCACACAGGTGTGACGCTTGCAGTGCTGGAAGGTGCGGACACTCTCTTTGGAGCTGGTCAACCTCGCACACGTCCCTCATTGTGGAATGATTAACTATGAAGTGTACCGTGCTACTCTCAGGAAATTGAAGAAACTACTAAAGTGTGTTCGTCGCCACAAAAATACAAACGTTGACTGGAATACTCTCTTTCAAATTATAAAGGTGGCAGGGCTAAAATACAGGGAGCGAAAGGCTATTTACAATTTGTACAGAAACCAGATGGCAGTTATAAGAGTCGAGGGGCTTGAAAGGGAAGCAGTGGTTGGGAAAGGAGTGAGACAGGGTTGTAGCCTCTCCCCAATGTTATTCAATCCTTATATTGAGCAAGCAGTAAAGGAAACCAAAGAAAAATTTGGAATAGGTATTAAAATTCAGGGAGAAGAAATCAAAACTTTGAGGTTCGCCGATGACATTGTAATTTTGTCAGAGACGGCAAAGGACTTGGAAGAGCAGTTGAACGGAATGGACAGTGTCTTGAAAGGAGGATATAAGATGAACATCAACAAAAGCAAAACGAGGATAATGGAATGTAGTCAAATTAAATTGGGTGATGCTGAGGGAATTAGATTAGAAAATGAGACACTTAAAGCAGTAAAGGAGTTTTGCTATTTGGGGAGCAAAATATCTGATGATGGTCGAAGTAGAGAGGATATAAAATGTAGACTGGCAATGGCAAGGAAAGCGTTTCTGAAGAAGAGAAATTTGTTAACATCGAGTATAGATGTAAGTGTCAGGAAGTCATTTCTGAAAGTATTTGTATGGAGTGTAGCCATGTATGGAAGTGAAACATGGACGATAACTAGTTTGGACAAGAAGAGAATAGAAGCTTTCGAAATGTGGTGCTACAGAAGAATGCTGAAGATAAGGTGGATAGATCACGTAACTAATGAGGAAGTATTGAATAGGATTGGGGAGAAGAGAAGTTTGTGGCACAACTTGACCATAAGAAGGGATCGGTTGGTAGGACATGTTCTGAGGCATCAAGGGATCACCAATTTAGTATTGGAGGGCAGCGTGGAGGATAAAAATCGTAGAGGGAGACCAAGAGATGAATACACTAAGCAGATTCAGAAGGATGTAGTGTGCAGTAGGTACTGGGAGATGAAGAAGCTTGCACAGGATAGAGGAGCATGGAGAGCTGCATCAAACCAGTCTCAGGACTGAAGACAACAACAACAACAGCAACAACAACAACAACAACAGCCTCAGAGGCTAGTCAATAGCTCCAGCGTAGCTCCTTTTTGTAATACCTTGTGCCCATGCTATTTTTTACTCGTTATGGTCTTGTACTATAAAGAAGTTCCTTAATATTTCATTGTTTTACGTTAAATTGGCTTAAAACAAAGTAGTCAGTAAATAAGAGCTTTGGTAATTCGGTAACAATGAAAACGGCTGTAATTAAGTTTGCGGAAAGAAAAAAAACACAGACGGGCATTTCAACAGTGTTAATGAAGCTGATCGAATGCCGTCATTACTAGAACAAGTGCTTGTTTGTCTTTAATGATCGGGCCTCTTTACGAGCCCGTCGTCAATTATTCTTTGCGAAACTATAGCAGTCTCACATAATTGCAAAATTTTACTCCTTTCATAAACGGCAAAGTGGTGATCGTCTTATTAATCACCCTTTTTATAGAATCTCAGGTCGTAGTAAGAAAAATCAGAGCGTAATGCTCGCCCAGTGTAACCAGGCAAAGTAAGGCAAATGTAGTCCTTAACTTTTTATGTTTGCCACGTTAATGAATATCTGCGTTACTTAATGCAAACGTCAGAACGTACAGTAATAGTGTTTGTATTTCTCTCTCTCTCTCTCTCTCTCTCTCTCTCTCACTCTCTCTCTCACTCACTCACTCACTCACACACACACACACACACACACACACACACACACACACACACACACACACACTTATATCTATTATACCAGTCGATTATCTACCAAAATGAATTTTACCTATTGGTTGGGAACATAAGTTTAGGATTTTCCCTTGAAAAGTGTAAACTTTCATTAATAAATAAAGACAAAGACTTTGAGTATATGGATACATGAAAGGGTCGGTGGACGAAATTGCTAAACCGCAAGAGCGTATTTTTAATTGCACAGATTGAGTAGTAAGACAGCTCTTTTGGCGGCACTGTTGGAGAACTTGTTCCAGCTTCTTTCGCATTCGAAAAAAAAAAAAATCAATAAATAGTGTGATCAGACTGTTCCTCAACAAACCAAAGATCAGCACCTTCTTCCGCTGACCCCTTCACATGGACTATTTTCGTGTTTTATTGTGAGGAATCCGTCTCCAAGATTTTTGTTCTGACTCGATAAGCGTATGTATAATATGTGTGCCGAACCACTGTTTGGTATGTTTAGAGTGAAGTCGGAAGCCAGGAAACATCTGCAAAAGGATGTTTGTACGCATCGTGGATCCACTCAAGATCGTTACTCTACCAGTGTCTGATTGTCGCTTTAGGGCAAGAAGAAAGCGTGTGGTTCTCCACGCGTTTGGTTTGGGCCCAGTGTGTAGTATACCAACGATTAATATCCACGTTGAAACGGTCCCACACTAGAAGCTATGCACCGAAAATGACACATTTACATTGTGTACGACGCATTTTTATCCACGGAGGATCATCGCTGGCGCATTTACTTGGTCAGTCATATGTCTGAAGCTTCCTCCGTGATAGTGAAGTCAGCATTCCTGTCGACAGATGTATAGGTCCGGGGATCGATTCCGAGTGCCCTTAAGATTTTCTTATAAAAACAGGCTCATTAGAAAAACGAAGCTCACTTTGAATAAGTAAGTCGTCGACTTGTTTTGGAATCCGTAAGTTTTCATTCCGATACTCTGTCAACTTCACTTGATGATGACGGAAAGGACGTACTGTCAATATTCCTGATAATTTGCAGGACCTATACTACTTTTTATTCCCTCTAAGTTCTTATGACTCTTTGACCATGCTGCACATACTTGAAACTACAGCTGTAGAAAATTTGATTAACACGAAAAAGCCAAAAACAAAGAAAACCGCGAGATTCGGAATTGTTAACTGCGACACGAACTCCGCAGTTTGCACCGTCCGTATAACTTAGTACGCTCTTTCGAAGTTGTCGACTATATTTCATGGATATTTATCGCTATGGGGCGTGAGTAATATACATTAGATAAAAAAGCTGCTGTGACTATTATTCTTTGTCAACAACCCGACTTCCCATTCGAAAAGCACTGATATTGATAGCCTGTATTGAATTCGTCTCCTTTAACTTCAGTTTTTGACGTTCGTCACATAAACTGGTTGCTTCTTGTTGAGAAATTGTATAGCTTTATTATGAAAAACCATCTTCTGTAGTGTTTCTTGCAAAGCTAGAGAATGGTTTTCTCTTAATATCAGTAGAAAAAGACCTCTTTTTTTTATTATAGGTGTCTGAATTTGCTGCTTAAATAGTCTGATTCATTTGAAAAACGGAGAAAGATGGCACATTAGTTGACATGCTGGACATGTCTCCTTAGTGCATCAGATGCTCCTCCGACCTACCCAGATTTCGTTTCCACGATTTTCGTAAATAACGCGAGGAAATGAGAAGCTGCTTCCTTGACCTCGATTTGAAGAGGAAATAACTGCACTTTTGCACTTGTAGTAACAACTTTTTCTCAGTATTGGAAGACATGTCTTCAATTCTCCTTTTCATTGTTTCGTCGTATAATGGAACTTCTTCTATTTATTTCGCTGTTTTATCTCCCTGGAGTGCTGTTACCATGTCTCTTGCTGCAGCCAGTAAAAGAGATTTACCTGTTGTGCGATGTTTTCTTTCCTTCGCAATTCTAAAACTAACCAGGTAAGAAGTTTTCATCAAGTTAATATCAGTATTCGTAATAACCGCGACGCGTATAGACACGTCGTCACATTTGTGCTCAAAATATGTACTAATATATTCGACAATCGTTGTGTACGACACTTCTGCATACACAAAATGCGCGCAGGGTAATGTGTAGGCCCCTCCACACCCACACTCGTATGCGACGATTCAAAAAGATCTACTGTCACGTCTGCTTTGGTTAGTATCTAGAAAGAATTCTGCTGAAAATGCAACAAATTTTTGGTGATAAGTTTTTGTGGGACCAAACTACACACGCACACGCACGCACGCACGCACACGCACGCACACGCGCACACACACACACACACACACACACACACACACACACACACACACACACACACACACACACACACACACACACTCCCGAGGGAGTACTCGAACCTCCGACGGGAGTCGTGCGAACAGTGGCAAGGCGCCTAAGACTGCACGGCTACCCCGTACGGCGTGCAACAAAAGCAGCGATTTATTTTCTCATGGCTTGTTACTCGTATGTAACTTTTAGAGAAGCGTCATGAGTGGCGAATTTAGAGTAAAATCTGTATTTCTCTTGGTGCCATGTCAAAATTTACTTCATTTGCCAAAACACAGCGGTGGTTACACATTGTCACCTCACTAGCATGTTGTGCAGACACAATTGCGAGAGAATTCTGAAACCATGGTTTATTAAGTGAGGAACTGAGGAAAAGTAAGATCAACAGCTTAAGAAAAAGCACTTTATAAGCACAAAAATAAACATGTAATGCCTTCACTTAAGCTGTTCCAAAACGCACATTTCTCGTTTCGTCAGCTATCGATAGCACTAAAACATTACATTCTTTCATGGAAAAGGTCTGTAATTAGTGGAACAACACGGTAGATGGTGAAGTTTTCCATGATAACTATATGGGAAGATACTCGCTTCTTTGCGTGCTATCATTTGCGAAAATCTCATTTCGATATCGCAAACAGTGTACGAAATATGAGAAATGTTGTAATTATTTCATTGTGGCTGTATCACTGGCGTCGCGCGATCGCAAAAGAGTGTGTTACGTCACATCAATTTTCTCGTGATTGGTAACAGATGGAGACATCCGCCCAAGTCTAACGAAAAATTCAGTAAGTTAGATAAATTTAAGACGGTGCAACATATTATGTACAGGGTGATCAAAAAGTCAGTATAAATTTGAAAACTGAATAAATCATGGTATAATACAGATAGAGAGGTAGAAATTGACACACATGCTTAGAATGAATGGGGTTTTACTAGAACAAAAAAAAAAAAAAAAAACAACCAAAAGTTCAAAAAAAGTCCGACAGATGGCGCTTCATCTGATCAGAATAGCAATAATTACCATAACAAAGTAAGACAAATTAAAGATGATGATCTTTACAGGAAATGCTCAATTTGTCCACCATCATTCCTCAACAATAGCTGTAGTCGAGGAATAATGTTGTGAACAGCACTCTAAAGCATGTCCGGAGTTGTGGTGAGGCACTGGCTCGGATGTTGTATTTCAGCATCCCTAAAGATGTCGGTCGATTACGATACACTCGAGACTTCAGGTAACCCCGAAGCCAATAATCGCACGGACTGAGGTCTGGGGACCTGGGAGGCCAAGCATGACGAAAGTGGCGGCTGAGCACACGATCACCACCAAACTACGCGCTCAAGAGATCATTCACGCGTCTAGCAATATGGGGTGGTTCTAATAAAACCCCATGTCATTCCAAGCATGTGTGTCAATTTTTACCTATCTGTCTACATTAGTTGGTGGTTTAGTAAGTTTTTAAATTTATACTGACTTTTTGATCACCCAGTAATATGCAACAAACGCAAAATCATAGCGATCCCTATTTTTCTTTGCAAACTTTCTGGAATATTGTTCAGTGTCTTGCTTAAATACAAACGTCTCAGTAACAATTATCATTAAAGAAATGGACACGTGAACGTGAAGCTGACATAAAAAGTGTAAGTTACGTAGAAATGATGCCTTTAACAGAATTGTTTTTGTAAAATCGTCACAAAAATTGCGGGGCGTGCGCCTCGATTCTGCCATTGCAGCGCGTAGCCGACCGACCGAAAGCGGGTAATATCGAACTCGTCCAGCGCTTTGGACGAAAACTGGTCACTGTGCATCGGTAAACCTTCCGTGCGCGTGTTCTACACGGGTGTGATCTGTGCATTTTACCATCTACTGAACGCAGGTTTTTGTTCGAGGGATCAACGGCACATCGTAGTTTAAAAAAGTGCAACACAGTCACAAGTCCTGTGTAGAATAACAAAAACTCTGTGGAAATATAACTTTTAATAATTATTATCTTTCTGTCCGCTTCTCGTGGTCTTGCTGTAGCGTTCTTGCTTCCCGCGCACGGGGACCCGGGTTCAATTCTCAAAGGGGGCAGTGATTTTTCCTGCTTCATGATGACTGGGTGTTGTGTCATCATCACCATTCATTCCCATTACGGTCTCGCTCATCGTCCCCTATGCTCCATGGAGTATGGAACCCCATCATCATCATTATCTTTCTGACAGGTAACTTGGTACAAGGAGACTGAAGCAATTTCATATCGTTGGAGATGAGAATGTTGGGTTCCAATAATTGCACCACTACGGGATCAGTCGTTTCTGCTGTTCGTACCTTGGCTTACTGCCTTGTTTTTTTCGCTTAAATGTGCACTACAGCAAACATTCATCCCGTAGAGGAATTCTGGATTAACGGAGACAAAAGTACAGAGAAACGGAAGTTTGAAATAGTATGTAGTTTCATATATAGAAGTAAGAGTGATTTCAGTGTGCCTCAGGGGAGTGTCATCAGACAGTTGCTATTCACAATATACATAAATGACCTGGTCGATGACATCGGAAGTTCACTGAGGCTTTCTGCGGATGATGCTGTGGTGTATCGAGAGGTTGTAACAATGGAAAATTGTACTGAATTGCAGGAGGACCTGCAGCAAATTGAAGCATGGTGCAGGGAATGGCAATTGAATTTCAATGTAGACAAGTGTAATCTGTTGCGAATACATAGAAAGAAAGATCCCTTATCATTTAGCTACAATATAGCAGGTCAGCAGCTGGAAGCAGTTAATTCCATAAATTATCTGGGAGTACACATTAGAAGTGATTTAAAATGGAATGATTATATAAAGTTGATCGACGGTAAAGCAGATGCCAGACTGAGCTTCATTGGAAGAATCCTAAGGAAATGCAATCCGAAAACAAAGGAAGTAGGTTACAGTACGCATGTTCGCCCACTGCTTGAATACTGCTCAGAAGTGTGGGATCCGTACCAGATAGGGTTGATAGAAGAGATAGAGAAGATCCAACGGAGAGCAGCGCGCTTCCTTACAGGATCATTTAGTAATCGCGAAAGCGTTACGGAGATGATAGATAAACTCCAGTGAAAGACTCTGCAGGAGAGAAGCTCAGTAGCTCGGCACGGGCTTCTGTTAAAGTTTCGAGAACATACCTTCACCGAAGAGTCAAGCAGTATATTGCTCCCTCCTACGTATCTCTCGTGAAGAGACCATGAAGATAAAATCAGAGAGATTAGAGCCCACACAGAGGTATACCGCCAATCCTTTTTTCCACGAACAATACGAGACTGGAATAGAAGGGAGAACCGATAGAGGTACTCAGGGTACACTCCGCCACACACCGTCAGGTGGCTTGCAGAGTATGGTTGTAGATGTAGGTGTAAACTTAATCAGGACTGCGGTCAAGACTTCGGTATCCCATAGATGAATAATAAATGTCATCTACTTGAAACTGTCCACAACAAATAAAACGTGGCATTCATATGCAACCTAAACTCTACAGGGTGTTACAAAAAGGTACGGCCAAACTTTCAGGAAACATTCCTCACACACAAAGAAAGAAAATATGTTATGTGGACATGTGTCCGGAAACTCTTACTTTCCATGTTAGAGCTCATTTTATTGCTTCTCTTCAAATCACATTAATAATGGAATGGAAACACACAGCAACAGAAAGTACCACGTGACTTCAAACGCTATTTTACAGGAAATGTTCAAAATGTCCTCCGTTAGCGAGGATACATGCATCCACCCTCCGTCGCATGGAATCCCTGATGCGCTGATGCAGCCCTGGAGAATGGCGTATTGTATCACAGCCGTCCTCAATCCGAGCACGAAGAGTCTACATTTGGTACCGGGGTTGCGTAGACAAGAGCTTTCAAATGCCCCCATAAATGAAAGTCAAGAGGATTGAGGTCAGGAGAGCGTGGAGGCCATGGAATTGGTCCGCGTCTACCAATCCAATCGGTCACCGAATCTATTGTTGAGAAGCGTACGAACACTTCGACTGAAATGTGCAGGAGCTCCATCGTGCATGAACCACATGTTGTGTCGTACTTGTAAAGGCACATGTTCTAGCAGCACAGGTAGAGTATCGCGTATGAAATCATGATAACGTGCTCCATTGAGCGTAAGTGGAAGAACATGGGGCCCAATCAAGACATCACCAACAATGTCTGCCCAAACTTTCACAGAAGATCTGTGTTGATGACGTGATTGCACAGTTGCGTGCGGATTCTCGTTAGCCCACACATGTTGATTGTGAAAAATTACAGTTTGATCACGTTGGAATGAAGCCTCATCCGTAAGGAGAACATTTGCACTAAAATGAGGATTGACACATTGTTGGATGAACCGTTCGCAGAAGTGTACCAGTGGAGGCTAATCAGCTGCTGATAGTGCTTGCACACGCTGTACATGGTACGGAAACAACTTGTTCTCCCGTAACACTCTCCGTTTAGTGACGTGGTCAACGTTACCTTGTACAGCAGAAACTTCTCTGACGCTGACATTAGGGTTATCGTCAACTGCACGAAGAATTGCTTCGTCCATTGCAGGTGTCCTCATCGTTCTAGGTCTTCCCCAGTCTCGAGTCATAGGCGGGAATGTTGCGTGCTCCCTGAGACGCCGATCAATTGCTTCGAACGTCTTCCTGTCGGGACACTTTCGTTCTGAAAATCTGTCTCGATACAAACGTACCACGCCACGCCACGCCGTGCTAATCCATACATCAAATGGGCATCTGCTAAATCCGCATTTGCAAAGATTGCACTGACTGCAAAACCACGTTCGTGATGAACACCAACCTGTTGATGCTACGTACTGATGTGTTTGATGCTAGCACTGTAGAGCAATGAGTCGCATGTCAACACAAGCTCCGAAGTCAACATTACCTTCCTTCAATTGAGCCAACTGGCGGTGAATCGAGGAAGTACAGTACATGCTGACGAAACTAAAATGAGCTCTAACATGGAAATTAAGCGTTTCCGGACACATGTCCACATAACATCTTTTCTTTATTTGTGTGAGAGGAATGTTTCCTGAAAGTTTGGCCGTACCTTTTTGTAACACCCTGTATATTAAGACAGTTCTCCTGGCAACCGGTAACACTTTGGTTCGGCGACCCTCGCAAGTTTGTAAGTGAATGGTAGTAGATAAATCAGGTGCCAGTCGCACCGCAGAAGAGAAAGCAGAACCATGCAGAAAGGGTACTTTGGCAAAAGAAATAATACAAGAAGGTACTGTGGTAACGCGGTTTACAGCGAGAATATTGCGGTTGCCTGTGGAAACGCACTGGACAGTTACATAAATCTGGAAGTGAACTCTACGTCGACTGAAGGTGAAATACTAATCAGCATTCCTGACCGATAACGCAAGAGGTTTTTTTTCCGAACTTCGCTTCGCCAAGGAAATTTGTCAGTAGAAGCAGGAATTTCCATGCTGCTAAAACTTTCTGCCGGCGGACACGCCAATTGGAATGGCAAACGACGAAAGGCGTGTGATGGTAATGAATACTCGGTCCTCTGTTTGCCTTAAAAATATTGACTTGGAGCATGCTCACACAGCCCGAATACAAAACAGACTGGCAGGTGTGAGCTCAACGAGAAAATTTGACTTTCCTGTTTCCATAGGGCCGAATGTTACTAGCGGAAGGTTTCGTGAGCATTCACGTGTTAAATGTCTTCTAAATGTAGGATTTTTAGAAAGTTTTCCGATGGTGTAACATGTGGAAACCTTCGTGTTGTTCCATATTTTATATAAAGTGTGTCTCTCTGCTGCAGTAAGCTGCACTGGGTTGTTAGGTTTCGTTTGAAGCTGCGCTGGGTTGTTAGGTTTCGTTTGAAGCGAAAGACTTCAAAAATTGGAACCACCATCGTTAACATAGAGACGTTTGCTTCTGCGAAGGAAACATTGAGTTACTGTTGATTTGCTGTACTAATGATAAAGTTGCTAATTTTTTAATTAAGAAAACAGCTAGTGTATTTCAATTGATGTAATATGTTTGAATAGAATTAACTAATTCCATTAGAAATGCCAAGTGTTTGTGGGATGATAAAAGCGTAAAGCACAAATTCAGAAACACCTAACAAGAAGTCTGACGCAGTAACACACTAAATCTCCAAGTGTTTCGCTTGCAAGAAGAAGTTGTTTCTGCCAACAGCAAAATAACCACGTCATTACGTAGAAATGGGATATACGTAACAGGTATCTTCTCCCCCTCCCCTTCCCCTTCGCATAAAGTCTTTGATGTAATCATTCGATCGAAATAGTTCATTGTTGTTGTTGTTGTTGTTGTTGTTGTTGTTGTTGTTGTTAGTTCGAAGGCTGGATTGATGCATGCGCCCATACCTGCCTATGTAAGCAAGCTTTCTTCATCTCTGCCTACCTACCTCTATTTGTACCTATTTACTGTATTCAAGTCTTGGTCTCTGTATAATTTTTACCTCCCACGTTTTGTTCTGTTACCGAACTCACGATTCGTTGATATTTCAGTATGTATCCTATCAGCAATACCATCTTTTAATCAGGTTGTGCCAAATTCGATGTTACCTAATTTCTCATTTACTTGCTGCTTTAGCGCTCACACATTACACTTCGTTATTGTCATTTTGTTGGCACATAATATCGTCGGCGTTTTTACTTTTCGCACCCACTATACCAAAGATGCAGCTGTTTTTCGTGCACCTTTTAAATAATTACACTATGAAATTTAAACACTACCATATAATCTTAGGCAGAGGAAGGGAAACACACTGTAAACTGACGAGAACAGTATCTGAACTCCCTCGATGTCTTTTCTCAACGGAATCATTTACGTCCAGATGACAATGATAAAAATATCGGGTTCAAATAATTTCGTGGCGAGCAATAGCTGACGTGAAAAAACACAGGTCACTTGCTGCGATGATTCATTTAACGTTTTTCCCATACTGGCGTTCACCATCCAGGCCCATCGCGCGGGAGCACGAAAATCGTTCCAACATTATTGTCGAAATGAAATGATCGTGTGGCATTTTTGGCCGGGAGGCCCCATGTGGGGAAGTTCGGCTGCCGTGTTGCAAGTCCTTTTTAGTTGACACCAATTCGGCGACTTGCGAGTCAATGATAATACAATGATGATGAAACACACACAAAACCCAGTCATCTCCAGGCAGAGAAAATCCCCGACCCCACCGGGAATCGAACCCGGGACCCTGTTAGCGGGAAGCGAGAACGCTACCTCAAGACCACGAGCTGCGGACATTATTGTCGAATTAAGATCATTATGTTCGCAATCGATATTAAATTGTACCATATTATGTAGACGATTCATCTGGTGATAATTCTGTAAGCAGTTGTATTCAGTAGGACGTATTTCTGTAGCTAGTGGTCGTAGATATAAAGAACAAATGAATAATCTCTTGACCAAAGTTGTTCTACAAAACTGTCGTGATGGCAAAATACGGAAATAGGGAAGGGTTGTGCAGATTCAGTTACATTCATTTTGTGATTACTTTTAATCTCTGTTATTGTTGTTGTTCTTGTTGTTGTGGTCTTCAGTCCACAGACTCGTTTAAATGCAACTCTCCATGCTACTGTATCCTGTGCAAGACTCTTCATCTCCAAGTTTCTACTGCAACCTAAATCCTTCTAAATCTGCTTAGTGTATTCATCTCTTGGTCTCCTCCTACGACTTTTACTGTCAACGCTGCTCTCCAGTACTAAATTGGTGATGACTTGATAACTCAGAACATGTCCTATCAACCGATCCCTTCTTCTATTCAAGTTGTGCCACAAACTTCTCTTCTCCTCAATCCTATTCAGTACCTCCTCATTAGTTATGTGATCTACCCACCTAATCTTCAACATTCTTCTGTAGCACCACATTTCAAAAGCTTCTATTCTCTTCTTGTCCAAACTATTTATCGTCCATATACACTTCCATACATGGCTACACTCCGTATAAATACTTCCAGAAAAGACTTCCTGATACTTAAATCTATACTCGATGTTAACAAATTTCTCTTCTTCAGAAACTCTTTCCTTGCATTCTCAGTCTACATTTTATATCCTCTCTACTTCTGCCGTCATCAGTTATTTTGCTCCCCAAATAGCAAAACTCATCAACTACTTTGTCTGATTTCCTAATGTAATTCCTTCAGCATCAGCTTATTAAGCTGATAAACATCAACAAAAGTTTTTATTCTCTACTAGACGGAAAATGTTAAAATAGTCTGTACATTCATGATGTGGTCGTAGGTGTAGTCCCTATCCTTGCACCACCACAGTTTCATACTAGTACTCGCATCTTGAAGTAGTCGTTCGAGGTTGTTACTATTACTTTGCGGCTACTCACGGAGGATTGGCGTGGGCTGTAATTATTGTAAGGCACCGAAATTCGGTAGGTTCGCTGATGCCTTAATGCGGAACCGATTTATGCTGGAAAGAAATTAGTTTCAATTTTTGCCACCAGGTGCAAATCTCGCGCTTTACATCACCTGGTCGGCGTCTCCTGTGCTAATATTGAACAAACAGTGTAAGCGGTGGTTAGTAATGAAATCAACATTATGCGTTTCTTACTTTTAGACCTTTTCCTGCCCACGTTCATTTTCTAATCCATTACATACGGAAACATATCTGTACGTCTTTCTTGCACTCACACCGCCGGGTTTCCACCTGGCAGCCAAAATTGGAATTCATTTTTTTTCCCCAGTGTAAATCGGTTTCTCATTAGCGTATCTACGAAGTTCCGCTGCCGTTCAATAATTACAGCCCACTGCACACATGCGAGTAGCTACGCTTCAGTTAAAACCATCCGGTAGTAATAGCTCGTGCGGACTGCGGCAGTTACATTCTGTCTTAACCTTTTAGGGTGGTGATGTGTCTCCAACGATACGTTTTCAGCATCTTTACGTAGCACAGAGAAATTTAGAACCGATGCGCCAATATTTACAACAATTATAAGCAACTTACCTCAGAGTGTACCGTTACTTACCATTAAGGTATTATTTTCAATTTTTCGGTGTTAAGTAGCCTGATCTGTAAATACTGTAGATCTTTACATACATCGTGCCTTATAATTCTGTGAATGATTAAGTCCTGTCACTGACTACGATGACGCAGACTTTTAAACAACGCGTTCTTATTGAGAAGAACCAGGTTAACTATATTTATAATGTGACTGGCTTTCTGAAATGTCAGTCGCTCATTCCCGGGATGGATTCTGCCTCACAGTGTTGGCCAACTCCTTGCGCTGGTTTTCCGCATGTGAATTACCGTTCCCCCTCCAGCCGTTGTACCCTTAAAGAGAGATTTGTTAGATTTTAAGTCGCCTTTATAAGTATTTTCAGCACTTTGCAACCAATTAATTCTTATGTTGCAGGTAAATGTCTCGCTGCTCCTGATGAGTGCTGTAAGGCCGGTAAGATGTTGCTGCGCTCTGTCTAGACAGACTAAAAAGGTTTTGATTTATCGGCTTTCCCGGTCTGGTTTGAGATTATCAGCCAACTAACAAATAATAATAGATAATCGTATATGATCAGAGTATGTTAATACAAACTTTGGGACTATGACAATGGCTTTTTTGCGTAAAGTCCGTTCTTGTAAGTTTGACCGTGAGTGACTGTCGTGAAAGCATTTCTTCATCGGACGTCGTAGATTGAATAACTCCCAAGTTTTGCTTCTTTCTGGACTACTCATATCATATGTAACACGGAACCTTTAGCCATGTCAAGACGCCGTTTAATTAGAAGACTAGCTTGCAACGTAAATGAAACAAAAGATTAAATAATACCACTGTATTCACAAAATATTATACTAAATTAAATTACATAGACACTTAAATCAATTCTGTTGCTGTGTGTAACTGTGAGTGCGCCTAGTCAGATTGCGCCTCAATGAAAGAGAATAATGGCGGCGTGCCAAATAATTATCTGCAGCGATGGCAGATAGGCGTCCTATCTGGAGCGCTTCAAAAACAATAAAAGGTGCAGTCTTCTCGGCAAGGCAACTGAACTGCGTAATTATTCTAACGTTTCAGCGATTGCACGCCACAATCGATACAACCGCTTATACTAATTAATATCTTGAGTAATTCTTTAGGTATATTCTGAACTTATACTTATGTTTTTAAACAGATACACGCCCATCCTGCAAATGTGCCTTTCAAAAGTATATTCTTCCACAGAAGGTTGGGTGAAATCAAAATGCGAAAGAGTGATGAATCCAACTTTGTGAAACTGTTTTTCTTGACTGTTTAAAATATAAATGAAAACACAACGTAATCCTTGACAGCATTCTCATTTTTCATTTACGGCGCGCTTTGCTTTAGAGGTTTTGCTCCGTCGTTACGTGCCAGTGCCGGCGCTTGGATGGAGTTCATTTTTCCTGGGTAACGACGATGTCGAGTTATCAGCTGTCCTTCATATTTTCGTTTTCCATGTGTGTGAAGGGACGTAACAAATTCATTCTCTCCAAGATTTTCAGTAAGCAGTGAATAAGTTACATGCAGTGCTCCGGAGGAGAGTGTGCGCTGAATATGCAAAAGGCTACAGGTAGTTTGACATTTTTGGTTTCCCAGAACGTTAAACCTGAGATGAATTCCGCAACTGCCACCTGGTGATGAACGAAGGCTCCGAAACCCGTCGCAAACAAAACATTAAGACGGAATCACAGATTGCTTTGTCTTTTTATTCACATAATAAAATAATGATGCAAACGTTACAAAAGCATCAAATCCATATCTGTAGCATGAAAGAGCGCAACGAGAATTTATTAACTTCCGACATTAGCACAAGACTTCAGACGTCCATTTTCAACTCGTGCGCAGTAGTGTTATGAGTTTTTCCGCATTTAAAAGTCTTTGGTTTCAGACGATGAGCCGGCCGCGGTGGTCTAGCAGTTAAGGCGCTCAGTCCGGAACCGCGCGACTGCTACGGTCGCAGGTTCGAATCCTGCCTCGGGCATGGATGTATGTGATGTCCTTAGGTTAGTTAGGTTTAAGTAGTTCTAAGTTCTAGGGGACTGATGACCACAGCAGTTAAGTCCCATAGTGCTCAGAGCAATTTGAACCATCAGACGATGAACTTTTGGCGAAAACTCTAAAAATGTCGTCTATTTCATTAAATTGCGAAAAAATCCTCCCGCATTTAATAATGCATTGTATTAAAAGGCAGTATCTGAGACAGATTTACACAGCTTTAATTTGAAAATGAAATATAGTATACAGTAAACTACAAGAACGTTTTAAATTTGTGAATTTGTGGTTATGAACTTGCTCTTACGTCATTCATCACTTTTACACTTTTACAAGTGCTGTGAAGCTCCTCCATCAACTTTACAGCTCGCTCGGCTGTAAAGCGAGCGAGGTACATCAAGCACGAACCTTTCATTTTTCCACTGAATAGGAAAAGATTGTAGAGCCTTAGAACACTCAGGAGCAGCATGCAGCTCATTGTATGTGTCTTCTAATTAGTGATGATTTGATAATCATGGACTAGCAATGAAGTCACTTGTAGCTTTGAGCTGATGTCTTCCTTTCGGAAGGAGAAAATAATCAATCAACGCAGAGATTCCCTTTGAATTCCACCTGGCACTATGAAGGAAAGCTAGCGTCTGCCATTTCATTAGAGATAATTTTATTCTCCATTTGATAGAAATTATACCCCTCACACAATTGAAAGTGAAACGTGAAGCCATCTCTCCATCTTCGGTTTTCATATAACGGTGTCTTTTTGTGACCCAGAACAGCTTCCTTGTAAGTCGTCATGTCCTGCCAAAAATCTTCAATGAATTGTCATTTGACGCTGGGTGACATGATCTTGTCAGAAACAAGGAATCCATCAAATGCAGTAGAAACAAGTTGAGAATATGATGTTGATACCCTATAAACTGAGGCTCTTCTAGAGATTTTTGTCTTAACTATCTCTGGAGTCTAGCATCTGTACCACTTTTGTGCCCCGTATTAACTGCGATGGCGTCCGAAATAATCATTTTCACACTCCTGTATGCATTGCCTTCATCCAAAGGGGCTGCAACCTGATAAAGATGTTCTCAGCTGACACGCTTTCACAGACCAAAATTCCGAGATGCAGAGTTGTTTATGAATTCCTTAGACAGACCACCTAATATTCTCTGTTGTCAATTCTCTTGCCATCAGAATGCAAGCAGAATTCCTCCTCACCAAGAAGCTCATTGAACGGCTTGTTGATTACTGCATTCTGTATCACTCGACGCCAAATCCCCGTAGGTATCGGGCGGTTATAATTAAACTTTCCCCGTTTAACATGTTATAACACGGTAACTAAGTACCGTAAAAGCATCAGACTTGGTAGCATTAACGTCAAGAGTATAGGGTGCATGACTTCCATGCGCCACAACGCCACCGGCCAGTTCCAGCTATGGCCACCAGGTGCCGTGACAAGTCTGACGAGGGTGACTAGTCGCGTGCTTTTGTTGACGTGTCGGCACGATTTTGGACAAAAGGAGCGGGGCGATGTTGGTGAAGCTCTCGTTTCAAAGTAACAGAAATGCTGCAGCTGCAGTTCGGGAATATCGCAGGTTGAAAGGACTATGGAAGGGTCCTCTTTCTCCACCTGGTGTGAGGAGCATGAGGAAGTAGTTTGAATCAATTGGAGAACTGGTCGTCGCTCCAGGAAGAGGCCAAGTAGCGGTTGCACTGCAGGTGGTTGGTGGAATCTCTGTTTCTGTGGCAGACAACGGTGCGCGCAGTTCGCGATCGTCAGGCATTGCGCGTGCCGTGTCACGTCAGTTGAACATCCCGTGGTCCACTACACGGGAGGCGCTTCGAACCATTCTCAAATGGTATCCGTACAACATCCATATAGCACAGCAGCTATCACCACAGGACGCAAAACGATTGATTGGCTTCGCTCGCCACTTTCTCACAATGACTGAATTTAACGAGGGCTCGCACTGGACCATCCTATGGACAGACGAATCTTTTTTCTCTGGCGGGTGAGATGAACACACAGAATTGCCAAGTGTGGGTTCTTCATCTCCAGTCACTGTGCATGAAGTTCCTCTGTATGGTGAACGTGTCACCGTATGGTGTGGCTTCACTGCTACGTTCATTATTGGGCCATTCTTTTTTGAACGGGTTAGCGCTCAAGGACCAAAGACGTGCATCGTAACTGGCCAGCGTTACTGCGATATGCTTCGCCAGCATTTCATACCCGCCCTATACGAGAGAGACGCATTGAACTCAACTGCTTTCGTGCAAAATGGGGCCCCAACGCACATCTCTCGTGAAGTTCAGCTGCTTCTCCGAAAAGTCATTTGGAAACCATCGAATTATCAGCTGATCGTTTCCAAATGCTTGGCCGGCACGATCACCTGATCACAGTCCCTGTGATTACTGGTTATGGGGCTACCTGAAGGACAGGGATAACCAGGGGACATTCACACATGTGCAGATCTGAAGTGCAGCATATCAGAAGTGATAGCCAGCATACCTACGGGCATGCTTCTTCTGCTGTGCAAAATACAATCCTGCTCTTCTAGACTATGATGGGCGACATATTGAGCCCCTTTTCGAGCAGTTACGGTACTGGTATGTAATGGTATGATGTACCATAGCAGAACATTAAGAGTGTTTTCAGTGGAACTGATTCTGCATTATTTCTCTGCCCCATGTCCTTGACATTAATGCTCCTCCCAAGTTCGGTATTCGTACGGTAATTAGTTTCCATTTTATAACGTGTTAAATAGGGAAAGTTTAATTATAACCACCCGCTATATCTATTGTCTGCTCAGCCAAGTTCTGAAGAACTTTGATGCTGTTTTTATTGACAGGGACTTTCGATACCAACTCGACTACAGATTTTGTAGGTTGATGCTCTCGTTTCGTAGTAGAACAGTTCCCCATAATTTCACTATCCGTGCAGCAGCAGCAGCAGCAGCAGCAGCTGCTGCTGCTGCTGCCGCTGCCGCCGCCGCCGCCGTTGTCTCCTTCATTTCTACTTTTAGTAAACTCTTGCGCCGGTCGGAGTGAACGTGCGGTTCTAGGCGCAACGGTCTGGTGCCGAGCGACCGCTACGGTCGCAGGTTCGAATCCTGCCTCGGGCATGGACGTGTGTGATGTCCTTAGGTTAGTTAGGTTTAATTAGTTCTAAGTTCTAGGCGAGTGATGACCTCAGAAGTTAAGTCGCATAGTGCTCAGGGCCATTTGAACCACTAAATTCTTGCGTTTGGTTTTTTGACTGATCTGAAGATCTCCTTCGACGTTTTGAATGATGGATAGTTGTCGTAGTGCCAATTTCTCTGTAGTATATCATATTCGGCAGCCTGTTTCAATTTATTTTCCATGACGTTCCTTGTCTTCACTAGGAAGCCACTTTCCACTTGGTTTTGTGATATCGGAAATATGAGTAAGATTTTTTCAAACACTTAATTATTCCCCGTTCTATAATTTTCGAACACTCCTACAAGTTCGTAGACCTTTGCATAAATTCGCTGCGTAGTCACGAAATTGAAGCTCAACTTTTTTCAAACCTTCAATAATAATTCTTGTGATATCTTCTTTATACCGTCAACTTGCCCTTCGAGTTCGTCGAACAATCCTAAAAATCTGCCCACGATCTCAAGGCATTTTGCACAGAATCTGATGTCCTTTTTCATTTCTGGTGTGTTGGGACAGAGCTTTGTAATTGTTCTCAAATTTCCCGTCTGTACCTTTGCAGGCGACTCTACTGCTGTTTTCGATCCTGTGGTTTTAAATGACATTTTTAAACCTGAAAGTATAATAAATGCTGTCAGACGTGATAATTGGGGAAGCACGTAAGTTAAATTACGTTGGGTGCAGGATTTACCTGGCCAGCCTAACAAATAACAAGAAAAGTAACATACAGGAAAAAAGTTCGTTGAAAGCGACTTCAGGAAAGTTAACAATTTGAAAAAAGTTAGGTTATATCCGTAGTCCATATATCGGAATTAACGTGTATGGCGACAGCGAAAATAAGTTTTCGAAGTTGGGCGTCCGCCTTGTGCGGGTTGTCGCCTGTGAGCGAGGGCGTGCACCGCAAGAGGAGACGGCTTGGCGCGCCTCGGCGCCGACGCGTCTGATGCGGCGTCAGCGGGCAACCACCTGTGGCGGCGGAAGGCGGGAAGGCGGGCCGGGCCGTGTGTCTGGGTGCGATCCGTCCTTCACCTCTGCAGCGCGGCGCGGCCAAGGTGAGCGCGCCAGCAGCCGAAGCCGCCGCGCTGACTCACCTGCCGCCCGTCTTCTGATTCACTGCCGTGCACAGCTACTCAGCCGCGCCACTAGCGATCGCTGTTCGACGTGGCAGCACTCCACAAAACAGCACGAAGCTCTGCTGCTCGCGTACCACCGCCACGATTAAACAGCCGCACCGTCTTCAAAGCTCGTTGAATCTGATGCTTCGCTACGCACCCCGACCCCGCTACTCGGTCCGTCCGTCGCAGGCGAGGTTTTCGGGCTGCTTTGTCTCTTAGCGGCCACCATCGCCGACCGTCTTGAAACAGAGATGACAACGCAACCGTACGGTCTTCCCCTAACCGATTTGATTCGTAATGACAGGCTGTGGGGGCCGACTAAGACATGGAAATGTGAAAATAGGAAGACTCAACTCTCAACCGTTTCCGAGAAAATAGGATTTGAAAACCGTAGGCGTGTTCATAACTTAGCATAATAGCAGAATTACCACGAATTCGTTACAGACGAATGGAAAAACTGGTAGAAGTCAACCTCGGGGAAGATAAGTTTGGATTCCGAAGAAATGTTGGAACACTCCAGGCAATATTGACGCATCGACGTATCTTAGAAGATAGCGCTTCCCGAGCACGGGGTCCCGGATTCGATTCCCGGCGGGGCAGGGATTTTCATCTGCCTCGAGATGACTGGGTGTTTGTGTTGTCCTCATCATTTCATCATCATCCCGGAAAGTGGCGAAATTGGACAGAGCAAAGGTTGGGAAATTGTACGGGCGCTCATAACCGCGCAGTTGAGCGTCCCATAAGCCAAACATCATCATCATCTTAGAAGACAGGTTCAGGAAAGGCAAACCTACGTATCTAGCATTTGTAGATTTAGATATAGCTTTGGACAGTGTTGACTGGAATTCTCTCTTTCAGATCCTGAAGGTGTCAGGGGTAAAATACAGAGAGCAAAAGGCTACTTACAATTTGTACAGAAACCAGATTGCAGTTATAGGAGTCGAGGGACATGAAAGGGAAGCAGTGCTTGGGAAGGGAGTGAGACAGGGTTGTAGCCTCTCCCCGATGTTATTCAATCTGTATATTGAGCAAGCAGCAAAGGAAACAAAAGAAAAATCCAGAGTAGGAATTAAAATCCTTAGAGCAGAAATAAAAGCTTTGAGGTTTGCCGACGACATTGTAATTCTGTCAGAGACAGCAAAGGACCTGGAAGAGCAGCTGAACGGAATGGACAGTGTCTTGAACGGAGGATATAAGATGAACATCGACAAAAGTAAAACGAGGATAATGGAATGTAGTCGAATTAAATCGTGTGATGCTGAGGGAATTAGATTAGGAAAAGAGATACGTAAAGTAGTAAATGAGTTTTGCTGCTTTGGGTGCAAAATAACTGATGATGGTCAAAGTAGAGAGGATATAAAATGTAAACTGGCAATGGCAAGGAAAGCGTTTCTGAAGAAGAGAAATTTGTTAACATCGAGTATAGATTTAAGTGTCAGGAAGTCGTTTCTGAAAGTATTTGTATGGAGTGTAGCCATGTATAGAAGTGAAACATGGACGATAAATACTTTGAACAAGAAGAGAATAGAAGTTTTCGAAATGTGGTGCTACAGAAGAATGTTGAAGATTAGATGGGTAGATCACATAACTAATGAGGAGGTATTGAATAGAATTGGGGATAAGAGGAGTTTGTGGCACAACTTCAGTAGGTGAAGGGAACGGTTGGAGGGACATGTTCTGAGGCATCAAGGGATCACAAATTTAGCATTGGAGGGCAGTGTGGAGGGTAAAAATCGTAGAGGGAGACCAAGAAATGAATATACTTCGCAGATTCAGAAGGATGTGGGTTGCAGTAAGTACTGGGAGATGAAGCAGCTTGCACAGGGTAGGGTAGCATGGAGAGCTGCATCAAACCAGTCTCAGGACTGAAGACCACAAGAGCAGCAGCAGCAGCAGCAACAACAACAACAACAGTAGCAAATATTTAAGCAAATTGCAACCGAGCGAGTAAGCACATTTTTTCGTAAACGCGTGGTCTCTTGATAGAATCACGCTGCTCTGATAGTTTCGTTATTCCCACATTATTCTTACGACACATTTATTGTAACTTTGCAACTTAACATTATTTAATGAATCACTATCCTAAAAAATTGACGAATGTCTTTCGTAAGGAGATGGGAAATAAAAAAAGACACACGAGAACTTTTAGTCAAATCCGTATAGTTATTTTATTTATATTATTCCGTCTACCTTTGTGACAAATATGTAACGAGTGGAGCACTCCACGAGTCACGATGATATTGGTCTTAGAACATGGGACACAACAATTATTGCGAAATACAGCCGAATTTTTGGATGTGTATGGTTTTTCAGTGTGTGTATTGGCATTCGTTCGTAAATGGTATTCGGTAATCACACAATTTACCCGTGTACCACTCATATCGAAGTATTTCACTGAATATTGGTACAGATGACTGTCAATGTAAGATTCATTGAATTTTTATGCAGTCATCTCTGGATGCTACCTCTATGTTCTCTTCGACGTTGAACGCGCAGTTTTGTAGCCGTTTATCTTACTTGGAGGGATAACTTGAATACTGCACATTCGGTGAATGACGTAGAATGAAAAAAGTGCCGGTAGGCAGATTCGATCCAAGGACCTGGCACTAAATGAAACTAACCGTTTGCTCGCTCAGCTGCGAACTCCTTAAATGCTAGCAACAATGCAAAACGCATAGGAAAGCCTACAATTTTAAAACTTGATTTTCTCGAGAGCAGTTGATGGCTGTCCTCCTGTGTGCATATGTTTAAGTGGTAGTCGTGCGCTACACACGCTGTCAATATAAATCAAATCGATGAGGGGTACCAGTGACTGGTACACGTTCCAAGTCAGTGACGTCTCCTGACCTGCTTCACTCCTGGTAAGACAATGGCCTCCGCTTCCTTTTGTACTGGCGAGTCCGCCTCTCCTCATACCTAATGGTTAACGCCGCATTGCACTGATGTGTACCGATACATTTGATCTGATACTGTGCGTGAGACGTGATGAGTGCAGACTTCGGGAAAATTGTCAACAAGAGAAGTAAGAAAGCTTGTGTATATTGTGCAAACACGGCGTAAAGAAGATTTTCAAACCGACAAGGAAGATGAAAGTGTGTCATAGATCGGCAAGAGAGAAAAGGGACCCACTTGCAATGTCGGGAATATACCGCATACCATGCATATGCGGAAAAGTTTAGGTCGGAATCACTGGACGATCAATCAACACCAGGATAAAAGAACATCAGCGACAGTGCAGGTTGGGGCAGGGGGAGAAATCGGCCGTGGCAGAGCACGCACTGTGTGAGACCGACCACGTAGTAAAATTCGCCGACGCAGAAGTGCTGTCACACCCTCTTGTTCAGAGAAGCTCTAGAACTACAAAACACGGGAATAGCTTCAACAAGAAAGAAAAATGCTTCAAGGTAAACGGATCCTGGCTACCCGTGCTGCAGCGAACGAATGTCGCAGGTAGCAAGAAGAGAACCGCAGCGGAAATGACCGCGGAGAAGCCCTCGGACGTTGGCGCGCCAGGTACATGTAGTCTGCGGCCGCGAGCTCGGCTCCAGTTCACCACCGCAATGGAGGGTGAAACTTTGACAATGCCAGCCACTCGTGCTGGCGAAATGTCAGTAAAATCGTCAGCCGAATAACCCGAGACAGAAACCAATACGCCGTCTACGACTGATTAGTATTTCAAACAGTTACAGCTAATGAAGTTCAGCTACTGAAGCCGATCAGTACTACCCTGTGCACAGCCACTTTGGCTGTAGTAACAGCACTTTGTTTGAACGCTCCCTCCCGTGCCCCCCGCCCCTTTTAACCTGCAGACAGCACGACTGAATAGTACCTGCTCTTGTGGTTGCGTTTTCTGGGTAAACACAAATGAGCGACCTATTTGTTTTGCTTCCTTGCCTACGCAAAACGCTCCGTCCTGTAAGGGCGGCGTAAATTTCTTGCTCGTAAGGAAACTTGGGGCAAGTGGCTAGTGGCCGCAGTGTTGCACGGTGGACCGAGCCGCGGGCGCCTGCGGCTGGCCTCGTCTGCAACAGCCGCCGCTGATATTCTGCATGCTAGCGCGCTGCCACACTTTCGCCATCCGTGGCATTCCAAAGCGGCGATCGAGTGCGGCTGAAATTCGTTGCGAAGTTTTCCATATTTGGCAGCCGCTACTCGCTTTGGCGCCATTTGAAAAGTTACATGTGTCCAAGAAAGCACCCCCTGATTTTACAATTAAATAACTTGAAAACGAAGGTAAAAAGAAGAAAGCAACAGACGGTGCATTTATTGCGAAATCTCTAAAACATTTTACTAAAATTTCGTAGTAGTAGTTACAAAAGCTTTAAACAGTTCAGTAGCAATTCTTATTGCGTATAAATGGTGCTCGGAAGCCCGTAACGATCAATGAAAATTTGTAACAAGCCAAAGATTCGAAGCCGGGTCTCCTGCTCACTACCGAGCGAGGTGGCGCAGTGGTTAGCACACGGTTCAATCCCGCGTCCGGCTATCCTGATTTAGGTTTTCAGTGATTCCGTAATTCGCTCCAGGCAAATGCCGGGATGGTTCCTTTGAGAGGGCACGGCCGACTTCCTTCCCCGTCCTTCCTTAATCCCATGAGACCGATGACTTCGCTGTCTGGTCTCTTCCCCCATACAACCCAACCCCAACCCTGCTCACTAGACAGATGGGGTAACCACTACGCCACCCTAACGCAGTGGCTTTGCAGACCTGCACAGACTGCCCTAACACTCCTCTGTCCTCTCCTCGAATTCCTATTCATGCGACGGCTCACTTGGTGTTCCCCTTAAACTTCCATTCGTCGTTTCGGGCAGCATACAGTGCGACAGTTATTGAACTATATGAAATAAAATCGTCCTAACTTCTGAACGGTTTGCGTTGGGACTTCAAATTGCACAGCTGGCCACAGGGCATTATAGGAATTAGTATGGTTTGGCTTAGTGACAAACCCCACTTCCATTTGGATGGGTTCGTCAGCAGGTAAAATTGGCGCGTTTAGTGGAGTGAGAATCCTCATTTCGCGATCGAGAAGTCTCTTCATCCTCATCAGGTGACTATGGGTGTGCAGTGTCCACTCACGGAATGATCGGTGCGATATTCCTTCATGGCACGGTGTCTACAGAACGGTACGTGAAGGCTTTGGAAGATGATTTCATTCACATTATCGAAAGTGACCTTCATTTTGACAAGATGTCGTTCATGCAAGACGGAGCAGGACAGTGTTTCATGTCCTGCGGGAGCACTTCGAGGCCGCATTCTGGCTCTGGGGTACACAGGGGCCACTGGAAAAGGCCTCGATTGGCCGCTATATTCTTCGGATCAGAAGACATGCGACTCTTTTTTGTGGAGCTGTATTTAAGACAAGGTGGTCAGCAATAACCCAAAACCTTAGCTGAGCTGAAAACCGCCACTCAGCCGGCCGAGGTGGCCGAGCAGTTCTAGGCGCTTCTGTCTGGAACCGCGCGGCTGCTACGGTCGCAGGTTCGAATCCTCCCTCGGGCGTGGATGTGTGTGATGTCCTTAAAAATGGCTCTGAGCACTATGGGACTTAACAGCTATGGTCATCAGTCCCCTAGAACTTAGAACTACTTAAACCTAACTAACCTAAGGACATCACGCAACACCCACTCATCACGAGGCAGAGAAAATCCCTGACCCCGCCGGGAATCTAACCCGGGCGAGGGAAGCGAAAACGCTACCACACGACTACGAGCTGCGGACTGATGTCCTTAGGTTAGTTACGTTTAAGTATTCTGAGTCTAGGGGACTGATGACCTCAGATGTTAAGTTCCATAGTGCTCAGAGTCATTTGAACCATTTTTGTACCGCCACTCAGGAAGTCATCGACAGCATCGATATTCCGACACTTCAGTGGGTACAGCATAATTTCGCTATTCGTCTGCGCCACATCATCGCCAAAATGTAATAACCTAAATCCGAATATCTGTAGTGACCTGTACATGTTGAATAAAATGTGTGCACGCCATAGTTTGTAACTAATTTAAGTTTCTTTTTTTCTCATTTAGTTCAATAATTGTCACCCTGTATATACTTCGTAGACATTTGAGGCTTGAAAATGTCTCTGTAACCATATAGTCATACTTGCTCCATAAGGATCATTTCCACCGTTGGAATTTGAAAAGAGGGTAGCACACCAAAGGAAGAAGTAGAAATTACCTACTCCATTGCACAACGTATGTTTCTGATATTGGAATATCATAGATTACGGCAGTAACGGAAGTATAGAAGAACGATTTAATATTTCAGAAGGACATGGTGCCTAAACCATTCGCAAACTCTTTGCCATATTGGAATGGCTCACCGTGCCTGGTGATCTAGAGGAGAATGTTGGCCGCGGACCAACTTCAGTTGCTCCTGAAAATGTCGCCACAATTTCTGGACTTACGCAGCAAAACCCGAGGAAATACATTCAAAGATTTGCAGAAATAACTGGTTTGAAGCGTTCCACGCACATGCAATGCTGACGAACACTCCAAACGGGTTTATATTTAGAGAAAAAGTCACCAGATCACACCCAGAAACGCAGTGCGACAAACTGCTTACTCTGCGAATCAGATTTATTTCATGATGATTAGCTGTGAAGAATTTGATGTTGACTGTACCTTTCATAGATGAAACACATTTCCAGACAAATGGATTCGTGAATAAAGAAAACTATCAAGTTTGCGGTTCCGAAAATCCTCATTTGTGTGAAGCAGAACCATTGCATTCTCCCAAATTTTATATTTTGGCTGCGGTATACAACTGAGGTATTATCGGCCATTATAATGCAACAAGGGATGACTAAAGAGCGTTAGTCGTAATTTCGGAACAGTGTGTCAACACATAGCAAGCGTTGAAGGATCGTCCGGACACCAAGTGGCTCATGCGAGAAACGGCCCGACCGCATGGCACAGAACAGGTTTTTCTCTTTTTTGATGAGTGCTTCGGGAATAAAGCCCGTACGTCGGATTATCGTGAATTTACTGGGGCTGGCATGGATTGGCCACTACACTCACACTATCTTGACTCCTTGTGATTTCTTTCTGTTGGGCACGATGAAGGATAATGTCTACCGCAACTATCCCAACATGCTAGACGAGCTTGACTCGTCGATCTTGTGCCAAATGAATCCACTTCCTGTGATAGGCTACAAGATATGACAGATTTCACTGTTCCTTTGTGCCATATCTCTACTGCGAGCGTGGACATTTTGAAAAGATTACGACATTATTGGAAAGACTGATTCCAGAGGATGAGTTTGTTTATGCATACAGGTACGACCTGTACAACGTAGAGTGCCATCTGTCAACAGCCTTTGTAACACCTATTTCGAAAGTTCTTAAAACTTTCGCGACAACAATACAGTTTGTTGCGTTCTCTCGATCTTCGTTTTCACATTACTCATTTTTAAAAACAAGGATACATTGTACAGGTTGCAACTTGTCAAGCAAAGTAGCCCAGTGAAAACAGAAATACAGGCAACTTAAAGTAGTGGCGCTGAAAATAACTGAGAGGAGTGTTCCAGAACATTTTTAACTGTCTAGAGTCAATGTAACGAAATTGTGATATTGCATCAGTGTCATATCCCGTTATTGGACCCACGTGCATGATTTGACCTCTTTATGCTGATAAATTCCTGAAGACGTACGATTTCGAGAAAAACTAAGTGAGAGACCTTAGTTTTCTTCAAATATTTCACTACTATACGTGAACGATTTCACAGTGATCTCGGCTTCAGTCAGCCTCTGGAACAAATTTAGATTCGTTGACCTAGTTCTACTCTCAGGCGTCAAACACTATGGAGAGGAAGTTAGATCAAACAGATCAGAACCAATAAACACCCTGCGGAAGTCCTGTCCTGAAAACGTTCGTCACTGGAATTCTTCCTACGTACTTGGCTGCTTGGTGCGCACCTTTCAACATATGGTCTTTCGCTATGAATCTTTAAATGGGAATAGAAACTACTTGTTCAGATTCACCATTATGTAGAGTGGGACGTATAAAGTCATGAGACGGAACATGGTGACTGCACACGTAGCAGTGTGTTGGTCCTCATTTGTCACATACACTGGATGGCGCCGAGCCGGCGAACGTATTTCACATCTTATGAAATGGAAACAGGAAAGGTCAAGTGAAATAGTCTAAAATGCTCTGAAATATGCCGTTTATTATCCAAAGCGCTTCCGGAATTTGTCGTACACGTGCCAATATAGGTCGCCGTCAAGTCTCGGTTTCATCGTCAGTCGCGAGTTAGAGTTATTAAACGTTCCCTACACGTTTCCGTAGCACGCGGTCTTCTAAGAATACCCAAAGCAAAACTTTAGAACAGTAAGATCGAGTGATGGAGGCAAGCAGTGTCTCCAAAACATGAGATAGTACTTCCGGAAATTCCACCAACAACGGCCATGCTGTTTCCCTCGCTGTGGGCTCCTGGACCATCATGCTGAAAGTAAGGGCCTTCCGGTCAATCCAAAGGCGTCGAAAGTAAGGATGAACAATATTTTTAAGACAGTGACTTAACGTTCTGTTTATTCACCTTCACCCGTACCCCCTCCCCCAAAAAAAGAAAAAAAATCTGGGCCAGCAATCCGAAAAATATCGAATCCACACCAAAGCGTTCCATTGGGAGAATGCAGCGGTTTTTCATACAACTCATCAGGGTTCACTGCGGACCAGTAACGCGTGTTCCGGACAAGTGCAAATTTAAGAAATCATGGTTTTGCTTATTTATTTATTTAGTAAATCGATCACAGCATAGCAGAAAGTAATTCGTGTTATCTCGTCTAACTCGTGTTTCCTGGTCTCTGAGGTTAAGTTTCTGGGCAGTTTGCAGTTTATAAGGGTGAAATTTGATCACATGAATCATTCGGCATAAACTGCTTCGCCCCTTTAGGTCTACGTTCTAGTTCCCTTCACACCCTGCCAGTTTTCGGGTGTACGCATTGCTCTCAGAGCTCCATACTGCACGTCAAACACACTATCATCGCCTTCAGACTTCTTCACTCAAGCAAGTTCGTTGTTCCGAGACGATACCGAACGATGCTGACCAACATTAAAATGTCGAAGATAATGTTGCACTTCTGTCGTAGACTTACATTTAAACCTATCCAAGGGATACACTTAGATTTTGCTCGGTGGTGACTATATTGTAATGTAGAGTATAATAAGAGAGACCCATTTTTATACGTGTCCATATTTCTAAATTAATACCGTTGAAATGGTAACACACACTAAAAAAAATTCAAATAAAAGCTCTGTGGTTTTTATATACGTTACAACAGTGCACCCATATTTGACGAAGAACTTATTTTTTCTCAAAATACCCTCCCCCCCCCCACTATTTTTTCATTTCAACATCTAACAAACACCAAAACGCAGAGCACCATTAATACCAAATTCAATCATATTTGATGAAGTGGTATTCTGTCGTGTAATAAATCTTTCCCCGATAAATGTTGTGTATCTCCTTTTAATTTTATGAAATAAAAAACCTTTTTTTCATGTGGTGCACTTGTCAGATTTAATTATGTTGCATTTCAAATTTTTTGTACGTTACTGTTGTAACGTTATTGTAAATGTGTGTAATAATGAGTAAGTGCAGAACTATTAGAGGCGCAAAAATGCTGAATTCAATTTTATCATACTCGGCGAAAGCATAGGGCCGGCCGTTGTATCCGAGCGGTTCTAGGCGCTTCATTCCGAACCCGCACTGCTGCTACGGTCTCAGGTCCGAATCCTGCTTCGGGCATGGGTGTTTGTGATGTCCTTAGGTTAGTTATGTTTAAGTAGTTCTAAGTTCTATGGAAATGATGACCTCAGATGCTAAGTCCTATAGTGCTTAGAGCCATTTGGACCATTTTCATAACATCGGATAATTGCAGTTTCATGACAGGCGCGGGAAGGAAGAAATGATTCATTCTCTTTCCCTCAGCCGACCTATCTTATTCAAGGGCACAGGCAGCGGAGTAAGAACAAGTGGTGTGAGGGAAACGCTGTGTGCGAGGACGACACGTTCGTATCACTGATTGTATGGCCAACGTGCTGAGTGTTGAACGCGCAAAATATTTTATTGTCCATATAGATAGGGAAAATGTTGCTGAATCCAAACAATATTTCGCATTTAGTATGCAATTAACGGTGCTGTAGGCGTTGATATTAGCCAAATGTCGAAATGACAGACAAAGGGGATTTCGAAAAAATGACATTTTCGACAAATCTGGGTGCATTGTTGCAACGTTGATTGAAAACCATAGAACTTGATTTGGAGTTTTTTTTATATCTATTACAGTTTCAACAGTATTTATTCAGAAATATTAAAGTCAGTCTTTATCAAAGGGATGTTTCGCCTACTTATGGGTCGTACGGGCACGTATAAAAAAATTACATGTCTCTTATTTCTCTCTATGCTACAACATATTGAAAGACGATGAAAATCGAAGTGTGTCGTTTGGGTATGTAATGAGGAACTGATGTAACACGATGTTACACGCTCACAAATTCCATAGCTATTGTCATATGAAACTGCATTCTCTCGTGTAGCCTTCTCCTCTCTCTCACCCAATACAAGCTACTGCACATGCAGAATATTAGCACAGTTGCAACGGCATAAAACTGAAGGAAAATGCACGAAGATATGCAGATCATCAACGCTTAATGCAGGTAATTGCCGTTGCCCCCAGTGTAAATAAATGTAACGTTTTTCGTTTAAATATGAAGAAAGACGCATTTCTGATCGATTACACGGTTCACAACTTGAAACTTAACAAACTCAAAACATGTAAAAACACCCGTCCGCCTGAAGCGACCTGAAGTGGAACGTTCACAAAACACTGGCGTAGGAAAAGCACCTACTAAGTCAAGATTCGTAAAAACAATCTGAAGGAAATGTAATTAATCCACGAATGAAGTGAGAAGTGGTTTGCAAAACACTCTTCCGGCCGCTTCTGAAGTATTGGTCACCAGTCTGGGGGGTGCTAAAGATGTTAAATTAATAGGGGCGGGAGAGAGAGGAAGAGGGGGAGAGAGAGGGAGAGAGAGAGAGCATGTCCAAAAAGAACAGCAACGCGAGAGATTCACGGGCATGCTAATCAAACTAAAGTGACAGACGCCACAAGAAAGGCGTTGTGCATCGCGGATAAGCTTATTATTGTTAAAATTCCAAGAAGTCAGGCAGCTTAGTACTGCCTCCCACATAATTCTCGAGAAATGACAGTGATCGGAAATTCAGAGAAATTTCGTCTCCTACGGAGTTAACTAAAGGCGTTCTTCCCCTGCACTACACGCGAATGGTACCTGAAAAGGGAAAATGACGCTGATACCCAAAGTACTTTGCGTCACACACCGTAAGGGTGGCTTCGGGCGATTGGGCATAGGTGATGTAAATAGCACCAGTTGTCTGTGCGCAGTAGCAGTTGATTTAGAGCACATGCTTTATGAACTATGACATGGCACACGATAAGAACACAGGCAACAGCAATGTTTTCAAACTTATCTTCGTGATCTTCAGATCCTTCTAACTCTGCTGTAGCCACAGGGGACGGGGAAGTGTCCTGCCGGAAAATGACATGCTTAGTTGGTGACATCAGCGATGGAGACTTGCAGTAGTATTTTTGCAATCCACACAGCTTTGATGGTGCTTTTTGTAGCAGCTACATTTCCTACAGGACGCCTTAGTGACCTGTGTGTTTACCGCGATGCACGTGTCGAGTCACGCGTTCTCGTTAAAAACGGCGCAGCTTCCACGACCGCAGCATGTCGTACAGGAATAATGTTTTCTTTGAATCATCAGCTCTCGCCAAAGTAATTGCCACATTTGTTTTTAGCTGGGCTGCCAGATATCACTTGCAACTACTAGAGAATCATGTGTACACGAATAATTGGGATGAAAGGAATGGAAAGGAAACGAGGTAGGGAAAGAGATAGTGAGGAAACAATACTTGAAAAAAGGATGGCGTAATGTGGCTCGAAACCGGTTGCTAAAATAAAATAACAAGTGGAAATCTAGATAGCGGAAGGTTTTTTTCATGCGACATTTATACTGAACATCCGAGGTCCCGCATCATTCTGTATAAAGATAGACTTAAAGAGAAATAATGACTCACAGCCATACAGGCCTTTGCGCAGTACAACAGCGAGAGCTGAAAACATGTACCGGACCGGACTCGAAACCGAATGCTCCGCTTCTCTAGAACGGTTGCCTTAATCGCCTCGGCCACCTGGACATGCCTTCCGTCTGACCCAAATTCCCAACTTCCCGCTCGACTGCTAGAACTAGTGAGTCGTTTCATGTTCCTCTGGACCTTTCACGTGGCTTCTAGTTTCAATAGAATAATAGTAGATATTCTCAATTGTGACTTTTGGCTCACCTGTTCATGTACAAGTAGCAAGCTACCTTACGATATGTGGCGTAACCTGGATTAATTGTATCCATTGATACGGTAGCAAATCCATTTAAAAAAATCTCCATCCTCGTGAGACAAGGTTAAGCCTGTAATTAAAAGCGCTGTAACTGTCTAACTATTTTCAGGAAAGATTCCGAGTTCTGCCACCGGACCGGGATGTGTTCACCGCTAACGACTCATATTCCGCCTGCAGCTCGATCTTACTAGTCCCCATTAGTAATCCGCACACAGCAAAACAGCAATATAATCCAAAGTCAGTGAAGGAAAAAAATCTCGCAAAAAATAGTACTCCGATCTGCACGACAACATATAAAATTTATTGGTATCAATCTTCTTTTATCCAACACCACTCAGAACTAGGTAACGACTCCACGCTCTACTCTGAGGGCTCTTCTAACGTAACACATCCACGCTCACTAATCCATAAGATTCGCTGAGGGAAAAAAAGGGGAAAGTACCTAAGCAGAACTCGGCGGCCGCGCGCGGGAATACACTGTTGCATAATTTGTGAGCTTTGCGTAGCGAGAAAGTAATCTCATTGCTCACTGAAGTTCAATAATTCCAGAAGTCCGAAATGACAATCACTTTAAAACACACACTCCGCCCCAGGGAGCCCACAAGTTGCCACTTCAATTCCACGAGGACTACCGGCCAACTCAACGATTTCTTCGACTACAAACCGCTCCACGAAGTTATTTAACACGTGTACCTTTGATCCAGTCAGAATGTAGGCATTCTCAATGGCTACTTCCTGCTCCTGCTGTACCACTTTTGTAACGTTTTGCTTTTTGACAGGACATAAAGTATCCTTTCTGCTACAGACGTTGGAAACACCACCCGTCATGGCGGAATGGAGGAATTCCTGTCTCTGTAAAACCGGCACGCACGCTCCGACAACAAACCATTTAAAAAGATTTGAGAAAAATCAGTCCATCAGGTCTAGCCTGAAGGAAAACACTGTTCCCGGTAGCCGGGTATAGGCGAAAGCGGATTGGGCGTCCAGGTAGTAATAAATTGCACAACCCAAACAGAATAATGAAAATATTGGAGCTGAGAAATTCTGGTAACATACAGTGGCCATCTGCGAATTAGAGTGTAGTGATTTTGAGTTACCGTTTCCATGTTGACTTTGAACTGTTGTCCTGTTCGGTGGCTGTGCTAGTTATCACCAGCAGTTTTTAATAGCCAGCTAAGATGGGTGCATTGGATGGTTGACGGTGAACATACTGCAGTTGATGAACGGTCGGAACTCGGAACCTATCCTGATGGTAGTTAGACAGGCAGAGGATTTTTAATAATTGCCCTTTGAGCTTTGACATTTAAACTTGTCTCCCGACTCAAAGTGGGGCTTGCCTCTCTTATTTAGAATGATTCGGTAACGTAATAATGCAGACAATTTATCAGAGTCCACCAATAAATGTTTCCAATGAAATGCGCGTAGCAGTACGTAGCGTAATTTGTCTCACAGCACGAAAGCTCCAAGCCACAGACGAAGGGAACGTTTCAAAGGGACACCGGTGTTGGTTGTTACGGAGTTTCTTAACAATGTTCCTGCTCTTACAGTGTGTCAGAATGGAATGTACTAGAAGGCAGCCAGTGGAAGCATTTAGCATGTTTTGCAATCGGAAATCCAACACAGACGGATAAGATTTTCACCACAGAAATGTCAAACAAATTTAGCACTTTCTGTATTACCGACTGAATGAAAGTTACTTACACTTAATTATTTCATAATCTGCACGGTAATGACCAAAAAATCACTCATCTCGGGTCATTTACTATTGGTTTGATGTATTTACTTCGCACTCCTAATCATCTACTTTCTCGCACCTTTCTTGTAAAGCTTTAGCGAGAAATGTATTGTATGTGTCGTGCCAATAATTAGAATTATTCATTGAAAATGTTACATTGACTTCTACAGTCTCAGGTCCAAATTTTGGCTACCTGTGGTATGGTGTGTAGCCGTTGCCGGTTTCTTTGCAGACGAAAGCGTCATCACTCCAAGGTTGTCCTGTGGTCTCGCGTGACATGAACGCCGCCTGCTGGCCGAAAAGAAGTACAGGTAGCACCTGGACTAGCATTGCATTACCCTGTGGCTATGCAACGGAAGACCGACCGAAGCACTCTCTCGCTATCGTTAATTGCCTGTCGTCGCTCCAATCTGGAAAATAGATCATTACTTGGTGACAGCCCTCTTTCAAAATATAAAATGACGACAAAAGCAAAACAGCTGTAAAACTTTGGGACGACGGTATCGTAGAACAGCGAATACAGACAATCTTAACAAAATGTCTTGATCTGCGCGCAGAGTAATCCCTGTTTATAAAGTCGTGCAGACTGGAGGCATGGGTTTCATATGAACGAGAAGTCGCAGGTCTAGATGTCCAAAATGTGTCTACAACTGTGGTGGCACCCGAACCTTCTCCCAACAAAACTTTTGCCATAATGTCTCATCTGCTTGGACTTTGGTCTGCAGAAAAAAATGATCTTGGCCACACATGTTCAGCAAATCTCGAACTGAGTCCCTCCATTTCGCATTCTGCTTAATCTGTCAGTTGCTGCGGCACTGATCGGCGACGTATCTTCCACATAGTTAAATCTTTGACAGTATTGACCTTCCTCAGTCACCGGATCTTCTAATGTTAGTTTTAGAGACCGTTGCCGATTGTGTGCCATCTTCTGTTACATTTGTCGAATGATTGTTGTGGACTTTCGATCTGAAAGCTACGTGTCACCAAAGGTCAGAGGCTGGCAAGGATATGTAACTTCGAACAGGACCATCCCTGGTGAAGCACTGTGGTTTTCTAACAAATATTCGGGTTAAGGACAGCTTTAGTTAATTATTCACAGTAAGCAGAAAGCACTAGCTTCACTTGATCTTCTTTTTTTGTACTGGAAAGAATGTACAACTTTCATGTAATCCGTGTAGCGTATATTTTACTCCAAGTGTATAAAATGCTGTCCTCTACAGAGGATGATACCTGGTGACTTAAAAAAGTAAGCTACACGCCCTTATGGTAGACCAAGTAACATTTATTGAATGCTACACGACACTTCAAAGCGTCACAGGTACATAACACTGTTTTTTTTGACATGTTCACCAAATCTCTATAAACAAATATAGCGCGCTGGATGTCGATTGCAGTGTATTCTAAAGAAATCCCCCAACAGTTGCCTCGGAACTACGTACGTATGTACAGGGAATGAATTAGAATCCTCCTGAAAGCGGTTCAAGTGCCTTAAAACAGTAGAACGGAGTCATGCCAAAATAGCGTCACTAGATACAGGAGCAGGTCGCATATCGGTCGAGACACCGCCCCATGCAAATGGCCTACCAGTTCGCTGGGGCTGCAGATGTGCGGTACACTCCTATCACGGGTAGTGTGTTCGTTCTTTCGCTTCCAGCGAGCTTGTCAAAATTTAGAGGCATATTGCTGTAGGAATCTAGGAGTTTAAGCTAAACTGTTCGAGACACCTTCCAAAGAACAGGAGTACAGTTTGGATAGACATTGCGCTCTTGTCGAGTGGGTTCAAGTTCGATGTGAAAGGGACAGCGTTACGAAATCTTTCATTAATGTGTATTCACTCTTTACATATACAGATATGCTCCTTCTTTTACTTTACTGTGTGTGAGGAAGGGTATGTCGTGTATCATTAGCATTTCGCCTATTTCCTATCCCAGTCACGAATGGTGAGCGCCGGTAAGCCACAACCCATGAGCTCAGATATCTCGTATTTTGTCTTCCAACTCTTGTTCAAACATACGCTCTCAGAATTTTAACGGTAAACCTCTGTCATGCAAAAAACCCCTCTCGTGGTGTCTGCCTCTGGTGTTTGATGAACCCTCGTGCTTACTAAACGAAATCCAAAACGAAACGCCATGCTCATCTTTGGATCTTATCTGTCTTCTGTATTAATCCAACCCAATAAATGTTCCAGATTGAAGAGTGGTTTTTAAGCCTTTTGTACGTAGATAAATTGCATTTCCGTACGATTTTTCTTGTTACTTAAGTCGTGGCATCTGCTTTTCTTACAACTTGTTTTATTTGGACGTTCCACTTTAGGTATCTCCGAAAGTATGCTCTTAAACATTTTACTGTGGTTGTTGTTTGAGGTATTTATCCCAAATTGTGTATTCGATGAGTCGTCATATATTATTTGACAAGGAAAGCAACGATTTCTTACACGTCGCGACTGTTTTAGTCTGCAAACGGAAGCGCCAGCAGGCGAGTCCCCACTCGCTCTAGCACTAAAACACAAGGAGCAACAGCAGGCGGATATGTGAAGTTGTGCCGTCCCATCCCTAGTGCACCAGTGCCTACGCAATGCACAGACACTTCAGGGAGAGCCTATTTTTCACTATATTCGTCAGCAGTTCACGGAATCAGTAAGTAATATAACCATCGCAAGAAATACATATCAACAGTTTCAATGTAGATCACCTCACTCTTCACCGCACTGCCAGATGAGAAACTACTACTTAGTGTGTCTGTACTGAAGCTTGTGGGTAACTAGTTTTGTTGACTATGTAATGTTGTTGAACATATTTTATCGTATCACGAACGTGTGCTGTCCCTTAACCACAAATCCTCCTACTATTACACCCTAGCTGTGGTTCACTGTCCCTTTCAGGTTAATAAGTTATAACTTTGACTTCTATTGGACTTGCACGTCAGAAGCTACGTCATAATCATAAATGTATCGGACTTCTAATTTAAATAACAGTTCGCTTGACTGTTTGTCGTCTTCCTTGTATATCTGCAGGTTCGCCTCGTTTGAGGAAAAATGAAGTGAAGAAAGGAAGATCCTTTTCTACGATCAATTTCAGAAATCGTTGTAAAATTCATATATTGACTATCGTCGTGGTCCAAACAAGCAGTTGTTACGTTTAAACAGACACTCAGTAAGATCAGTGAACAGTGACAGTTACACTTGAAAATAACGTTTTTCAAGACAGATATTCCATAGGATAATTTCTCAGATAATCAGACTGCATATTTCTCAGTGTGTATCTTTGAAACAGAAATCTTTGTCGTAAATTCAGGTCGTGCAAGTGTTTAAAGACTAAACATATTCGTACGATTTTTTAACACTTACATATCTATTTTATATACATTTAACCAGTCAATCAAAATCCATAATAAATATAGTTGAAATTTATATCTGCTCGGTAAATAAAGTAGTATGTATCATTCAGTGAATATTTGTTTTCTCTGTATATAAAGGGCAGTGTCCCGAGTGACTCATCATTGCCCAGCCCAAACCGCTAAGGATAGAAACTTGAAATTTGAAGGAGGTGTAAGCGTCGTTTAAGAAGGGATTTTCGCAATTTCAACCCTAATGAGGTGTAATAGAGATAAAGGGTGTTTTTGAAAAATGTCGCTATTGAGGCAATTTTGAAGCTAGAACTACGAAAGTTGGTATTTGGTTTCTCGGTCAGAAATAAACAAACATGTTTGTTAGGAAATGAAAATTGCTATGGAAATATCTCCACAAGAATGTAAAAGGCATAATTAACCAAAACTTTCTACTCCAGCTACCAGAATCGATTTTTGGTCAGAAGTATATACGGAAAAGACTATCCTTATATGGCCTTAATTAGTGTGAAAAACTTAGAAGGCGCTGCAGTTTCTGAGCAACATAAAAATTAAATTAAAACAATAAAAAATTAAATAAAAACATAAAGGTTTCTGCAGACAGTATACAGTTTTGCGCGAGCGAAGCAGCGATTCCTAAGCTACAAGTTTATAGTTCGGTAGTTCGCCGTAAAATAACGTTAACTTGATTTCTTCAATCTAACGACATGCAGAGGTTCGCCTTGTAAAAAAGTTTTAAGTCACACCATAAAGGTCACATGAGAGTGTCCAAGAAGAGACTGAACACTTCTGTAAAGACATGCATAGCACTGAATATTCATTCATTCATTTCATAATAAGATCACAGTCGGCGCAGGGGACGTGGTGCAGCTACAGGTTCCTTGTCGCGGTGGACGATCGTCGACCTGCTGTGAGTCATGTATTCGGAGATGTGATAGACTTATGGCGGACAAAGAATAGACGTCGGCACCCGGCAGACACCCATCCCAAAACGTAACAACCAAAACAGAGAGGAAACACTTTGTAGTTATAGTAAACAGATATGATAGTATAATAAACTTATTCTTCTTTTCATTAGCGTTTATCCCATGTAGTACGGAGTCGGCTTTTCCAGGATTTGGCAAATCTTATACATTATTTAATGTTTTCACCGGATGCCATTCCTGAGGGCGCAGTCCAGAAGATAACTTCAGGGATGGAAGTCGGTGCTTCGTCTCTTTGAGGATGGTGTGAACTTTGTTCTGTGTGTAATGGTCTCTCAGCTGGTTTGATTCCATGGGGAAGCACTTGGATCCACCGACTGTATGTATTTCAAGTATTAAAGGATACAGCAGCCTCATTGCTGTAAACTGTACTACTTTTCTTTTTTTTTAATCGCGTTCTCTCAGGTCGAACTGGGGGATGCGCACAATACTCGTCTAAACCAGGGTGGATGATCGCCACGCTAGACTTTCGGTGTACGAGCCCACGGTCGTTAAGCCGCCACGTAGATTGGATCCGGGTCTAGCTCACCTCCCATTGTCGCAAGTCATCGCACTGCGGGCTATGCTAGGACAGCAGGTCTAAAATAGTCATTAGATCAACTACAGATAATAGCGTACCTCGTGTAGGCGGCAAGATCTTTGTCGCACAACTACACTGCGGAAAATAATCGCAACACCAAGAAATAATTAATGTAGAGTAACGAAATTTCGGGAATACGTTTGTCTAGGTAACATATGTAAGTGATTTAACGTCGCAGGATCACAGGTTAATGTAAGTGTGCGATAAGCTATTGAAAATGTGAAATGTTGGTGCATTAATAACCGGTATAACTGCCAGAATGTTGAATGCAAGCGTGCAGAAGTGCCTACATTGTGTTGTACAGTTGCCAGATGTCACTTGGTGGGTTGGAGTTCCATGCCTGTTGCGCTCGGTCGGTCAATACATTGACGGTTAATGCTGTTGGTGGATAAGTGGTTACTGATGACACTTAAGTTACTGTCCGATGACGTCCCGTATGTCCTCAATTGGAGACAGAGCTTGTGATGAAGCAGGCCAAGGAAACGTCAACACTCAGTAAGGCGTGTTGGGTTTCAACAGCGGTATGTGGACGAGCTTTATCCTGTTGGAAAACACCCCAGAAATGCAATTCATGAATGGCAGCGAAGCAGTAGATTGATGTACAGATCTGCAGTCAGGTGCTCCTAATGTCATACGAAATCGCACCCGAAACTGTAACTCCAGTTGTAGGTCCAACGTGTCCATCACGCACCCAGGTTAAGTTGGTCGTAGGCCCTTAACTGGCCTTCTCATAACCAACACACGGCCATCACTGCCACTGAGACAGAATCAGGTTTCATCGGAAAACCCAACAGACTTCGACCTTGCTATCCAATGAGCTCTCCCTTGACAACATAGAAGTCACAAATGGCGGTGGTTTGGGGCAGTGGAATGCGCGCTGCAGGGCGTTTGGCTCGGATCTGTTCTTGAAGTATCAGTTCCTTGTGACACTATGGTGCCAACAGATACACAAAGTGCTGCAGCTGATGCAATTCCATGTGACAGAGTCATACCCTGAAGACGATGTTCTGCGATCTCGGTAGTGCCACGTAGCCGTCTGGAGCCCGGTCTTCTTGGGACCATACATTCCCGTGACCACCTTTGCCAGCAGTCATGTCCATTGGCTGCATACCTACTAAGTCTTTCTGCAGTATCGCAGAAAGAACATCTAGCTTCTCGTAACTCTATTACACCATCTCGTCCAAACATCACTGAGATGTTGAGAATGGCGTCTTCGTCACCTTAAAGGCATTCTTGATTAACATAAACTCACCACGTCCAGACAGTTAAAGCGCGTATTTAAAGGAAACCTGCGCCACTCTTCGTGCAATTGTCGCGAAGCGAAATTTCAATACACAACATCTATCAGATGTAGAAACACGCCTACCAACTTTAGTTTATGTCGCACATCTCTCTTTTGATGTTGCGATGTTTTTCATACATTGTGCGTATAATTAAAAGCTGTGCCGTTCTTCCGGGAAGAGCCTGTTCCCCCACCATAAGCGCTGCTGGCTCTTCGGTTTACAGACTGACGATACATCGATGTGCGAATGTGGGGCGCCGACATATAGCAGTAGGGGAGCGGTCGGCTGGTGAATGAATGCAGACGCGGCAGTGCACTTAGAGACGCATGTTTTGACGGCGCCTGTGAATCTGAGCTCCGTAGAGCAGTGTTACACAATAAGGCGCAGTTCGGACGGACGGTGGCCATCGATTTGCGCACTGGGCCGCCATTGTTTATTAGGAAGCGCGTGGGATCCGCTTCCGCGGCGCCTAGCAACGGCGCATCGATCGCTCAGATGCTGCGAGGCGTCTGGTGGCTGACGCTCAAGCTGCCGGCGCCGCCGCGGGCAACGTGTCCGACGCCCCGCACGGCTGCGCTCTGCTGGTTTTACGGCTTCGCTTTTGTCGCTCTCGGCGGTCGTCAGTACCTGGCGCGGACCCACCCCTCCGAAGCCACACATTTGGGATATCGCGTTGCCATTGTTTGCGGAGTCAAATTCGTGCCAGTGGCAAGCTCTATTTCGCTTCGTTCTGCATACAGTGTCGAATTAGTTCGGTCGCTCCCAGCGCTGATGTAATAGTGTCAAATACAGTGCAGTGGTTACGCTCTTACATGACGTTTCGCCAGCAATATGTCTTATCCGGCACTATAAAGTCTAATTGCGGACAGGTAGTATCAGGTATCTCCCAGGGTCCGGTGTTAGGCCCTATACTCTTTTTATTGTACGTAAATGATACGTCATCGGTATTGTTCTTCTGCAAATACGAGATGTACGCTGATGACATCGTGTTGTGTGCAAAACCAATAAAGCCTTACGAGAGCTATTGAGAACCACAGTACTGAGCTGTGCTCACTGTCAAAATGGGCGCTGAATGTAGGGTTAAAGCTCAACCGATCCAAAACGAGAGCGGTACTGGTTGGTCATTCTAGGCTCATTAGCCCGAAATATCGCGAATCCCTGCCACCCTTAACCCTAAATGCGACAAACATCAAAGATTGTAGGAGTAATAATAGCTGAAAATCTAATAGAATCATCGATTACAGCGATGTTATCTGAGAGGCCTGTTTAGGCAAGCTCGCGGTGCCTGAACTGGTTGTCAACGCATCTGTTCGTTATAGCTCTGATGTTCGACTCTTTGATCAAATTTCAGCATCGTTTGCACAGCTTATCTAGTTGCGTGCGGACAAGCGCGGAGATTTTCGTGCGTTCTGTCGCCTCTAGTACTGTGTTATCAACGTACATTGTCCCTCATCTCTCTTCTGCATCTTAACGCTCTTGTCTGAACAACATGACAGAAAAGTCCGTTTCCATTAGAGCAGTATCCTTTCTGTACCACTCCATCTTTCGGCCGCTTTCTCAAAGTCGTTCTCATTAGAAGGAACCCGACTGCGGAATAACCTCGCTCATGAGATTACAGAACTGAGTAACATCTCCAGCTTCAGAAGAGAGCTAATGACATATCTACGAGAGCAGCAGCAACGATTACCATTGACCCTGTACGTACTCGTTGGCCTTGTACATCCTTCTTTCCAACCAGATATCTCTTATTTCCCAGTATTCTCAGCTGCTGCAGTCCCCTTAAATTTCCTTACCCCAGAACCCGCTGTATCATAAAACAAATATTTTGTACACCTATAAAATCCTTTTATATCTGCCACTATTATTTATTATTATTATTATTATTATTATTATTATTATTATTATTATTATTATTGGCAGCAGCAGAGCAAAAGGTACTGAAAGCCCGAAACCCTGGCCCTATGTAACAGAGGGCCTGATGCCTTTTATCAGATTAGTTTGAATAAATAAAAATAATTACCCTCGGGGTTTCAGAAGAGAACCACACGAAAACGGCAAGATACACAGAAAACTGACAGCATGTTCGCAAGTTTCCATCCGTAGTACACTCCGTGGCGTAGTTACAGAGCCTATCGCTTGGTGCAGGCGTGTATGAAGACAGCCTATGATGGAGCGATGCGTGCATTTTGTATCCTTGAATTCTCTAATTGTGAGTCAGTTGTAACGATTCACTGACGATTTCGTACCAAATATCAGCTAAAAGCTCTCCAGGAAAAAAGTGTTAGAGTGGTACAGCATATGGCACGAGACTCGCTGCTCAAGTGGTGCGAAGACAACAGCCCGGCCTGGATACACCAGTGGAGACGGTGGAGCGTGTACAGAACCACTCTTCAGAAGCCCCAAGAAATGACAACACCTGCGAGCAGAGAAGTGCAGATAGCACAGTCAACTGTGTTGACACATTTTATGCAAAAGTCTGCGCATAAGACCACACCGGCGGTAGTTGTTACATGTGCTGACTACTCGGGACAATGAGCTCGGTCCCGACTTTCGCAGTGACTTAACAATGGCTACTGTTGATTTTCAGTTTGACACTACGTATCGCGTGTCTAGGAAGGTGTGTAGTCATTAAGTGCGTGTCTGGAACAGGAAACATCCAGAAGAGATTGTTGAACATTTTACAACTATGGTTACATGCAAAATTTTCTCGAAACTATGTCACGTACCCTGCTCTGATCGGGTCACCTATTCCAACAGACGGCTCCGTGGGATATCAGTCAACAACGCCATACGACATTCACACCCTCTCCCTCGCCCCCCAAATTCACATTGTTTGCAGCGACACACATTTTATGGCGTGGAATACGACGCAGGAGAGCACCGCTAGTGCTCGTGCCAAACGAAAGAATGCCTCACAGATATTCAGACTGAAGACACATCCTAATGTAAGCGTATATTCGGTCGAAAACAACATAAGCGAAATCACCTCAGCATCATTAGAAACTATCTGCCTTTAGATATAGAAAATCGAAGCAAAGCTGTAATTTGATTCATTGCAGACCAGTGTTGACGTTGTACTTCATCGAAACAAAACGCATATAGTAATAAGAAATATGTGCTTCATAATAGTTGCACAGACAGATTTTAATACCTTCAATAAGGTAAGGCTGTGTTCACTCCGAAGCTGGGCTTCAGGACAGCGGTGTCTTCCTAGGCGTGGTACTGTTGGAAGTTGTCTGCCATCACCGTCCTGCGAATGTTGAGTTGACACTCCCAACAGGTTCTAGAAGGACATGCAATTTCACATGGACTCCGAATCGCCATTTATCACGTTAACAAAACGTCACTAGCAGTGCATGACAGCCGTCCTCATCATTTCATCATGTCTGCTGCATCCTACGTCACCAATACTCTTTCTTACTTATTCATGTCTTCAACGAGTTTTCAGCAGCGATTCATTTTCTGATGTTTGTTCATTCTCTCTCTTATGTTCGTTACGTTATTTATTACGAATTTTTTCCTCATTGACTCGTTGCACGACGTCTTACTCAATCAGTGCTTTTCCTCAACAGTCTCCTATAAGAACATATTTCACAGGCTTTTAATTGCTTCATTTGTGTTCTTCCCCATCGTCCACGTTTCGCACCCAGAGAAGAGAACTACACTCCAAACATAGCATTTTAAAGGAACTTTTTATGGTCTCAATGTTTAAGTTTATTTATGCTAACAGCTGTTCTTTTTACGTCAAGCCTTTTTGTCTTATGCTGTTCTTGTTTTCTGCTGTTCTTGTTACTGTGCCTTCTCACGTCTTTCTTCTCTGTCGATTCCACTTCTTCAGTGACACGTCAGTTATCACTCAACTTCTGTAACGTGTTGAAATATTGAGGTACACCTTAAAACCAGTAAGAAGCAAATAGCGGGCAGCCTTGGAGTTAGCGATTCAGGCGTGGCTCAGACTCCTGGTGAATCACCGACATTCCTCAGGCACCTAGCCGTTTCAGAAGTCGTTTGGACGGCCTCAGACCCTGCCCCCACCCCTCTTATTCACTCTATTCCTCCCTCAAGCGCTGTTACAGCGTGCCCTCTTCCAAGAAGGCAAGTTAGTGGCTAGATTAGTATCAGCGCAGGTTTCCGGTATATAATCGGATTCCGCGCATTAAAACGTATGCACACGCGCTTCTTCCGACTAGTAAACTACGATGTCACACAAAAAGATTTTATGTACATACACGGAAGTGGAGAGTGAAAATTTGTACCAAGGCCGGGAATCAAACCCGGGGCTGCTGCTACCTGGGCAGGTGCGTCAGCCACTAAGCCTCGTTGGCTCAGCGTTTCGCACTCGAAATTCCCCGTTAAACACGAATAGAATTGCCGAGGCTCTCCATGTTCTCGAATAGCACCTCAGCATCTAACGTAAATGGGGACTCCAGCCTGAAACCCAGGTGTACAAATGAAATGATACAGCTTCTCATACAGATATTATTTTTTTTGTGGGTAGACTGAAGCAGTAATGAAAATCTGTGCCAAGGTAGGTTAGTGGCTAAAGCACGTGGGTGGTAAGGAGGAGGCCCGCGTTCGATTCCTGGTCTTGATACAAATTTACACTTGCAGCTTCAGTCTATATACATAAAATCATATCTCTATGAGACCAATAAAGTCTATGAAATTGTGTCATTTCAAACAAAATTGTTTTCCTCAGGTCCAAAGATACCCCTGCATTTGACACGTACAGTATCTATCAGTTCACTAATACACTTCCCTTGTTTGAACAATTCTCAATACGGTGGCGAAGGTGTTACTTTGTGAAAAGTCTGCCTGTGTTGGACACTACGCTAACACAACAGATGTTTTCTGACGACAGAGCTCCAGTATTTGACCATTTGCTAGTATTACGGTCGTAATTATTCGTAGAATTAATCGATGAAAGTCTCCGCATATGCATGGCGTCATAGATAAGTTCACAAATTTTGCGCTGTATCTGTGAATGTTATAAAATGGTGTTCACAAATGGAGAGAAATGCCAGAAAGAACTGTCAGTAGCTTTGGCGTCCCACAGTGTAGGGTTCACTATATATACCCTAGTGGATTGCGTCGGATGCACCACGAGGTATTCACGGACGAGACTTTAGCATGTAGAGAAGTCTCAACACTATAAAACAGCAGCGAAATACAGAAAGACCTCCGGATGATCGCCTCTCGGTGCAGGGATGGGCAGTTGGCCACCGGCTTGGTCAAATCCAGTACCGTACGTGAGTTTTATCCATAATGGGTGCAGGTGAACTCCGTGACTGTTGCTTTTGTAGGGTGCAGGATAATAAGCTCTACGAGCCACAATAGAAGATGCTTTCACATAACACGCGACCCGTTTCGGGCTTATGCCCATCTTCAGGTGCGTTACATTAAAGTACATGTTACCATATTCTGTGCTGGAGGTCACTGTTTGTTTAAAACAAGTGATATGATAATGACTTCCAAGACAAAAATGAAACCTTTGGAAGTGGCTAAGCGACATGCGTTTGCAAAATTTTGTACTACTTACATGCATCTGGTTTATTCATATCGTTTACATATTTCACTGTCACAGTTTTGTACAAAAATATTTCTTTTTTTATTCGTTAACAGTATATTATTCACCATGCCAATTATAGGTGCATGATGACTAATATACAGTTTACATGTAAAAAACGAAATACTTTAGCGAAAAAATCTGACGAATGTAATATAAAAATGATATGAATACACCAGCTGTTCGTAATGTTTTGCAACAAATGTCGCGTAGCCACTTCGAAAGGTTTCATTTGTGTCTGTTAAGTCATCATCACATTACTTGTTTTAGACTGAAACAGTTATCTCCAGCACAGAATATGGTAACATGTACTTTAATGTAACGCACCTGAAGATGGGCATAAGCCCGAAACGGGTCGTGTGTTAAGTAAAAGAATCTCATTTTGTGACAGATAGCGCTTATTATTCTACTCCCACACAGGCTCTTTAGTTTTGACGTCATGCACTAGTATTGCTGCTGTCTCGTCACCTGAGGAGACAGCCCGCGGGTAATTCACCATGTGAATCAGGCCAGCGAGTCAACGAATGTTACCCAAGCATGGTCTAAGGCACTGTTTCTCAACCGTCGTGTCAGGTGTATCGCGAGATTTTTATTGTCTTTTATTCTTCCTCTTAAGAGTAATAAGTGTGTCTTATTGCATGCACTAGTTTATGTTAATATGTTGCTATTCAAGAGTTCTATATAATAAAGCTGTACAATTCGTATCACATAGTAATTACAAAATTTTTTAAAATAAGTGTTGTCTGTACTTCGAGTTAGCTTGTTTGCCCTGGGAGAAAGATTAAATATAGTGGTGTTGGAAAAGTTCGAAATTTATTTTGGTTTGCCCGAAAGGAAAAAAGGTCCAGAAACGCGAGTGTAAGGCATTTTTCTGTGACCAATATTTCGTTTCCTAAAGCTGTAGACACTTTCAGAGGTTGTAAATACTCCTGTATTTATTTATTTATTTATTTACACGTCAAGCTCCTTAAGACCAAATTGAGGAGCAAATCTCATGGAACGTATCAGTACATGAAATTGCAACATAAAAGTAATTACAGAAAAAAATACAATGTTTATGAACCCGAAGAAAGTCAATTCATAAGTTTAAATAAACCCAATCAACAATACAAGAAGAATCAGCTTAATTTTACAAGGAACTCCTCGAGAGAATAGGCGGAGTGACCCATGAGGAAACTCTTCAGTTTCGACTTGAAAGCGAATGGATTACTGCTAAGATTTTTGGATTCGAGTGCTAGCTTACTGAAAACGGATGCAGCAGTATACAGCACACCTTTCTACACAAGAGTTAAGGAAGTTCGATCCAAATGCAGGTTTGATTTCTGCCGAGAACTAACTGAGTGAAAACTGCTTATTCTTGAGAATAAGCTAACACCACTTATTGCCCTAACCGCCCGTTTCTGAGCCAAAAGTATCCTTTTAGAATGAGAAGAACTACCCCAAAATATAATACCATACTACATTAGCGAATGAAAATAAGCAAAGTAGTAGACCAAAACTCAAACAATCTCAAAAGCCAAGCTATCCTTCGTATTCTTGCAACGATAGCGTCGAGAAGTCGTCACACAGCGTCCGTACAGCGCGGATTTACGCCCACGTGTGTTTTGGATCTTGTAGTGGGGAAGAGTCTGTACGTATTGCTGTATTAGCATAGTCCTACAACTTGTCTAATTCCGATCATCCTCGTTTTCTGTCATTCCTTTTGTACTTTGGAATTTCTGTGACCCTTCTGGACATAACAGCATAGCAGCATTTGGAGCCTGATAAAACCGGAGAAAGTAATCTGGTTATTCCTCAGTCGCACTGCTAGTCTTGTTACTGCGGATGTATCCGCCCTCATAGGAAGCTATCTGATGACATTACGACGGAACTGTTGCATGAGTAAGCACAAACAGTTCCGGTTAACTAGAGCCTTTGATACCGTCCAACTGCTTTGAGCGGTGACGTACTATTGTTGTGGTGGCTGTTGTCATTTATCAGTCAGAGATTACATTTTATTTTGGTTGTCTTAATAAAGATCGAAAACGTGGCTCCAATTTACATGAGCCTGGATTGCTTTATGAATACGTTTTCGTTTCGAATATAAAATTGTTGCCTGCCGTTCTACCTACTTGCTGATTTTTGTGTTGTGATGATGTTAACAAATTGATCTTTTGTTTTATTCCGATACCGCATTTCGTTGATGGCTGCAATTTTTTGAGTACGTCTATTGGTATCTTATTATCTGTTGCAATCGGTTTTCGATTTTTGATATGATACATCGTTTTTGGCTGTGCTCTTTAAGTGAAGTGATTTTTCGATATCTGTTAATCATCGTATGATATCAGCTCTGGAAAAACAAATTACAGTTTTGAGGTCTTTTTTTCAACCCCAAAGTGATGTTAACAACTTTATGGCGATAAAAATAAATTTCCACAGAATAGTGATTTCTTGACAGACCCATGCGCAGTGTTCGAATTACAATTCGATAGTTTCTTGTTATGGAAATAAATACCAGCTTTATTTCAAAATTGAAAACGTATTTCTATAATGTTTAGTTCCAAAAACTATTTTAACACAAAATATTCATATACCAAGCAGTGTGTAATAGTGTTGTAATTTATTAATGTGATGTGTAATATTGCTTATAAACAATAAACTTCTACTCGCTGTCCACGTCATATGATGAACACTGATTACAGAACACTATTATTTCGGGACGTTCTTTAGAGACAAACTTGGGACACTCATCACATTGTTGACTCAGTTTCCTGACCTTTGATCTTGGGCAGGAATCACACGTTTCTCATTTCACATTTGGAACATAGTCTGTAAGTGTGATCTAAGATGAAGTAACGAGCAATACGTGCAGTTTCACGTACTACATTCTCTGAAAATGGGTTGTGCACATCAGTCATACGTTACGTGTTCACAACTAGATACAAGGAGGACAAACCAGTTTCCTGAGTGCCGTTATCATGATTTTCACATCCATATCGTTTCCGACGTGCTTATCTCCCTCCGCCATATCTACATTACCATCACTCTCGGCATTTCCAAAAATTGGTTCATTATCGCTGTCAGTCTTCTGTGTGTGGTAAAGCCTACTTTAGATTTTAGCCCCTTTCAAAGCATATTTCTTCTACATGGTGAATAAAATACATCACGTCTTACTTCGACAAAACGCAATTCCTGACTATGAATTGTCATAACAATGCACGCGCATGTATTTTCTCACTAACTGCTCACTGCGGTTTCGAAGGTGCATTGTTGCAGCCGGTCGGTGTGGCCAAGCGGTTCTAAGCGCTTCAGTCTGGAAACGCGCGACCGCTACGGTCGCAGGTTCGAATCCTGCCTCGGGCATGGATGTGTGTGATGTCCTTAGGTTAGTTGGGTTTAAGTAGTTCTAAGTTCTAGGGGACTGATGACCTCAGATGTTAAGTCCCATAGTGCTCAGAGGCATTTGAACCATTTTTTGCATTGTTGCCAAGTTTTTATTTTGATAATAAATTTATAAGCTTGAAAATAACATAATAATATATGAGACATTTTCTGACCCCGCAAGAATTTAAAATTATTGTTTCACTACGAGTCGTGATATAATTATAAATAGGCCGGCCGCGGTGGTCTCGCGGTTCTAGGCGCGCAGTCCGGAACCGTGCGACTGCTACGGTCGCAGGTTCGAATCCTGCCTCGGGCATGGATGTGTGTGATGTCCTTAGGTTAGTTAGGTTTAAGTAGTTCTAAGTTCTAGGGGACTAATGACCACAGCAGATGAGTCCCATAGTGCTCAGAGCCATTTGAACCATTTGAATTATAAATATTTTACACAGCTAGAAACGAAAGTCCACGAAAATCATATCTGAGTATGTGAAGTCTAAGTCCACGTTAAAACGGTTTATTTTAATTTTAATGAGCTTGTTTTAAAACAACCCCTAGGCCTATATCGTGTTGTTCTGGTTGTTTCATTCTACATATTTTGCTATTACCATGATTTTGTTGTTGTCATTTTGGTTTCTTCCTGCCGAAAAACCGCAATTTTCTGCGGTTGTACCGTTCGGTTCAGTATCTGTTATTAAGGATTTGTCCGATGCTGTATTTGATAGGCATATTTCGACACAACGAAACGTGTAACGCTGTTGGTCACCGTTGATTAAATGCTGTTTGTATTGTGTTTTGGGGCTTGCAATGATATTAGTGGACAAGTCAGCTGGTGGTATATGGAAAATTCCGGTTCAGCCAACAGTTCTGCTTGTTGAGGTTGTTTGTGTTCGACATTAAACCTGCGGTGATGTCTCTAGCATTATGAAAGGAAAGTTTAGTGCAAAACATGGCTTAGACCGCGGTGCAGTTGCCGCGTAACAAAAGCCGGCAGGGATAGCAGGGACTACATCGGCGGGAAATTGTACCCAGTATCTACGACGTCTATTCGGGCGGTGAGTGCGCTGCGCGGCGACAGTTCGGCGGCGGCGACGGCGGCGGCGACGGCGGCGACGCCCGCGAGTAGAGCGGAGCGCAGCGCAGCGCGGGAAGCCGTAAGAGAGGAGGCGCCAATTAGCACGGCCGGCGGCGCGCGCCACACTAATGACGGGGCGAGCCGGCCCGCGGCTGGTGGAGGCGGGACTCGCACAGCCCAGCCCAGCGCTGCTGGCGCGTAACTGGAGTGGCGCTCTGCCAGAACTGCCGTTCGGTACCTTCGGTACACTACGTAAATGATGTACTCAACGCAAGCATTGGCAGAGAAAGAAAAATGAATGTGTGAGGGAGAAACTGGGAGCCAGCGATTTCTACATCTAAATCTACATGATGACTGTGTGATTGACAATTACTTGCCTGGCAGATGATTCAGCGAACCACCTGTAAGTATCTATCGTTACACTCTCCAATGGCGCGTGGCAAAAACGAAGACAAAAATCTTACGTGCCGTGGCGGTTTTTGTGTATCATCAACATGGACAAGTACAATGAATATGGATGATATGATACTCTATGGTATTCTGCGGTTTCAATTCACTCTGTTGTTTTAAGCAGTTACACGAAAACTAAAAAAGTGGATTAGGGAGCATATTTTAGAGGTGTGCAGAAACGTGAATCCGGGTCGCTTGAGCTAATGCTTCGAGGTGACCTGTATTAAGTAGTAAATGTTAAATGTCAGATAATGATCTGAAATGATTCTTTGTAATTATCGTAGCAAATATTGCCGAAATCATGATTCGTATCACGTTGCACAGATTTGATTTTGTAAATCATACTGACTGTATTATACACATGAAAACTACAACTTCTTCCTGAGAATTATTTCGTTTACATTGCATAAGAATTCCACCTGATGTAGTGTAATAATGTTGACTGTACGCTGTGTTCATATCACTAAAATTACATTCGTACATCAGAGCTTTTATAATTTTTTTGTCTTCGATGGATTTAATTATTCTTAGCAAATTCATCATGAAAAGGAACCACAGAACACCACTCGCACACAACACTGTCGTATGGTACCAAAAATATTTTTCTCCGTGATTCGCCCGTAGCTTCATTTTGGCCTCATACATCAGCAATGAAATCTTGTTCAACAATAAATACCATCAGCACTGTTCTTAGAAAATGCAGTCTGATTCGATTAATTTTTTTTTTTTTTAATATAAGTAGAGTTCAGTACCACCGGTGCACATTTATGTCTTACACATCGGAATATTGTTTGCAGTTTCAAGAAATTTAAATTTGCCGCTGTAATAAAAGTTAAGATGGCGGCCAACAAAAGATAGAGGATTTCTTTTTTAATTAAGATTTTCTTTTCCCAATAAATACTTAATTATTTAAATTGATGCCACCAATAAAAAAAATTATTAAATTGTTTTGCAAAATAGTTTAACACAAACCCATGCTATTTTCAACTAGAAGTACAGACGAAGTTGCTATATAATCGCAACTAACAATGGCTGCGCTTCTTGCAGCTATGATGAAACAATTAATACAAAATTATAATTAAAAGAGGAAGTGAATTTTCAATAATTAATGATAAATCGCTTTAACGCATTTGGCTCTATTCGTTTTTATCAGCAAATGAACATAAAAGTACAATAGTTTTACATTAAATGTTTTTCATTTAACAGACCTCAAATCGATTCGCGTCTTGCGTCGGCGATGTACATCAGCAGAAGACGACAAAAGGATACAAAACAAAAGAAAGGAATGACATAGATCGACAAAGAATGTGAGACAAATATTGTCTGCTTTACGTAATTATCATCTTTTTAAGAAATAATTACATAATTTAGTGAATATTATCCACACGTTCATATTCCACTCGTAATAAAATAATATATATATATATATATATATATATATATATATATATATATATATATATATATATCGTGGATGTTATAGTGCGAGCTCTCACTTCCATTATTTTATAGTGATGATCATTTCTCCCTCTCTAGGGGCGCACAGAATAAAAAAAAAAAAAAAAAAAAAAAAAAAAAACACTCTGAGGAGAAAGTTGCTGATTAAAATTTCATGAGAAGTCTTGCCACAACTAAAAAAAGCGCCTTTGTTTTAATCACTGCCACTCCAGTTCGTGTATTATATCCGAGGCACTCTCTCCCCTATTTCGTGATAGTACAAAACCAGCTGTCCTTTTAAATTTTTCAATGTCCTCCCAATTTTATCTGACGAGGATCCCAAAGCAATACTCCAGAAGAGGGCGTAGTGTAAGCAGCCTCTCTAGCAGACCACTTACATTTTCTAAGTGCTCTGCCAATAAATCGAAGTCTTTGGTTTGCTTTCCCCAAAACATGACCTGTGTGATCATTATAATTTAAGTTAGACGTAATTGTAATCCATAAGCATTGAGTTGAGTTTACAGCCTTCGAGTTCTTGTGACATTCCTCATAACTGAAATGTAGCGGGTTCTTTTTAGTGTTCAAGTGGGTGACCTCACGCTTTTCATTTTTTAGAGTCAATTGCCACATTTTTTCCCCGTACAGATATGTTGTCTGAGTCAGTTGCAATTCGTTTTGATCATCTGAAGACATTACATGATGGTAAATCATAGCATCATCTGCAGGCAATCTAAGAGAATTGTTCACATCGTCTCCTAAATCGTTCACGTAGAATACGAACAAAAGAGACCGTATAACATTTCCTTACGGAAAGCCAGATACCATTTCTGTTTTACTCGATGTCTCTCCCTAATTACCACAAACTATGACCTTTTTGTCAGGAAATCACGGATACAGACGCACAACAGAGATGATAGCCCAAAGCCACGCAATTTGATTAGAAGTCGCTTGTCAGGAGCAATATGAAAATCCTTCTGGAAATCTAAAAATATGGAATCAATTTTGACATCTTTTGTAGATAGCCCTCATTACTTTGTGAGAATGAAGATCTAGTTGTGTTTCAGAATAACGACATTTTCTCAATCCGTATTTACTATTTGTCGATAAATCGTTTTGTTCGAGGTGATTGAAAATGTTAGAGCACAGTGAATGTTCCAGAATCGTACTGCGAATCAATTTTCGTGATAGGGGTTTTATTCGTGTTTCCCTTATTGGTTACTGGAGTGACTTGTCTAACGTGGCTGTTCTTAGTATGGATCGTTCGTCGAACGAGCGGTTGTATATTACAGTTAAATTTGTAGCTGTTACACCAGCGTACTCTGAAAGGAACCTGGCTGGCATAAAGACTGCACCGCAGGCCTTGCCTAAAGTGCTGCTTCGTTACACCGAGGATGTGTACTTCCTGATTATTAATGATCAAAATATTAACTTCGTCTTCTTTTGCGAAGGAATTTCTGAAAACCTTGTTTAGTAATTCAGCTTTATTGGCTCTATCATAAATAACATGGCAGTTGTTGTCGCGCAGTGAAGGTATTGAATGCATCTTCCCTCTGGTGTACTTTGCATACGACCAGAATCTTTTTCGGTTTTCTGCGAGATTTCGAGACAGAGTTCCTCGGCGGAAACTACTAAAAGCATCTCGCATTGGAGTTCGCGTTAAATTTCTAGTTTCTGTAAAACTTGACCAATTTTAGGAATTTTGCGTTCTTTTAAATTTGGCAAGCTTTTTCCGTCTTTCCTGCAACAGTGATCTGACGTTTTTTGTGTACCATCAGTACTATCTCTTATTAATTTGTTTCATATATCTCTCAATTGACATCGATACTACCGGGTGATCAGTGTGTCAGTATAAATTTGAAAACTTAATAAACCACGGAATAATGTAGATAGGTAAAAATTGACAGACATGCTTGGAATGACATGGGGTTTTATTAGAACAAAAAAAAGCGAAGTTCACAAAATGGCCGACAGATGCGCGTCGTTTGGTGGTGATGTGTGCTCAGCCGCCACTTCCGTCATGCTTGGCCTCTCAGCTCCCCAGACCTCAGTCCGTGCGATTATTGGCTTTGGGGTTACCTGAAGTCGCAAGTGTATCGTGATCGACGGACATCTCCAGGGATGCTGAAAGACAACATCCGACGCCAATGCCTCACCATAACTCCGGACATGCTTTAGAGTGCTGTTCACAACATTATTCCTCGACTACAGCTATTGTTGAGGAATGATGGTCGACATATTGAGCATTTCCCGTAAAGAACATCATCTTTGCTTTGTCTTACTTTGTTATGCTAATTATTGTTATTCTGATCAGATGAAGCGCCATCTTTCGGACATTTTTTAAACTTTTGTATTTTTTGGTTCTAATAAAACCCCATGTCATTCCAATCATGTGTGTCAATTTGTACCTCTTTATCTACATTATTCCGTGATTTAGTCAGTTTTCAAATTTATACTGACTTTTGATCACTCGGCATTTCTTCGAATTAACCACATTTGGTATATGCCGACATAATTTCGAAGGAGTGGAGACTGCCCCTTAGGAAGGTTTGAAGCGATTTTTTTTTTGCGTTTATTTTTGGTGTGTTTAGTTGTTAAAATACTCAGCCCAGCTACAACAGCCTTGTAATCACTAATCGCTGTATCTGCCGTGATGCTCCCTGTTTGGTTAGGATTATTTGTTGCTAAGATTCAAGTATGTTTTCATAAGCATTCATATTTTACATTTCTTTGTTTTGGTTGTTTGTTTAGTTGTTCATTTCGCACGTAAGCAGAACAGCTCATCATTCAGTTTTAGTCCATTTTGTATTCTATGTCATAGCAAAATATAAATTGCATTTTGTAAGTAATGAAAATTAGCTGATCACGTAACTTCTTCGCTTTTATGTAAAGAGAGAAATTGCTTTCGACGCAAGTATACTTTGTAAACACAAACAAAAAAGATGTATGTAATTACTGTTGTTATTTTGTACTCAATAAAACGTTCATCGCCATAATAAAAGACAAGAGTTTCCTGTTATTAGTGATAAATCAGGAAATTGTTTATGAGTAACAAACATATTTTATTTTATATCAGTTCGATGAAACATTGAAGCAATGTTAGATATATATTTGTTTTGCTTTTTTGTGCGTTTTTATTGAGGAGATTACCTTTTCTCGCTGTGTCTGATAAATCTGTATTCTTTTCTTTATTTTTACTACAGCGTCCCTCTGTTTCACGTTACAGATCAAAAATTTTTGAATAAAACCTGAAGGAATCACTGACAAGATCAATTTTACTATGAATACTGGTTATGTGACTTCTCACTGCTCTGAGGAGACTGATGACCATAAATCAACTGCGTTCCTTCCATATGCCGGGAACGTGTCTTCTAAAATGGGCAGATTGCTTAATAATAATAATGTCATCTCTCGCCCACCACCAGGGCCTTAGTTGGATCTGTTACAGACGATTTACAATTGAGGACGGCGGGTGTTTATAAAATTCCCTGTGAGTGTAGCTCTGCATATATAGGTCAGACGACACGAACGGTCCAGGAACCCTGTGTAGAACACGAAAAAGACACCCGTCTGCGGCAACCTTTAAAATCAGCAGTAACAGAACATTGCATTCCCGTGGGGCATTCAGTGGAATACAAAAATACTACCATTTTAGAACCGGTTTCCAGCTTCTAGGACTCTCTAATTTAAGAATCCGTGGAAATACGTCTTGGTAATAATTTAATGAATCGTGACAACTGCTTTGACCTTGATTAAAAATTGGACTCCTGTTATTAAAATGATGCGGTCACAACGTAATCGACATTCTCAGTCGATCCTCAGCGTTTAGTTTGTTCCTACTTCAGCAGTGTGGGCAGCGCACACAACTTGGTTACCTCGCGCATGTTACCATCCAACCCATGCGCCGTAAACCGCCAGTACGATTCGCGTGCGCGGAATTCGCAAGAAATACCATGGCTGAATCAGGTCTCTTAAGTACCTCGTCTACTCCACTGAGGATGGCCGGACGTCCCTGGGCCGAAATATCGTGATAAAATGCTGATGGGATCTGGCTGCAAACCCGAAAATTACTGGAAGAAAAAAAATACTGCTTATTTTTAAGTAACGGGCAGAAAGGTAACTTTCTAGAACAAATATGTTCCATACGTTAAGTGAGAATTTTATATATCCTGACTGAGTTTCCAGACAGCTGGTTCTTTGGGGAATATAGTAAGAAACTGATTGCATGCGTAAAGAAAGCGATTGATAGATATGCAACACGCCTGATGTACAGGTAATGTGGGTATGACCTTAACTGACCAAAGCTGCTAGGAAAAATCACTGTAGTGCACGGTTACTTACGATAGTCAACCGTAGCCTACGGTAATTTTACAACTTTGTCATTTTACAACGTAATGTCATTTTCTGGTGGCGACCGTGTGCTCGACCTGTGAATGTTGTATACGTCAGGTATCTCACTAAGATCACTTATAGAAATTTAGTACACCCAAGTTTCGGTCAGGCAGAAAGGTGGACTTTCAAATTATCATCAAGTATAACTAAAATCCCGCCCGATAGGAGAGACGCCACACTGCACCATTTTCTGTTTCCATGTCAGAGAACCTCACTTGTAGACATTATGACGTCCCAGCACCGTTGGTAATTGAAATCCTAATAACCTTTCCACGTACTTGGGAATCAAAACAAATCTTAACGGGCGCAATAGGCGGTGCGTTACAGCTGCCAAGAAGCGTAAATTTGCACAGTATCACCAGCGGAAGCTGGAAAAGGCAATGCAGTTGTCTGAACTCTGTTCCCTAGGCTGACTGGCAGAAACGCCTGATTGTTAAGACTTCTGCGGGGCTGTTAAGGGAGCTCGCGTTATTGAAAGTCAGCCGGCATTCCATGTGATTTGGAGAAGGAAAGTTTTGTACCCTCTGCTGCGGAGTTGGTGTCACGGTGTGTGTTTCAATAATCGATGATACTTAGTGATCGGTAAAGTTGTCGTGCTTGTTCGAAGAGCTGCGGACGAGTAAGAGCTGCGGAAGAATTCGCGAGTCCGGCCCCTTGCGCGGGCGTGACAAATCGGCTTAGTCGTCTTGGTTTTCGAAGCGAGTGTAGCTGTTCCGTGTGCGATCACGAACTTACAAGGGGAATGCCTCAGACACGGCCAACTGATTATTCTAATATTTGGAGAGTCGCTCTGTTACATCTTAAAATGAAAGCCACTTTACATATTTTGGCCCAACACCTCTCCCCCCCCCCCCCCCCCCGTTTTTGAAAAAAACAGCCCCTAAACGTTATGACGCACAATCTACACACAATCTACTGCTTGACGCTGTAGTGGCCGTGGGGGTCCAACGGACGTCCAGCACGTCCGAATCCTTCAATGGGTCGTCGCCAGTGGCCAGCCTAATTAGTGGTCGCACTGTAGTCGACTCCTCACCTTTGGTAGAGTGGGATGTCGTGCTGGGCCGTAGCAGGCGGCGAATGGTTTCCCAGGGGGTTACACATCAGGTCTCCCCGGTTAGCCTGACAAACAGGTACCAGGTGCTGTCAGTAGCTGACACTGTTGCTGAGCCAGATGCAGTCGCCTGTCCTGTTTCAGAGCAAACCTTTCAGCCTGCAAGATCCGGGCAATCACAGAGGTGGGACTATTGATAGTTGGGAGCTCCAACGTTAGGCGCGTTAGGAGGCCCGTTAGGAACATGGCTACCAGGAAAGGGAAGAAAGCCAATGTGCATTCGTGTGCATACCGGGCGGAGTTATTCCATAGGTGGAACAGGTCCTTCCGGATGTCGTGAAGAGCACCGGGTGTAGCTAACTGCAGGTGGTGGCTCATGTCGGTGCCAGTGATGTGTGTCACTTTGGATCGGAAGATTTCATAGTTGTGTTGGGGAAAGTACTAGTGTTCCAAGCGCTAATAGCAAGCAATGATGCTCAAATCGTTATAGGCACTGAGAGCTGGCTAAAGCCGGAGATAAGGGCAGCAGAAATTTTCGCGAAGAACCTAACGGTGTTTCGAAAGGGTAGGCTAAACACTGTTGGCGGTTGCGTGTTTGTTGCTGTTACAAGCATTTTATCTTGTCACGAAATGGAAGTAGAATAAAATAATAATTGGATCCTTTTACCGATCTCCATATTCAGATGATAAAGTTGCTGTAAGATTCAAAGAAAAACGTCTATCCAACCCACACAATTATAGTTGATCGTGACTTCAATTTACCCTCGATATGTTGCTGAAAATACATGTTTGATTCCGGAGTTATGCATAAAACATCGTCAGAAATTGTTAAACGGATTCTCTGAAAATTATTTCGAGCAGTTAGTTCATGAACCCACGCGAACAGTAGACGGTTGTGATAAACACTTGACCTGTTAGCAACAAATAATCCGGAGTTAATAACGAACATCAAAACAGACACAGGGATTAGTGTCCACAGGGCTGTCGTAGCGATACTGAATATTGTAGCCCCCAAATCCTCCAAAAATAAACAAAAAATATACCTATTAAAATAAGCAGATAATAATTCATTGATACCTTCCTGAGAGACGATCACCATTCCATCAGAATGATGGAATGGTGTAGACTAGATGTAGCTTGAATCCAGAGAAATAATATCGGCAGCAATTTGAGGGATTTATACTAATAAATTAATAAACGACGGAGCTGATACCCCATGGTATAAAAAACTGTTCAGAACACTGTTGCAGAAACAACGAAAAAAAACGTGCCAAATTTAAACAGACGCAAAGTCTCCAAGATTGGTGATATTTTACTGAAGTTCGAAATTTAGCGTGGACTTCAATGCGAAATGCTTATAATAGTTTCCACAACGAAACTTCGTGTCGAAACCCGGCAGAATATCCAAAGAGATTATGGTCGTATGTGAAGTATGTTCGCGGCAAGAAACAATCAATGGCTTCTCTGCGCGATAGCAATGGAGATACTATCGAAGACAGTGCTGCCAAAGCAGAGTTACTAAACACACAGCCATCCGAAATGCCTTCAGAAAAGAAGAGGAAGTAAATATTCCTGAATTCGAATCAAGAACAACTGCCAACATGAGTAACGCAGAAGTAATCGTCGGAGTAGTGAAGTAACTAAAATCATTTAATAAAAGCAAGTCTTCTGGTCCAGACTGTACACCGATTTGGTTCCTTTAAGAGTATGCTGATGCAATAGCCCCGCACTTAACAATCATATTCAACCGTCCGCTCGACAAAAGATCCATACCCAAGACTGGAAAACAGCACAGATCTCGCCAATATTCAAGGAAGGTAGTAAGAGTAATCCACGAAATTACAAGCCGCTATCGTTAACGACGATAAGCAACAGGATTTTGGAACATAAATTCTGTTAGAACATTATGAATTACCTCGAAAAAAAAAAAAAAAACTTTCTTTTTACATACATTCAGCATGGATTTAGAAAACACCATTCTTATGAAACACATGTATCTCTTTAATCGCACGAAGTGTTGAGTGCTATTGACAAGGGATTTCAAATGGATTCCGGATTTACGGAAGGCTTCTGACACTGTACCGCACAAACGGCTTGTAGTGGAATTGCGTGCTTTTGGAATGTCGACACCCCCCCCCCCCCCCTCCCTCCAGAAACCATGGATCTCTTGCCGTTGGTAGCGAGGCTTGCGGGCCTCAGCGATACAGATAGACAACCGATGGGTATCTGTTGAGAGGCCAGACAAACATGTGGTTCCTAAAGAGGGGCAGCAGCTTTTTCAGTAGTTGCAGGGACAAAAATCTGGATGATTGGCTGGTCTGGCCTTATACATTAACCAAAAACGGTCTTGCTGTGCTGGTACTGCGAACGGCTGAAAGGAAGGGGAAACTACAGCCGTAATTTTTCCCGAGGGCGTGCAGCTTTACTGTATGCTTAAATGATGATGGCGTCTTCTTGGGTAAAATATTCCGGAGGTAAAATAGTCCCCCATCCGTATCTCCGGGAGGAGACTACTCAGAAGAACGTCGGTGCCACGAGAATCAAAACTGGCGTTCTACAGGTCGGAGCGTGGAATGACAGATCCCTTAACCGGGCAGCTAGGTTATAGAATTTGAAAACGGGAACGTGTGGGTTAAAGTTATAGTGGAAATTAGTGAAGTTCAGTGGCAGGAGGAACAAGACTTCTAATCAGGTGAATACAGGGCTATCAATACAAAATCAAATCGGGGTAATGCAGGAGCAGGTTTAATAATGAATTTAAAAAACCAAGTTTCTCCTCCGGATGCGAAAGTGTTTTGCTGACGCAGACCGACATAAAAGAAACCATCAACATCATGAAATAAGGGAAATCAGAGCTGACACAGAAAGATATATCTGTTCTTTCTTTCTTTCCGCGCTATACGAGATTGGAATAAAGGAGAGCCCTGAAGGTGGTTCGATGAACCCTCTTCCAGGCACTTAAATGTGATTTGCAGAGCATCCATGTAGATGCAGGTGTAGACATTTCAACAGATGACTATTATCAGAATACCAGCACCCAACCCCTTTGTGCTAACTCTTACGTGAACCCTTCCACAATATATTTAAACCAAAATTATAATAAGTTGAACACACTTAGAATTTGTTTCTTTTCTGTACGAGTTGTAGATAATCTTGTGTGTGTCTGTGTTTTATCGGATACCTCCAGTTAAACCTTCAGTTAAGATTGTCAAAACCTTTCTCTAAATATATAAATGCTATAAACACAGGTTTCTGTTTCTTCAGCATGTGTACCTAGCTATGTGGTAGGTTGAGTACTGCGTTGCAGGTTCAGACATTTCACAAGAATCTAACATAGTGCTCCTGTTAATTTGTATAGCCCTTTCCCCCTCTCTTCCCTACCTATTACTTCCACCTTCTAGCCTTTCCTTATTTGATTAGTTCTGACTTGCAAAATGAGTCCCTGACAGTTGCTTCTCGTTTGAGGAAAGTTTTCTTTCTTCTTTTATATTTTAAATCGTCACCTAAGTTTCCCAAGTGCAAAATCGCTATTGCGATTTTGGACACACTATTAACGTCATTTTTAAACACCTCTGTTCCCCATCGTCTACTTTATTTACTGCATTACTATATTTTCTCCTGTTGCCAATTAAATTCAACATATCATGCTTTTTATCCAAGTATTTCTACTGGACCTTTTTCCTCTTTTTATATCATCTGCTGTATTCACCACTTCTTCTCTCAAATATATCCATCCATTCGTATTGTACTGGCTTCCTACCACTGTTTCAGTCAGTAGTTGCCTTAGGGTACATTTGAGAGTATGGAGAAACTGTGGGTCTTAGTCAGGTTCCATCTCCTTAATTTGCTATTTTTAACTGTCTCTTTAGTTGTAAACTGCAGTTCGCAACAAACAAATTATCGTCAGTGAGCATCTGCACTGGGAAATGTCTTAAGAATTTGAAATCTGGTTTGGAAAACTGTTCAAATATGTATTATCCTGTCATGATTCTTAAGTAACGCGTTAGCGATGATTATATTATTCTCTGTGCAAAATTCTAGCAGATGACTTCCCTTTTCTTCCTTTCCCCTAAGCCTTTTTTCTTACTATTCTCTCTCCCGCTATACCTGCTACCGCATTCCAGTCACATTTTACAGTTTCGTCTCGCTTAACTGTCTCAATAATGTCTTTTATCGTACATTGTTTGAATGTGTTCATCACCTGTGGTGTAGGTAGGCATGTAAACTTGTATCACTGTGGTGTCAGTGTTAGCGTTATGTCTATCTTGGTAATGATAATGTTAATGGCAGTTTAGAGATGGATGTGATACTACTTGATTGGTAGTTTCAATAGCTAACTCTCACAGAGTGGTTAAAATACATTATATTAACGTGGCAAATATTGAGGATGAACTGTCAGACGTTTTCTGTTACAAACAAATGATTATCAGATAATAGGTAAATTACTATCTTTACAGCAAACAGCGTTTAGGTACTGCAACTTGCAATATTAACAGCTGTTATGAAAGTAACAGTAAGTTTCTATTCTGGGCGATCGGTTTTGTAAATGAAGTAATGAACTCCCATGAACGGTAGTCATCTGTTTATGGCGAAATAAGAAAGCACAAATAACGAAATATGTGAAAGAGTGCGTCGCAAAGAAAATAAAAATTTGGTATGTCTACACCCAAATTCGTCTTTCCGTCATGTAGTTTCACGGTATAGTTAATCAAAGGCACCGGGCGTTTCAGTGTGTCCCGCCCCATACCTCAGTAGCGGTTCGTCATTGGCTACCGCTAACGTCCGTCGCTTCCAGATGGGAACGCCATTTCCGCGTGTCGCCGCGTCAACACGGAAGACGCTTACCACTGCCGTTGCCGCGCGCTGCGCTGCCGCTGCTGTAGTGGGAATCGGCCTTTTTTGCTCAGTTTTCAATTATCTATCACACCCATCAATTTCGAATCGACTGAGTATCATGAACATTAGGGATGGTTTTCTAAAAACGAAAACGGGGCGGGGGGTATTGAAGTTAAGACAAAAATATCATATTCCAAAATTTTAGGTTGTGCAAAGCGACCTGTCAGATATGAGCCGAATCGATTGACCTTGTCTGAGGCCTTCACTTGGTTGGTAGGAAGAGGGCGTCCAGCATAGGACCGAGCCAACTAGCCAGCCGGAGGTGTTGCTTATTAAGATGGAGGCACTCTTTTTGAGGTCCAATGTAAGACAATAAATTCCATTCCTTCCAAAGGAAATGTATGGTGTTTTCGTACGTGCCCTCCTACATTTTGACTTAAGTCTTCTCCTATTTTCTTTATTGGAGAAGATTATCAGCGGGACTTGATAGATACCAGTTGTAGATACTTTTTCTTCGTCATCTTTTTCCTAGCATCATTCCGTTTATCATAGGGTCGACTTGTTATTCTCGCTTTGGCAATGTTGTTGGTAGAGGGTGGCCAGATGGCCTTCGAGGGGTATTAACTAGTGTCAAAGTGCGATAACGTTTCCTAAATGTTTGCGAATGATATATCTGAGGTGGGATTGGGTACCACCTATTTGTATGTGGGAAATCACCTAAAAATCGCAACTAAGTTAGCTGGCACACAGACCCTCATCATCAGTCGGCCAGGCTGATTGATCCGGGGCCGCTGCGTCTCCCAGAATCCTGAAAGTGGTCTGCTAACGAGCCCGTGTATCCGGATGGATCACAACAGGAGATATCAATTTTGAGGAGTAAGAACATTGATAATTTTTGCCGGGTACGTGATATCCGTATTACAGTAAGATACAAAACTTAGTATGTGAAATACTACACTTAAGTGTGGGTTAAGAACGTCGCTATCCATTTAATTTTTCAGACCCCCTCCCCCCCCCCCCCCCCACTCTCTCTCTCTCTCTCTCTCTCTCTCTCTCTCTCTCTCTCTGTGTGTGTGTGTGTGTGTGTGTGTGTGTGTGTGTGTGTGTGTGTGTGTGTGTGTGTGAGAGAGAGAGAGAGAGAGAGAGAAAGGGGGAGGGGGGCAGCCAGGCAGGGCGAAATTGACCGCATTATTCCGACCAAGCCTGCTTTCTTGCGAGAGAAGATTTTGCGTAAAAGAGGGCGTTCACACCGTGGCTAACGACCGTTGCTTCGCCGACCTCATCTGCATGCATTGTTTTTGAAACGCGGTAAGTGACGCATGTGTGGCGACAACCTCCGTAGCCGAAGACACACCAACCGTATGCTAATGGAGGAGCTGTTGCCATTAACATGCATAGCGCCGACGAAGTCACCCACACGTAACTGGAAAGTTCTGTGCTATGAGGCTGCAAAAATATCCTGTTGGATACTGCTGCCCTTGAAACGTCTGGTAATGAAAGCAGTGTGTTTTTTGTGTGGTCAGTGTTGCCAAATGACCATGATGGGCTGCAACCGCCCACGAACTACCGGTTTTGAGTGCTACTGATGGGAAGACTTTCCGTCATAACTGTTTACTTGACATAAGACGAAAATTGACAGAATAATGCCCTGTTTATTACTTCGTAAAAGTTTTGGCCTTCTGGATGGATTCGTCCTTCCAGTTTTCAGGAAGGCCCTCGACAGTGTACCAGGCTGTCACCTAATAGCCAAGACACGGAGCACAGAAATACCTGGCAAGGTAGGAGAATTTTTGACTGCAGACTTCGACAGTACTAAGACATGTATGACATTGATGGAATGAAAGTTACCGGAGCTGTTCTGTGGAACTTCAGCGGTAACAACCTTTGTGCGCTCTTGCATTGTTCAGATTTAAGAGCGTAATTTCCCAGTAAGATGTGTGGTTTAAAGCTGAGTCAAAGTCACCGTGCTGCTTCAGTTCATGTGCACGACGTATTGGCAGAGCTAACAGTCGGTCATCTGACTGCAGAAACTTTGACTTTCAGGGAGTAATTGAAATACATCACTAACGTGCATGCTTAATATTCAGAACAGTGATAGGGAGCAAAATAGGTTATTTAACAGCTCCGCTCTAAACGTCTGTGGCTCTGGACACTTTGATAATATTTTACCACCTTAGGGAACACCTGTCTTTGGTACGTGCAGACGAGCGCAGGAATTTCGGTACGTCCTGTCTCCTCCACCGTCTTACCAATGTGTACTGTCTCTCATATCTGTCCTGGATCATAACTCCCTAGTGCGAACAACATAGCAGAAACTCTTTACCATCAGAGGAAAATCCTTTCTGTCCCACTCCATCACTTACCTCTTCCTCGAAGTTATTTTCAGTAGCTGGAACTAGAGTCTGGAATGATTTCATTCATCCCATCAGAGACCTGAATATCAGCTCCATCTTCAAAAGATACTTTTTAACCGATCTACTAAATCAACAGTAACGTTCGGCTTTGTTCTTGTACACACCCGGTACCCCATAAAACTATCGTTCTTAGCAATCAGGTCTTTGTCATTTCTCAAAGCTCTTAGCTGATGCACTAAACCTAAATTTCGCATCTTCAGTGCTCTTTGTCAGAAAAATATGTCTTCTGTATACTTATAAATGCATTCTGTATTTTCCACTATCACTTATTATTATTATTATTATTATTATTATTATTATTATTATTATTAGCTGCAGTAGTGGCAGTGGTAGTAGCACATTATTCTTACTCAGTACCGTTATTCAGCTGTCGTTTCATACATTGAAATCCATTTTAATTCCGTTAATACCATTTTATTACTATTTATTATTTAAATTGTCATACCTTATGTAGCTATGACGTAAAGAAATACCATACGTGTGAAATCCTGGTCCTATGTAAAAGAAAGCCGCTCGAATCTGATGAGGTTAAATTTAGTATATATGCAGCGATAAACTTCACGACAGCACCAGAAAACAATACCTTACGTTGTTTGCAGTGTGGAATACGTTCCGTATGACTCTACCACCACAAAATCACTGGAAGTGGTTTCTAAAAGTTGTACAGAAATCCGGTGAAGATAGCGTATAAACTGCTGAAATATGTATAGGTAAAAAAAAAGATTCTGTATAGTATCAGCGGGGAATTTTCTTTAATTTTCATTAACAAGTACGGAAATAACAAGAGGTGCAATGTGTGATATCTAATTTTCACCTCTGGTTTCCTCATTTCACACAACTGCAATTGAAGATGGTCAACTAAGATCGTCACGGCCATTTTTGCGGCTTTGTCAGATAATAATACTAAACCTCTTAGTCTCCTCATAATGTTCTGCACCGCTACAAGTATCTACTGCGGATCTAACTTTCAATTAAGATCGTTATCACTATTATTGAGTTAAACTAGCCTTACCTGTGATGAGCATCTGAATAATTTCCTCTCCTCAGTAAAAAAGTTCTTAATTGTTTACTAAACTTGTCTTCAGTATATGCGTAGGGTAGACTTCACTGGTTTTTTTTTTTTTTTTCGCGACTTTGCGCGCCCTCACTTGAAGAAGCACGCCGTTGTAATACCGCAGGATTCGCCTCAGCTACCTACGCAGTTTTTCGGTGTCGCACCGCCCAGCGTCTGCTTAGCCTCAGGGCAACGGACGTCCCTTCTAGACCAAGGAATGATCAGTAAATTAAGTGACCGATATACTACTACGGTGATCGAAGTGTCAGATGGAGCTAGTAAGCTCTGAGCCGTCTTGGTGCTTTTCTAGAGGAATAGACAACTGTGACAGGTCTTCACTACCTTCATTTCTTCCATTTCGATAAGAATCATTAGCGCAACCAACTAGAGTACTACTCGCTGGCATTACAATCAGCAACGCATTACTATCACCGAGAACAGACATCGTAAACACTAGGTGACAGTAGCTTAGGAAATAAACCTCAAGTAGGATCCCTCCATAACCGTGTCGTTTGATAGTTCTGCCTCGTTAGCGCATTCAGCAGAGGAACTGTTTTCTTTGTGTTGTGAAGTGACATAAAATGCGCCCGCTGAGCACTGGCCTCGAGAGGTGAAACGTTTCTTCTTGCTGTGCCTCTCTTCTATCCCCTCCCCGACCGCGAAACCAGTGACTCTTAACGATGAAGCGATGTGGAAGAGCAGCGACTTACTTCATAAGGTGGCACGATGCTTTTAAGGCTCACTCATGCGTTCGCCGTGGTCCATTTACGCTCCTTACAACACCGGCAGTTATCTACTCTTCTGTATCGTGCGCTGGAGGGCTTTCTTACGCCACCAGACGAGGCATAAGACACTGCGCTAGTATTCTGAAGGAATGGAATTCAACCCCCACCCCTAATCTCTCCCTCCTGTATCTTGATTTAGATTTTCACTAGATTCCTTGTAAAGGGTGTATTATGACTAACAGCGAAAAACGAACTGAGTGAAAGTAAATGACAACAGAAGCAGCAAAATTCCAGCGATCTTTGGTCCACAAACGACGCGTTTGCTACATCTGTGCCACCCCCCTCTGATTTCAAATTAAATACTGTTCTACTCAGTGTAAACGTACTTTAAATGTAAACATTTCAAATAAGTACCCATCTGATTGGGCTCCAGTTCCTCCCGTAACCCATGGTTGGGAACTGCGATACGTGCGGGATGGGACACTAGCTTTTTTTACTGCTGACGTGAGACATCTAACGCACTAATGTTTCCCATCATGAATAAGTCGAGTGGGCCTTGTACCTTAGCTTTCAAGATCACCAGAGCTCAATCGACTGGATTTTTGTGGCTCACCATTTGGCGAGATGATCCGGAGATGTTTGAAAGAATTCGTGCAGAGTTTAGTATTGCTTCCAACTAAAAGGACGGGCCGTAGCTGAAATTTGACCAATTACATGGCCACTCAATCGAACAATTTCCATTTCAGACAGATTTGTGCCATCTGGGATAATATTTGTCACTAAAGTCTGTAACGGCTTGTGAGCAAAAATTCGCAGTTACCTCGCAAAGAGCTCGTTTGCAGATCTGCGTTTACTATTAGTTTCCGCATCTGTGCAAAATGGTTCAAATGGCTCTGAGTACTATGGGACTTAACATCTAAGGTCTTCAGTCCCCTGGAACAAAACTACTTAAACTTAACTAACCTAAGGATGTCACACACATCCATGCCCGAGACAGGACACGAACCTGCGACCTTAGCGGTCGCGCGGTTCCAGACTGAAGCGCCTAGAACCGCTCGGCCACTCCGGCCGGCTCTGCATCTGCAATCGAATGCTTTCACCCGTCACGATTTGTGTAATTCATGAATTTTATAAAAACTTCAGGCGAATACTGGAGTCGTACTGGAATCTTCCTTTTTTAACAAGGCCGCAGTCGATTGCTTTCGTTTGATCATTTCAGCTTTTGACTAGTCTCTACCAGAATTATTCGGTGGATTCCGGGGAAGAGATTTAGATGAACACCGTAGGATATTCTTCTTGTAAGTTCCATTCCCGATGCATATTATTGGGCGGGAACGCATTCTAGCATTTCCCTGCAGTTCAATTTGAAGAAAAAAGTACTGATGTTATATATTAATTACTGTACATTAAAGTGTAACCCCTTTACTACGTAATAAACTTGAGCTTTTCAAAACGATATATTTGATTTTAATGTAATGTTAGGATTAGCCAGTGCCTTCCAGTGTTCCATGTCCCAAGAATTAGGCTGTGATAGCACCTTCTATAGTACCATTTTCATTCCATTAAGTGTGTCGTATGCAGTAGGTACGTGGACTTACCTGCTCGTCTCTTCTTCTTCTTCTTCTTCTTCTTCATTTCAAGTCATCCACAGGCACTTTCCAGCTGTTGTTTTAATTTAGAATTTGTTATATCAAGCACCCTACATTTTATATAGGTACTAAGCTGTTTACCCCATTTTCCTTATTACTTCGCCGTTGGTAAACGAGGACGCTGAAAAAGGCCCATCCGTCAACAGCGAGATAGATGGAGGCGGAGCTCGGCTCCTCAAATTTATCGGTGTCTCCATCAACTTTATTGCTACAGAAACAGTGTTGTTTTAAGCTGTCTCCTGCCTTCATCCATATGACACCGTGTTTTTGTCGGTCAGCTACTTTATTTTCTATCTGTTGCCAAATGACTGGAATCTGAGAAGTGGCTTTTGAAGCACGGTCGAATTTAAATTGTTCCACATAGAACCAAATTTCACAATGCCTACCTCATCTTCTTTAATCCCTGCCTGAACGCTGCGAGTCTTAAGTAACTCCTTTCCGCGTCAATTGCTACGATCTTCACCGAAGCTACAGACTATTTATTAATTCCCCAGCGGAACTAAATTTCAGGAAGACTTAAAACGACTGGTGATATTACCTTTAAAACTCACACATAAAATGGACAAGTAGAATGATGATGAAGTCCCATGATTCTTGACAGAGGGCTGGGGAAAGACTCGGGAGACTCGCACAGCCGTACTAGGCAAGGTCGTAATGGAGGTGGTTTGCCGTTGCCTTCCTCAGACCGTAGTGGGGATGAATTATGGTGATGAAGATGACACAACAACACCCAGTTACCTCGGGGCAGGTGAAAATCTCTGACCACGCCTGGAATCGAACCGGGGACCCCGTGCACGGGACGTGAGAATGCTACCGCGAGACCACGAGCGGCTGTCCCATGTAGAATAAAGGTGAAAATAGCAGTTCAGTGTCCCGTTACAGTGCTGTAGGAAATCAACGTGTACGTTGTGTAGCCTGCACTTCATTGTGGAGCGCTTTGTGTGTGTTGGTTTGTTCTGTGTATCGTAGCAAGCTTAGATTTACTTCAGGAGGAGTTGGAGTGCTTACTATAATACACAAAAAATATTAGTGTAATTCAGTAAAACACTTCAATCTGTTATAACAAACGTAGGTGCACTGCAAGTCCGCTTGAATTACACTGTATATTTGTTACTGTCGCCGGGTACCAGAATACTGATTATAGCTTGGAATAAATTGCAGTACAGTCACGTGCCAAAGTATTTTTAACTTCAAACTTCTAATAATACATCTCTGCCGGATGTGCTATGTTGACGCTTCTCTCCCTGAGTTGACGATCGCAGAATGGGCTGAGTGACGCTGCCTTTCTGACGACACAACAAATTGGTGTGACGGTATGCAAGGCGAATTGTCGACTGTTCCCCCTATTCATCTCTCAGTGTTTTAATGCCGAGGGGCGATTTTGTGAGACTTGCAAGAAGAGGTTGTTATCAGTTTGTGAGGAAGGTGGCAGTCTTTCAGGGACAACGGCATACTGTATAACTGTTAGGCATTTTTTGCGTGATTATGTAGTGGCTATGCTAATGAAATCCTTGTAACTTACCCAATGCACCTGGAAACTCTAGGTCTCCGTGTGAACTTTTTCTTGGGGCAGCCAACTAAACCTCCATCCTTGCAAGCCATCGGCGTATATCACTGAAGCGCCAGTTATTACATCAAAAATGCAACAAAATGTGTACTGGCTGCTCAAAATATATCGTGAGTGTTCTGGTCTGCCAATGTAGTCACTTGATTCAGCGGTCAGGATCTTCACATCTGTTGCATCGTTTTCTGCAACGAGCTGTTTCGCGGTGATAACGATTGGTATCGTGGCTTGTAGACTATTGAAAGAGAATCTCCATACGTGCGTCACAAGACACCTTAAGGCGTGCGGCCGAGGGTACTTAGGTACAACCATCTCCCATCCCCCAACCCCCTTTCCGCCGTTTCACTAGCGAATAGTACATAGGAACAGCATTTGTCTGTAAACCTCCATACGAGACCTAATACCTCATGCCTCATGGTGGTCATACAACGAGACGTATTTGGGAGGAAATAATACGCAGCCGGGATCTTCTCGCAACGTACAAGTGCGATATTTCAATAGCAAACCTCTCCATGATGTACAAGGCTTCTCATGTAACGCCTGCCTCTGAAGTTTGTTGAGTATCCCAGTGAAGCTCACAGTGACTGAAGTATCCTGTGACGGAACGCGTCGCTATTCGTTGAATCTCGTCCGTTTCTCTCTCTCCCGCTCCCCTCCCCTCCCCTCCCCTCCCCTCCCCTCCCCTCCCCTAGACTGACACGAAGTACTCAAGGACAAGTGTTTTGTCACTCCTTTCGTTACGACTTCACATTTACGTAAGGTTCTTCCATTGCATATCGGCCTACAATATATTTTGTTTGGTCAATCCACGTTAAGTTGTTCCGCACGTTTACTTCGAAATATTTTATGGCAGTTGTTGTTCACGATGATTCCTCGCGAATACTGTAATCCAGCAGTAGTGGTCTCCTTGCCTGTTTATGCGCAGTGCGTTACCTTCATTTACAAGCAGGTTTAACTGCCAGTCTCTATACTAATCAACGATCCTGTGCAAGTCGTCCCGTTCTTTGCTACAGTCTTTTGATGTTGCTTCCTTCCTATGTATAAATACGTCACCAGCGTTTAGCTGACGGACTCTCCAACGTCATGTACTACATGATCAGTACAAGATGTCAGCAGTAACAACCGTATAACACTTCCTTTTGGTACTGCCGAAAATATTTTTACACCCGTCGATTTTGTTACGTTAAGAAAGGCATATTGGGTTCTATGCCTCTACCGGAGGAATGGTAACGGTGGAAGACACCTGTGACGACTGGGCTTTCAATTTATGTTGAAGGACGAGGAGATGCTGGCCGATCATTAGAGCCAACTCTCCAGCTTCGTCGCGGAGGGAAAAAATGATGCTTGTTTGCTTCTGTTACCTATTTGATAAGTGTGTGGTGAACTAAGCTACGTTGACAGTGGACGTTAGTATCTTTTGGAGCTTGCCACGGCACTCTTCTGCTTCATTCCTTGTGGTGAAAAATAGTTTAAGTTTTGAACTGAGAGTTCTGATACGTTAATGTGTGGCAAGCGGAGCCTATGTGTTAACTTCGTACAGATAATATAACGTGTACTCCAGAAAGAGAGAGAGAGAGAGAGAGAGAGAGAGAGAATTTGTTACTGAGATTTGCTTTGAGTAGCCCAAAATTGAAACCGTGTATTTAGTCAGCAAGGGCGGCACAGAGCGGTATCATTTTTCGAAATAATTTCTTGAATTGCAGTAGCAAAGAATTCGTTTTCGAGTCTGCACGCCACTAGTGCTCTACGACGCTTGTTTCTGACTAACAATGCAACTTCGTGCTGCCCAGTACATTTCTAAGTGGGACGAACATAAGGAAATTGCTCGTCGTAAGGTCTGCTGAGTACAGTGGACGCAGAAGACAATCCAACTGCATGTCGGTCGGATTCGCAACTGTTACATGCTAGATAGGGGGCGTTGCTTTGTCATGTTGCAACAGAACACCTACAGACAGCTATCCCGATTGATCTGACTGTTAACCGAAGATAATTTTCTCACGAGATGAGTGATATACCAGTGACAATGGTTCTTAGCAGGAATGTTTTCGTCGTCTAACTTCGTTTACTTTGCTTTGGCCGAAAAAGAATCGTATCATTCCTTACTGCCTGTGTCCTTTCCTATTTAGTGGTAGTTCCGCAGACTTGACATTTGATCTCAGTGATGCTCCTTGTAATATAGATGGTGCAGTAATAGCAGTAAGGCGTTGAACTCTAATTCGGGAGGACGGCAGTTCAAGTCCCCATATTGCTAGCCGATGTTTAGGTTTTCCGTGGTTTCCATAAACAGTTAGAGGTGAATGTTCGGTTTGTTCCTTCCAGAGGGTACATTCGGTTTCATTCCCCATCCATGTTGGTGCTCGCTTTCCAATGACCTCGTCATCGAAGGACTGCTAAATTCTCATCGCCTGTCTTCCTTCTTGTAATAAAGTCTTCATCTGTTTATTCAACGCACCGCAGAATCTGTTCATAAGCTTCAACAGGTCGCTGTTTCGGTCCAGGAGTCTGTTGCTAGGGCTTCCATTTTGCAGACACTTCCTGAAACTGGAGCACGTGCACCGCCTGTGGTTCACTGTACCGTGACACCGAGCGAGGTGGTTAGCTCACTGGACTCGCATCCGGGAAGATAGCGGTTCAAATCGCCATCCGGCCACCCACATAGAGGTTTTCGTGGTTTCTCTAAATCGATTAAGGCAAACGCCAGGAATGTTCCCCTCAAAAATCACGGTCGATTTCCTTTCCTAATCCGAGCTTGTGCTGCTCCGTCCCTAATGAGCTCGTTGTCGACGGGACCTTTATCTCTAATCTCTCTTCCTTAGTTGTAAGAGTTTACAGTTACTGTAATGTCATCCAGTGTCACTCGACCGTTTTCAATATCGATGAGTTCATATTTCATTAAGTGCAGTGTGCCTGAAACCGACGAGGAACATCGTCCACGAAAACGTCTCGCGATTTGCGAACTTCAGAGTCTTTGAAGATGTGATGCCGCGACAACCGTGCATCATAATACTGAAATTTCACTCTCCGATGAATTTCAAAAAGTGCCACCTTCAGTACGTGGAAGCAGAACAACAGAATGCGGTTTGTGCCCGGTGCAAGTTGTTAGGAGAACACTTCCCCACTATTCCTATGCCGACAATTGTCCGTAGTTTCGATGTATAGACGCTTGGGACGTTCCATTTCGAAAATCGTTGGGAAATTCAATATTCCGAAATCCACAGTGTCAAGAATGTGCCGACAATACCAAATTTGAGGCATTACCTCTCACCACGGACAAAGCAGTGGCCGACGGCCTTCGATTGACAACTGAGTGGAGCGGCGTTTGCTTAGAGTTGTCGATATTAACAGACAAGCAACGCTGCGTGAAATAGGCAGAAATCAATGTGGAACGTACGACGAACGTACTCGTTAGGACAGGCTGCGAAATGTAGCGTTAATGGGCTTTGGCAACAGTCGACCGATGCGAATGCCTTTGCTAACAGCGTGAAATAGCCTGCAGCGCCTCTCGTGGGTCGCAACCATATTGACTGGACCCAATATAACTGGAAATCGTCGCCTGGTCAGATGAATCCCAATTTCAGTTGGTAAAAACTGATGTAAGATTTGCGTATGGCTCAGAACGTAGCCATGGAATTAGATTGTCAACAAGGCACTCCGCAAGAATGTGGAATTGACTGGGTCCTCTAGTCCATCTGTCGCGGTCATTGAGTGGAAATCGTTATGACCGACGTCTTGGATTTCATGTCCCCAAAAAACTATGGGATTTTTATGGATTATAATGCTCCTTGTCACCGGACGACAGTAGTTACCGATTGGACAATTTGGGCGAATGATTTGGCCACCCAGATTGCCCGCCTTGAGTCCCATCGAACATTTATTGGACGCAACTGAGAGGTGCACAAAATCCTGCACCGACAAGAGTTCTGCAATTATGACCGGATATGGAGTCAGCATGGATCAATATTTCTGCAGGGCACTTCCAACGATTTGTCGAGTCCGTGCCACGTCGATTTACTGCACGTTACGCCCGGCAGAAGGAAGTCCGACGGTATATAAGGAGATATGCTATGACTTCTGAGAGAGAGAGAGAGAGAGAGAGAGAGAGAGAGAGAGAGAGAGAGAGAGAGAGAGAGAGAGAGAGAGAGAGAGAGAGTGTTAATGTAATGTCAACATATACATCCACATTATTATGCATATATGATCGGTGAAGTGCACATTTATTTAAAGACTCACATTATTGTTCTGTGCCCTCACAGAAAATTAAACTGAACTGAATTTAGTCCCCTACACGATAGTTCAGGTGACGTCCTCGGATTCTTGCTACCACTCGTCTGCACCATACGTTCCAAGTAAGTCTTTCACGTCACTAAACAGCCAAGTTCTTCTAAATTCAAACTCCACAAAGCACGCTCCAGTAACCTTCTACTAGGCAAATTCAAGAAAGAGTCCAGTTAACTGTTCAATTCATCCAAACAGCTTTGCACCAAAAATGTAATTTCTCTTCTTCTGCCGTCGACAGGTGTATGTCATCGTTTCTGATACGCATTTACAGCCTATGAATACTTTATATACTGGAATGTCTGCCAGTGCATTCCGCCGAGACGCCATTTGTCATGCTCTGACAAAACTCTTCGCTGCGTCTGTTAATCTAACTAAACTGTTTCAATTTAACTACTTCTTGTAACCATAGCTCTTTATCCTTGTCCTTCATCTTCAAACATCGTAATTCAAATTTACGTAAAAAAATAGAAAACTTTCTTCTCACGCCACGCAGACTGGTCCTTCCTCAACTTACATTACCTTGTCCCTCTCCTTCTGCTTCAACTGTCTTCGTGTTCGTTTGATGACATAAATGTTCAGTTTTGTTCTACTGGGCATAGTACTTTCATTTACGGAATTAGTTTTTGTATAACATTATATGAAATATATAATAAGCTGAGCCCCACCACACACCTAGCAGTGGCATGCGGAGGACAAATGGAGACGTTGAAGGATGTGCTGTTGTGCTGCGCAGCGTCGGTAGAACGGGAAAGACGGCAAGAAGGAAGATGTAGCAGCCTGTGCTGGCAGAGGCGACCCACTTGCCGGAGGGAACGAGTGAGCGGCAGGTGCGTCGCGGGTCAGTGGGTTGCGCTGCGGGAAGCGGCCCCCGCACTCTGCACTGGCCCTCAGCAGCCACGCCTCCGGGACTGAAGTGGCTGCCGGCTGTTGATCAGAGGGTGCCAGCCAGTGGCGGAACTGCGTGCCCTGACCACCATTTCCGTAGGGGCGCAGTTCAGTGACTGGCGGAAGAAAAGAGCAAGCGGTAGAAAGAGGAAGAACTAGGAGGGGGAGGAGAGGTTGGAGGGGGAATTGTTAGGAGGCGGAAAGTCATGAGGTAAAACCGAAGTAATATCCGGCGTTCCCCAAGGAAGTGTTGTAGGCCCTCTATTGTATATTAACGACGTAGGAGACAATCTGAGTAGCCGTCTTAGATTATTTGCAGATGATGCTGTCATTTACAGTCCTGTAAAGTCATCAGATGACCAAAATGATTCAGATAAGATATCTGTGTGGTGCGGAAAGTGGCAGTTAACCCTGAATAAAGAAAAGTGTGATGTTATTCACATGAGTACTAAAATAAATCGACTACATTTCGATTACGCGATAAGTCACACAAATCTGAAGGATGTAAATTCAACTAAATACTTAGGGATTACAATTACCTAAATTTGAACGATCACACCGATAATATTGTGGGTAGAGCAAAACTAAAGACTGCAATTCTTTGCAGAACACTTATAAGGTGCAACAGGTCTACTAAAGAGACTGCTTACACCATGCTTGTCCCCCCCCCTATTCTGGAGTATTGGTGTGCGGTGTGGGATCCGCATCCGATGGGACTGAAGGATGGCATCGAAAAAGCTCAAAGAAGGCCAGCTCGTTTTGTATTGTCGCGAAATAGGGGAGATAGTGTCACAGACATGATACGTGAATTGGAGTGGCAATCATTAAAACAAAGGCGTTTTTCGTTGTGAGGGGATCTTCTCGTGAAATTTCAATCACCAGTTTTCTTCTCCTATTTTGAAAACATTCTGTTGGCACCCACCTACGTAGAGAGAAATGATCATCACGATAAAATAAGAGAAATCAGGCCTCGCACAGAAAAAATTTAAGTGCTCGTTTTTCCCGCGCGCCATTTGAGAGTGGAACAGTAGAGAGACAGCTTGAAGGTGGTTCATTGAACCCTCTGCCAGGCACTTTATTATGAATAGCAGAGTAATCACATAGTAGAGTAGACGTAGAATCGGACAATCTTGAGCAGATCCATAAAATCTACCTTTCCTTGGTGCACTTCTTGTTCTATTTGATTATTCCACTCGCATTGTACTGCTTGAGCGAATGCAAAGAAAGTATAGTGTGTGTATAGTGCATTTAGTAACTGAGTTAATTCAGTAAAAATATCCATGGGAGCAGAGAAATGTTTCCTTGCTATGGTTCCTGAAAAGTGACTATGGCATGCTTGCTAATTGCCCTCTTGTTTGATATGGTGGCAGTATAACAAACACGTGAGAAGAAATGTCATTTATTTTACAAAATAGTTTCTGACTTCTGTACTGTCCGATGCATGGCACTAGTTATCCTAAACGTAATACAATGATATCTAAATAACTTTGATGTCTCTTGACAGTCTAGAGTTTGTCACTATAACTGAATGTATTATTTGCACTAGGCTGTCACCATCACAAAAAGGTCTACTGTCACGTCTGCAGAGGGTTCGTTATTCGAATCGAGGAATTCACGGGATGCGGGTATGTGATGATGTCAGTACATCCTGGTTGGATTATTCATTAATACAGACTCATCGGGAGATAGTAGTGGACAGAAAGGTACGAAGAAATATCAGCTGAAGAGTAGAAGGGAAAAAGTGCAAAGGCAAGCGCCAAAGGAAGAAATCTGCTGACACGCAGAATATTCTTAAGGGCAAGTAGCGGACTTTCGTGCTATCTGCAACAGATCATGCATTTTTAGGTTAGTCAGTAGCGGGTATCGTGTTACCCGATACCAGTGTTATAGGCTTCGATTCTCCATGAAGAGCTCAGCCCGAAACGATGTGGCCTCTATGGAGGAAATCTTCGAGTGTCCGCGGCGCATTGTGGTTTGGTGCGTGTCGGCGTGAGGATTTCACTGTCCGCCAGTACAAGGCGGAAGCGAACTAGTCCGCGACAGCGTTCCCTATTGGCTTTTGCCACCTTTATTGGCTTTTGCCACCTCTGTTGACGAACGTGCGCTAGACGCCGAAGGAAGTGGTGCAGAAGCAGAAATAGGTCCGGTACTGAGTGCCAACTGGAGGCTCGTGCACGGACCAGGAGACATCATGCGAGTGGCTGTGGGTTTGTTGCGGTGGCCTCTCGCAGTGTTTGCTGAATACCTTTTGCTTGGTGTCACAGCGGAGAGTATATTACTCTTGATTTTTTACATTCGTAGGTAATCAAACAATCAAAAAGGAATCGCTTTATTGTTAAGAGCATTCTGGTTTCGGAATATAAGCTGTTCCATGTTTTGAATTGTATGATACACGAAAAAAAGCATTGAAGTTCACACATTTTACTTAAAGGCATGTTTATCCAAGTAAGGGATTAAACAGGTGAAGCACCGAAGAGGATTAAGAAAAAATTGAATGAAGTAGGAAGGAGCGGATAGGGACGGAGGAGGAGAGCACTAGTTATTCGATTTCCGCAACTGCTGTCGGCCGCAGCTACACCTAGAATACAAACTTGAAGAGCCTAAAAGTCGAACGTTCTTACTGCTACATTTTAACAGCAAGCGTTTTTAGTGTTGTGTTCTCGGTACTCCCCTCTATTTCTCTAGACTTGTTCCAAGTACCGAATCACGAGGAAAATTTTTCAAACGTTCATTACTACACTCAAACTCATAAATTAAGGATAATGCTGATATATGGTGAACCAACGCTCTGGTGGGCGGTTTGCGGGTTTAAATCACCTCGGGGTATGACCGTGCAGTGCATTTGACCTGCGGTCGTCGCACGGTGCCGCTGGCAGCAGTCCACATAGGTAGAGGTGTGTTGGTGCATCTCAGAGTACGGTGTAGCGAGTAAGTGTGCAGACGTTTTCAGACGTGCTAATGGTGACTGTGTGTTGAAAATGGCGCAAAGAACACACATTGATGACTTCATAAGGGATGGAATACTAGGGCGACTGGAGGGTGGTTAAACACAGCAGATAGTAGCACGGGCCTTCCGTGTACCACAAAGTGTGATCTCAAGATTATGGCAACGATTCCAGCAGACAGGAAACGTGTCCAGGCGTTACAGTACGGGACGTCCACAGTGTACACCACCACAAGAAGACCGGTATCTCACCATCAGTGCCCGCAGACGGCCACGGAGTACTGCAGGTAGCCTTGCTCGGGACCTTACCGCAGCCACTGGAACAGTTGTCTCCATACACACAGTCTACAAACGGTTGAACAAACATGGTTTGTTCGCCCGGAGACCTGCAAGGTGCATTCCAGCATTCCACTGACCTCTAGTCATAGGAGAGCACATAAAGCCTGGTGTCAAGAACACTGTACATGAACATTGGAACAGTGGTCCCTGGTTATGTTCACGAATGAGTCCAGGTATAGTCTGAACAGTGATTCCCATCGGATTTTCATCTGGCGTGAACCGGAACCAGATACCAAGCCCTTGATGACCTTGAAAGGGGCCTGTATGGAGGTCGCAGTTTGATTGTGTGGGGTGGGATTATGATTGGTGCACGTACGCATGTCTTTGACAGAGGAAGTGTAACATGTCAATTGTATCGGAATGTCATTTTGCACCAGTATGTCCTCCTTTTCAGGGGTGCAATGGGTCCCACTTACCTCCTCGTGGATGATAACGCACGGCCCCTCCGAAGTGCCATCATGGAGGCGTACCTTGAAACAGAAGATATCAGGCGAATGGAGTGGCCTGCCTGTTCTCCAAACCTAAACCCCATCGATCACGTCTGGGATGCTCTCGGTCGACGTATCGCTGCACGTCTTTAAACCCTTAGGACACATCAGGAGCTCCGACAGTCACTGGTGCAAGAATGGGAGGCTATACCCCATCAGCTGCTCGACCACCTGATCCAGAGTATGCCAACGCGTTGTGCGGCATGGTGATCATATCCCATATTAATGTCGGGGTACATGCGCAGGAAACAGCGGCGTTTTGTAGCACGTGTGTTTCGGGACGGTTTTCTCAACTTACCACCGATACCGAGGACTTAGTGCGTATGCTATTAGCGCTAGTTTCGTGTAGTGTAGGAGACCTTACAAACGTCGCTTCATCGATTTGATTGATACTGACGGGATGTGTAGGGTACGACAACGACTTCAACAAACGTAAACGCGAAGGCGCAGCTTTCAACCGTTTTCGAGAAGATCGAGTTTGGACATTTTACGCGTGTTCATGTAATTCGTGTTGACGCTAATACGTAAGTCCGTGGCCCAGCGTGTTAAGCAGTTAGTTTCAGGAGCGGGAGGTGCGCGAATCGAATATCCCTGCCTGCATTTCTTTTTTTTTCTTCCCACGCAATTACCTTGGCTGTGCAAACTGTCATTATTGAATGATTCATCTTTCATTACTTCCATAATCTGTATCCTGAAAAACGGAAAAAAATTCGTGGTGAGACTGGAAAAATTGGATACAGCAGGATGCAACAAGTCGACGAGGAGAAGTTCGTCGGTGCGCTTGTAAACAGTGCTTGGCTCTGGAGTTCGAAGCAGCATGGCTCAACGTCTCCTTCTTTCAAACGATGCACAGTTTGTGTGGTAAGCAGAGGGCTTGTAAGCTTTTGTTTGTGTTAATACCAGGGTGGTTTGAAAAGTTCTCAGAGCGGAAAAGAAAAAAATTACTTACATTACTGGAAGTCTTTTTAATTTTTCCATGTAGTCTCCTTGTAGATCAAAGCACTTGGTCCAACGATATTCCAGTGCCTTGATCCCATTTCGAAAACGAGTTTCCTCCTAGCCTGAAAAATAGTTGCCAACTCGGGCTATCAGTTCTTCGTTTGAAGTGAATCTTTATCCACCAAGAAAAATTTTCCTTTTTGGGAAGAGATGGAAGTCCGACTGAGCCATGTCAGGTGAATAAGGAGGGTGTGGCAACAATTCATACCTTAGTTCGTGTAATTTTGCCATCGCGACGGCACAAGTGTGCGGGCGCGGCGTCAACGGTCGCGGTACTCATCTTGCAGATATATATATTTTTTTCATTTCTAATTCTTCAGTTAAAATGTAATATACTCTTTCCGATGACATCTGGAAAGCACGAGCAACTTCACGCACTTTCAATCGGCGATCCTCCATGACCATTTTGTGCTCTTTTGCAATGATTTCTGGAGTAGCGTCCACTGGGCGGATCATCGTCGAAGCTCTCCTGACAAAAATTTAAATTCATTTGTCCACTTGGCAACACTTGAGTATGGAGGAGCAGAGTCCCCCAGTGTGTTCTGGAAACCGGCATGAATGTCCTTTGCTTTCATACCTTTTTCTACGAAGTGCTTAATCACTGCTCGAATCACTGCTCTAGTCTCGATTTTTTCCGCCTTCGCAAATCACTAAGCGGGAACAACAACAGAGCCACGTCACCGCCACAGCTCTCTTCCAAGAGCAAGCACTGACGTGGCACTTGTTTGTAGGCAACAGTCCAATAAATATCACGTGAGCAACTCGTTGCGCTAGCGCTGACCTCTCGTGATCATCCCGAGAATTTTCAAACAACCCTCGTAAAAATATCACTGTAATGGAAGGAAGATTCTGCAGTTACAGAGAAAGAAAGAAAGAAAGGTAAGCAGGATTTTTTCCGCAAGGTTTAAACAAGATTGTTGGGTCATCGAAAGCTGCGAATCCATCCTATGTAATGCTTACAACTGAATCCCTTGATTTTAAAGACGCTACTGAAACATTGATCTCAATCCAGGCGTTTGAGATTTCGAAATTCAGTATGATCAAAGTGTCTCGTTCTCATCCATCTCAAATAGCTGTATAAAATTCTGGGTCTGAAATACAAAAATGGAAAAATGTCAATACATTTTCAAGTACTGAGTTTTGTAAGAAACAGAAATCGGTAAAGGTAGTGAGAGATTTTTTTCTTTAATTTTGCTAATCTCTTGTAAAAAATTTTAAAAGTAAGATTCATTTTCTTGCCTATAGTTCTGTTTGTTGAAACATTACCGCTACTGTGTTTCCTTACTTGTATTATCACAAATAAAACTCAGTGCTCCATTATTAGCGGAATTTCCTTGTTGGCACATAAGGCCAGCTAGTCGCTTGTTACCTAGAATGTTTGGAGTTATGGGGCGAGCAGCATAATTCTACGGTGTCAGACTAACTTCTGAATTGTTTGGGTATGAGTAAGTTACGTACAAAAAGAGAAAATTGTTTTTTTTTGTTTGTTTCCTTGACTAATGTGAGATTTTGGATTTAGAACGTTTGGCATTCCACTCTTCACTTGTTTACCATAGGCACTACAGCGATACCATGTGTCAAGTTTGGTAGTACAAGGGATTGTTATCTGTAAAAAATGAAGTTACATAATTAATGATTCTGTTTGTTTGCAGGTAGGCGATTGATAAAGTGGACTGTCATGCAGTAAATAGTTTTGGAGAGCAGCAAAAAACTGCAAGTGTGTCAAGCCAATCCAGACGGCTAAAGAAGAATCTGGATTGGTCTGACACAACTGCAACATTGCCGTCACTGCGGAAAACAAATTACCACACATTACTGGACTTTTTAAGAGGGCAGCGCCATTGCGTTTTGGCTCCTCTAGTGGCGTGCTGCGGTACTGTGGCACTGGAATTTCACTATATACCAGGACTGCAGCCATATACCTACAAAAAAAAATGTGCAATTTTAATTTTTGTAGATAACTAAACTTTGCGAGTATCCTCGCACATAGTGTTGCCTATCCGATTGCAGTACAGTGGTAGTTTGTTGTCGTATCTATGAGATAAAGTTTAAACATTAACAGGGGAAAAGAAGGCCATTAAAGGCGTAGTTGTGATTGCATGGAGCACTAATAAAGGATAGTAAAGTTATGATTGAAAGCATTTTTGTGCGCAGGGTAGGAACGACATAAAGCTGTTACCCCATAAGGAAAGTGTATCATTTGCTACAGGAGTGATCTCCCCTTAGGAGCATTGTACTGGTGTTGCGAAATATTACAGTCTTGCTAGGTCGGCTTGGACGAGCGCAATTCTTGCAGTTAAGTGGTACTTAGTGAGTCGTATTGTGGGTTTGTAGGAGACTATTTGAATTTTCCGACGAAACCTCCAACACATTCGCTTTCATAAGTCACGTGCTGTTGACAGTACTGGCATATAGATCAGGCAGCTCAGCTCAGTGATTAAAATTGTATTCACTCCCAATGTTAAACCGGTAGTGTCGCCTAAAGCCATCAGCAATCGTGTGCTGGAAATTATGTTACGGGTTAGAGCTCGCTATGTTTCCTTTCACACATCACCGTACAGATGACCTTCGACGGCACAGCGAAAAACAATACGTTCAGTGGTTAAGGCAGGTCCTATCTTGACATTAATAATGGTCGTTAATTACGAATGCAGTAACGGCCAGAGTCCGTAGCCGTGTGTACTTTACACAAGAAGGTGTTCTGTGTGCTATAGCCGCCCGCTGTGGCCGAGCGGTTCTAGGCGCCTCAGTCTCTAACCGCGTGACCGCTACGGTCACAGGTTCGAATCCTGCCTCGGGCATAGATGTGTGTGCTGCCCTTACTTTATTTAGGTTTAAGTAGTTCTAAGTTCTAGGGGACTGATGACCTCAGATTTTAAGTCCCATAGCGCTCACAGCCATTTGAACCATTTTGTGTGCTATTTCTCGCGGAGCTAAAATCTGTTACACTGGTACATCATCATTCTCGGCGTGGGTATGGACTGCGACCAACTGTTCCCATTTACGTAATAATCAAGCACTGGGACAAGAAGCCTCGATGTTGGGCCACTACGCCAATCACGCAGTTCCAGAGGTGTCCGTCCTTCCAGCGAAGCTTGCGTAAGTCAATCCGAGGAGAAAGTAGGCCGTTACATGTATGTCTTTTGACAGACCGTTCTATAAAAGTTTGTAACTACCGGCGTTTCAAACTGCAGCTTCGTCACAAAATCAAACCTGAGGACAGAGCACGACGGAAGACACTCCCGGAGACAGTTTCACCAAAAATGAGTGAATATGAGGCATTTCTCGATTTCGCCTGTTTCTCGAACGAGGGTTATTTCACAATTTCGGCACGGTAAACACCGCATAGCTACCGCATATGGGGAGCTGAACACCACACCACGACGCCCCACCCTACTTCGTGATAGTACAAACTTGACTGGCCGAAAGCGAATGTATGGTGTGAATTGTTGAAAGGTGGGGTTGTATGTCTACGCTTCGCGGAGCTTACAGTTGAAGCAACAACGTATGTGGACATCTTGGAGCAGTGTACCGCGCCATAACTTTTTCGTGACGCACTCTTTCAAGAGGATGGTGCACCATATCATTTTGCGAAGTTGTGAGGGAGTTGTTGGATCATGAGTTCCCTTGTCAGTTGATTATCTGGCGTCCTAGAAGCCCAGACATTACGCCATTTTTTTATTTATTTATTTATTTATTTTTGCGTGTGTGTGTGGAAGGGGGGGGGGAGAGGAGGTTAATAAAGAATAAAGTATAAAGTGCTCTACACACCAGCTGGTGATCCACCAGATCTGCACCATCGCATTTGTGCAGCTTTCGGAAATGTTACGCCTGCAGTGCTGAAAAACGCTACAAGAGAAATGTAATACAGATTTGATGTGTGTCGCGCCACTAATCGTGCAATGGTGCGCACATCGAGGTGTGTTAGCTGTGTGGGGGGTAAAATGGGTTACCATATTGTAGAATCATACCGTCAATAAATATCTCGGTTACTTCTCAAGTTACTGCATTTTATATCCTGTGTTTAATCCGGAAACCTTATATTTCCAACTAAATTTGGAAGTAGCATACAACATAACACACCTTCACACCCAAAAGTTCTTTTATCATCTCTGTGCAAAATTGTTCGAGTTTTCTCTATCTAAAACAGGCGCTATAGACAACTGAAATTGTAATCGAACGTAATGGATTCATAGGTGACATTACGCTTTGTACGTGGTTATATACACTGGGCCATCTGTATAATATATTAACAGATCGTCACTCATATGGGAACTTTGCCTCGGAGTTTACCCTTTTTAACTTGTGTAGTTAGATGAGAATCGATCATCTGAGTTGGGATTGGTAATACTGGTCGTTCCTGTACGTCACTCCCAGCCAATGCCATAATGTTTGTTTCGAAACTGCCGCGGTCGCTTCCTTCCTGCACATTTTGAGAAAACTGTTAGTACGGAGTCTTTCCTTGCTGTACACGTCGCACTAAATGAGACACGTGCAACGCTACATTCACTTCCTGCAGAGAGAGTACATCGGTGTTTACTGTCGGCGTCTGCTTCGAGCCGTCGGTGGTCACGCAAGCTTGGGCGCGTCAAGACACCGTAAAGCGTTCACGGCGATTGGCGAGGCGACTGGGCCGAGTTAAACAAGCTGTGATTGTGCGGCCAATCATCCTATTCCGGCGGCCACAGATACGGGCTCCTACCGTCTGCGCGAGGTGCTTTGACATTGACAGGGCACTTGGAGGTGCCCGCTTTCACGACTGGTGTCAAGGGCTGACTGCTGCCGCCTGACCAGGGTGACTGGACGACAGTCTGATTGCTTTAACTGCATTCCAAACGGGCTAATTTCCCGTTGAAATGCGCTCTTGACTGTTCTGGTTAGTTCAGTTAAACTTTACACCTCAAATACCTCCGGAGCCTTTTACGATATCGTACTTTTGTTTAGGCGGAGATGGAGTGCGAGGAAGTCACCATTAATCTGAGGTGTGACACATAGCCACGTAAGAGTCTGCGACCATTTTAAAGATTTGTTAATATTTTATACACATCTGTTATGGTCGCAGGAGAAAAATTTTCGTCACTTGATGATCAGCAACTCAACTTCATTGAAGTAAATTCATTTTCAGAATATCAAGGGAGCTTCTTATGCGGTACTGAGTGATGTACATATGATCAACATCAGCGTACAGCTGACGTTGGTTGCTATGTGTTGATTACATGTACATGACCCCGCACCGTGTGTATGAAGCTCCCTACCTCCTTCCCCTGCCGGGTGCGAGATTTTCTCTGTCCGGGGGCTGGTTGTTTGTGTTGTCCTCTTCATTTCTTCATCATCATTCGTGACAGTGGTTAGATTGGAATATGAAAAAATTGGACGCTGAAGACCGCACAGTTGAGCGTCCCACAAAGCAATCATCATCATTATCCCTATCTCCTTTGGGACTCTGAAGATGAGTTTATTCGAAACCCGTCGATAAATTTGAGTTGGTAAACGTCAAGTGACTACAATTTTTCTCTTGCCACCGTAAGAGCAGCGCAAAAAAATTTCCAAGTCCGCACTAGACGACATAAAGTCTTTTCACGTATCTATATTAATTACAGAGATATCGGTACCAACTGCACACTGTTAAATGGAACAGCAGTAATTTATGCTGCCAGTTTCGTAGTTCTAAAATGCACGAATTCAACGACGCTTCATTCTCCAAAATCCGTTTCGTATTTTCGACTTACAACATTTAGAATTTAGGATTAATCTGTTCTGAATGCGAAATCGATTTCTTTAATATGCATTACGTCACATCTTGTAAGGAGGAAACAGAGATTAGAACCTCCACTTTACCGGTATTAGTGCGGTACAAAGGAAAAGTGGGTATTGTCGTGTCTGTGTCGGCCACGTGTATCGAGTGCTGGTCACTTTAAAAAAAAAAAAAAAAAAAAAGGGGACAAGTGCAAATAGGACTCGAGCTGTGAGGGTTCCTTACGAAATTATGTGTATAGGTATCAGTTTCGTACTACTGAGCAGCCTGGTGGGCATCTGTCTATTCGACATCAGTTTGGTGACTTGCATGTCCCTAACCGACCTCATTTATCCAACCAGGGAAAGGGAACCGAAAGTTTCACATGGAATCAGAACCAGGTGTTGTTTCTGGAGACTCCTTACCCCGTTGAGAGGTGAAACGAAGGCTGAAGAAACTGTAGTCCGACTGAGAGTCGATCCCGCGACCTTTCGGTTTTCAGGCACGCGCTTTGCCTCTGGAAAGCCAGACCCGCGTGTATCGAGAGTTAAGCTAGAGATTTTATTAGTGAGTTTGCATATCTACAACTGAATTGATTTAGAAACTTGAATTTTTCACACCACCAGGTGACCTCAGACCCAGATATGTGACGTAAATTTCAACTCGATGCATGTACCCGTTCCGGGAGATCGTTGTGCCGAGCACATGCCCCTCCATACCGCTTCGAATGACGCCGTTGTCCATAGTGGTTCAAGCACTATGGGACCTAACGTCTGAGGTCATCAGTCCCCTAGACCTAAAACTACTTAAACCTAACTAATCTAAGAACATCACACACTTCCATGCCCGAGGTAGGATTCGAACCTGAGACCGTAGCAGCAGCGCGGTTCCGGACTGAAGTGCCTAGAACCGCTCCGTCACAGCGGCCGGCCGACGCCGTTGTCAAAGGATCATATGGCAGTTTGTCGGCCCTATTGACGCGTCTAGGACCAGACCGCAGAGATTTACTCAACTTTCTTCCCCTTTTCGAGATGAGTCCCAGAACAGATCCACATAGTTGTATACCTTTATCGATGACGTCAATCTGCTGTAGAACTCTGAGACATGTTTTATGCTCTATTTTATAACATTTTCGTATAATTAAAATCGCGTCTATAAAAGTCAACATGGATTCTACAGAGAGAATTCGAAACTTAGATCGCTGTGTTTCTCCATGAGAGCCATAGCATTCAGATTGATGCCGTGTTCCTTGCCTTCAGGAAGGCATCTGAGACCGTTTCGCACTACCGTTTGGTGAAAAGAATACGAGGTTACAGCGCATTGGGCCGAATTTGTGACTGGTTTCAAGACTTCGTTACAGACAGAACTCGACACGTCGCTCTTAACGGAACAAAATCGACAGATGTAAAGGTAACTGCCGGAGTACCCCGGAGGAGTCTGATATGACCGTTACTGTTTACAATGCATGTAAATGATCGGGTAGATAGTGTCGGAAGCTCTTCAAGCCTGTTCGCAGGTGATGCAGTCGTCTAAAACGAAGTAGCAGTGCCCGAAGACAGTATGGATTCGCAGAACGACCTGCAGAGGGTTGATGAATAGTGCAGACCCTGAAAGTTGACCCTGAACGTAGATATATGTAACATATTGCGCATACACAGGAAAAGAAATCCACATCTGTATAACTACAGTATTGATGAGTAATTGCTGGAAATAATATTTACCATAGAATATCCAGATCCATAGCGACCTTGAGTGGAGTGACCACACAAATCAAATAGTAAGAAAATCGGATACCAGACGGAGATTCATACAATGTTCGATTGCTTCGTGAGTATTCTTCATCAAAGCAGTGTCCTTAGCAGTAGATCTAGCAGAAAACAGAGAGAGAGGGGGAGAGGGAGACGGGGAGAGAGAGAGAGAGAGAGAGAGAGAGAGAGAGAGAGAGAGAGAGAGAGAGAGAGAGAGAGAATCTAACGAAGAGGAGCGCATTTTGCCACGGGCTCGTGTAATCGGCGCGAGAACGTTTCAGATACCCAACAAACTCCCGTGACGGACTCTACAAGGGAGAGATGTTGTGCATCACGGAGAGGTGTACTATTGAAACTTCGAGTGAATACTTTGCGAGAAGAGTCGGACAACATATTACTTCCTCCCATATACATCTCAGGAAATAACCACGACGAGAAAATACGAGAAATTAGGGCCAATACAGAGGCTTACCGATGATCATTGTTCCCATCTGCTATTTGCGCGTGGAATAGGGACACTCCACCACACACCGTCAGGTAGACTAGCGTAATTGAGTCAACGTATGTATGGTGACTTTCAGTGTGCCTCACACAATTCACTAGGCTCGTCTTAGCTGTTGAAGAAAACTGCAAGTTGTTAAGAGATATCATTTCCTGTTGTAATTACCATAATTTTCAGAAGACCTATTGAAAAATTTCATCATGTCTATAGTCACCCTCTGGCAACAGTGTATTGGCTGCTCTGTGCTAGACTTCTCTTTTGTAATTCACACTTTGCCATCGCTTGTATACGATGGAGTTTGCTGCTGTTTCGAATACAGAGCTACTGGTGGGCTCTTGAGTATAGATGTTCCGCAGATTTAAGTCGAAAAGAATACTTTTGACATACAGTACTCGTCGTGTATTTAATGTCATACCGCAAACCAGATAAATGTCATTCCGAACACATCTGCCTCGTAGCCGTGTTGTAGCTGCCGAATTAATCGTATGACGCGACTTCGTTTCTATTTCAAGCAGGTACAACATACATTTTTCAGTGGGTTTGGAAAGTGCCTTTGCATAGGAGTCCAGCAGCTTAACATGTGTGGAATTTGATCAGATAGTAACAAGATGAAAAACGCCGCTGACGACTGTCGCGCCGGGAGGAGAAAAGATTTCACAAATGTTTGCCTAACTTCATGAAATGAAAGCAAACATGTAACTCTTATGTAATTCGTGTGTTTATTACCATCTCTGATGTCACATCGAGAATTCAAAATGTTGACCCTGAGTTCTGACTCGTACTGCAAAACGATCCCAGACAGATTAGAATTCCACATGGACTGAACGCAGCGTGTTAATCGTATTTCATGTCGTCAGTAGTCGCGCTGCAACCTTGTAGATTTTTTTTTCTTTTTCCCCATAAATTCGAGCCAGGCTCACAGGAAACCGCAGTATCTGAGTTACTTGTCTGTTTACATCTGCTACAGTAGGGCAGATGTTTGTGGGACATAATTTTCTGGTGACGGGACAATAGTTCTTACCGCTGTTATCTCGTTACTATTTGACAAAGTTCCTAACCTGTTAACATCGTTGAAGCCCTCTTCAAAGTCTCTTTCCAGTGCTGCTACTGAAAAAAGTATATACTGTAGTTCCATTTGAAAAAAAGAAAAATTAGTGTCGTAATTCCGTAACTACAATCTTACAAGCAAGATGCGTACGTCAGAACGTTGGGGGCACGTTGTCCTCTTTAACGGAGAGGAAATCACATCCGGTGCAAACTGTCCACTCATCTTAATGTGACCACCTGTCGAAAGCCCGAAAGCCGCGGACCTCTGCGAGACGAGCGCGAAGACAGACAGTGAGATTGTGGAAGTTACCGACAGGGCTGTGGAGCCATGCCGACTCCAGTGCTGGGCTACCTGCGCTAGGTTTCTCGCTTGAGGATCCGTGGCACGAACAGGCCGACCGAGGCGGTCCCGCAGGTCCTCGGTAGGGTTCAAATCCGGTGACCTGGTGCCCAGAGGGATACAATAAACCCACCCTGGCTCTCCGAATCATACACGTACACTGTAGGCTGTGTGAAGCGCTGCGCTGCGTTGTCCTGCTGGTAGATGCCATCGTACTGAGGAAAACAAGCTGCTTGTAGGGGTTGACATAGTCCCCAAGGATTTATGCATATTTCTGTTGATCCATTGTGCCTTCCAGAATGCTATCACTGAGTGACTGCCATGAAAATATTTCCCAGACCACAACCCTGCCTCCTTCGGCCTGCACCTTGCACCCGTCCGTTGCTTGTTGCACAGTGTTTGCTTTTAGACATTTCATGCCGACGGCGCTGGAGCATGAAAGGCGTGATCCATGTCGAAAGGCCACCTGTCGCCACTCAGTGGACGTGCGGTTGCCATCGTCGACGATTAACAGCAGTCAGCATCTGTGCATGTACCAGGAGCCTGCTACAGATGACCACGCGCAGAGTAGACACTGTTGCTAGTCCGTTGCTTCATCTGGGCTGTTAGCTTCTGAACAGTTGCACGTCTTTTCGCCCGTACACATGTCTACAGCCGTCGTTCTGCCCCATCATCTATAGCCCGTGGTGCGCCACAGTTGCTTCGGCGGAGATTTTTGATAGTGCGGTTTTGCCGTTCACTTTGTACTGTAACCACAGCGGCACACGAAAAGTTTACAAACTTTGCTGTTTCAGAAAAACTTCCATCCTTGCCCTGAAAGCCTGCGCTCTTCATATACCGCCACTGCTAGTACTGCCTCTAGCAGTCTGCGAGTGATTATCGCACGTTAAGGTCGAGCGTAGGCGGCGGTCGCATTATTGTGACTCGACCATTTATGTGGTCTCCTGTTAGTACACTGCATGCACCGCGGTAACAAATAAATGGCCTGTAGTCGGTTGCTCAAGAAGCGCACAGCGCGTCCAGAGAAGATTCTGCAATCTCTACCTGTCATTTAGGAGATACAGTCTACATCTATGTCTACATCTACATGCATACTCTGCAAATCACATTTGAGTGCCTGGCGAAGGGTCCATCGCACCACCTTCACAATTCTCTATTATTCCAATCTCGTTAAGGGTGCGGAAAGAATGAACACCTGTACCTTTCCGTACGAGCTGTGATTTCACTTATTTTATCGTGGTGATCGTTCGGTGTCAACAACATATTTTCGCATTTGGAGGAGAAAGTTGGTGATCGGAATTTTGTGAGAAAATTCCGTCGCAAAGAAAATTAATGTCCAGCCCAAATCCTTAATCATTTCCGTGACACTCTCTCCCATATTTCGCGATAATACAAAATGTGCTGCCTTTCTTTGAACTTTTTCGATGTACTCCGTCAGTCTTATCTGGTAAGGCTCCCACAGCGCGCAGCAGTATTCTAAAGGAGGACGGACAAGCGTAGTGTGGGCAGTCTACTTAGTAGGTCTCGTACATTTTCTAAGTGGCCTGCCAATAAAACGCAGTCGTTGGTTAGCCTTCCCCACAACATTTTCTGTATGTTCCTTCCAAATTAACTTGTTCATAATTGTAATACCTAGGTATTTACTTGAATTTACGGCTTTTAGATTAGACTGATTTATCGTGTAACCGAAGTTTAACGAGTTCCTTTTAGCACTCATGTGGATGACCTCACATTTTTCGTTATTTAGGGTCAATTGCCACTTTTCGCACCATTCAGATATTTTTTCTAAATCGTTTTGTAGTTTGTTCTGATCTTCTGATGACTGTATTAGTCGATAAACGACAGCGTTATCTGCAAACAACCGAAGACGGTTGCTCAGATTGTCTCCCAAATCGTTCATGTAGATAAGGAACAGCAAAGGGCTTGTAACACTACCTTGGGGAACGCCAGAAATCGTTTCTGTTTTACTCTCCAAATCCAGTCACATAACTGAGACGATATTCCATAAGCACGCAATTTCACTACGAGCCGCTTGTATGGTACCGTGTCAAAAGCCTTCCGTAAATCCAGAAATACGGAATTGATCTGAAATCCCTTGTCAATAGCACTCAACACGTCATGTGAATAAAAAGCTACTTGTGTTTCACAGGAACGATGTTTTCTAAACCCATGTTGACTTTGTATCAATAGAATCAATAGACCGTTTCCTTCGATGTAATTCATAATGTTCGAACACAATATATGCTCCAGAATCCTGCTGCATATCGACGTTAACAATATGGGCCTATAATTTAGTAGATTACTCTTACTACCTGTCTTGAATATTGGTGTGACCTGTGCAACTTCCCAGTCTTTGGGTACGGATCTTTCGTCGAGCGAACGGTTGTACTGATTGTTAAGTATGGAGCTATTGCATCACCATACTCTGAAAGCAACCTAATTGGCATACAGTCTGGACCAGAAGACTTGCTTTTATTAAGAGATTTAAGTTACTTCACTACTCCGAGGATATTTACTTCTATGTTACTCATGTTGGCAACTGTTCTCTCTCGAATTCTGGAATATTTACTTCGTCTTCTTTTGTAAAGGCATTTCGGAAGGCTGCGTTCAGTAACTCTGGTTTGGCAGCACTTTCTTCGATAGTATCTCCATTGCTATCGCGCAGAGACGGCATTGATTGTTTCTTGCCGCTAACATACTTCACATACGATCAAAATCTCTTTGGATATTCTGCCGGGTTTCGAAAGCATCTCGTATTGAAGTCCGCGCTAATTTTCGAGCTTTAGTAAAAGACCGCCAATCTTCGGGATTTTGCGTCTGTTTACATTTGGCATGTTTTTTTCGTTGTTTCCGCTACAGTGTTCTAACTCGTTTTGTGTACCAAGGAAGATCAGCTCCGTCGTTTAATTTCTTTGGTATAAATCTCCAAATTGCTGCCGATACTATTTCTTCGAATTTAAGCCACTTCTCGTCCACACTTATACACTACAGGCCATTAAAATAGCTACACCATGACGATGACGTGCTACAGACTCGAAATTTAACCGACAGGAAGACGATGCTGTGATATGCAAATGTGTAGCTTTTCAGAGCCTTCACACAAGGTTTGCGCCGGTGGCAACAACTAGAACGTGCTGACATGAAGAAAGTTTCCAACCAATTTCTCATACACAAAGAGCAGTTGACGGGCGTTTCCTGGTGAAACGATGTTGTGATGCCTCGTGTAAGGAGCAGAAATGCGTACCATCACGTTTCCGACTTTGATAAAGGTCGGGTTGTGGCCTATCGCGATTGCAGTTTATCTTATCGCGACATTGCCGCTCGCGTTGGTCGAGATCCAAGGACTGTTAGCAGAATATGGAATCGGTGGGTTCAGGAGGGTAATACGGAACACTGTGCTGGATCCCAACGGCCTCGTATCACTAGCAGTCGAGATGACAGGCATCTTATACGCACGGCTGCAACGGATCGTACAGTCACGTCTCGATCCCTGAGTCAACAGATGGGAACGTTTGCAAGACAACAAGCATCTGCACGAACAGTTCGACGACGTTTGCAGCAGCATTGACTATCAGCTCGGACACCATGGCTGCGGCTACCCTTGACGCTTCATCGCAGACAGGAGCGTCTGCGACGGTGTACTCAACGACGAACCCGGGTGCACAAATGGCAAAGCGTCATTTTTTCGGATGAATCCAGGTTCTGTTTACAGCATCATGATGGTCGCATCCGTGTTTGGCGACATCGCGGTGAACGCATCGCCATTCTGGCGTATCACCCGGCATGATGGTATGGGGTGCCGTTGGTTACACGTTTCGGTCACCTCTTGTTCGCATTGACGGCACTTTGAACAGTGGACGTTACATTTCAGACGTGTTACGACCCTTGGCCCTATCCTCCATTCGATGCCTACGAAACCCTACATTTCAGCAGGATGTTGCATGTCCTGTACGGGCCTCTCTGGATACAGAAAATGTTCGACTACAGCCCTGGCCAGCACATTCTACATATCTCTCACCAGTAGAAAACGTCTAGTCAATGGTGGCCGAGCAACTAGCTCATCACAATACGCCAGTCACTACTCTTGGAGAACCGTGGTATCGTGTTAAAGCTGCATGGGCAGCTGTACCTGTACACGCCATCCTCGCTGTATTTGACTCAATGCCCAGGCGTATCAAGGCCGTTATTACGGCAGAGGTGTCTGTTCTGGGTACTGATTTCTCAAGATCTATGCACCCAAATAGCGTGAAAATGTAATAACCTGTCAGTTCTAGTATAATATATTTGTCCAATGAATACGAGATTATCATCTGTGTTTCTTCTTGGTGTAGCAATTTTAATGGCCAGTAGTGTATTATTGCTTGGGAATGGGTCAGTTGTAAGTTGAGTTAATTTTCCCGTAATTAAGGGGACGTTGTTAACAAGTTAAACAGTTAAACTGCAAAGAGTGAAATGTAGACAGAGTTGAGTGAAAATGCCTGTCAGCTCCAGCAGTAACCGGTGTCAGCACTTCTCGGCTGGAGGCGAACATTTCGGCTTGACTGTGCTACCAAGCGCCAACATCGACGCTCTCCGCACGAAGTTCTCCTGTGTGTGACCGCTGCAGATCTGAACGGGAAGCTGCCGGCCGCGTGGCACGCTACATTACCCTCTGCTGCGTCCCGGCAAGAAGCCGGCGCCCGGCGCAGATCTGCAGACCGAAACGGGCCGGCCGACTTGCCTTTGCGGGACGCGCCGTGATTAATCACCGCCTTCCTGGCGCCCTCCCGCCGGACACTGTCACATTTTGTCTCCGTTTCTTGACGGTACAGCGAATTTGTAGCGTTTTCTCCTAAATGATGTTCCTCGTAACTCTTTGTTTCGAATGGCGGCATTTTGACACTCAGGGTAACGTCTCTGGTCGCTCCATTTGAGCTGTACGCATGAAACCAATAAAATTTTTACTTAGTTGCCTGTTATGGAAAGGTGAATTGCAAAATCTCTCTACATTGCTATTACTTCGGAAAACTGTGCTCTCCCAGACATCTTAATATTGTTGTATTCAGTCTGTCCTATGAAAACCTCTTCATCTCTGCCTAAATACTGACTCCTACATCCTTTTACTGCATTAAATCCGTGGCATCTCTTTAGTTTTTTCTCTACACACTCCGCTCTATTACCAAGCTGACGATTTCTTAATGCCTCATGATGTTTCCTGTCAACCGATCCCTTCTTTTACTCAAGTTCTGCCACAAATATCTATTCTCTCTCATTCAGTTCAGTGCCTCCTCGTTGCTTATTCGATCTATCCATTTAATTTTTTTTTTACGATCCTGTGCGCCACATTTCGAAAGTTTCTAATCTCCTCTTATCTGAACTGCTTAATGACCACATCTCATTTTGAGGCTACACTCTGTGTAAATGCCTTCAGAAGAGGATTTATTACTTTTGAATACATTGTGGGAGTGCACAGTGGTCTGTGTGTTACAAATATTTACTTTTAAAAACAGTCTTGATCACTATTTATTACGGTGACCGGTTTCGATCACTACTGTGGTCATCTTCAGACCAATGAGTAAGAACCTCCTTCTGGTGGTAAATCACTGAATCAGTAAATCAGTAGTGATTTACCACCAGAAGGAAGTGCTTACTCATTGCCCTGAAGATGAACACAGTAGTAGCCGAAACCGGTCACCGTAATAAATAAATTGTGATCAAGACTGTGTTTGAGAGTAAATAACTAAATTTAGATTCGAGGTTAACAGTATCCTCTTCTTCAGAAAATGCCTTTGCGAGACTGAATTTTGTATTCTCTCCACTGTGACCGTCTTCAGTTAGTCTGCTGCACAAATAGCGAAACTCAACGACTACTTTTACTTTCTCGTTGCCTAACCTATTTTTATCAGCGTCCCTTGATTCTATTTCATTACCACGCATTGCCCGTATCTTACTTACGTTGGTATTAATCTTATCACTTTCAGTACAGTATCCATTCCATGTAACTGCTTTTGCAAATCCTGTGCCATCTCTGGCAGAATTACAGTATCATCAGCAGACTTAAAAGTTCTTATTATTGCTCCCTTAATTTCCATATTTCACCTCTGTTTCTTTCGCTGTCTGCTCAGTGTACATATACAGTAACATTGGACATCGGCTGCAAGCCTCTCTGTTTCGTCTCAGCTACTGCTTCCCTTACATGTCTTTCGACTGTTCTCACTGCAGTCTGGTTTCTGAACCACTTTAAACATTTTATCAGTCTTTGTATTTTATCCTTGCTACCTTCAGAATTTCAGAATGCGTTCCAGTCAACATTGTAAAAAGCTTTCTCTAAACCCACAGTCGCTATAGACGTAGGTTTGCCTTTCCGTATTATTATCTTCTAACAAGGACACAACATTCGAATCGTATTTTCTAATCTTTTCCATTCGTGATACATTTATTTCAGAATTTAAGTATTCAATGCAACTCTCAAAAATATTGTAGCTAATCGATTTTGAAGTTATCCGACAATTTTTAACAGGGGAAACTAAGGTGGTGGTATTTAGACAAGTAGCGTGACTCTGTGGTAGTGTGGTGGCTCGTCTGACTCATGGGGGGCGTGGGTTCGAATCATGGCGAAATCTAATTTTTATAAACAAAGGTGTATGTTCTGTGAGGATTTACGTGATGAGCAAAACACAAAAGATCGAAAAAAATTTAATTTGTATTTTTTAAATTGTATCATATTGACTGCCAATCTTTATTTAAAATGGAAACTGGATTTATTGTGCAATATGCAGGGGGTTACAAAAAGGTACGTCCAAACTTTCAGGAAACATTCCTCACACACAAATAAAGAACAGATGTTATGTGGATATGTGTCCGGAAACGCTTAATTTCCATGTTAGAGCTCATTTTAGTTTCGTCAGTATGTACTGTAGTTCCCTCGATTCACCGCCATGATTTCATACGGGATACTCTACCTGCGCTGCTAGAACATGTGCCTTTACATGTACGACACAACATGTGGTTCATGCATGATGGAGCTCCTGCACATTTCAGTCGAAGTGTTCGTACGCTTCTCAACAACAGATTCGGTGACCGATGGATTGGTAGTGGCGGACCAATTCCATGGCCTCCACGCTCTCCTGACCTCAACCCTCTTGACTTTCATTTATGGGGGCATTTGAAAGCTCTTGTCTACGCAACCCCGGTACCAAATGTAGAAACTCTTCGTGCTCGTATTGTGGACGGCTGTGATAAAATACGCCATTCTCCAGGGCTGCATCAGCGCATCAGGGATTCCATGCGACGGAGGGTGGATGCATGTATCCTCGCTAACGGAGGACATTTTGAACATTTCCTGTAACAAAGTGTTCAAAGTCAGGCTGGTACTTTCTGTTGCTGTGTGTTTCCATTCCATGATTAATGTGACTTGAAGAGAAGTAATAAAATGAGCTCTAACATGGAAAGTAATCATTTCCGGACACAAGTCCACATAACATATTTTCTTTCTTTGTGTGTGAGGAACGTTTCCTGAAAGTGTGGCCGTACTTTTTTGTAACACCCTGTATAAAGAAGAAGACGTGCATTTAAAAAAAAATACAGATAATTATGTTAACATATATGTGATGAATTTTATTTTTAAATGACCTAGGTTTTCGAACTGAACAAAAAAGAGAAAAAAAATTAACTGAAACAAGTCTCGAGCTAACAATTACCAGTATTGTGCGATTTATGGAAACGCTCGTACAACGCGAATATTTGTTTAGAAATTTTATTCCACCTGGAATCTAACCCATGCCCACCACACAGCAAGTGGACACTCTACCACGAAGTTACACTGCTCGCCGAAAAGTATATATCGTGTTATAAGCATGTTAAGCATGGTTGCAAAAAAGTTTCTAGAGAATTTTTGAGAACGGGATCAGACTGCTTTGGGAGAGTTCTATGGAAAACTGAACTTCACGTACGATAAATACAAAAAATTACAGTCGTCCAGTTGCCATGTGTTCCCCATATAAGTTGTCAGATCATATTGCCACGAGTGTTCCTACATTTCTTCCTTGAGACTGTGAACTGTATGTAGGCATCTAAGAGCTCTTACTATATTAGTGGATTCAGTATTTTATTACTTATTGTTCCTGCCTATTTTTTCTTAGGACCGTGGCATTGTGCTGTCTGCACTTTGTTTTTGACACTCGCGGATAATGCGAGAGGCATAACCTCGTGAAGAACGGCACTAATTGCCCGAAACCGGTAAAGCAATTAAGTTTCTTTTATGCAATTGGTTGCTCATTATTTCGTTATAATCTTCCCATCTGTCATCACCTGACTTCTCGCAGTGTATCATCCATCTAATCTTCATATACTCCCTAATCTCTTTCTAAAATATTGCGTTCGGGTTTTTTTCCCCTTACATAGACCTTGTATGTATTCCTTTCGTCTTTCAATCTTCCCTTCTTCACTTAATGCGGGCTTGCCGTAGGAGCTTTCGGTATTCATTGCACTGCTACTCTTTCCTCCAAATATATGCTCTATGGGACTTAACTTCTGTGGTCATCAGTCCTCTAGAACTAAGAACTACTTAAACCTAACAGATGTCATTTTGCACTTCCTGGCCGTCAAATTTTAGACGTCTGTATTCCCTTCCGCCCGCTTTATTTTTTACATTTGTGCAGTTCCTACTTTCTTCAATAAATATTATTGTTAAATCTTCATTCTTTCTCAACCTTTACAACCGTGCTCTACTTTCTCCTCAGTCGTATTTAGCTGTTAATATAACATCGATTTCAAGATAATTAAAGACTTAGCATTAGTTCATATCGGCAGAATGGTGCTAGAAATGGTGTTCGCCCTGTTGAGCGAACTGTTGGGTCATTCTAAAATGTAAATTTGTGCCAATGTCTGGGATATTTAGCTCTTACTTCTCTATTTAACCCTTTCAGACCCGTTGGCTGCAATTTTGTATATTTATTTTCACTGTGTCTTAGCTGCAACGGATATATTTTTCCTCAATGGAAATCTCACGTACACTTTTGTGAATGTTCAATATTTCTGTCATTTGCATAGCGTCCATCTGTTGTGCATCACTATAAAAATATCTACAAGTGAATGTAACAGTGCACGGAAGCTTGTTGCAGTCAGTATACACGGAAGTGTTTGGTTAGTTGTATTCGACTGAGTAAGTGAATATTATTGCTATTTTACATGGCAATTATTGAATGATTATTTATTACAACATTGAATATGTAATAACATTTTTTGAAAATGCATACTGCATATGATTGGATAAATCTTGCTTCTAAACTCATTAAAAATCGAATGCAGAACGTCGTTGTCTACCAACGTACAGATGATAGCAAGCACATACGAAATGGTATCAGTCTAATGGACTCAAGCGGTTGATTAAGTTGGTAACAATAACCCTTATTGGCTATTCGAAACAAACATAAGTTTTAACATGGACTGTGAATCTGCAAGCCACCTTCCTTGAGGACAGAGCACTTTTAATATTCGCACGGGACAGTCTACTGTTTCATCGTTTTTGTAATCATAATTGCAAGTATTAGCCATTTGCAAACAATAATAAATTAAAATACAAAGGAATATACATGTTTATTTAAACTTGAATGTTAATAAATGCCGATATGGCATCAAACTTACTTTCAATTTTTTGTTAAATATGTTTGTCGGCTGTCCTACAGGTATCCCTCTGGGAATGCGAGGTCTTACGTTCCGCCGTAACTCCTCAATGATGATGCCACTGTTGTACCAGAGACCTTCTATTTGCGTGACCCTAGTTTGAAGTTGTTCTGTTTGTTGCATGACGTTTTCAACATGCACTTCGTGTGAAAAGTGTGCTAATTAAGTCTTGAAACTGAACTACCACTGCTGCTGTTACTTAGCACATTGGACTCGCATTCGGGAGGACGATGGTTCAGTCCCGCGTCTGGTTATCCTGATTTAGGTTTTCCGTGATTTCCCTAAGTCGCTCCAGGCAAATGCCGGGATGGTTCCTTTGAGAGGGCACGGCCGACTTTGTGTTTAGTGTCTTCCCCCAAACAACCCAACCCAAACTCCTCTGCCGACACATGAACCTTAGTGGAAAAATTCGTACTTACTTTTCTGTTCTGATCTTCAGTATGCATTTCTCCAATACCTCGTTGTGCCTGCTGTGAGATGGGAATTAAAGGAGGAAGAAAAGTAGCCTTCTGTTATGTCGTTGGCAACCTCATTAAGCTACTTGGTCGCTCGATTGCTGTTGCTTGTCATCTGCGATAATTTCCGGGTGGTGAAGAAAAACTGCTGTTGAAACGAAAAGTCGCCGCCTACTTCTTCACTAACAAGCAAAGACGCTTCTCCAATATCGATGTGATAGGATTCGTCTGGGAAAGTTCTCAGCTTACTTTTGAGAAGAGTGACGTCTCCATGCGCGAGCCAGAGTTTCTCTTGGACTCTTCGCGTTACTTAGAAACTGTTTGTCGTTGCCTACTAATTAGCAGCTTATTTGTAATGTGATCTCAAGAAGGTCTTTATGGTCCTCTTCATGGAACAGGAGTTATTAACTAGTACTATTACTAAGTGCTATTAATTACATGTACTATTTCCTGTATTTTGTGTTAAACAACTCTGTTTCATACTAGCTGTTAAGTTAATGGAACCAGTATCAGAAATAAGGATAATGTTCACTAATGTTTTAAGTTACTTACTTTGATCCAGAAAGTTTTCCATTACTCAGAAACACACTTTTTCAATAAGTTACCAGCAGCCACTAAAATTTGAACCACTAATAAAGTTCAGCTTTGAGAAGAACCTAATGGATTTATTGTTGGTTACTTAGTTCATCTCCAATGACGAAATTCTTTGTAGAACGGATTGATATGTAGATATTATTAATAATGTCAAATAAAGTGGGAATTCGTGAAGTCTCTTTTGTACGTCTTCGGTGCAGTAATGAGAGCTGTGTAAATAGGTCTTCTAAAATGATTTTCACGGCGCGTGGTCACAGTAACGTAAAAATTGATATACACCTCAGCATGTTGTACATTTAGGTGTTTTCTTATAAGTTTGTTATTACCTTTATAATGAAAATATGGTTAAGATTTTTTGAATTATTGCACATCCACGGAGACCCTTTCAGTTGGGATCTGTGGAAGGTACATTAACATAGCTTCTTTGCTGTATACCGATGCACAGTGTTGTGCATGCTTGTTTTATGGCATGCCCCATGTTGAGGATCTGTGGACCGAAATGTACACTTAATCTAATCTAGTCTTCTTTTCTATCTTATATATCCCCATTACGATGATGACATATTTCATCAGAATCGTTCGTCTCTACGACCCATCAGTTTTTGCGCTTGTTGGAAGAAGCCGTGTACGAAACAGAGTGCTGGGAACTTTTCGGTACCCTCTTCCTGCACGCATCCCGTGCTTTCAACACTGTACGATATGACTGCACCTCTTCAGACTTTACACCCTTAAGTCACAGCTTTCGTGTGCTCCGGCCATGTCTCCACGGAAGGACCTTTTACGTGCATGTGCAGTGTGTGGGTTTTATCAGAACTAATCACCAATGTCGGTGTGCTGCAAGGGTAGGCGTTAGGGCTCATTCTAGATCTGAACAGTAGACTCGCCATTCTCAACCACATGTCGTTCGTACTCGATTCAGACAACAAAGCGGACTTCAGGCGGAGCAGATCCAATTCATGAGTTCACGAAAGAACTGGCCCCCATTCTAACAGCCGTGTACCGCAAGTTTCTAGAGGAACGGAAGGTTCCAAATGATTGGAAAAGAACACCGGTAGTCCCAGTCTTCAAGAAGGGTCGTCGAGCAGATGCGTAAAATATATCTCTGACGTCGATCTGTTGTAGAATTTTAGAAAATGTTTTTTGCTCGCGTATCATGTTGTTTTTGGAAACCCAGAATCTACTCTGTAGGAATCAACATGGATTCCAGAACAGCGATCGTGTGAGACCCAACTCGCTTTATTTGTTCATGAGACCCAGAATATATTAGATGCAGGCTCCCAGGTAGATGCTATTTTCCTTGACTTCCGGAAGGCGTTCGACACAGTTCCGCAATGTCGCCTGATAAAGTAAGAGCCTACGGAATATCAGACCAGCTGTGTTGCTGGATTGAAGAGTTTTTAGCAAACAGAACACAGCATGTTGTTATCAATGGAGAGACGTCTACAGACGTTAAAGTAACCTCTGGCGTGCCACAGGGGAGTGTTACGGGACCATAGCTTTTCACAATACATATAAATGACCTAGTAGATAGTGTCTGAAGTTCCATGCGGTTTTTCGCGGATGATGCTGTAGTATACAGAGAAGTTGCAGCAATAGAAAATTGTAGCGAAATGCAGGAAGATCTGCAGCGGATAGGCACTTGGTGCAGGGAGTGGCAACTGACCCTTAACATAGACAAATGTAATGTATTGCGAATACATAGAAAGAAGGATCCTTTATTGTATGATTATATGATAGCGGAACAAACACTGGTAGCAGTTACTTCTGTTAAATATCTGGAAGTATGCGTGCGGAACGATTTGAAGTGGAATGATCATATAAAATTAATTGCTGGTAAGGCGGGTACCAGGTTGAGATTCATTGGGAGAGTCCTTAGAAAATGTAGTCCATCAACAAAGGAGGTGGCTTACAAAACACTCGTTCGACCTATACTTGAGTATTGCTCATCAGTGTGGGATCCGTACCAGATCGGGTTGACGGAGGAGATAGAGAAGATCCAAAGAAGAACGGCGCATTTCGTCACAGGGTTATTTGGTAACCGTGATAGCGTTACGGAGATGTTTAGCAAACTCAAGTGGCAGACACTGCAAGAGAGGCACTCTGCATCGCGGTGCAGCTTGCTCGCCAGGTTTCGCGAGGGTGCGTTTCTGGATGAGGTATCGAATATATTGCTTCCCCCGACTTACACCTCCCGAGGAGATCACGAATGTAAAATTAGAGAGATTCGAGCGCGCACGGAGGCTTTCAGACAGTCGTTCTTCCCGCGAATCATACCTGACTGGAACAGAAAATGGAGGTAATGACAGTGGCACGTAAAGTGCCCTCCGCCACGCACCGTTGGGTGGCTTGCGGAGTGTAGATGTAAATTTAGAAGTATAATCAAGAACTCTTTGCACTGCTGCTGCATACGCTACTTTTCTTCGACGTGATTATTGTATCCTTTACAGTGACTGATAGAGTAGCCTTGAATATTGTTTTATATACAGGGTGAGTCAAGTGCCTCTACTTGTGGTTTTCATGCAACCTGCAGTGCCTTCAGGAACAACACCCGAGGGTATCGTATTATCTCATTCGCTACACGCAAAGTACTAGCCCCACAGAAAAAAGAACAGGACCTTTTCGAAGGAAATTTAATGTTGTTAAACTCTGTAGTGGGATACTTTTTTGCTGGATGCCACAATTTTGCAGTTGATTAACTCTGGGACAGTGGTCTCCAGCGAAAACTTACAGTTGTATAGAATTTGACTGTAATAAATTTCCTACAAAATGGGGTGTTTTTTTCTGTAGGACTAATAGCTTGCGCGTACCGATTGAGAACATGCTAACCTCGCGCGTGTTTCTTGAAGGTGTTGCGGATTGCATAAAACCCGTAGGTAGAGGCAGTTGAATCACCCAGTGAATGCAAAGGATGTTTGTTTTGACTCGAGACAGTTAAATCTCTCGAAAACGATACATCGTACGAAAATAAAAATTGTAGGTGGAAAGTTGATATTAGTAGAGGGGCCATCTGTCTGTGCTGCAACTGGCCACTTCTGATCACTGCTCCTGTGTGGGCGGTGTCAACATTGTGTTTCCAAATGAGAACCTCTAATTTTCATTGCATTATCGGATTCTACGCCAAAAATTACGTTTTGTGTATTGAAACCATTGTTTTCCTCTCGTGGTAGAAGGCACTGTAATCCTCGAATACCAAGTGTGCTTGTTTTTGGAATTAAGAACCGACTCATTTTATTCTACATTTCATTTACGATTTAAATGTAAACCTTTGGGTTCTAATGGTTGATACGATAGATTAGAAATTTACTTTACCGTTGCAAATGTGATCGTACATTGCAGTATGATTGGCCGTTTTAGTGTCTTCTTAGAAACTATGTTTAGCGTGATCGAGTAACGACGACGTGGATCTAATAGTTTCTTGTTCCCTTATCGATGCTTAATATGGGTGGGTCACACAGCCTGTCACCATTGGAGTGCTTGATTTCGGTGAGGATGCGGGGCAGGTGCGCCTGTCAGTATCACTTCATGGGCATTTTTCATTACTACAGTGTTTCTGGTTTGTATTCCGCCGGTAGCCGCCTACCTGTTACGACGGTTGGATGGTAACACACAGCGAAATCAGTCAGCTTGATGGCGGGGTTCGAGGATGGTGATCGAAACCAAGCATTCCGATGGTTAGGCGGTTCACCACAATCAAACCTGTAGGGAACACAAAACTTCGTTATCATACAAGTAGCTTAACTGCCAGAAATTTAAATGTCTAGGTATATTATTTGTTATGTACAACTGTTTGAACATCAGTATCAGGTGTTAGAACACAAAGGTGTACATTTACATCGTGCCTGAATTTTAGAATAAAATGCATCTGTTCTTAAATGGAAAAACAGATTTGTCGATTACAACAACATCTACCACGAATGGAAAACAACGATTTGAGTAAACAGTACATATGTCTTGTCGTAGAATCTGAAAACGCATTAAAACGGGGAGGAGAGGGGCGGGGGGTTTCCATTTGAAAATACAATGTTGACCCCTCCCACACAAAAGGTGTGATTAGAAAGTGGCCAGTTGTAGCGCCAGTATATGTACCCTTCACTAATATTAACTTTTGAGTTAGAACATTTTTTTGTACGATGCTTCGTTTTGATATATTTAGTTGTCTCAAGTTAAAACAAACACCCTGTGCATTAACAGGGAGCTGGCCGTAGTGGCCGAGCGGTTCTAGGTGCTTCAGTCTGGAACCGAGCAACCTCTACGGTCGCAGGTTCGAATCCTGCTTCGGGCATGAATGTGTGTGATTTCCTTAGGTTAGTTAGGTTTACGTAGTTCTAAGTTCTAGGGGACCTCAGAAGCTAAGTCCTGAAGTGCTCAGAGCCATTTGAACCATTTTATTAACAGGGACAGCAAAACATAAAGATCTACCAGTACTCCAGCGGTCCAGGGTAGCACCCAAGTCGCTGCTGGAGCGTTGCATTACGTATTCTTAGGGTTTCACTGTGCATGTTAACACACATCGATAAAACAAGTATCGCACTTGCCTAATCTGAGACTATTCTATCGAATGGGCATGTAAAATACGATGTCACTCTTAAGCAACATCAAAACTACACACTGTCGTTTGCAAATGTTCGGATTTCGCCCTTGGATGGGTAATGGTACTTGCAAGCTATGTTTAGGCTCTCTTATACGGCGGTATTCTGTTCTCTTTGGTGTGCATCCTTAGTGGACATCATGCAAGGTTATGAGAGCATCAGTTAACTATGTAGCAGTTAATTTCGATATTGTGGCCCTGTTTTTTATTCTACAACGAACACTGCTTGTAAAGGGAAAGAAGTAGTCTTGAATGTGAGAGATTATACAAGTGTGTTAGCAATTTCTTACCTGGGACATTGCAAATGTACTTACTTTCCTGCGAATAGGAAACCTGGCTTTGAGTATTGGATGGACAACAAGACCAGAACAACAAAACAGGTACTCCATGCCAGTGAATGATATACTATACCACACTTCAGACTTCGCTCTGAGACAGTCGACATAAAAAGCGGAAAATGTGAAATTGTTATATACTTTGCTCCAAAATACAACTGTTTTGAGACATTTCGCATGCAGTAGCCCAAAATGGAACCATATTTTCAGCCGCAGGAACAGCATTGTAGTGCTTTCATCGTAACACCTAAGCGCCTTTTGTAGGCAGTTACACTTACAGGTAAATACTGAATTTTGGAACAATGTGTGTAGAGTTGTTCACATGACTGTACACATCTAATTTAAGTTGCTTAATACTTTTTATTCATCATATTTCTGTATGTGCAAGCAAAGGATCAAGCGTCATTTTGTCAGTAACGGGAAATGAACCAATCGTTTCCTTAGAATCTCGATGGAGATCCTCCTCTCTTTGTGGAAAAAATCTGTGCTGTACGCGCCGTGAAAACGCGGTGCGGTCCGTTAGTGCTAAGTCTATCGTTTCAGATAACTGGTTCTGATAAATAGCTCGCGGCCTAATAAATTAGGTTCCTATCTAGGTCTTTTTTATTACATATAAGGAGAAGTCACAGACAGCCGTGAGCGACCGAGGTTGGTGAAAGGCGAATGCCGACCTTGCGAGCGTGCCTGTCCGACGTCTTCTGTTTCCTGCTGAGCCGTACTCCTTAACTTGATCTTGTTCTTTTTGTTACGCCCGGAGGTATTGCGTTCCATTGTGTGAGATGCCATCCCTCTTCCTCTCTCTATTGGTACTGGTCCCAAACGTAGCTTAGCGTACTCTCGCCACGTCAACCATTCGCTGGGCTGTTGCGTTGTCTAGTCTAAACCGATGTGAGGTACGCAGATCGGTAACAAAACGTCGTAATAGACACGTTGCACCTTCCGGAAATACTTGAACTCCTGTAATGATGTAAGAAATCTGTTCTTTAGGTGAGTCGATTAAATACGACTAAACTCATTCGCCTGAAGCCATATGTGAAGTACGCACATTACCGTCATATTCACGTGTCGATTGAATTTGTACGTTGTTTACCTCCCTTTGGTATTAATGTTTAGGTGGGAAAATCTCTTCGTTCTGTGACCCAAATTTTTTTGGACTAGAAAGTGAGTCTAGTTGATAACTTAAACCAGTGATGAATGTTCATCCTTTGAATGGTTTTAAGCGACAGCTCGTGGATTGCAATAGGATGTTTCAGGAAAACCTACCGCACCATCAATACCTCTGGGAACTTACGTGACACAAGTGAAGTGTCACAATCAAATTAGAAGTGTCAGGACTCGTATTTCACTACCGACAAAGAGAACGTTTCAATAATTTACGTAGTGGTATGATATATTCTAGAGTAACTGACGTAAAAATTTCCATTTCACTTCAAAGGCGTACCACAGTTCAGTTTTGGCTTGGACTTTCATTTTCGTTGTACATTTTATTAATTCAGATTGACTGGATATCTACAGTTCATTACTTACGTTGGTTATTTGTGAGTTTCATGTAAATGCTGAATTGTAGTAAATGATAAATTATCTAACACTCATTCATCGTTAACAACTGAATCTAAAGGTATGCCTTTATTTCCGGGTAAAGAAAGTCGCACTGTAATCATAATCAACTTGTAGTGTAGCACATTCCTCGTGTTATAATTAACTGTGTGAAAAATCGATAGCTTTTTCTGTATTGTTGGTGGGAAGTGACAGTGAGGCATGGTCGAACGTTTCAGTGAAGTTGATAGTAAATTTACGATAATGTTTCAGGGGTGCCATGAACTGGTCACCACTATGTATGTTCATGTAATAATCATTAATTCAAGAAATTCTTAATCGAAGTTTCATTTCCGTAGTTACAGAGAGGGCTTAGATAGGAAAAAATTATCTTCGATGCTGTATTGGCTGTGCAGCATTCGCTTGCATCGCTGAAGATAGTGCAGCTAATCTTGGAAATGCCTTTACTGTCCGATAGGCACTCAGCTGGCGTGTATGAAAAGGACTTTTCGATTTCTAAAGTGCTCATTCGTGTATCTGGCACTGGACTCGCATTCGGGAGGACGACGGTTCAATCCTACGTCTGGCCAGCCTGATTTATGTTTTCCGTGATTTCCTCTAAATCACTCCAGGCAAATACCGAGATGGTCCCTTTCAAAGGGCACGGCCGCCTTCTTTCCCCGTCCTTCCCTAATCCGATGAGACCGATGACCTCACTGTCTCGTCTCCACTTCCAAGCAACCCAACGCCAACCCACCGTGTATCTGGTATTATGTCGTTCTCTGATATTGCTACTTTCCATTAAGGTAATACACGTGTATGTAGATGCCACATTTTTACTTTGACATCGGCCACAGTGTAGTAGTTATGGTGATTTATTTGGAGATCTTGCTGGTAAAAGGTCACGTTACGAGTGGCGGAAGTTTTTACTTAACTGCGATTGTGTGAAAGAAGGACCGTTGTTTTTGCATACTTCTAAGCTCCGAATTCTCAAGGATAGTCTATTGCAGCAGAAGAGTAACTACCCTTCATTTCGCAGAACCATGACAGATTGACGCTAACGGGAAACGTTAAGCATGCGTTGTGACTCATCACTAGGTCCACTGTGGTTATTGTCTTCTCCTCGATGACGCACAGACACCGCTGAGTCGAACAGCAAACGCATCAATACGTAGACACAAAATGGACGCCGCTCTTTCGACTGAAGCGTAATAAGCAATCTTAGGTTCCCTTTACAGGAACTTGAAACAAGATTATACAAGTAATAAACTAATAACCCATTCTTCTGTCAAAAACCGCTTTCAGATGATAATGTGGGCCACGCTTTGAATCCACGTAACCACATTCTCTCCATGAAGGCATTACGAGCTTTATTCCCCTGAATTCACCGTAATACTATTAAACACACAAAGTAGTTAGTTTATACAGGAGCGAATACATTTACGGCTGGAGTCCATATCAGTAAGATTCTTCTGGGCCTGTGATAGCGAAATGATAGTGATTGGTTATTCGAACATTAAATTCGTCAATGAATACTGATGGGCTTTACGGATACTTAATGCAGTTTTAGTACCACCCTTCATTCCAGATGGCCTGGCTGCTTGGGGGCACTGTTTATATTAATGGTTTGTTTCGTGTGAGTGGTATTTATAAGCAGACCGGAGAAAACAATTAATTCGTGCTCAAACCTCTCTAATCGTATTTATAGTACTTAATTTTTATTAGAAACCTCGCACATTATGTATCCCCATCTGTTTGCGTGGTAAGTCCTGCCACTGAGAAGATAAAGCAGAGGTTGAATTGTGCATAAAATAAAGTTTGTGATAAAAATTTAGTAATATTCCTTACCTTAATTTACTGTCTTCGTCCGATGTATTTCGACTTCTTTGTTGGCTCAACAACTAGAGGTATATTTCTGCTTGCAGGGGGATATTAAATTATAGATTTAAAATGTGTATGTTGAAATAATTTGTTGTACACACTTTATCTTTCACATAAATCAATTCCGTCATAATGAGCATCACAGTTTAAACATTCAAACGTATCTGAAATTCAAAATACGATATGATACATACAGTACAATTACTTCTCACCAACGTCATTCAAGTTCTTCCAACTAACTCAGAAGAGCAAAGATTATACATGTGTCAAAGAAATTCTGTTACAGAACTAATGCATTGTTTACCGATAACCTTTTTTTAAAGTTTTTTTAAAGTATTTTTAATGTCATTGACTTCAAGTTGGATTAAAGCGGAGTAAGTTCATTTCGAAATCAGTCCAGTATATGAAAAATAATGAAGTTTGTTTAAAAAATAATAAAATTAATATCACTTACATTATATTCATGTCTGAAAACACATTCTCCATATAAGTGTACAACACAGTTTTATTGGTGTCATTAAAACTATATGGAATGCGAAATTACAATTTCAAACTTGTTTATATCGTACAGTAAATTTATCGTGTGTGTCGAATAATGTACATCTTTTGATGTACCGACAAGTGTAATGTGTAGCAAAAGGCGAGTCATTGGTAAGTTCCATTACAGTGCCACGAAGTCATCACGCTAAAACCGTGTAATGCTGCCTCTAGCCATGATAACAGCTTCAGTACGTCGAGGAAGTGTGTCCCAACAGTTTCTCAGGTATTCGATATAGAGCTGAAGTGACTAAGTGGTGAATAGATCCGACAGAGCTACCGAATTGGGGAGATGTTGGTTGCTACGTTTCGTCTTTTCAAATAGTCCAACACATTTTCCATGCGATTAAGATCGGTTGGAGCGACCGGATTCATAAGTGTTCGTCAAATCTGAAACGTACGCGCGCAGCCTTGTGAACAAGGTTTTTGTCATGGAAGACGGTGGTGTGAACAGCATACAAATCATGAAGATGTTGAAAACAGGGCAACACTTAGAGGAACTGAAATAAAGAACGTGATTCATTTACGCGACAACTCTAATTCGTGGTCCCAAGCCACGGTACGAAAACCATTCTCAAAGTGTCACAATACCACATCCAACCTGACCTACCCTCTGCACACTGAGGATTAAACACCTATTTGAGCCGTCGGAACAATCGAGTCCTTGCATAACTTGAAAAGAAGAAAAATCGTGACACGCCATACCGCAATCATACAATCACCATTAATCTTTATTTTACAATTGCCATTACCAACTTTGGCCCATATAAACAAGTACTCATCAGCGTTTAGTTTTTTCTTCTTTCTTGTACTCAAAACAAATGGCATGCTTGGAACTAGTGTACCATAAGGCTGTTTGGCCAATAGTCCTGTAGTCTCTGAAATACTCCATGTCTTCCATGTGAGAATATTAGCATCTGGAAAAGCTTCAAGGCCACCATAATCTGCTTGATTGCCCCACACTACAGCAAGTGTGAGCCAAATACTACCTCCAAACACTGCCTGTACATCACAGGTAAAGTTCAGATGTACCTGTGTATCGCAGCTTGAAGGCTATTGATATTGACCTTGCTGGTCAATTTAATAAGCAGCAGTTAATTGGAGGCCCCAATGTTTTTCGTGGACTGCATCTGAACTTTACCTGTGATGTACAGGCAGTGTTTGGAGGTAGTACTTGGCTCACACTTGCTGTTGTGTGGGGCAATCAAGCAGATTATGGTGGCCTTGAAGCTTTTCCAGATGCTAATATTCTCACATGGAAGACATGGAGTATTTCAGAGACTACAGGACTATTGGCCAAACAGCCTTATGGTACTGTTCAGTGTCGGTGCTGTCTGGCCCACGGAAACCTTCCAGCCTTTTGTTATATGGGAGGTGTCTGACTCCAGATGTCACTTGCATGCAGTTCCCGTGGGATTATTCAGTCGTAAAGCGGTTGATATGGAATGGCATTCAGTGACATAATTAATTCCCTGTTATATTTGATACCAGTTTTCATTGAAAAGGCGTGAAACTTATATCCTGTCCCTGACGGTTAGGATCTTCTTATGTCCACAGTTATTATTCCATGTTACCTGGCTGCGCCTCGAGGCTACTGTGCCAACAATGGGCAGTCGGCGTTGATCCATCGACAAATCGGGTAACTTCATTCACAGTTACGCCATATCCACGTCCAAACGCGCTATCTCCTTTCTGCCATTCTTTCACATTACCATGTCGCGCCATCTGCCTACGATGAAACTGAACAAGCGACCGTCCTCTTCATACGACTGACGTCCTGTAGTGTGTCACATGACTGCATGGTACCAGTTCTACACCAACGTTTCCAAGTAACTAGTATGCTTTTGTAAGTAGGTGACTGATATTTTTCCCAGATGAGCTTATCAGAGTGATAGATACCTGATGTTGGCAGAAAAATTAACTGAGCATAACTAATAAAAAAATTCAGAATCCTGTAGCATGAGAAAGTCATTCAGATATAGAATCTTTAATCGAGTGGAATGTTTCAGAACGCTGCAGCGCAGTTAGCTTAGTTGGCAGAGAATAATGTTGCTCTGCGTGCTGTAAGAATTGCGGGCAGCGTTGGAAAAAAAAAATGGTTCAAATGGCTCTGAGCACTATGGGACTTAACTATTGCGGTCATCAGTCCCGTAGAACTTAGAACTACTTAAACGTAACTAACCTAAGGCCATCACACACATCCATGCCCGAGGCAGGATTCGAACATGCGACCGTAGCGATCACGCGGTTCCAGACAGTAGCGCCTAGAACCGATCGGCCACCCCGGCCGGCGCGGGCACCGTTGAGTGTCAATACGTTGGGTCATTGGCTGCGTCGTCTTCGACCTGACTCACAGCGTGCCGTTATGGCACACAGCGCTGTTCGCATATTCTGCTTGCGTAGGCGAGTCCCTTTAGCGGCGGCTAAATGGCGGACAATCGCACGTGACGAGTGGGCAAACGGACTCAGATTTCATCATCCACTGCTTACAGTCTCTCCTACTCATCTGTGCAGCGGTTGCGAGGGGGAGGGGGGAGAGAGAGAGAGAGAGAGAGAGAGAGAGAGAGAGGAGGAGGATGATCTTTTAGTGACGACAGAACCAATGTGATACTAGGTACGTTTTTGTTGTAAATCTTTCCTTTCAGTGACGAAAGTTTGCGTCCCATCCTGTAAACTAATTAAAAATGATTGTACCCAAGCATGCACCTTTCGTACGAAGCTAATCGACGCCATCAGTGTCTTTCTTCAGGGCTGCAAAAATAAAGAAATCACATGGGGACAGACTAGGACATCAGGGAGGATCTGTTATAGCTTCCCGGGTTAGGCCAAACAACCTTAGCAACATGTAGGCCCGCCCTGAAGAAATTCATGCTCTGTGCCACTTTAATCAGCAAGTATGATTTACAATGTATCTTGCATAACCCTCCGAAACAACGTACCTGAATATAGGGTCTGCAGTACAAGTGAGATGTTCTACGTATAAGCATTGGTTGTAGTTATTGCATTTGACTTCCTGTTATCAAAAATATCACATAGTTCTTAAGAAATTCTCTTAAATGTGCCCGATTTCCAAGATAAGGGAGATAGTACGCGGAAGTAATCACAAATAGCGTGTTACGAAAATGTAGTTGAACGGAATTGTATGCTTGTTAATATGGTCTCCAACGTACTGCACTATATTTCATCGAGGTTAAAAACATAGACAAAAGAGCTTCACACTCAAGATGATCATGAGGTGCAAAACTTAAATGGCTTTAAAGCTTTCGCAGTGCGTGAATTGTCTGTCGCATCCTCATATTAGTAATTCGCAAACCATTTCTATAAGCTAATCTCACGCAAAATTTGCATAGGAATGAATACTGAATCTAAAACCTCTCACACTGTAATATGACTTCAGATTCAGTGGCAGAACTCATTACGTAAACGTTTTACTAATCGTAAATTAAATTCAGCGAAAATTACACTCTTTTGATCCATCATTTGGACACAGTATTAAAGTTACAAGCCAGGTCAGCGATGTAATTTGCTACCGATAAAGGCTTTGTTTTATTTTGCTTTTGAAGAAAAAATCCAATTTACTCTACAAACGAAATGACACAATTTCAGACACTTTACTGGTGTAATTCAGATAAAATTTTATATCTGTAGATTGAAGCGGCGAGTGAAAATTCGTGCCGAGGCCGGGAATCAAACCAGGCTCTTCTCCTCATTCACGAGGTGCGTTAGCCACTAAGCCACATTGGCACAGTGGTTCACACAACATATACATAAAATCATATGTTTGAGAGCAATAAGGTCTCTGAAACTGCGTCGTCTGTATAAGTACCTGCACATGGTTTTCAGGCTGGTTTGCCCATTTAAGTTCAACGGTGAGGTGCTATTCCAGAACAAGGAGAGCCCCGGAAATTCTGTTCGTATATAAGGGGGAATTTAAAGTACACCTGGGCGCCAGTGAGAATTTGGATCGAGGAGGGAGGCTTGCCAAGGTAATCCGCGCAGTTTCCTAAACCTTTGTGCCAAGATTGCTTAGTGGCTATCGCAGCTGCCCAGTAAACAGGAGAGCCGGATTAGATTCCCGGTCTTGGTACACTCGCGGCGTTAGTCTGTATACATAAAATCAATTTTCTCTGTTTTTATAGTTTTGCCGCATCAAACTGTTTTTTGTGATATTTATGATATGAATAGAATATTTGAAGCTGTGCTTTTTGGTTAATTTCTTTTAACAATAATTATTTTTCTCTTTCGAACTACGAGGGTTGCCCAGAAAGTAATGCACTGCATTTTTTTCTTCAACGATTCGTTATTGAACGTAAAGGGAATTACACACAGGAAAAAATGGTGTTTTATCTACACACACAATTTTTCTACATAATCTCCATGCCGTTCTACGGCCTTCCTCCAGCGCGCAACAAGGGCGTGTATGCCCTGTCAGTACCAATCCTTGTCCTGGCGGCGTAGCCAGTGTTTCACTTTGTGAATCACCTCCTCATCGACCTCAAAATGCCTTCCACGGGTGGCATCATTTAATGGCCCAAACAAGTCGAAGTCCGAGGGGGGCCAGGTCAGGGCTGTCAGGTGTGAGAGCTGTGAATTGTCTCACAGTCCGCTGCAAATCGTGGAGCTCCGCCGAACTACATTCTGATGACTCACCCTCTGTGCCCAGCGACTAATTGTATACTTCTGTCGACAGCAGATACTCCATAGACTTTGCACCAGCGTTTGTAAATATTCCCTATAGTTTCTTTTCCTGCAGGGAGAAATTCAATGTTGGCGCGTTGCTTGTAACGTACATGACCTACAGACTACATTTTAAAACTGTCCTGCAGCTACGCTATCTGTCGGAAGTCACGGAAACTTCGCGCGCTCACTCTGTTGAGACTTCAAGTAAAACATGCGCAGTCTTTCGCATTCTTAGCATTTTTTTCGGCTGAGAAAAAAATGCGCTGTATTAGTTTCTGAGCAACCCTCGTACATAGTGTAATGCAGTCAAATTCTTTGCGTCGACATCATCGCAATTACCAATACCTAACAAATATTCAATATCTTTGCTTCACTTGGTATGACCTTTTCAAGTTGTTACTTTCTTAAGTCTTTTTAGTCTTGCTTTCAAAGTATTGGCCGTAGAAGGGAGATTGTTTGAAATTATGAGTTGGGAACTAATTTTTCCGTTTTAAATTATTTGACTGTTATACTTTTCATTTATTTCAAAATCAGTACAGCCAAATCGTCGTAGATATAAAGGTGCCAGCAGAAGCTTAAATTCCAACAGATTAAAAAAAAAAAAAAAACACTAAGTGCCACCACCACTTAAATCCATCCCACGAAAATCCCTAGGTGAAACGGCTATCAAAGAAATCATCATCTCTGCAGCAAAAGCATTGTCTTTGGTGAGATCTGAATTGCATTCAAATTCCGATTGTGTATTTCCGCTGGTGAATGTCACAAAGTTAATCGCGTTTGATGTTGCAAATACTGAACCCAGGCGGCATAGAGAAACGATATTTGTAAGTTCTTGCCGATTTAGTTTGGCAGATACACTAAATATGCTAATAATATCTACGTGCGGCGAAATGCAGGCAGTTCAAATGGATAATATACGAAGTAAGAATTGGAAACCACATAACAAGGACAGACATTTGGACAATGTAACTATCAGCTAACAAAATTTCCCACGAAGGACCCTGCTATTGAAAGTACCAAATGACGCACTTCTGCTCTATGAGCGTACACAGCGTAGTAGAAAGAACACATTATTAAATTTGTAGATGATTTGGGAGTATATAGAGCGATAAATTTAGCACACAGCTGCCACCTCTGGCAGCAACGATCTCTCTGTGCGTGCAAGAAAACGTGTGCAACCGAGTTTGAGTGATGGATACGAGCCAGTCATTCCACGCTACTTCAACACCATACCAGAGTAAATCAGTCGTAGGGACTGGGGAGTGGTTGCGTAGCGGTGTGTCGGCAGCCCATGACCTCGTGTTTTCAATAGGTGAGAGGTGTGGCGATCTTGCTTGCCACACCAGCAGCCCTGTCTCCGTCTTTACTGAGGTAGGTCAGGAAAGCATGGGGAACATGGGGATCGGCGTTATCTTGTTGTCTCCACGTCCGTCGTGATGCTGCACACGGAACTGGGACTACTCTGAAAGGCGACGTGGTTGCACTCTTATAACCAGTGTTGTTGGGCGCACCATTGTCAGCTACCTCAGGGGCCGTGTCAAGTGAAACTACAACAGTGGCTGCTGTGTTGGCGGTCTGTGGTGCTCCAAACGTCTTCACTATGCACTTATCTTACTGTAAAATAAGCCTCTTTCCTGATTCAAGGTACGTGGCGTAACTGCATGCCCTGGCAAATAGAACTCCCATCTTCTCGGGCACTAGGCGCGTGGTGCTTTCGACATCTCGCACAGTGTGGCGTTGGACGTATCTGAACCCACCCATTCCATTTTCACATTACAGTCGTAGAATCCCGACCAACGAGAGCAGCAATATCTCGGAACGATGAACCGTAGTTCGGATAGGCCATGGTATTGCCACTTGCGAATACAGACATGAGCTTTCGCCAGCTATAACACGATCTTCTCTCAACCAACATTCAACTCCGTTTTGTGCAAGAGAAAACAGATTTTTGATCTTCCTTTATACACAGACTGTAGATGGAATTACTTGTACCTAAGTTGTGCGGTTCCGGCGAAATACTAGACATTCGCATGTGCAAGCATGTCGTATGCTTCATGTTTGGAAGACAGTGTGTACCTGAGCAGAAACTGTGCGCTGCTATATAACGTATGATCTCCCCTCTGCAGCCTCCGAGCCGGTTGAAGCACACGCACGCATGCGCGCGTGCGACTTGACTTTCAAGGAGCTGCGGTTCAAGGTTTTTGAAGGAGTTGCTCAGCATTTCACGTAACACATTAAGGAAATAACCCACTTTGTAACGTTACGTCGGGTATGGCGTTGTACGAAAGAAAATCTTAATTTGTTCTTAATGCTGGATTTCATTATCTTCACGGTACATTTTATAAGATGTCGTGGAATTCTGTTCAAATTATTTTCCAATATTTTTGTATCTGCAGATATAATCTGTCGCCTGCCTGCACACCGTTGCAATGACATCATCCGACGCGTAAAACCTGTTACTGTTTAGAGTTTTGATCTTTGCTAGGTGACGTGTTAGACAACTAATTGTCTTGATTTGGAGATTGGCTACGAAAGGAAATAGTTTACAGTTTGTGTAGCCATATGGCATTTGATTCTATCTCAAGCTGGCATTTCCGGGCAGCGAATGCCTTCGATCGTGAGTTAATGCGACTAACGCATTGCCGGACAGTATTATTTCTCTGGCCTTCGCAATGCAGAAGTTTAATATTGGCGCTTGCGAACATAAAGTTAAAATGCGAAATGTTGGTAATTTTGGAACCTCATAAATTACGAAGCAACTTTATGTAGAATAGTAGTCGCCTTAGGAACAGTGTGGAGTCAATCTACATGCGTACGCGGAGCAGTTTGTATCAGTTCTCGTTCGGAGAGAGATCAGAGTAAACCAGCCTATTGCTCAAGTGTGTCTTGCAACATATTAGTACACCATGTAGTGGAAAGTAATGGCAAGGGGTCATACTATTGTTTTATGTGAGATGTTAATGTACCACTGATAATGTGAGACTTCCGATTGTTCGTGTGGCGGTAGCTGTACTGTGTGAACAGAGTTTATATCACTGCGCTCGCAAAAATAGCTTATCAGGGTCAACATTGACTCTCTGTTGACAGTAGAGGAAGCAGAAATTTCAAATTTGTTCATCTGGTAGGAAATAACTTTCTTAGCATCCGTTGTACGAGGCGTGAAGGTTTCTCTGTGGAAAGTCATGTCCTAGCTATCGGATGCAGTGAGCAGAGAGATTTATCCCAGAGTCAGCACTGAACAGTTACGGAGCGCACAGTAATCTCTGTGACGTTGGTGCTAGTCACTAAGAAACCGGGAAGGCGCTGAGTAAGATGTTGATTAGATTGAAAATCCGCTTCAGTTGTAAGTCATGTATCTTTTATTGCACGACTGGTATCGAATACAAGGAACTCAAACATCGGGTGCCACAGTATGTTTTGTTACGTTTGTTCCATGTGTTGGTGATTGAAATTTTGTGAAAATATCTCGTCGCGACGAAAACGCCGTCCTCTTAAAGATTTCATCTTAATTCACTTACCAAATTCGGGATGATATCTCTCGAATATCACAGTAACACAAGCCGAGCCACCCTTTTCTGAACGTGTCTTGTCCTCCGTCAACGCTGTCTGGAAAGGATCCCACACCGCGCAGCAATACCCTAGAAGAGAACTGATGAGCATAGTGTAGGCAGTGTGTTTAGACGTGGTAACTGAAATCCCTAGGTATTTAGAGGAATCGACAGCCTTTAGATTAGTGCGATGCATCGTGTAACCTATCTTCAGTTTTTAGTATTCGTGAGGAATATCTCTCACTTTTTATTTTTAGGGCCAATTACTACTTTTCGGACCGTTGATATCTTGTGGCAACGGCCTTGACGCAGTGGGTACACCGGCTCCAGTGAGATCACCGAAGTTAAGCATTGTCGGGCGTGGTCAGCACTGGGATGGGTGACCATTCAGGCCGCCATGCGCTGTTGCCATTTTTCAGAATGCACTCAGCCTCGTGATGCCAATTGAGGAGCTACTTGACCGAACAGTAGCGGCTTCGGTCAAGAGTACCATCATAACGACTGGGAGAGCGCTGTGCTGACCCCACGCCCCTCCTTTTCGCATCCTCCACGGAGGGTGACGCGGCGGACAGATGGGCCCGGTAGGCCACTCGTAGCCTGACGACGGAGTACTTGATATCTTGTACGAATAAGTTAGCAATTCGTTGTTGACCTTCTAAGGGCTTTACTAAACAGTAAATAATAGCGTCACCTGTAAATAATCCAACAAAGCTGTTCATTTTGCCCGCTAAATCGTTCCTCGGGGAACCCCAGATATCACTTCAGTTACATTTGATCAGTTTCCGTCAGTTACTACGACCTCTGGCCTTTCTGTTTCTGGCAGAAAATCAAGAGACCGTTCACACAACAGAGCAATTTTGTAAGAAGTCGCTTGTGAGGAACTATTCCTTCTGTGTATCTAGAAATGTGGAATTATTTTGATATCCCCTTTTGAAAGCACTCACTACAGCGTGTGAATAAAGAACGACATCTTCTGAATCGGTCCTGGTTATAGTCAGTGGATCGTTTGCTTCTAGGTATTTCTTAACGTTCGAACACAGTAGACGTTTCAAAATCCGTACTGCAAATTGGACAGGATTTGTGATTGATGTAAAGAATGGCAGCTAACTCTAAATATAAATAAATGTAAATTAATGCAGATGAATAGGAAACAGAATCCTGTAATGTTTGAATACTCCATTAGTAGTGTAGCGCTTGACACAGTCACGTCGATTAAATACACTCCTGGAAATGGAAAAAAGAACACATTGACACCGGTGTGTCAGACCCACCATACTTGCTCCGGACACTGCGAGAGGGCTGTACAAGCAATGATCACACGCACGGCACAGCGGACACACCAGGAACCGCGGTGTTGGCCGTCGAATGACGCTAGCTGCGCAGCATTTGTGCACCGCCGCCGTCAGTGTCAGCCAGTTTGCCGTGGCATACGGAGCTCCATCGCAGTCTTTAACACTGGTAGCATGCCGCGACAGCGTGGACGTGAACCGTATGTGCAGTTGACGGACTTTGAGCGAGGGCGTATAGTGGACATGCGGGAGGCCGGGTGGACGTACCGCCGAATTGCTCAACACGTGGGGCGTGAGGTCTCCACAGTACATCGATGTTGTCGCCAGTGGTCGGCGGAAGGTGCACGTGCCCGTCGACCTGGGACCGGACCGCAGCGACGCACGGATGCCCGCCAAGACCGTAGGATCCTACGCAGTGCCGTAAGGGACCGCACCGCCACTTCCCAGCAAATTAGGGACACTGTTGCTCCTGGGGTATCGGCGAGGACCATTCGCAACCGTCTCCATGAAGCTGGGCTACGGTCCCGCACACCGTTAGGCCGTCTTCCGCTCACGCCCCAACATCGTGCAGCCCGCCTCCAGTGGTGTCGTGACAGGCGTGAATGGAGGGACGAATGGAGATTTGTCGTCTTCAGCGATGAGAGTCGCTTCTGCCTTGGTGCCAATGATGGTCGTATGCGTGTTTGGCGCCGTGCAGGTGAGCGCCACAATCAGGACTGCATACGACCGAGGCACACAGGGCCAACACCCGGCATCGTGGTGTGGGGAGCGATCTCCTACACTGGCCGTACACCTCTGGTGATCGTCGAGGGGACACTGAATAGTGCACGGTACATCCAAACCGTCATCGAACCCATCGTTCTACCATTCCTAGACCGGCAAGGGAACTTGCTGTTCCAACAGGACGATGCACGTCCGCGTGTATCCCGTGCCACCCAACGTGCTCTAAAAGGTGTAAGTCAACTACCCTGGCCAGCAAGATGTGTCCCCCATTGAGCATGTTTGGGACTGGATGAAGCGTCGTCTCACGCTGTCTGCACGTCCAGCACGAACGCTGGTCCAACTGAGGCGACAGGTGGAAATGGCATGGCAAGCCGTTCCACAGGACTACATCCAGCATCTCTACGATCGTCTCCATGGGAGAATAGCAGCCTGCATTGCTGCGAAAGGTGGATATACACTGTACTAGTGCCGACATTGTGCATGCTCTGTTGCCTGTGTCTATGTGCCTGTGGTTCTGTCAGTGTGATCATGTGATGTATCTGACCCCAGGAATGTGTCAATAAAGTTTCCCCTTCCTGGGACAATGAATTCACGGTGTTCTTATTTCAATTTCCATGAGTGTATATGGGCGTAACATTGCAGAGCGATATGAAGCGGGACAAGCATGTAATAGCAGTTGTGGGGAAGGCGGACAGTCGTCTTCGGTTCATTGGGAAGATCTGGTTCACCTGTAAAGGACACCTCTTATAAAACACTAATACAACCTATTCTTGAGTACAGCTCGAGCGTTTGGGATCCTTGTCAGGTCGGATTGAGGGAGAACATGGAGGCAATTCAGAGGCGGGCTGCTAGATTTGTTACTGTTAGGTTTGATCATCACGCGAGTGTCACGGAAATGCTTCAGGAACTCGGGTGGGAGTCTCTAGAGGAAAGGAGGCGTTCTTTTCATGAATCGCTACTGAGGAAATTTAGAGAACCATCGTTTGAGGCTGACTGCAGTACAGTTTTACTGCCGCCAACTTGGATTTCACGGAAAGACCACAAAGATAAAGTAAGAGAGATTAGGGCTCCTACGGGGGCATGTGGGCGGGCAATTTTCCTTCGTTTTGTTTGAGAGTGAAACGGGAAGAGAAGATGCTAGTTGTGGTGCGAGGTACCCTCCGCCACGCACCGTGTGGTGGATTGCGGAGTGTGTATGTAGATGTACACGGCTCTATAATGCAGCAGACTAGCTTCATTTCTTGTAGATTGGCGTGACCTGTGCAACTTCTCCAGTTTTTATGTACGGATCGATCGTCGAGAATTTCAGTTCTCGGTTATAAATCGTGGAGTGTAAAAGAATTGGTGTTCGTTCCTCTGGATCAGCCCCAGAGCAGGGGGCGAGATTCTGCCCTCGCCTGGAGTGCCGTCGCGGGTGCCACTCGACCAGAGGCGGACCTAACGCAGACGCTGCGAAGCCCGCTGTCAGTCTCCGTGCCGGACGACGTCTAGCGCTGCCAGGGACGCCTCACGCCGACGCCGAGGCGTGACCTTTCTATTGCGGGGTCCTCCGCGCTGTGCCAGGCTCCTTTCCCAAGGCTGGGGCACGACCCGCGCGCCGCAACTGCCGTGCACTCGCCCTGGCCGCCTCGCCCTTTCCAGATGCGACTCCTCGTTTACCACTTAAACCGCCTCGAGGCCGACCCATGGCCCCACTTGAGCTCGTTTACTCCACAGTTTTTTTCTCTCCTTTTCGTACCTCGATCTTATAGAGGGTATTTGTTGCACACCTGAAGCGCGTCGTCCTCTTCCCTCCAACAGTACACCCACATCTGTGGGGCTTTCGAGGAACCTGTGAGCAAGCAGTGAAGGAAACAAAAGAAAAATTCGGAGTAGGTATTAAAATTCACGGAGAAGAAGTAAAAACTTTGAGGTTCGCCGATGACATTGTAATTCTGTCAGAGACAGCAAAGGACTTGGAAGAGCAGTTGAATGGAATGGACAGTGTCTTGAAAGGAGGATATAAGATGAACATCAACAAAAGCAAAACGAGGATAATGGAATGTAGTCAAATTAAATCGGGCGATGCTGAGGGAATTAGATTAGGAAATGAGACACTTAAAGTAGTAAAGGAGTGTTGCTATTTGGGGAGCAAAATAACTGATGATGGTCGAAGTAGAGAGGATATAAAATGTAGACTGGCAATGGCAAGCATAGCGTTTCTGAAGAAGAGAAATTTGTTAACATCGAGTATACATTTAAGTGTCAGGAAGTCGTTTCTGAAAGTATTTGTATGGAGTGTAGCCATGTATGGAAGTGAAACATGGACGATAAATAGTTTGACCAGGAAGAGAATAGAAGCTTTCGAAATGTGGTGCAACAGAAGAATGCTACATGGGCAGATCATATAACTAATGAGGAGGTATTGAATAGAATTGGGGAGGAGTTTGTGCCACAACTTGACTAGAAGAAGGGATCGGTTGGTAGTATAATATAATATAATAAAATAATGGAATAGATGATGATAAAATGTTGAAATGCGTGGCATTTTAAAATGTATTGAATTAATGAGATTAATTTTTCGGCATGAAAGCCAAGCACAATAAGCTGAGCTATGCCTGGAAATAAGTTCGTATTAGTTCATATTATTTTGTAGGGCGAATTAGTTTCTTTCTCCGCTGTACATTTGTGCTTACCATTCTTTATAATGCTACGTTTGCTCGCCGTGTTCACCTTTGAAGTTTTGACGTGTTCCCGTTAAGCTTATCGGATCTTCGTAATTTCCCGAAGTACACAGGTGGGCTTCAGTTCTTGTAATTATTGTACTATTTGAAATAACAACTTACACGACCTTTCTGTTAATAAAACAATACTGTATTTTTCTAAACGATGCACATATGAAATACATACTCATTTATTCATAGCGACCCCAAAATGGCGGTCTACAATTACTCGCTAAAAATGGCGTGCTTCTCACTCGTTCACTAGCTGAGCGCGAATCCTTCCTTCCTCCTACTGGTACCAGAAAAAAATCTGTTTTTCAAGAACTGAAAGTCAAAAAAAATACATGACGGTAGGCATAGGCTCTATGATGGGCTACCGCTTCATCTTCTGTCTTTGCCTTTAAAGAAGACGAAAACATAAAGGAAATTCAAAAGGTTTATCGCAGTAGGACAAGTTCTGAGGCATCAAGGGATCACCAATTTGGTACTGAAGGGCAGCGTGGAGGATAAAAATCGTAGAGGGTGACCAAGAGATGACTACACCAAGCAGATTCAGAAGGATGTAGGTTGCAGTAGATACTGGGAGATGAAGAAACTTGCACAGGGTAGGGTAGCATGGAGAGCTGCATCAAACCAGTCTCAGGACTGAAGGCCACAACAACAGTTCGGACGGTGACTGTGTGTAGAGACTCACTCGTTAAGACAAAGGACTCGTATCCATGATTAAGAAATTACTACTCTATTTTAATAAACATATTTGGAACAGTGATTAAATTTTTTAAATTTTGTGTTTTTAAAATTCAGTCTTAATCACACCACGTATGTTATAAGAACATAGGTGACCGGTTTCGGTCATATCACATGACCACCATCAGACCTGTAATTTAATTTAGAAAGTAATAAAAACCTTACTAGATTTACAACAAAATAAGACAAAATGCTTATAAGGATAAAATACTATAAGACGTGTTATACCCATGGCATCCTTCGAAGATGGCAGGCGGAGCAAACTTCTCAGCTTCTGTGATGTCAACTGGTGCCAGTAAGTGACGAGCATACGCTTAAGTACGAAGATGTTCCGCCCACCTCTTCTCCCTCCATCTCACATCCACTAATCAGTAAAAAAAATAGATTCACATAATCGTCAAAACGTTAAAAAACAAAGTACAATAATAACATAAAAATAGTTATGTATAATATCTCTTTACAACCATGAAATTGTATAAAATATCAATTAAAATCTTTAAAATAACTGTACAGACGATGTATAGTCAGTGCGCTCGCTATGGGCTAAGGTGGTACTACCACAACGATGTTGTGGAAGTCTTTGGCATTGCGGCATCATCATCATCGATATGTGACTTGTGACTCGACCGCAAGTATATATCTCTGCTAGATTCCGTCTGTCTCTCTTTTATCAAAATGTCATGAAACTGATTTATTGAAAGTGGAGTCATATTTCGTAATATTTCTATTTGGAAGTTTAAAATTGTGATATAAATATTTACAAATTGTCCTAAGGTACATTTTTGCCATGGATATAACTGGGTCCTATGATTTTATGAACAAAAGAGTACATATGTGTTCATAGAATTTCGTCAAAGAGTTCATAAAAATGTTTTTCACGGAAATCTAATTACTTTCTAAATTAAATTATAGGTCTGGTGATGGTCATGTGATATGACCGAAACCGGTCACCTATGTTCTTGTAACATACGTGGTGTGATTAAGACTGAACTTTAAAACCAAAAATTTTTGAGAAATTAGTGTTTAACGCACAGGGAAAGATGGAGGACGAAAGCGACCGTGTCCTTTAGAAGGAACCATCCCGGCATTTGCCTTAAGCTATTTAGGAAATCACGGAGAACCTAAATCAGGATGGCTGGACGCAGGTTTGAAGTGTCGTCCGCCCGAATGCGAGTCCAGTGTGCTAACCGCTGTGCTTCCTCGCTCCATTCGTATCCGTGAGGAGCAACGTTCAGATCTCTCTTCAGTTATCCAAAGCTACCCTGCCAATAGGACAAAAGATTTGCACTCTCATCCTTGCCTATCTTGAGCAGGGCTCCATGACAAACGACTTCGAAGTCGATGATGCAGTCAGTTAGTGTCATATTTTCTTCCTGTAATTCGAGAATTACTTCTGTACAACCCGTAGCTCTAGAATGTTGATTACATTGTTTAATTAAACGTGATTTGTCATGGTAACTCCGTCAATGTTTTCATCTTTATTATAACTTCACTCAGGACTCAAGTCATATTTTTTTTTTATGAGGAATGTTTGCGTAACTTAATGCCTACTGCTATATGGTTCAAATGGTTCTAAGCACTGTGGGACTTGACATCTGAGGTCATCAGTCCCCTAGACTTAGAACTACTTAAACCTGACTAACCTAAGGACACCACACACATCCATGCTCGAGGCAGCATTCGAACCTGCGACCGTAGTAGCAGCGCGCTTCCGGACTGAAGCGGCTAGAACCGCTCGGCCACAGCGGGCGGCTCCTAATGCTATACTGTTACAGTTTTATTATGTGTGTTACGCTGGGTGTGAGATTTCATTATCGACGAAATATTTCGTGTATGACGTACCATTAACTCATTTTTTTATCGGAATGGACTAGAGACATTATCGCTAACAGACAAAGAGCGTTTGCCTAGTGTTCGGTGAAGAAATATGAAATCTAGCTGTAGATATGAAAGAAGGAAAATGCGGGATAGTTAACTCATTCTTAAATTTTTATGATTACTTCACAATAACCGTATGGTAACTGTATAGCTTATAGATGATTGTAGCATTGTCTTCAGACATTGCAACAACTGTGTGTGTGTGTGTGTGTGTGTGTGTGTGTGTGTGTGTGTGTGTGTCACGTCTTGTGCGAAGTGACAGCATACTGAGTGCTCAGCGTAAATTACATCACGTGTAGCGAGATAATTAAATCCAGGCAGCCTGAGTTTATCTCATTAATGCTCCTTCCAGTAAGTTCCCTGTGCAGCTGTGTAGAGCTGGAACTTAACGTGAAGGAAGTCAGATGAGCTCTCCCGTCCATTTCGACGGATTCTACGTCGGATGTATCTTTACACCCTAGCCGATGCAAAGCAGTCCGTTGCAGTAATCCTCGTTGCAGTAATCCTCGTTACATTTGTCTAAGTGATTCTGATGGATCAAGGACAACCTAAATTCGAGGTGAGCAGTTGTTTTGGGTCGGAATCCACTTTGTGTAAGCGGAGAGTCGCATCTTTTAAAATGATTGCATTCATTAGTTAACTTTGCGTTTCAGAAAGATAGAAATTGTACCATATAAATCAATAAATATAAATAAATAGTGGCCGTTCAAATCAGTTTATTTATTGCTTTAATTTCAAATCATATATAGCTGCAAGCACGTCTCATTTTAGAATCTTTTTAAAGAGGCAATTGCATCCTATCTCCACTTTCTACGCTTATTTTTATTTGTTTTCAAATCTGGAAGGAGATTGCTTGTTGAGATTCTAATCACAGTTTGCAATTTCGTGTCTGTCAAAGAGCATCTATATTTTGATGTATGAAGATATTTGCCGGGAAAATGCCTGTGCTGTGTATATAATATTGTATAACAAAGCCTTAGTTTCCCACTTATATGGCTAAATCGTGAATGCCAAACGTCAATTAAATTTAAAGACGAAAAAGCGGATTTTTCTGACCGTCTTGGTGGACCGTTCAGAAACCGTTGTCGGGCCGCATGTAGCCCGCGGGCCGCTATTTGCCCACACCTGACCTAAAACATTACGGCTGTAAGAGGTACAAATCCTGCTTCTCTCAAATGTAAACCTAGTGGCTAAACCAGTGTGCTTACTCACTTGGCAGTGAATCAGGGTTCCAATTCGAACGTGTGCTGCAGGCGTTTCTGACTTAGTCTCTTCCACGTATTGTCAATAACTGTAGTGTAAGGTCACACCATGTAATACGAGTCGACTTCCTGCGAGCAAGGCGATAAAATTTGTACGGAATTGAAGATTAGCTTTGTGACATTGCGTAATTGTGAGTAGTGCACTTACAAGCTAACAAGGGGAACTCCCCATCACATTCCCCTCAATTTTGATGGTAAGATCGCCCAGTGGCTAGCTCGCAAAAAATTGAACACAGATCAAGCATAAAAACTGGAAGCATGTGTGCTGGACTGTGGAAAAAGCAAAAGAAACAGTCACGGCGTCGTGGTTATGTGGTCACGGCTCCCTCGTGCCCCATTTTCTTTTCTTTTCCACCAAATTATTAACTGTCCATCCTAACGTGTCTGTTCGCTGTATGCAGATTTGTGTGTCTGCCGTGGTGTAACGTCTGTTTGCAGCTGTGATGTGTAAGGGAAGGACCTTCAAACGTACGTACCTCCCATTTGTTCTACACAAATATCACATGGTATGACTGTTGCGTTCCGTTTTGGAGGTATTGACTCCTGAATTATTTTGTTATTACATAGTTCACATTCCTTTGTTGGAACATAGTTCACACCCGTTTCTTGCCGTTTTCATTTCTATGAGAGGTCAGTGCGGCATCTCACCTGCTGTCACTATTCATCACGTTCTCTTGCGACGGTAATATATTCGTATGACATAAACTCTGTAATCAGTGTATAGTACTACAATTGCTAAGACTACAGAAGGAGAACAGACACGTCAATGACTGGACGGACAGTTCATAATTTTGCGAAAAAAGGGGGGGGAGGGGAGGGGAGGGGAGACGAGGTACATTTGAACACGAATCGCCCCTTTCGCAATCCAAGACAGTGACCACATGACCACGTCGCCGTGGCTATTCAGATTTGCTCCATGCTGCACATTTTGAGTGTGGACCATTCACTGTTTCTATTTTGCTTCTTTTTCTACAGTTCAATACACCTTCTTTCTGTTTTCATGATTTGTGTGTGTTCAGGTTTTGACGAGCCATCGACTGGCCCATTTAATCCCTAAATCTGGGGAGGGGCGTGCGATGTGGAGCTTCCCTTGTAAATGCTACCGTTACTACTGCTATGACTATTACCACTACTTACTCTTGGGAACCTGTAAAAATGTCTTACTAAACCACTAAATCATAACTATATCTTCTTACGTTTGACGTGTTAGCCTGAGTTTGGTAGCAAGTACGCTTTCGACGATGGAATTTATTACACTAAAAATTTTCGTGACATCGGTCGTAAGCAGTTGACACCAGCTGTGTTTCTTGTGCACCTCATTTTTTAATCTGTGACCCCACAGCCAGCGAATACTCAATTGTTCGGCTTTGGAATTATGTAATCTGATAGCTCGCCGTTGTCTCGGGCCACCACACAATTAGCGATGCGATATATTATTTTTAAACATGCGTCATCTACTCGTATTTTACCAAACGGCAGACGGGTTCACGGCCCCAGCATCTTGTCTGGTTATAAGCTTACAGGGGCAATATAAATCAGGTTTTCAGTATTTCGTACAATTATTCGCCAAGTGCAAAAAATTAAAATGCTATCATGATCAACTCATTAAGAGGTGTAGTCTCTCGTTCAAAGCTGAAAACTGTGTACAAGTCTTGAGGCATCGTACCTTACGCCACGCAAACTACCCTGACTGTATTTTTAATCACTTTTCTGATGCCTTGACAGCACTTTGTTTTTCAACAACGTTTCGCATTTCGCCTTTCGTCATTTTGAAAGGCTACAAAATACAACACAAAACTGGTATCATAAGGTATGAAAATATGGTACATTACACCATTTATGAGACACACATTATGACGACTAGAATTTGGCTTCCTAGCTCACCAGTGTTACGTCAGCCATATAAAATTGTTCATTAGATACGTTGTAAGACGTCAACATTCTCGATGACGAGACAGGTACAAACTGCTACTGAGGGAAAATTTTGGAAACCAAGTAGACTAAACCACTAGGCGGCGCTGGGACGCTGCAATTTGTTTCTATTAGCAAGTACAATTTTCATCGTTACATAGTATAAAACAATTTCATCAGTAAACATGGAAATAACATTTCAGTGTTCCGCAAAAAGATACCACTTTGCAAAAAAATGTGTAACAGTTTTTTTAACTAATACATTGGAAGAAAGAGATGACTGGCGTGGCGCCAGCTATGTGTCAACTACATTACTACATTTGTAGTCACAGTATTACAAACAGTTTTACAGGATCTTTCAACATGTCGGGATTAATACTGTCAACTCCCTTACCCCTCCCCTCTTCTCTAGTTGCGTCATGGCGAGCTACAATGTATGTTATTCACAGAGAACAGTTTTTTGGTCGTATAACTGCAGAAGAGCTTATGTACGTTATCTTAAGTGTGCCAACTTTAACCAGTTCCATTCCAACCCTCTAGTAATCTCCATAATTTTAACTTTCATTAGGGATGATAGTAATTTATGTGTTATAAAGTATAAAAAAAAGAAAGAAAGGCAACAGAAGATATGTTGGTTAACAGACAGTTGGCTCCACGCGTTCTTCCAATGTATTAGTTAAGAAGAAATCTGTTACTCATTTTTTTATAAGGTCAGACCTTTTTGTAAAACATTGTAAAGTGATTTTCGTGTTTACTGATGAAATTGCTTTATACGATGTAACGATGTAAATTGTGGTTGTAAACAAAAACAAATTTCAGCGTGTACCACGTGCCCAGTGCCGCCTAGCTGTTTAGTCCACGTGGAAGCAGTTCGCAGTTGTCTCGTGATCGAGAATGTTACATGTTACAACGTATGTAATAAACACTTTTAATTACTGACATAACAAAAATGGTTAACATGGCTCTGAGCACTATGAGACTTAAGTTCTGAGGTCATCAGTCCCCTAGAACTTAGAACTACTTAAACCTAACTAACCTAAGGTCACACACATCCATGCCCTAGGCAGGATTCGAACCTGCGCCCGTAGCGGTCGCGCGGTTCTGACTTAACACTGGTAAGGTAGGAAGCCGAATTCTAGTCGTTGTAATACGTCCATCATCAACTGTGCAATGTGTCATATTTTCAAACCTTCTGGCACCAGTTTTGTATTGTATTTTGTAGTCTGCGAAAATGAAGGAAAGTCGAAACGCAAAAGGTTGTTGAAAAATAAAAGTGTGATCAAGACACGAGAAAAATTTTTAAGAGTCCATCCAAAATGGTCGGGTCGTCTCGCAGCATTTTCATGCAAATTTCAGCTGTTCGGACTGTTTTAATCGAGTATTTGACAATGAGAGCACTTCATGACCCACAACAAACTTCGCAATAAATTCCAACCTTTTCGAAACTTTTTGCCGGTGACGTTCCCCACTAAATCGTAAAAGGAAAAAAAGTTTATCCCGTACTACAGTCTGGCTCTTATGTAGGTTAACCTCAGCATGAGACATGAAAATATAATTCATTACTTTTACCTATTAGCTCTATTAGCAACGTATTTAGCAGACAGTAACCACATACACCGTGCAATGTATCTGCAAGATTATGTCATTGCACAACGCACTTCAGGTGAGACGACGTCGTAAAAATGGAGAAGCTTGGGGCATGTGTAAGATCCTACATATTTAACTAGAGAACTAATCCTTGATACTTCTTCACTATTCAAACATGACGTGTTATTTGATATAACGATTAATCACACGTGTAATCCAAATTTTAAGAGCTCCTCATCGGCCTATTTATTAGGAGGGTTTTATGTGTAAAAAACTTAATAGAGAGAATATTTTATTGGATAGTATTCTCACATTTTAGAATAATAAATATTTTGTAAAGGTTAGTCAGAACGGAACGTAGAATTCACTGTCGTTTGCTAATAGCTGGAAAAAGTAATGCTTTAGGTAGACGCATCGCTCCTTTACCAAGCAATGTATGCCTAATTTTTTGTTTCCTCTTGTTTCAGGTAAGCCACCATGGATGACGCTCTGCTGCGCCGACATAAAGTGAACGAATTCCTGTGCAAATCGGTGGATACCTCGGCTACACCGAATCGCAGTAAGATTTTTCCAGACCATGGGCGACTTAAAATATTGGTTTTAAATGGCGTCATAATTGTCGATGTCGTGGCTGCAGTATACAGGACAGGACGACTTCCTTTGAGGTAGGCCGTCAACCGTCGCAACCAACGAACACACACCACTGAGCATGTCATCCAGAATGACAGATGCATCACTGTGCGACAAAGTTCTATGTTAACGCCAACTGAACAGTTAGGGTGTACAACTTAGTGACACCGCGTTGTTTCAGGGCAGTGACAAGTGATATGATGAAAATCATGAAGATCGTGTATGGTAACATTTTCAACAGTCCTTGCAAGTATTGCCCATAATGCCTTCGTGGAGTTACCACGCGTGATGAAACCTATTCATTCCGTTTTGATCCTCAGAGAAAAAGAAAGAGGCAGTTGGTGGAATGATGACTTTCAGGATTTCCGCTTCGTAAAAGGCCTTGACTTGTTACATCCGGACAGACTGATGTGGATTTTCTTGTAGGATCACAGGGGCCCGATACCAAAATCTGTCCCGAGCGCAGAATGATGGTTAACAGCTATCTTGCATGCTATAGAGCCAAACTTGCATTTAAGGCGCTTCAGGTTGTATAAAGATAACTGAATGTTGCATCTCGCGTACATGTCATTTGAGAAGATTCGCCAGCTGGTATGGACATAACCTCCATCTAGTCTCGACCTAGCGCCATCAGATTTCCTTTTGTTTGTTTGCTTTAAGATTCTTCTGCATGAGAAACAGTTTGTAGGTGACAAAAAGCTCACTGCGCGTGGAAAAAAAATCTAATTAGCATCGTGAGGAGTATCACGCATGTCTGCTTGCTTGTGTCATACGCACGATCATGACTCCACTGCAGTAAATGAATTACCTAAGTGATATACTGGGCGCAGTACCAGTGCTTCTCTGTATACAATTTAATGTTACCACATTTGACCTTTCCCTAAATTCAGAGGATTTTTTAATTATTTCTAGACCGACCTTTTGCATCAACGCTGCCTGTCGAGCACTCTGTAACTAAAGAACTAACTTCATAGCTAGCTATTTTTACTGTTGTGAGTTTAGATTGCGACTGCCCTCCAGATGTAACTTAGGTTCAAATTATAGTTGTGGGCTTCGGCTGTTTTTGCCAAATACAAGTTAAGAGTAGTTGTTTTGCCGAAAAAATTTTAAGCACATGTGTACCGTTCTCACTGGCTCCTTATTTTTATTACGTACCTGAATGTTTTACGGTAACTGAGGTGGTTGGAAATTAGGCCTAAACACTTTGTTTGGCAATGAGATATTTTGTGGTTTTTACCCTCAGTTACTTGTGCGACAGATTTCGTAGAACGATCATTAAATGTTAAGATACCGTGTCACCTGCAATAAAATTCCGTTTAAGGAAGTAGTCGGCGAATTGACGAAAGTCACTTATATTATAATTTGTTGCACGATAATTTTCCGTACTGTGCTGTCGATAATCGATAGTTTTAGTACTTCGTCTGGTGCGTCTTGTGGACTATTTTCCATCTGCTGCGATAGTGGTACAGGCGTACTGAACTAATGGTGTGGAAGGAAACAGACAAGGAGGTGTGTTTAGCAAACGCAGGAAGAATCCAATTTTTGTGCTAGCACGCCTACCCTTAGAGCATCACAAACCTAGGGATAACGACTTAGAGCTCAGTGTGACTGCCAAACGTTTATTGCACTGCAGTTGACTGCGGCCGCAGGTAACACTGAAGTACATACGAAACTGTCTCCTTAAGAAGTGTGACCTCAAAAGTACGAGTATTGCCTCTTGTTGGAACAACGCGGCTCTCGTTGGCGTTGGTGTTGCTTAATGCCGCTTGCACTCTTTGGACTAGCTTTGGGAGACAAATTATTTTGTGTGGGTGGATGGAAGAACGAGCAGCAGCTGCAAGAGGGGGAGGGGGACTGGGAGTAGGAGGGGGAGGAGAAAGGCTCTTTTAAAGTATGTTTTGGGGGGGGGGGGGGCGCGCTCACTTTTTTGCCATCAGAATAAACATAGGTAATCGTGCAGCCACACTTCCGTTACGGCAGTCTGCTCGGCTGCAGTGGCGCCACTGAACGCTGCACTGACGCCACTGATCGGTGCAGCGAGCCGCGAACTGTGCACATTGTACGTCAGTAAGCTGATGTGCAAGTTACCTTATTGAAGTGTTACACAACAATATATTTGGAGACTTCACTCTTACTATAAATAAAATTGCAATTTAAGATCATTCAAAAGGTTCTTAATAACGTAATTCAGTATGATAAATTTGAAAACAAGGGTCAACACACACACACACACACACACACACACACACACACACACACACACATTACAGTTTTTGCACCCATGCTTAGATTCTCGTCTTTTCTATTTCGCTTTCTTTCTACCGATTCGTAAACCGAAGGAAAACGTCTTTCTGTCAATCTCAGTGGATGATACTGCCTGTTGGATGCTGACGTTTTATACTTCGATGATAATTTTCCATTACTTCCCTACTTTGCTGCAATTGAAATTTGGCCATGGATACCGGTTCTTTCCTCTTGTGTTTATAAAGGCAATAGGCATTGCACAGTGCTTATCACTGCACCCATTGAATTATTATAACCCAATACGCATACAGGTTTTTGGATAACTTTTTTCCCCACCGTGTTTGATTACAGTATCAAATTCATCCGAGTGCATGGTAGAAAGCATACACACTTCATTTCTATCCATCCACTTTGAGTATTAAATTTTTGCATGATCGAGAGGTTGCCTGTCCTGTTTTTAATCGTTCATCAGTTTTAGACATACCTTTCCTTCTTTTTCTTACGGTCCCGCACGCATTTGTGCCATTATTGTGTGCCAGTGTAAATAACACTGGACTGGAATAGCAATTATGTATGTAAACGGTATGGCCCTTTCCTAAATACGGCTTCATAAGTGCTTCATTTATTGCTCCGGAATTTCCAATGTCCTTATTTTTTGTATCCATGAGGATAGATGATCCGGCATAAACAATTAAATCCTGTACAAATCCTGTCTTACAGTCAGAGAGAACAAGTCTGTTTCTTTTTTACTTGAAAGACAGCCGCCCTTTATATAACAGTAAACTTTCGAATATGCACTGCTTTTGCAATGACTGACTAAAGTTTTCTCGTAGTAAATTAATGACGTTCCGCATTTTGCACACATATGATCATTGGTAGATCATGGTTGAAACGTAGCGTTCTTAAAAATTTGCAGTAGCGGTCTCTAGCCATTACTACTCCAAAAACTATCGCTACCTAGAAGCTTGTCTTTATTCCAGTACTCAACTAAAGATAATTTATCGTTGCGCGTCATTAAAAATGATACGGCAAAGAGCAGTATAGTTCGGCTACTCCAGATCGTTCTGAATTGTTTATGTTACTATTATCTTTTGGAGACCAATAGTAGCGTAAGTTAGTTTAAGTTAGATTAAGAAGTGTGTAAGCCTAGGGATCGATGACCTCAGCTCTTTGGTCCCATAGGAACTTACCTCAAATTAAAAAAATAATAATAATAATAATAATAATAAATCATTTGTAAGTAACTCTACAACATCTTCAGAGACGAATAGCCGAAAGTAATCTAAGATTTTAGCTGATATAGTTATGTTTACTTTAATCCCTGAACTTTCAGACGCCAACTTATGTATTTTATGCACGAATATTTGACGTCCATATTTCACGGCCACTGTTAATGGGTTCAGTATTCTCCGGTTCTGATTCTTTAGTACTACATGCAGCTCTTCTTTTCTTAGTTTTTATAGGTGATGTTGATTTTCATTAACTGAATAATTTTCTGAATCAGCGAGTCCGTTAGCGAATAGAATTCTTTTTGAACTTTCAAAGGTAGGTAAATTTTTTTATAAAACAAACTAAACATAGTTACAAATACAATTTTCAAACGAATGTTACGAACCTCTAAAAAAATTAACAAGCTTTCCAGTGTCCCGTGATGCTTGAAGAAAGATTTATGGCGACTCCGTCTATATACGTTGCTCGTACACGCTCGTCAGCGCGTGGATGCCGGGAAACTGCTGCGCTCGTAAACAAAGGTCAGCGCGTGGATGTCGGCTAAATACGGCGCTCGTAATGAAACGGTTAATAATAAGTGTTGAATTGTCGTCGCCATGTCCTGCATCCTATCTCTTGCCGCTAAACAAATGTAGGCTTCAACAATTTTCTGCTTAGCTTACGCTTGACACTGTTGTCAGTTACCTTCTTTATCCTACGAGTATATTTGATTCCTGTTTCGTAATCTACATTTTATTTGACTGGCTTCCGAAGCACTTAAATTTACTTGACATAATCCGTCACATTTCTGTAGGTGTGAATTCTGCATTTTTATGTTGTATGGTACATCAAATAAGTGCGTCAAGGGTGCATCCAATAGCAAATTGAAACTGCATTCATATTGAGAACAAAAATTTCCATTGGTTAGTAAGAGATAAGACGAGAGATATTCTCAGCGAGGAGTTGTCCACTTTAAGACGAGAATAATTCAGTAGCATCTCTCCCGCAATTGCAATAGGAGCGACTGTTACAGTAATGAGAAGCTTTTAAAGCCGTAAAACGTTTTCCGCTGTAGTGGCATGCAAACCGCTGTGGAAAATTCAATATGCTGAAGATGGTCGCTCGTCCATTAGCGTAAGTGATACTTGTATTTCTTTCCGGAAGCAGCTCTGCAGCCTAGGTTAGCACTTTCAAAAAAAACCTCCGTGTTAGTAACTCACTGTTCCTATCATATTTACTGTCTTAAGATTTCTTGTTGATAGAATGGTCCTCTAACGTCGCGGTTGTTTCATTTTGTGAGTGAAACAAAGGAACTCTTGTGTGAAATTTACTAATGCCGAGTATACATAGCGTTTCAAATAACTGGACAACCTGAACCCACGTATCAGTGTGACTTTGCCATCCCTTCTGGCCTACATGCGTGCACGAATTTGATTAAGAAGGCTGTCATAAAACTGTTGCATCCTCTTATTAAACCAAAATTAATACGTTTATGTGTTCACTTTCTTGTTTAGGAATCATGTATAAAGCACAGTTAACGTTGTTTGTCTTGCATCCTTAATCATTTTAATTGATTCAGTTGTTGTTCATAGGCAAAACATTATGTATTATATTAACTAAACGAACACCTTTTGACCTTTTTTCAGAAACTGTATTTTAAGGGACCTGTTATAAGCAAGCAGATAGCCTGGCAATGGGCTTATACTTATCCCCTTGCCAGTACAAATGTTCACGGACAAGTCTGATTCGCTTAAGAGTGAATTACCAGCAAAACGTGTTGTGTATTGGTAAGGATTTGTCAATGAAAGGTCGGTATGGAGTTAAGGGGTTCCACCACTAATTTCCTAGCCATCAGTTTAAAGATAGGAAATAGCAGCTATAATTTAAAAATTATACGCGTGCAAAAAATCTGTCATCGTCCCTTAATTTCTCATGTGCCCAGTGGCAGAACAGTACACGACGTTGAAAGTCGTCGCCATGCAATTCCTGGTGCCCAGAAATGTAGTACGGGCACAATAGATGTTGATGTAACATTCTCAACACCGAAGTTTTTGAGATTTCCGATTTCGCCCAATTTGTCAGCTACTTATGTGCGGATTAGCTGCGACAGCAGCTAAAATAGCTACTTGGGCATCATCATTTGTTGCAGGTCGTGGTTGACATTTCATATGTGACTGAACACTTCCTGTTTCCTTAAATAATGTAACTATCTGGCGAACGGTCCGGACATTTGGATGATGTCGTCCAGGATACCGAGCAGCATACATAGCACACACCTGTTGGGCATTTTGATCACAATAGCCATACATCAACACGATATCAACCTTTTCTGCAATTGGTAAACGGTCCATTTTAACACGGGTAATGTATCAACAAGCAAATACCGTCCGCACTGGCGGAATGTTACGTGATGCCACGTACATGTGGCTATTACAGCGCCATCTGTCACAAAGCGAAAAATTGGTCCAACTAAAACATTTATATTTCTTTGCGTACTACACGAATATGTAATAAAAAATGGGCTTCCTATTTTAAAAAAAACGCAGTTGATATCCGTTTGACGTATGTCAGCGCCATATAGCGGGCCAACCATAGCGCCATCTGGTTTCCCCGTTCAAGCTAGACGAGTTTCGTTCTTTGTAGTGTTTTCGTCTGATGCTTATTTCGTGAGATATTTGACCCGGTCACTATAAATGGACTACCCTGCAGATGACACAAATTTCCTTTCCAGTGCACACAGACGTGTTCCAAATTAATAGTTACTGTAAATGCTGTCCTAATATATTTTGTCGAATACAAGTGTAGCTCTATCAAAATTCTGAACAGGGATAACATCTTTAGTCTAAGCCAGGGATTAATAGACTAAGAAGTGACGAGTTTATCTTTGTTTGTTTCCGATTTTTAAGATCAGCCGTGTACTAGAAAATGAGCTTTTAACGATAAACATAGATCGTAAAGCAGTAATAAAGTTTGTGAAACAAGGCCAAAAAAGTGTTTCGTGTAGTTAGTAATCTGGATTCACGTCGCAGCAGTAGGAGATGGGCGGTTACATGGGGATGCTACTCAGACACTATGTGCGCTTCGCCGTTCAGGCACGGTGGGGCACAGGAAACATGTAGATACTGCACTGCCGACAAAAAAAGCAAAGCACCTATAAGACACGGTCAGGTGTCGCTGTAACTTTGTACATGTAACACATCACCAGTTATTACAGTTGGAATTCTCTGTGACAGAGCGGCCACCAGAGAGCATTAGCGTTATTCGTATTTAGTGGTGCTGCCAGACTGGTAGAGTGGAAAAGGGACGTGAACAGCGTCAGACATCGATCGAGCATTGAGGAGGAGTTGGAGATGTCGCTTATTCGTGTGAGTCAGCGTTTCCAGTTTCTTGTAAGAGTTTCGAAGGGTCCTCACTGTGGATCCCTATTTGGTGGGCTGGTTGGATCGTGCAATACCCAGGTTTTTTGGGGATTTCGTATGTGACAGTTGCCTGTGGTTTACAAAGGGACGTGAGTGCAGGAGCACGTCAGGGTTTCAGTCGACCACGTCTGACCAACACAGGGGAGGATCGCCATAGTGTGCATCGAGCATATCGTAAGCCCTCCACATCTGTGCCTGCCAACTGGGAACAACTAATGGGTTACTAACTGGGAAATTACCGTCACATGCGTGGGCTGCCTCTAATACCACAATGCAGACGGCTGCGTTTGGAGTGGTGCCGCGACTGGGAAGCGTAAATGCTGATAAATGGTGTCGCATGATGTTCAGCGATGAACTGCCATTCTGCACTACTAAGCGTCGACTGCCAGTCTGGCGAGCCGGCCGAAGTGGCCGAGCGGTTCTAGGCGCTACAGTCTGGAACTGCGCGACCGATACGGTCGCAGGTTCGAATCCTGCCTCGGGCATGGATGTGTGTCATGTCCTTAAGTTAGTTAGGTTTAAGTAGTTCTAAGTTCTAAGGGACTGATGACCTCAGAAGTTAAGTCCCATAGTGGTCAGAGCCATTTGAACAATTTTGAACCAGTCTGGCGACGACCTGAGGGGTCTCGTGCTTCCATAGTTTTGAAGGAGGACGGCGGTGTTACTCCAGGCGTCATTGTGTGGGGAGCCATAATGTATGACGACAGACCACGGTAGTGATCTAGGGCAACACGGACATCTTGCGTTCAGGTGTTACCTCTCATGTGACTGTATCATGGAGCCATTTCCCATTTGGACTGTGTTGCATGATGTCGAAGTACTTTGGTGGCTCGCGAGATCATCGGACCAGCCGCCGATGGTACATACGTGGCACTAGACTGGATATCAATTCCGTCCCACTGCCAGTATCTAGGGTATCAAGGTCCAGTTGCAACAATTATCGACCAGCCTACCTCAGGAGAAAGTGCAGTGGCTTTTGACACCTTTCTAAGCGAATCAGTGTATGCATACAGGCCATAGGGGATGCAACGTCATATTGATAAGTAAGCTCACACTGCCAAGTTGTTCGTAAATTTAACTCGATTCGACATTTACTGTCGATTCGGGAAGTCGCATTTCGTTTCCTCCTGCTCTTGCTGCGTGCTTCTCTTCTTTTGTCAGCCAGTGTACTGTAGTGTTGTTCTGGACTCCATTTAAGGGAAGCGCACAGTTGTTCCAAAGGTACTCGGCGCAGCTGCCTGGCGGCAGAATCGTGCCGGTGAAGATGATGGTTGCGCCGCCTCCGGTATAGCGTCGGGTGACCTGGCGAGAAGGCAGGAGAGCGTCGCGTGAGAACGTATCAGATAGCGCGCCGGCCGTGGAATGTCGCCGTGCTGGGTGGCAGTACCGGACCAGACCAGAGCTTGGCGGAGAGGCGGCGGGGCTCAGGTGCTGGCCGCTGATTTGTCGCCGCTTTAAGGCGGCCGCTCCAGACCGCGGCCGTCGCGTCATCGCGTTCTCTCCTCTGGAGGCCACCCGGCAGCACTGCTGCAGAACCAACGGCGGCCGGTTACACTTCCGGCCATGAAAGTTGCTACATCACGAAGATGAAGCAAAATTCAACCGACAGGAAGATGATACTGTGATAAGCAAATGATTAGCTTTTCAAAGCATTCACTCAAGGTTGGCGCCGGTGGCGACACCTACAACGTGCTGACATGAGGAAAGTTTCAAACCGATTGCTGATACACAAACAGCAGTTGCCTGGTGAAACGTTGTTGTGATGCCTTCTGTAAAGAGGATAAATGCGTACCATCCCGTTTCCGACATTGATAAAGGTCGGATTGTAGCATACCGCGATTGCGGTTTATCGTATCGCGATATTGTTGCTCGCGTTGATCGAGATCCAATGACTGTTAGCAGAATATAGAAGCAGTGGGTGCAGGAGGGTAATACGGAACCCGTGCTGGATCCTAACTGCCTCGTATCACTAGCAGTCGAGATGACAGTCATCTTGTCCGCATGGCGTGGGGACGTTTGCAAGACGACAACCATCTGCACGAATAGTTCGACGACGTTTGCAGCAGCATAGACTATCAGCTCGGAGCCAACGGCTGCGGTTACCCTTGACTGCTACATCACAGATAGGAGCGCCTGCGATGGTGTACTCAACGACGAACCTGGGTGCACGAATGGCGAAACGTCATTTTTTCGGATGAATCCAGGTTCTGTTTATAGCATCATGATGGTCGCATTCGTGTTTGGCGACATCGCGGTCGCACATTGGAAGCGTGTATTCGTCATCGCCATACTGGCGTATCACCCGGCGTGATGGTATGGGGTGCCATTGGTTACATGTCTCGGTCACCTGTTGTTCGCATTGACGGCGCTTTGAACAGTGGACATTACATTTCAGATGTGTTGCGACCCGTGGCTCTACCCTTCATTCGATCCCTGCGAAACCCTACATTTCACAAGGATAATGCACGACCGCATGTTGCAAGTCCTGTACTGGCCTTTCTGGATACATAAAATGTTCTACTACTGCCCTGGCCAGCACATTCTCCAGATCTCCTACAAATTGAAAACGTTTGGTCAATGGTGTCCGAACAACTGGCTCGTCACAAAACGCCAGTCACTACTCTTCATGAACTGTGGTATCGTGTTGAAGCTGCATGGGCAGCTGTACCTGTACACGCCATCCAAGCTCTGTATGACTCAATGCCGAGGCGTATCAAGGCCGTTACGACGGCCAGAGATGGTTTTTCTGTGTACTGATTTATCAGGATCTATGCACCCAAATTGCGTGAGAATGTAATCACCTGTCAGTTGTAGTATAATATATTTGTCCAATGAATACCCGTTTATCATCTGCATTTCTTCTTGGGGTAGCAATTTTAATGGCCAGTAGTGTATTTCCCATAGTAACCTTGCCTTCACGTCCATACGGTGGCTCAAAGTATTAGGATCAACGTTATGCATTTGCTGCAAGTCCACGGAAAGAATGTCATCGAAGCACTTCAGATGCGGTGCAATACAAGGGCACTGTAAGGGCGAGTTTTTTTTTTTTTTCAGTCATCAATCTTCTGACTGGTTTGATGCCACGAATTCTTTTCCTGTGTGAGCCTCTTCATCTCAGAGTAACGCAACCTGCGTCCTGAATCATTTGCTGGATGTATTCCAATCTCTGGCTTCGTCTACAGTTTCTGTCCTCTACAGCTCCCTCTAATACCATACAAGTCTTTCCCTGATGTCTTAACAGATGTCCAACCATCCTGTCCCTTCTACTTGTCAGTGTTTTCCGTATTTTCCTTTCCTTGGCAATTCTTCAGAGGACCTCCTCATTCCTTACCCTACCAGACTGCCTAATTTTCAACATTCTTCTGTAGTAGCGAACGTCACAAGTGCTTCGATTCTCTTTTTTCCCGGTTTCCCACAGTCGATGTTTCACTGCCACATACAACGCTGTGCTCCAAACGTACATCCTTTCTTCTCACTTTAAGCCCTTTGTCTGATACTAGAAGATATTTCTTGGGCGGGAATGCCCTCTTCGTCAGTGGTGGTCTGTTTTTTATGTCCTCGCTCCGTCAAAAAAAAAGTTCAAATGTTCAAAATTGAAGATTCCATAAGTTCCATAGACAAGGAAATGAAAGGAAAACGTTTGTAAGAAGACGTAAATGGATTTTCTTCAAGACAAAGCAGAGGCGTAATCAGAGTTATCTTTACAGTATAACGACTGCACGGAGCAAGTTGAACCATTTTTTGTCACAGGCGTGCCATTCGGGAGGATTGAGTTCAAATCCCTCTTTAGACCATTCAGATACAGGTTTTCAGTAGTTTCTTAAATCGTTAAAATCAATGGTAGGACGGCTCCTTTGATTATGCAAATGTTGCTTTGTAATATTAAGATGGTGACCTTGCAGCTCTCGAAGAATGAAATTGCAGTGAAATCCAGACCATTAGCTGCTTGCAGGTGTTGATAAATATCAACAGGGACTGTTGAAAATGTGTGCCCCGACCGGGGCTCGAACGAGGGATCTCTTGCTTAGAGTACAGACGATCTATCTGACTGAGCCATCGAGGACACCCAGGATAATGTGACTGCAGGGACTTATTTCTTGCACGTTCCCCGTGAGACCCACATTTCCAACTTAACTGTCCACACACTACATTTGTAGTGCTCCTGCCCAGTATACTCATGACTCGCGGCAGTCAATCTGTCGATTTCCGTAAGAGTTTGAGCAATGTGAGTGCATCCGCACTAAAGAAGACCATTGGCCGGTATGCCTTATCTTTATGAAGATGGTATCAGTTCTTTCGGAAATGATACTATTGTTGATCTTGCCTGTAAGCAGCTAATAGTCCGGATTTCATTGTAATTTCATTCTTCGAGAGCCGCAAGTTCGCCTATAGCACCTGTTCTTTCGGACATTTCCGAAAGAACAGGTAACATCTTCATTTCTACAAGACTTACCGACCAATGATCTTCTTCAGTGCGGATGCACTCACATTGCTGAAACTCTTGGCGCACTTGAATAACTGCTCCAATCGTTCTTTGAAGCACTATTAGTGTGGGTTACCGTTTGCACGACGATCACGAAAAAGTGGCTTGTCTGCCATGAACATCTGTATGGTGTTCGGTAAAAGGAGCTGTCTGTTAATCACAGAATTTTATGTATCGTTTTGCTATTGCAGCACAAAAGAAAGAGCAGATAAGTTTCCGTGGAGAAACACCGCGTATTAAAAGTGTGCGTGAGGCGACCCTGCGGCGTGTAATTTTTCGCGGACGTATGATCAATGTCCCTGTCCGCCTCGGCAGCGACGACGGCCTCCAGACAAATAGAGCAACAGGTTCCGCCTTCCAGCTGGGGCTTAGTGAATACGTGCGTGGCTGTCACTAGGGTATCCGTAGCGACAGAGATAAATGAGGACAGTCCTAATCTCCGATAGATGAATGGCGACCGGAGGTGCGAGCCCGTCGTAATTGAGTTGCGTGGCGGCAGGAATGATCCTCGAGCGTTGGTAACACGATGGATGGTTTGGCCCTGTTCCATCGGTAGCAATCTCCACTAATAGTCAGAATACATAATTCGTTGAAGCACATAAGGTGTAATTGAAGTTAAATACCTGATTATTTCACATTGTCATGTTGGTAAAAAACTTCTTCGCAGTTTGTCAGCTGAATATATAAAGCATCGTGTTGTAAGCTGCTGGACTACTTACTCACTAGATCAAAGATTTCAGTCACTTCTTTATAGGATCAAAATTAAAGCACTGACAGTCGAGTTAATTATGGTGATGTTACTTGCAAACATCTCGTGCTGCTCTCCATCGCAGAAAGTCTGATGGAAGCAAGTATTAAGCAGTTGAGGTGAGAAACAGTCTCTGAGAATCCTGTTGTATTCATTTGTGCCAATTGCTTTTCGTTTTGTATTTGGATTTCTATACCACAAGTAATTTTATAGTGGTAATAGATTCTAGGAATTTAATTTGTGCTTGGCGAATAGAGTGAGAGGATGCAGTGATCTAAGCTTTACAGCTTTTTCGGATGGCTGGTGTATTTTTTGTGCTTAGTGCTAAATACAAGGGACGTTCAATAAGTAATGCTGTACATTTTTATCTCGGCCGGTGTTGGTTGAAAAAAATTCGGAATTTTTTGTGAGACATCGTGGAATAGTCCCCTTCAGCCCCTGTAAGTTCATGAATTTCCTATAAATGGCGGCCCTATTCGCAGCCCTCCAATTGGCGTTCCAAGCAGAGAACTGTCATTGTGTTTCTTTTGGCGTAAAACCTGAGCTTTCGCAGATACTCAGGCGCTTGCAGAATTTTTACGGGGATGTGACGGTGAACAAAATCACGGTGAGTCGTTGGGCGAGGCGTCTGTCAGTATCGCATAAAAAAGTCACGCAGACCTATCCGATGTACCATGTGACGACCGGCCGCACACAACTCTGATTCTTGCAATATCCTACCCTCAGGAAATCGAAGAATCGATTTCAGCGCGTTCGTCGCCACAAAAATTCAAATGAACTTCTCCATGACAACGTAAGGCGTCATACAAGTCTGCGCACGCTGGAGGAGCTCACAAAACTTCATTGGACTGTTCATCCTCATCTAACGTACAGCCCTGACTTCGCACCTTTCGACTTCCATCTGTTTGACCGAATGAAGAGTGCACTCCGCGGGAAGCAGTACGTGAATGATGGGGAGGTTAGTGATCTGATCTGACGTCGACCAGTGGAGTTGTACGATGAGGGAACACAGACCGTCCTAGTAAAGTGGTGTCAGGCCATCAGTTTTAACGAAATTATGGTGAAAAACAGGGTTTTGTAGCCAAAAGAGTATTGGGATCTTGAAGAAAAACAACCTGCTTTCAGAAAAAAGTGTGTTGCGTTGCTTGTTGGAGGGTCCTTCCATACTTGGTTGTAATAGCATGGAGCATGGTAAATTGTTGTTACTACTATAAGTGGTACCAGTAGTAGTAGTACATTTATTAATAACGATATGGTTCAAATGGCTGTGAGCGCTATGGGACTTAACATCTGAGGTCATCAGTCACCTAGAACTTAGAACTACTTAAACCTGACCAACCTAAGGACATCACACACATCCATGCCCGACACAGGATTCAAACCTGCGACCGTAGCAGTCGCGCGGTTACGGATTGAAGCGCCTAGACCGCTCGGCCAACACCGACAATTACGTTATGTTATTGATAAAGTTGACAACGATTGATTTGAAAAGGAGAGGTGTATACACTGATGATGATGGGAAATTTACACCATGAAGCTAAAGTCGGATAGTTATCAGTATTAAGATATTCATCACATAACGGTTGTTATACGATTAAACTTTCACTTCATTCATGAACATCAGTATGAGATGTGATTCCCACGGCCACAAGTATACACGTACTCCTGCATTCGTTTTTAAATGGAAGAAAACAGGTCCTTGAATGTCAGTTTGAGGAAATTTTCCCGTGCCCGAAACACGTGACTGGGAAGGCAGTTCAAGGACACATGGTGTAGATTATTGAAGGCGTTTGCGGAGTGACTTTAGTGTGAGGTCAGCTATTACCCTGCTAGAATAATGCCATTTCGTACCCTGATTATGAAGGGTGCAAAGAGATCTACCACTCTCACTGTATAAAGGCGAGCATTGAGCTTCTTCTTCACCAATTACTGCATCAGTCCTGTTGCCATATCCTAATGCTTTCCATACGAGCTTTCGAGATTTGGAAAGGTATAGTTACCTAGGATCATTGCGTTCTGCAACACTCGAGACAGATCAGACCGAGACTCTTCTAGGACGCTGTGTTGCGGTCTCTGCCGCTAAATGTTCCAAAAGCCAGGATGCATGCTCACCATTCGTCATTCGTAGGAGTGGCTTTTTCTCAACTGAAAATCATCGCGCGTAAGGATGATTTCCAGAAGGATTTTGACTCTGTACCACACAAGCGGCTTGTAGTGAAATTGCGTGCTTATGGAATCTCGTGATGTTAGGTGACTGGATTCATCATTATCTGTCAGAGAGATCACAGTTGGTACTAACTGACGGAAAGTCATCCAGTAAAATAGAACTTCGGTTATACGATAAATCAGCACATGTAAAGGCCATAAATTCAAGTAAATACCTAGGAATTACAATTACGAACACTTGAAATTGGAAAGAGCACATAGAAAATCTTGTGGAGAAGGCAAACCAAAGACTGCGTTTTATTGGCAGGACACTTAGAAAATGTAATAGCTCTCCTAATGAACCTGCCTACGATACGCTCATTCGTCCTCTTTTAGAATACTGCTGCGCGTTATGGGATCCTTAATAGATGGGATTGACGGAGTACATCAAAAAAGTTCAAAGAAGGGCATCACGTTTTGTATTATCGCGAAACATGGGAGAGAGTGTAACTGAAATGATACAGGAAAAGGGATGGACATCATTTCGTTGCGACCAAATCTTCTCGCGAAATTCCAATCACTAACTTTCTCGTCCGAATGTGAAAATATTTTATTGACGCCGTCTTACATAGGGAGAAACGATCACCATGATAAAATAGAGAAATTAGAGTTCGTACGGGAAGATGTACGTGTTCGTTCTTTCGGCGCGCTATACGGGATAGGAATAATAGAGAATTGTGAAGGTGGTTCGATGAAACTTATAGAAGCTACTTAAATGTGATTCGCAGAGTAGATGTAGATGTAGTGCAGAATTGTAATCCACATTCCCAAAGGTGTGGAAGTATTTGAGCATGGCTTTGAGAGCTTTAGTCGAGTTGTTCATTGTGTGACACTTCACATTTCCATTAGTGTGCAATCCCATGGTTTAGACTATGCGGCAAAAACATTTAAATTAATATGAATATGTAATTATATGTTTACGATGCATTTAAGGATGCGTGTGTACTGAACTGATCACGCAATGAAACTTTTGCAAAAATTTGGTTCCATTGAACAAGATTTGTGATACTGTAACATTAATTCGGATGATCCTGTCGACTGACTCGTAGGATATTTACGTTCACATGCAATCATGTCGCACGTCTCTAGAAGAGTGTAGCTCCTACTTTGACCCTGATGGCTCCGACAGTTTTTGGCATGAACTGCACCGAACGAGTTGGGGAGCAATGCTGATCGATTACTGCTAAAACCACCGCCCACAAATCAAGGGCATTTTTCGGAGCTAGGTGAATGTAGCTTGTATCTCACTCACTGGCGTTCCCGGTGAGCTCAATAGAAATGGGATCAGTTGGTCTCGAGCAGAGACGATCATTGTGCCCGGTGCATGTTCTCCAAACCATTCCGACGCAGTTTGAGAGCGATGCTTCGTGAATAGTTTTTCTGAAGGTGCGCCACTCCTACTAAATATCTTACGCACACAGACGGATGCACATTGATGTGTAATGGCTTCGTGTATCGCTGTCCAGTGAAAGGCGACGGCAGATGAACCGAGATCCCCGTTTCGTCGCTAACAAATATCCCCCACTTATGGAGTACCTCCACCACCAACCTGAAGTATGCTTTTTTAAATATTTGTATTATTTCATTTCATTTTATTTTTTAGGGTTCCGACCCGAGGGTCCTTGCACTTAACTATGTGACATTTCGCATATCGAGCAGAACGTGACAGTAATGGGGCAAAACATTCGCCATAGAGGCAATAAACATCCCACAATATGACATAATGAGGATCAGTATATAGAACAACGATCAAGGACTAAGTCATTAGTTACTACATAATGGAAGATTTACAAATAGCCTCCTACGTAACCATTCGACAGCATAGTGTGTGAAAGAAAAGAGCAAAACGTTATTTACTGTGCACAATATTACAAGATCATCATCACAATTTACAATATTAAGAACATTATTTACAATCGTGTGTGACCTGCACATTGAGAAATACGTGAACACAATGATTAAGGCATTGCATGCCGGATGTCAGCCTCAGGTTCGATTACCGACGCGGTAACAGCACCAGTTTACTCCTTCTATGCTTTTGCTGGCTGTTGAGTTCGTACGTTGGTAATTGACGAATTAGTGTGTTAGTGGAGGAAGTTTGGTATTAAAGCTTTCAGATATGGATCAGATCTCTTCTGGAATACTCTTTTTTAGTAAGTCATTATGAATCGTAGTATTCCTAACGAACCATGGAGCATTTAATATGATGGCAATGTGGTGTTCTGAAAAACCCGGTGTTTCTAAGGATGGGAAGACGCGGCATGTCCTCATATGGGGTAGGCATACACCGTGTCTGGTCGTATTACCAGCTAATAAAGTAGGAGACTGTTTTTCTGTGTAGAAAAATCCAGTTTTTTTCAGGGATACGAGGCAGCTAAAACACTGTGTGGTTTGTTCGCGACGTCGGTTATGTTTTTCTTAAAGGAAAGACGTTTTCGACGTGGACTCAAAGATATTTGGCTGAGTCAGTCCAAGGAATTCCTTCTGATGTACTATTGTCTCTTGGTAAGCGAGCTACATCGTATCACGCGGTTTTCAATGTACTCGTGCCATCTCATCTACGAGTACCTCCTGTATTATAACTCACTGGTCCAGTCGACCTCTTTCGTGTTTCGACCGCACAATTGGCGCTGTTACTGGAGTAGCAGTAATGTCAGTTAAGCGACGTGGCTTCAGAACCCCATACAGTCGGTTTGATGTCTGGCGTTGAATAATCCATTGGTTGGCTTCGCTGTGGCCGGTGAATCCGTTGTTAGAATGTGGGATAGGCGACTGCGACCCCAATTAGCGACAAGTTATTGCACACTGTTAGTTGAGTGGCAGGCGGCACTTGAAAATCCCAGCGTCTCACCGCCCTCGAGCCCTGCCACTCACGACCTGGTCGAGATCACACGCCCTGACAGGCACCGAGCTTGTTGCTCAGACCGTGAGCGACAGTCAGGCAGTCTGGCGATGTCAGTCACGTAGAGCGAAGTATTGCATTTGCCACGGAGGCAGATGAGCTGTCTCTCCAACACAGATGGTATAGTTATTCGGGCATCACAGTAAGGACAAGCTGTGGTCACAGTCTATTCCTGATGTTCATCTCAGTATTTAATGGTTGTCAGATGTGAATATTCAGTGTAAGTGTGTGCTGTTGTGCGAAATGTAACGCAATCTTCAAATAATAGCCACTTAACAATGCAGTAGGACGTACATTAAAGTAGTCATTGATCGTTTTTTGTTTCCTTGTGCCCATATTCCTGTGCAATATTTGAGCAAGGACAGCATTTTCCGCCGCGACTGTTTTTAAATGTATGTTTTCACCGCGAACGCGATCCCGTCCTATCACGCAGTTTTCAAGTGATAACTCACTATGGAGTGCGTAAGTGCTTCGTTCCTTTTAAGGGGACATTTTCCTCGTGCCGATCAAGTTTGTATATTCCATGTGCATAATAAGACAGGAGACTTCGTCATTTACACATCCTTTCTAAAGTAGGCATTTCCGTTTTGGTGGAGCTGAAATGAAATTCCTGACCTGATATCCATACGTAATTTTACGTAGGTTCACATCGTCACTGCAGGCGAATACGGGATGGTTCTGTAAACAGACCTCCACCGATATTTCTTCAAATCTAATAAAAATAACTTCTGAATGGTGATTGCACCATGTAAAAGAATGACATCACTGGCTAGTTTTGGCCTGTGGCCATTTTCAAATGTATTGCGCCGGCAATGCGTGCATCGTATTTAAAACCGTGTGACACACCGCGACGCAATCCATTTGAAAATGGCCACAGGCCGAAACTGGCCAGGAAGGCCTAATACTTAAATGGTGCAGTAACACATCTCACGTAATACAAATGACAGCCTACGGTGGTTTTTTAGAAATGGCTTCATCATTCAGAAACTATGTCGAAGCTGTGAATTGGCGCATGCAGAAATTAATAAAGATAAGATTGGACACAAACGATAAAGTCCCATGTTTGTGGGCCTTGAATGTTCTTAGTCTGATGCGCCATGTAATTCATGTGCTTCTGCCCAGCATGGACTGAGTTCATGAAGCCCAGGTAATTTGTCGAACTTAAATCACTGAGATAAGCAGTTACCTTGTTGTTACCATATATACAGTATCTTTACTAACGGGGAGAGGTCCCTAGCAGTGCGATCGACTTTTTGAAACAATTTTTACGGTAATGTAGGTTAAGACCCACGTATTCCACGCTGCAGCCATTCATCCTGGTAGTCCCTCATTTGCGATTAATTGCCGAAAAAAAAATTGTAATTTTATGTGATACTCTATGGCGTTAAAAAGTTGTTATATAGCATGGTTGCGTGGTGCAATATATGGGATAACAGCTTCACATGTGGCCGAGCGGTTCTAGGAGCTACAGTCTGGAACCGCGCGACCGCTACGGTCGCAGGTTCGAATCCTGCCTCGGACATGGATGTGTGTGATGTCCTTAGGTTAGTTAGGTTTAAGTAGTTTTAAGTCCTAGGGGACTGATGACCTCAGATGTTAAGTCCCATAGGGCTCAGAGCCATTTTTGAACAGCTTCACATACAGGAAGTTGTGGTTCGAATCTCGTCAGCTATAGGCAGTATAATTTTATTTTTAAATCTTTCTCGAATTGACTTTAGTCATTTTTATTCAGTTAATTGATTTTAATGCAATTTTTTAATTCTATTGCTTTTTCACATAATTTTAGTCACGTTATCAGTTTCTTCATTTGGTCTCAATTTTTCCACTCTATCTTCCTCCTCGTAAAACCTTTATTCGTGTGTTTTTATTAATTTTGTTTATTAATTTCGATTTAATTTCTTTTGTTTTATGACCCTATTTTTTCGTCCACATTATTGCGCTCATTAATTCTATTTCTCGTTTTGTTTGAGTATCATTTCACTTACAGCTCCGTCTTTCATTTAAATATTCATCTGCATTATTTTGTCCACAGTGCAATAGGTATTTAGCCTATGTTTTAAATGTTTGTAAGACGATTACCGTACAAAAAATTGCACGTCTGGTAACAAAAATACGTATTTAACACGGTTATACAAATATAAATCGATTGTTTCCTCTTGTTTTTTAAGTGATACATTGGAATTTTCAAATAATTGAATATTACAATAGGTAAATATAAGTATATTCATATTCACAAAAATCCGATTAGAAATGATGTAAAGAAAAAAGTGAAACAAATGGATAAGTTCATACGGTGATTAAAATGATGTGGTAAAGGAATGGAATTAAACACTATATTTAAAGCAATTAATTGAATGATCATCAAAGTCATTTCGAGGAAGATTTAAAAATTAACAAAAAAACATACTGCATCTGACGAGATTGGAACCCACAAGCTCCTGCATCTAAAGCTGTTACCCTATCCATTACACCACGTAACCACAACATGTAGCCCATCTTTCTTGAAACGTAATTAAGTATCACACACAATTCCGATTTTTTTTTTCGTCTGCTACTCGCAGACGACGGCCCATCAGTGTGAATGGCTGCCGCGTGTGGTAGCAGTGATGTTAACCGTACAGATAGTTTCAAAAAGTCGGTCGTACCGGTGGTGACATCTCCTTGTAAGTTGATGAAGGAGCCTTGAGTGTAAGTTGGTTCAGCTGTGGCGAAAATGAGGGCTTAAGTTTTCCGAGAAACTATCTGCACTCAGACAGCCGCGCACTCGAAGCATAATCCGATCCTCTCTTCTCTCCGTTAACTTGGCCTTCAATCTTTAGAAGGCTATTTACAACAGTTGCCTGTTTTTTGCAGATACGTTTTATTTCGTAAGTCAACAACAAAGAGAGTTAAAAACGATGGGCGCCGATCGAAATTTGAGATGATATAGTTGATAAAAGAATTGTTTTTTTTCAACACTGAAAGAATATACTCGTACTTCCGTGCGAGCAAGAAATCAGGAGAAAATAAGATGTGATAAGGGGCATACGTTATATATTTAGTTCTTTGTGTATAGATGATATGCACTTCTAAAGATGTGATACGGAGAATCGAAGAAATAAAAAAAAAACATATCCATACGGTAGAAGTAGTGCTGATACAAAAAGGAAAATATACATTACCTTTAGAGCGTAGAATTGTTGTCTCCCTTTCCTTTCAGTAGCATTTTGCCGAGTGTCGCTCGTGAAGATAGGCTAAAAAGCTAATTATTATTATTATGAAAATGGATGTTCTAATTATAATCTTTGTATCCTGCTTTTTAACAGTGTCGTGCATTGCTGTGATGTTGGCTTTAGAGAAAGAAAAGACAGATTTGTATGTGGAGATTACAGCAATTCGTCCTCCACCCGAGGTCACGTGAGTACTACTTTGTAGGCCACGGTTATTGACAGGAAGCATCCGTCCGGCCGTTGGCCTCAGTCGGCGCAAAAGCGCTACGAACACAGTCATTAAATGTGGTAGCCTGTCCACTGGTAATTTCGTCGTAGGCATATTTCTTTTCGTGAAGGACAGTTTTAAACGTTCAGCTCTGTGCTCTCTCTCTCTCTCTCTCTCTCTCTCTCTCTCTCTCTCTCTCTCTCTCTCTCTCTCTCACGAGGAACGTATGTTTGACAACCTTTCTTGAACATGGGAATGGCCAGTGCGTTTTTTCCAGTCGTCGGGAAAGCAACTTCTCCAAAGACCTACGGCACCCTCCTGCTAGAAGACGGGCAAATTCTTCCAAATGTTATACGTATGTAGAATCGTTTGGTATCGCGTCAGGTCCATTGGCCCACCGTCTGTTGAGCGACTTCAGCTGTTTTTGTGTCCCTTGGTCACTTATTTCAATATTATCCATTTTGTCTGTCGTGCGAAGATTTAAAGTAGGCATTACAGTGCGAATTTCCTCTGTTAAACGATTTTGGAAAAAGACATTCAGTATTTCTGCTTTTTCGTGTTTATATGTTTCACGTATTTAAATCCCATGCATGACTGCCATAAATAAGTACTGGTAACATACACTGATTTAAGTTAACAGCAAGTGATTAACATTGGTTAGAAATTGCATACATTAGGGGAATGTCAGTGTTGCGCTAAGATAAGTCATTGAAGGGCCGTCAGATGAAATGGAAAACTGAAGGACGTGCCTGGACTCCAAAGCTGATAGGCATATCTGTTGGGATTTGTCTAGTTCTTCCCCTGCTGCACCGAGCGAGGTGGCGCAGTGGCTAGCACACTGGCCTCGCATTCGGGACGACGACGGTTCAACCTCGCGTCCGGCCATCCTGATTTAGGTTTTCCGTGATTTCCCTGAATCGCTCCAGGTAAATGCCGGGATGGTTCCTCTGAAAGAGCGCCGCCGACTTACTTTCCCGTCCCTCCCTAATCCGATGAGACCGATGACCTCGCTGTCTGGTCTCCTCCCCCAAACAATCCGATCCTCCCCTGCTGCCTTCACTATACCGTCTTCCAGAATAGCTTTTTCTTTTCTTTCTTTCCTTTTTTTCCCAATTTATCGGCTTTCGGGCGTTGCCTCATTCAGTCATCTCAATAGCAATGTTAATTATTACGACACGAAAGTAGGCACAACACCCAGTCTCCAAGCGCAGGAATTGTCCGACCTAGTCGGGAATGGAGCCTCCGACCCTTTGCTTTGCAGTCTGCCGCGCTGATCGCACAGATACCGAGGCGAACCCCAACGCGTAGTTGCGCATCCGTCGTATGGTTTATTCGAGCCAATAAATAAAAAAAAATTAAAAAATCCGTCTTATACTGTGCACCTTTCTGCTGTTCCAGTGACCGAGGGAGGTGGCTCAGTGGTGAGTCACTGGACTCGTATTCGAAAGGACGAGGGGTCAAATCTCCCTATGGCCATCTAGTTATAGGTTTCCCGATATTTCCCTAAATTGGTTAAACCTCACTAGTAGACTCCCGGGCAGCCGTGCGTGTTAAAACACCGGCCCCGAATCTAATAGTCCCATTAAAATAACGATGCAAATTTAGTTAGTAACTATCCCGACCGTGCGACGATGCGGGACAAAGGAAAAAAAGTAGTTCGGTCTTGAATTTAGATTTTATGTGTGTGTGTGTGTGTGTGTGTGTGTGTGTGTGTGTGTGTGTGTGTGTGTGTGTGTGTGTGTAGTGATGAAAGAAGTGAGACAATGAAACCCAGTACCGACACACATCCTACTCCTGTCAAATATCACCAAGGGGCCGCTGAGCTTTAACGTCCGACGGACGGATAATTGTCGACAGTGTCACATGCCCTCACTTGATAAGACATCGGGGCAAAGACTGGTGATCAAGAACAAGCCACCACCAATGTAGGACACGCGCAAAAACTTCAAAAATGGCTCTAAGGGCTATGCGACTTAACATCCGAGGTCATCAGTCCCCTAGAACTTTGAACTAAGTAAACCTAACTAACCTAAGAACATCACACACTTCCATGCCCGAAGCAGGACTCGAACCTGCGACCGTAGCAGCAGCGCGGTTCCGGACTGAAGCGACTAGAACCGCTCTGCCACAACGGCCGGCCGCAAAGACTGTGATTAGGAACTTAAAGCTACCACCACCTCTTTCCATGTCGGTCATATACTGGCAGTGAAAATTTCATCCACCACCAGGATTCGAATTGGCGAATCGCCTCGGCGGGCGCGACTGCAGAAGACTGCGTTAGCAACCTCGGCTACGGAGGCGGGTATGTTCGTAGTCAGTTCATTGTTCTGGGAGAAATGAAATAAAAATACTACACTTAAAAATTGATGTAATTCACCAATTGTACATCATGTTCAAAGTGAATAGTATTTATGTTACAAAGTAACTGAAATACATATGGTACTGAGGAAAGTAAATATTAAACACCTAAAAATTACGGAAACAATGCACCTAGAATTTGAAACAACAGGTCGTCGCTTGATATACTCGCGCCGATACATCGAAAACAATACAGGGTACGACATAATGGCGTAATTGCATGTACTACACAGTATACTATGCTAGAAGCGAAAATGTCCTGTAGACATGGTCTCTAAAATGCACACTTTAACAGCTTTAAACTTCTGTACACTAGAGTTTCAATGTAGCGATGATTACAGGCATCTAGATAATTGTAATATGATGGTATGCCCGATAGAAATATTCACTGGAAAAAAAAGTAACACTTGCTCCAATAAATGTAATTGTAAATTGAATTGCCGGCCGCGGTGGCCTCGCGGTTCTAAGCGCTCAGTCCGGAGCCGCGCAACTCCTACGGTCGCAGGTTCGAATCCTGCCTCCGGCATGGATGTGTGTGATGTCCTTAGGTTAGTTCGGTTTAAGTAGTTCTAAGTTCTAGGGGACTGATGACCTCAGATGTTAAGTCCCATAGTGCTCAGAGCCATTTGAACCATTTTTTGTAAATTGAATTTGAAACAGGTATTGTTTATAGTTAATCTTGTAGATAAAAAGTATCATTGAATGACGTCTCCTGTAACTGCGAATGATGCTCTTACAGGTAATATACAATGTAAGTGTCCTACAATGTAATAAGTGTAACGTAGTGTTACACTTAGTAGTTCTTAAGCTTAGGGACCGATGACCTCAGCAGTTTGGTCGCATAGGACCTCACCGCAAATTTCCAGAAAGAAACTAACCGGAGACGGTGGAATGAAAACATCTGGAATGATGGTGATGTCGTCGCCTGCAGAAGAAGCTGCGATCCCTATAAGGTGGTGAGGTCGGCAACTCGCCGCTAGAGGGATACGGGCGCCCTTACAAGTGGTGACAGAGCGAGCACGTGCGCGCGTCGACCGCCCACTGTAGCCAGTCGTTCTGAGGCTTAACAAGAGCAAAAGGGTGTACTGCGTTTCCTGACTATGGAAGGAGTGCGTGGAATTCATAGACGAATGGCAAAAGGACACACATTCATCGTAAGAGTCAAGGCGTGGCCTAAGCAGTTCAGGCAGAGGTCGGATGTCGTTAGCTGATGATACACGGTGTGAAACGCCACACCGTATTACCACCGCCACTACTCTGCAGGTGGATGTCCTCAATATTTAAGACCGACCAGTTACGGTAGCAGCCATTGTCACAGAGGTAGCACTGAGGACAGTTAGAAATTTCGCAAAGTTTGCATCGGTGGGTGCCTCACAAACTTCAATCAGTACGGAAGTTATGTGGAATGGGACACTCTCTTCAACAACTGCAAGAAAGGAAATGAGTTGCTGTTAGGAGTAGTCGCTGCAGACGAAGCATCACTTCGAAACAGAGTCAAAACGACAAAGAGTCCAGTGGGAGCAAGCAGAGTTGCCGCCACCCACGGCACACTACACGCATTTGCTCTCCTTTTAAAGCATCCATTTCACCGTTGCGACCACGGCTCATTGCTGTGGGCGTTTGCCAAGTGCATGCGCTCATTCTGCCGTCACGTGGGTATGGGCCCGTGTCTCTCTAGCGGCTGAGTTCGGGACCTCAGCTCTTACACGAACCTCGGCTTCTTCTGTCTGCAGATACACTTCGACCCCTTCAGCGGTTTTCATTTCACGGATTGTGCCTCATTTCTTTTTGAACGGTCTTTATACAAAAGTAAAAGGAAGTTAAAGTCAGTGGTGGTACGGTTCCTATGAAAGGGTGCGGCTGATTTCCTTCTCCATCCTCCCACAATCCGAGTTCCATCTTTAAAGACTTTGTCGTTGACTGTATAATAAACATTAATTTTCATGAAACTTCCCGGCAGATTAAAACTGTGTGCCCGACCGAGACTCGAACTCGGGACCTTGGCCTTTCGCGGGCAAGTGCTCTACCATCTGAGCTACCGAAGCACGACTCACGCCCGGTACTCACAGCTTTACTTCTGCCAGTATCCGTCTCCTACCTTCCAAACTTTCTGGATTAATTTTCATTTTTTCCCCTTTTTAGTCAATAGTTGCCTAATGCTCCCTTTGAAAATCTAATCCACTCACGGTGTTTCAAATTATCGTGCTTCCATATCATAAATTCTCTTTCCTCGATTTCTTCATTTTTAACTGCGGTTCGTAACTAGCAAATTGTGGCCAGAGTCCACGTATGTCAGGGGAGATATTTTAGAATCCAAAATTTGCTTTCGAAATATCTCTCTTATCACCATGTACACTACTGGCCATTAACAGTGCTACACCAAGAAGAAATACAGATGATAAACAGGTAGTTATTGGACAAATATATTATACTAGAAGTGACATGTGATTACATTTTCAAGCAATTTGGGTGCATAGATCCTGAGAAATCATTATCCATAACAACCAACTCTCGCCGTAATAACGGCCTTGAAATGCCTGGGCATTGAGTCAAACACAGCTTGGATGGCGTGTACAGGTACATCTGCCCATGCAGCTTCAACACGACACCACAGTTCATCAAGAGTAGTGACTGGCGTTTTGTGACGAGCCAGTTGCTCGGCCACCATTGACCAGACGTTTTCAATTGGTGAGAGATATGGAGAATGTGCTGGCCAGAGCAGCAGTCGAACATTTTCTGTATCTAGAAATGCCCCAACAGGACCTGCATCATGCGGTCTTACATTGTTGTTGTTGTTGTCTTCAGTCCTGAGACTGGTTTGATGCAGCTCTCCATGCTACTCTATCCTGTGCAAGCTGCTTCATCTCCCAATACCTACTGCAACCTACATCCTTCTGAATCTGCTTAGTGTACTCATCTCTCGGTCTCCCTCTGCGATTTTTACCCTCCACGCTGCCCTCCAATGCTAAATTTGTGATCCCTTGATGCCTCAAAACATGTCATACCAACCGATCCCTTCTTCTAGTCAAGTTGTGCCACAAACTTCTCTTCTCTCCAATCCTATTCAATACCTCCTCATTAGTTATGTGATCTACCCATCTAATCTTCAGCATTCGGTCTTACATTATCTTGCTGAAATGTAGAGTTTCGCAGGGATCTAATGAAGGGTAGAGCCACGGGTCGTAACATATCTGAAATGTAACGTCAACTGTTCAAAGTGCCTTCAATGCGAACAAGAGGCGACCGAGACGTGTAACCAATGGTACCCCATACCATCACTCCGGGTGATAGGCCAGAATGTTGATGACGAATAGAAGCTTCCAATGTGCGTTCACCGCGATCGCCAAACAGGGATGCGACCACCATGAGGCTGTAAACAGAACCTGGATTCATCAGAAAAAATGACGTTTTGCCATTCGTGCACCCAGGTTCGTCGTTGAGTACACCACCGCAGGCGCTCCTGTCTGTGATGCACCGTCAAGGGTAACCGCAGCCGTGGTCTCCGAGCTGATAGTCCATGCTGCTGCAAACGTCGTCGAACTATTCGTGCAGGTGGTTGTTGTCTTGCAAACGTGCCCATCTGTTGACTCGGGGATCGAGACGTGTATCAACGATCCGTTACAGCCATGCAGATAAGATGCCTGTCATCTCGACTGCTAGTGATACGAGGCCGTTGGGATCCAGCACGGCGTTCCGTAGAACCCTCCTGAACGCACCAATTGCATATTCTGCTAACAGTCATTGGATGTCGACCAACGCGAGCAGCAATGTCGCGATACGATAAACCGCAATGGCGGTAGGCTACAATCAGACTTTTACCAAAGTCGGAAACGTGATGGTACGCATTTCTCCTCCTTACACGAGGCATCTCAACAACGTGTGACCAGGCAACGCCGGTCAACTGCTGTTTGTGTATGAGAAACCGGTTGGAAACTTTCCTCATGTCAGCACGTTGTAGGTGTCGTCAACCTTGTGCGAATGCTCTGAAAAGCTAATCATTTGCATATCGCAGCATCTTCCTCCTGTCGGTTAAATTTCGCGTCTGTAGCGCGTCATCTTCGTGGTGTAGCAATTTTAATGGCCAGTAGTGTACTTTTTAGTAACTGCAGTTTATTACTCTCAGAAATGTGGTTAGACGGACATTCTGCGGCGCGCAGAAACCGTGTAGGGTGGTCGAGTTGTCGGCGCCGCGTCACTGCCCTTTCCCCTGAGACTGCCGGCCGCCGACAGCCGGACGCGTGGGAGCAGACAGCGGCGTGTAGCGGGGCGCCGCGCGCCGCCTGGCCGTGTTCGTTAATTTGCGTCCGCGGGGTCGCGCCGCTATCGACCGCCGATCAAGCGCCGCGCCGCGCAGCTCGCGTACACCACTCGCCAGGTGCGTCTCTGCCTGTATGTCCGCGCTGGGTGAGCGCCATCTCTCTTCCCGGGAGCCACGCCACGATTCTTTAGTGATGCTAAGTTTGCTAATCTGATTCGTGCTTTCTGCAGTCTTTATTTGCGCTAATCTGCATTCGGAACCCATACCCAGATCCTTTACATTGTATCTCCGCCTAGCATCGACCAAGATATCCCACGAGCGGGCAGCGACTTGGAGGTGAAAACGAACGGTCGTCGAACAGATGTGCAGAACTATATATCTCTAACGTCTATCAGTTGTAGAATTTTGAAACACGTATTATGTTAGATTATAATGACTTTTCTGCAGACGAGAAATCTACTCTGTAGGAATCAGCATGGATTTCGGAAAAGACGGTCGTGTGAAACCCAGCTCGCGCTATTCGTCCACGAGACTCAGAGGGCCATAGACACGGGTTCACAGGTAGATGCCGTGTTTCTTGACTTCCGCAAGGCGTTCGATACAGTTCCCCACAGTCGTTTAATGAACAAAGTAAGAGCATACGGACTATAAGACCAATTGTGTGATTGGATTGAGGAGTTCCTAGAAAACAGAACGCAGCATGTCATTCTCAATGGAGAGCAGTTTTCCGAAGTAAGAGTGATTTCGGGTGTGCCGCAGGGGAGCGTTGTAGCACCGTTGCTATTCAGAATATACGTAAATGACCTTGTGGATGACATCGGAAGTTCACTGAGGCCTTTTGCGGATGACGCTGTGGTGTATCGAGAGGTTGTAACAATGGAAAATTGTACTGACATGCAGGAGGATCTGCAGCGAATTGGCGCATGGTGCAGGGAATGACAATTCAGTCTTAATGTAGGCAAGTGTAATGTGCTGGGAATACATAGAAAGATACATCCCTTATCATTTACCTACAAAATTGCAGGTCAGCAACTGGAAACAGTTAATTCCATAAATTATCTGGGAGTACGCATTAGGAGTGATTTAAAATGGAATGATAATATAAAGTTGATCGTCGGTAAAGCAGATGGCAGACTGAGATTCATTGGAAGAAATGCAATCGGAAAACAAAGGAAATAGGTTTCAGTACGCTTGTTCGCCCACTGCTTGAATGCTGCTCAGCAGTCTGGGATCCGCACCAGATGGGGTTGACAGAAGAGATAGAGAAGATCCAACGGAGAGCAGTGCGCTTCGTTACAGGATCATTTAGTAATCACGAAAGCGTTACGGAGATGATAGATAAACCCCAGTGGAAGACTCTGCAGGAGAGACGCTCAGTAGCTCGGTACGGGCTTTTGTTGAAGTTCCGAGAACATACCTTCACCGAGGAGTCAAGCAGTATATTGCTCCCTCCTACGTATATCTCGCGAAGAGACCATGAGGATAAAATCAGAGAGATTAGAGCCCACACAGAGGCATACCGACAATCCTTCTTTCCACGAACAATACGAGATTTGAATAGAAGGGAGAACCGATAGAGGTACTCAAGGTAACCTCCGCCACACACCGACAGGTGGCTTGCGGAGTATGAATGTAGATGTAGTCGCCTCGGTAGAATGCTCAGCATGGACAACAAGCTACATATCAGCGGAGGTCTCCAGGAGCGCTGCTTTGTTGGGCGAATTCCTTGTTACCTCTGCTGCTTTAAATAAACACGCACCGCGACCGAGAAGACAGTTCGCCTATCACACTGAAAAGCCAAGGAAACTGATACAGCTGCCTAATATCGTGAAGGGCCCCTGCCAGCACGCAGAAGTGCCGCAACACGACGTGCCAAGGACTGGACTAACGTCTGAAATAGTGCTGGAGGGAATTGTACCACGAATCTTGCAGGGCTGTCCATAAATCCGTACGATGAGGTAGTGGAGATCTCTTCCGAACAGCAAGTTTCAAGGCATCCCACATGTGCTCAATATGTCTGGGGAATTTGGTGGCCAGTGGAAGTGTTTAAAGTAGGAAGAGTGTTCCCGGAGCCACTCTGTAGCAATTCTGGATTGGGTGTCGCATTGTCCTGCTGGAATTGCCCGAGTCCGTCGGAATGCAAAATGGACATGAATGGATGCAGGTGATCAGACAGAATGCTTACATACGCTTCACCTCTCAGAGACGTATCTAGATGTATCAGGGGTCGCATATCGCTCCACCTGCCGGACACCGTTATAGAGCCTCCAGCTGCTTGAACAGTCCCTGCTGACATGCAGAGTCCATGGATTCGTGAGTTTGTCTCCGTACCCATACACGACCATCCGCTCGATACAACTTGAAACAAGAGTCGTCCGACCAGGAAACATGTTACCTGTCATCAACAGTGCATTGTTGGTGTTGATGGGCCCAGGCGAGGCGTAAAGCTCTGTGTCGTGCAGTCATCAAGGGTACACAAGCGGGCCTTGGACTCCGAAAGCCCATATCGATGATGGTTCGCACGCTGACACTTCGTGATGGCCCAGTATTGAAATCTGCAGCAATTTACGGAAGGGTTGCACTTCTGTCACGTTGAACGACTCTCTTCATTCGTCGTTGGTCCCGTTCAAATGGTTCAAATCGCTCTGAGCACTGTGGGACTTAACATCTATGGTCATCAGTTCCCTAGAACTTAGAACAACTTAAACCTAACTAACCTAAGGACATCACACAACACCCAGTCATCACGAGGCAGAGAAAATCCCTGACCCCGCCGGGAATCGAACCCGGGAACCCAGGCGCGGGAAGCGAGAACGCTACCGCACGACCACGAGCTGCGGACGGTTGGTCCGTTCTGGCGGGATCTTTTTCCGGCCGCAGCGATGGCGGACGTTTGATGTTTGTCGGATTCCTAATATTCACAGTACGCTTCTGAAATGATGGTACTGGAAGAATCCCAACTTCATCGCTACCTTGGAGATTCTGTGCCCCATCGCTCGTGCTCCGACTACAACACCACTTACAAACTCACTTAAATCTTGATAAACTGCCATTGTAGCAGGAGTAACCGATCTAACAACTGCGCCAGACACTTGTTGCCCTCTATAGGCGTTGCCGACCGCAGCGCCGTATTCTGCCTGTTGACATATATCTGTATTTGATTACGTATGATGTAACAGGTTTTTTTTTTTTTTTTTTTTCAGTGCATGTGCTTGAAGCACTTCATTACGTGCCATTAGAGTGCTACGTTGATTACAACCTGTGGACTTGAATTTCCATTTGGATGACAGCTGTGTCTATTGGTATACCGCTTACGATAGATTTAGGACCCGTTCTGAAATGTACGGTCTCACAGTTGCCAGAATGATGTCGTGCATCGCAGTCTCCCGACTAGTACCCTCGGAGAACGTCTTCCCCAACAGTTTGAGCTTTATTCCCAGCACCGCATAGCGGAATTCTCCATCGTTATCGTGAAGAACAATTTATGTTTGTATCCAGCTTGGTGCAGCACCACTTAATCAAGAGTCCCATCCGCAATTCTTTGATTCTCATCAGCGGGTATTTAAGTTTTTTAAAGACTTTAGCTCCTTCAGTGCGCCACCGTTCTGACTGTAAGCTTCCACATGACCTGAACTTTTCTTCGCGAGCCCCGCATTCGGCTTTCAAGTTTTGCTGTGACTCAATAACCGAATACATAACTCTGACAGCCCTGTCAGATTTACACTAGTTTCTTTCTGTATCTGGCACTGGCACGAAACATATATGTTCTTCAAGTACGGGCTGGTTATAATTAAAGAGCAGCTACTCACGGACGTCCAGGGTGGGCTTGTAATTACGGTACGGCAGCGAAACCTGGTAGGTATGCTAATCCGGAACCAATTTATACTGGAGGAAATGAGTTCCAGTCCTGACCACCAGATGCAAATCTGGCGCCCTACACCATCTTGTCGGCGTCTCCGGTGCTCATGTTGAGCAAACTGTGTAAGCGGCAGTTAATAATAAAATCAACATTATGCTTTTCTCACTTACTTCACCTTCTCTGCCCATGTCCGGTTCCTAATCGATTACACTTAGTAACTTTTCCGTAAGTCTTCTTAGCACTGACAGCGCCAAGAGCCCACACTGAAATTCTGCCGTGAGCTGCACCTTAAATATAACCAAAGGGTATTTTTAAAGTATTATGCAGAGAAGAAATTTCGTGTCCGAGTTTTGAAAAGGGACGAACGGAACTCGTAATTTAAATTTCGTGCAATAACAACGAGGACGCCAATCACGACATTTTGATACCATATAGCCTGCCACATTCCCAACACTGTCTGTAAATTTTGAAATATTATAGAAATTACTGAAACGGATTTCGTGAAATTTTCCAGGGAACCTTTCCGTGACATTTGCTTGTCAATGAAGATGAAGGTGAGGTACATTTATATCTACATGATCACTCTGCAGTTCAGGTGTAAGTGCTTGCAGGGGCTTCTTAGAACCACTGTCAGACTACTACTCGACCGTTCGACCCTCGAATAACAAGTGAAAAAAGAAAAGAACACTGCAGTCTTTAGTGCGAGTTCTGAATTCTCTGACATTATTTCTCTTATTATCTTTATCATTCCTTCGTAAATAAGTGGAGTTCGACAATATATTTTGGCACTCGGAAAACAAAGTTGGCGACTATAACTTCGTGAAAATATCTCGCCGCAACGAAAAACGTCTTCGTTTTAATGATGGCCACCCCAATTCTCTTAACATATCAGCGACTATTTCCTACTTAGCTAAAACACAAAACGAGCTGCCCTTATTTGAATCTTGGGTACTTCTTTCACCAGTCCTATCTGGTCAGGATCCTGTACCGTGCAGTAATACTGCAGAAGAGGATGGACAAGCACAGTGGAAGCATTTGATGTAGTAGTTTTGTTGCATATCCCAAGTGCTCAGCAAATAAAACGTAGTCTTCGATTCCCACATGTTGCCACACGTTGCACATTCTCAAATATTAGTGGCTTTGTCCAGTTATCGTATGTACGTAAATCACCACAATAATAAACACATAAATGCGTTACACTTCTCACAGTAACGAGCATTCTTTCAAACATTCGTTTTTATTGATGATACATAACATAATTTGACGAGAATTGTATGATAATATTGATACCGTCCTCCAACATTTGACCGCTATGTAATTGTTGGCGTGCATACTCGCTGACATCGGCATCCGCGCAGGTTTTTGTTGTCATAGTACTACCGCTGATACTGCACCGTCAGGACTTGTACCAATAGACGAATGACAGAGTAGTCTACAAGCTGCGCCTGACTTCTCCTCTTCACATACAAATACACTCCTGGAAATTGAAATAAGAACACCGTGAATTCATTGTCCCAGGAAGGGGAAACTTTATTGACACATTCCTGGGGTCAGATACATCACATGATCACACTGACAGAACCACAGGCACATAGACACAGGCAACAGAGCATGCACAATGTCGGCACTAGAACAGTGTATATCCACCTTTTGCAGCAATGCAGGCTGCTATTCTCCCATGGAGACGATCGTAGAGATGCTGGATGTAGTCCTGTGGAACGGCTTGCCATGCCATTTCCACCTGGCGCCTCAGTTGGACCAGCGTTCGTGCTGGACGTGCAGACCGCGTGAGACGACGCTTCATCCAGTACCAAACATGCTCAATGGGGGACAGATCCGGAGATCTTGCTGGCCAGGGTAGTTGACTTACACCTTCTAGAGCACGTTGGGTGGCACGGGATACATGCGGACGTGCATTGTCCTGTTGGAACAGCAAGTTCCCTTGCCGGTCTAGGAATGGTAGAACGATGGGTTCGATGACGGTTTGGATGTACCGTGCACTATTCAGTGTCCCCTCGACGATCACCAGAGGTGTACGGCCAGTGTAGGAGATCGCTCCCCACACCATGATGCCGGGTGTTGGCCCTGTGTGCCTCGGTCTTATGCAGTCCTGATTGTGGCGCTCACCTGCACGGCGCCAAACACGCATACGACCATCATTGGCACCAAGGCAGAAGCGACTCTCATCGCTGAAGACGACACGTCTCCATTCGTCCCTCCATTCACGCCTGTCGCGACACTACTGGAGGCGGGCTGCACGATGTTGGGGCGTGAGCGGAAGATGGCCTAACGGTGTGCGGGACCGTAGCCCAGCTTCATGGAGACGGTTGCGAATGGTCCTCGCCGATACCCCAGGAGCAACAGTGTCCCTAATTTGCTGGGAAGTGGCGGTGCGGTCCCCTACGGCACTGCGTAGGATCCTACGGTCTTTGCGTGCATCCGTGCGTCGCTGCGGTCCGGTCCCAGGTCGACGGGCACGTGCACCTTCCGCCGACCACTGGCGACAACATCGATGTACTGTGGAGACCTCACGCCCCACGTGTTGAGCAATTCGGCGGTACGTCCACCCGGCCTCCCGCATGCCCACTGTACGCCCTTGCTCAGAGTCCGTCAACTGCACATACGGTTCACGTCCACGCTGTCGCGGCATGTTACCAGTGTTGAAGACTGCGATGGAGCTCCGTATGCCACGGCAAACTGGCTGACACTGACGGCGGCGGTGCACAAATGCTGCGCAGCTAGCGCCATTCGACGGCCAAGACCGCGGTTCCTGGTGTGTCCGCTGTGCCGTGCGTGTGATCATTGCTTGTACAGCCCTCTCGCAGTGTCCGGAGCAAGTATGGTGTGTCTGACACACCGGTGTCAATGTGTTCTTTTTTCCATTTCCAGGAGTGTATGTGGGCGAACTGTTTTGTGGATCAAGTAAAATAAATCTGTTCAGCACCTCTAAATACTTCCAATGAACAATTTCCACCTGTTTACACCCATATAAATATTCCGCAATCCATTGTACAGCGAGTGACTGGAGTGTAGGCCTACTTCGTAAAACTGTTGCCGATTTTGTGCCCTTTTCCGGTCGAGTAGCGAGCCGTGGAAAGTGACAGTGTGTATGCCTCAGTACAGCCGTAAACTATTTACATTATTCTAATCATCCCTACGCTAGAAATACGATAGTGGTAGCAGAATTATCACATACTCTTACTTGAGTATCGATGCTCTATATCCAGTTGGATTTCGCGAAAACATCGACTTCCTTCCTTTATTCGCGTTTATGTTATCCCAGCATCCCTGTTCCAATTTTATGTGGGCTGTACCTAACTCATCCGATCCTGGCAGCGCATCTCCAAACTTATTCGTTTTCTGTATGTCTGTTTGGCAAGGATTCAAACCACGTAGAAGGACTTCAGAATTGATGGTAATAGTGTCTGGTATGAGATTTAATTTACAAATGCCTTGCTCTTTCCCAGCAGTGCCAAAAACCCCTTACAGCTTTTACTTGTTCGTCCCCCTTCGTATCGCTTTCTTCTATTAAAAAAATCGTCCATCAAGTCGTAGGTTGGTTTGAACGTTATGTTGTTCATGGTATTTATTATTGGAGGCGCTATATCACTTCGTTCCTTTTAGCTTTGAAAATGACGTATTCGTTCGATTATAGTGTGACCACGGTTGCAAGTGGACATTGTTCACAGTAACAGAATATGAGAGAGCTGAAAAAAGTGATACGTAGATAGGACTGACCGGGGACGGAAACCGAGATCTTGGGCTTCGTAGTCTGCCTGCCACTTTACTACTGAGATGCCGAGATGTTCTTCAAATATTAAACGTAAAGAACTAAAAGTTCTTTTGATTGATTCCTAAGCAGAGAGATAAGTTATCGAGTATTCCTTCTATGTTGACAACTATTGGTCTCTAACATCGGCAAATGCCATGCTATAACCTCGTCTCCCCCTCGGAAACAAACATACTAGCACTTATACTGAGATGACAAAAGTCATGAAATAGCTACGTGCGCATATACAGATAGCGTCAGTTTCGCGTGCATGAGGTATAAAAATACAGTGCATAGGCAGAGCTGTCATTTGTATTCACGTGATTTACGTGAAAAGGTTTCCGACATGTTTATTGAAGCAAGTCGGGAATTAACAGACTGTAAACGCGGAATGGTAGTTGGAGCTAGACGCATGGGAGATTCTATTTCCAAAATCGTTATGAATTCAAAATTCCTAGATCCTCAGTGTCAAGATTCTGCCGGGAATACCAAATTTCAGGCATTACCTCTCGCCACGGGCAACGCAGTGGCGGACGGCCACCACTCGATAACCAAGAGCAGTGGTATTTGTGTAGGGTTGTCAGTGATAACAAACAATCAACACTGCGCGAAATAACTACAGAAATAAATATGGGACGTGCGGCGAACGTATCCGTTTCAGCAGTACAGCGAAACTTGGGGTTAGTGGGCTGTGGCAGCAGATGACAGACGCGAGTGCCTTTGCTAACAACACGTCGTCTCCTGCATCTCCTCTTCTCAGCTCGCGCATGTTTAGATCAGTCCCAATTTCACTTGATAAGAGCTGAGATAAAGAGGTTGGCATAGGAGAGGACTTTGTGGCAAGCCGCATGAAATCAATCAAAAGACTGACGACAAAAAAAGCTCGTGGTAGTGTTTTAGCGTGGCATAGATCCCACGAAGCCTGCATCCACGTTATCAAATAGTTCAAATGGCTCTGAGCACTATGGGACTTAAGTCAGGTCATCAGTCCCCAAGAACTTGGAACTACTTAAGCCTAACTATCCTAAGGACGTCACACGCATCCATGCCCGAGGCAGGATTCGAGCCCTCGACCTTAGCGGTCATGCAGTTCCAGACTGAAGCGTCTAGAAGTGCTTGGCCACACTGGCCGACTCCTAAGTTATCAACAATGTTCTGTAAGGTGGTGGTGGCGGCTCCATAATGCTGTGGGCTGTGTTTACATGGAATGGACTGGGTCCTTCGGTCCAACTGAATCGATCGTTGACTGGAAATGGTTATTTTCGGCTACTTGGAGACCATTTCCAGCCATTCATGGACTTCATATCACCAAACAACGATGGAATTTTTATGGATCACAATGCGACATGTCACAGGGCCACAGTTGTTCGCGATTGGTCTGAAGAACACTATGGGTAATTAGAGCGAATGATCTGGCCCCGATGATTCATTTATGGGACAGAATCCAGAGGTCATAATTTAATTTCATTTGTTTCTTTGGCGCATAGGTTGTACAACATTATCTCTTCTCTTACGACTAGTTTTTGTCGCTCCCAACAATACAGTGCAGTATTCTCTCTGTAAGAGGAATTAATTTTAAGTCAACAGTAAATTTGCCATTATACTTGTTTTTTATTACTCATATTGTTAAGTATCTAATGTAATGAGATGTATGTTCTGAAAAATACAATACCAAAGCGTCAAAAATAATTCAGGCAATCTTTCTTTTTTTCGTCACAAACAAACGTTCTTGTGCCGGTTCGCATCTCTCTGACAGATATTACGTCATTGCATAAAACGCACAGTTGGGACAATTAGGTAATATCTCAACTAACTAACAAACTTAATAACGTGCTAATTAATTTCGTGATAAGGCCTTCAGGCCGCACTATGCTGAAAGTCTACCTTCATCCTTTGGGAGCACCGTCATTGGGATGCAGTATGGAGGGACATATGGTCAGCACACCTATGCCACAGCCATTTTCAGCTTTTGCGCCTTATTTCTCCTCTAAGTGCTTCAAAATTGTTCTCACTTGGCACCCCGTTCCAGTCATTCCTTCAAGGGGAATCTGTTTGGTGCAACCACAATCGAACCGTGGTCCTCTGCATGGCTGCCGACTCAGCTTCATAGATAGACTAACAAAGAACTTACGCTGCAAAATTAAGTAAGAATATTGCCTGTATCACTTACAGCTAATCAAAAACAAATACCAATATTAGTCGACAACGCTGTATTCGCAACGGAAACTTTTGGATCTGCAATATTTGGGAATGAGACACTGTCAAATCAAGTGAAGTCGGACTCCACATGAACGTCTATCCATTTTTATGTTCTTTGAAACCACCTGAAAAAGGTGTTAGCGCACATTTTCTTGATAATGAACTTGGATGCATGTTGAAACATCTTGTTGTCGTAGAGAATATCGCACTTCAGGCTTCGTCTTCAGTCGCAGCTAAATAGTTTGTGAGGTCAGGCGAAGAAAGCACATTAATGATTCCTATACAGATACACTTTATGATGGCAGCCATACAGTGTACTAGGTAATAACTTTGGTTGGTCCTTTTGCTGAAAATGTGCTGAAAACGTTTTTCCCCACACATGAGCCCCGTGACACGTTTCGAGTCCGGTACAGAGTGTTGCGTACAGTAACGTGCCTCGCGCAGTTGAGTTCCTTCAACATCCAGTCGACAGACATGCGATTCTTAAGATCAGTAGTGATCCGCATATTTCAGAAACAAAGGAACAACTAGAACGATTCTTTCACTGGTTAGTGGTGTGTGCTCAGGTTCGAATCTTGAAGGCAGTTTATGAACTGTGTGCTGGACAGGGATTCGAACCGGAAACTCACCTATTTCAAAAACCTCTAGTACAAAATTATTTAAAATAAATAAAATAAGGTAAAAAACAAATAGGGGAAAACATGACCTATGTGAGGATATGGATATTATGCCGCTGGCACAGGACAGTTCGTTCCGTTCCAAACCGAAACTCGAATTCCACATCCGCGTGTTGTAATACAACACTTAGGGCAGCACGCATGCTGGTAAGGCGCACAGATTCGCCCTTGTCTGCTCCCTGCGCAGTGCTAATTGCTCTGGCGGCGATTCCGAGGCGCCGCGGTTTTACCGCCGTGGAGGCACGCCACTGACGCCAAACACAGGCGAACAATGGAGCACACAGCTGCTGCGTGGGGAACATTCACATTTTTACTGTACTCGGTGACTACAGTGCCCGCCCCAGTGCTACAGGTTGGTCAAATGGATCCAGGTACCAGTTTTAATCTCCAGGATTTAACCATAAAGCGGGAGAGATGCGCTGGCGTACCATTAGTTATCACTTCTCTGAGCACCGACTTCTTTGCTCCTTTGTAAAGAGTGGTCCTTCCCTTGGATGGAGACTTATTTTTTGCGACGCCTGGTGGTGGTGGTGGTGGTGGTAGTAGTAGTAGTAGTAGTAGTAGTAGTAGTAGTGTGTTTGTGCTGACACCTGATTTCACTGTCGCCCATTTCCGTTCTGTGACAACAGCTACACGCGCCGATGTACAGCTATAATCGTACTCCGATACCTAACATACGGAGTGTAGCCATATTATACTATACTTCCCCCTTTCGTTTCTGTTATATTCGCAGATGGTACGGGAAAGTAGGATAGTTAGCAACCCTCTGCGTACCCCGGAATTAAAACAGTTCTACCTTCGTGGCCATTATGCGAGGCGTATGCTGGAGAAAGTAACTGATTTTCTCCAGTTTTTCCAAAACGTGGGTTATCGGAATTGTGTAAGGCAGTCCTCGCGCGGTACGCATCATTAATGTAACATAACTCCTTGTATTTTGGCATTCAAGTCGTACCCGCACGCTGCCTAAACGAATCTGTTACGAGGCGCACAACACTTTATTTGGATCTTGTCTGTCTTGCTCAGAGTTCCAGATTGTAGGACAATAATGAGGTAATGTAACTGACCACATTCGCGCAAATTACACCCTCATAAGCCGTTGTCACATGGGCCGTGGCATTCAACGTGTAATGCTGTCTAGATAACCGTGCTGCTAAATGCTGAGAAGCGCAAGACTTGTGCTTATGGCAAGTGTATTTCGACGTGGTATACCTGACCACAGCGTGCTGCAGCGCAGTTGTCGCTTGTATGTCCATCGCAAATCACACCGTTCGTTTAAGAAATGGACAGGTTTAAAACTTCTACATTAGCTCTGTTAAAACGCTGGTTTTTCTGTCTGTTGTGTACATAAATAAGAACTTCAGTGTCCATGAACCTGTTATAATGCAAAAAGGAAAGTTCGATAGTCAGACAGTAAGACATCAACTTACAAGATTTGCTTTACAAAAATCGTGTGACAAATTTACAATTGTCTTCAAATAAATTAAAAATTATTTCATCATTCTCATTTATTAGTAGAAGCTTGCGGGCAGTCATTCTTACGTGATCACTGTTTCTACTCAGAGCAGGATCTTCTAAACCTGTGAACTACAAGGCGTGAAACAAGGAAGTTCGAAATATCTTACTGCATGTAGTGCAAACTGTATTGCAGGTAAAGTCAATAGAAACACACACTCTGCAGAGAGAGAGAGAGAGAGAGAGAGAGAGAGAGAGAGAGAGAGAGAGAGAGAGAGAGAGACGGCACTTCAATTTGGATCATGTCGAATATTACAGAACATCCTTCTATTAAACATCCTCACGGCGAGACGGCCGGGAGGAAGTAATGTTAGCTCGGTTGCGAATAGGGCACTGCCGCTTTAGTCACCGCCACTTGTTGAGTGGCGACCCTGCACCCAGCTGCCCTTTCTGTAGCCAGCCTTTAACAGACAGACATTTCCTGATCCTCTGCCCCTATTTTAGCCACTTACGTCTCAGGGTCGGTCTGCCGCCCGCTTTGCCAGACATTTTAGCGGATGACGTGCGAGCTGTGGCTCTCGTTTTGAGCTTTTTAAAAAGCAGTTATTTGACAAAAGAGATTTGATTTCTACCTGGTGACACCGGTGTCGTGTCGACGTCTTAGCTATTCTTCCGTAACGTCTTGACGTTTTAGATTTGCCGTTTCTTCTTTTCTGTATTGGACCTCGAAATGGTTTTTTACCCTCGCGGTCCCAGCATTCTCTGGGCTAGTTCCATACTGGGCGCTTAGCAGTTTTGCGCCCTAACCCACCCCCCACCCCCACCCAAAGAAAAAAACTCCTTGGAGGTGGTTCGTCAAATAGTCCCAGCACGGGATATGGTGATGTTCCTTGACCTCCACACTCACGTCATCTACCATCTCAACGGCATTATTTTCCGAACCTAGTAGAGGTAGGTAAATTTTAAAACTGCAATAAAAATACTATAACTGAATGCAAGAGTTTAAAGATGAAACCAGGCTTCAGTTGTTCAGTGGTGTAAAACGTGGGTTTCCTGCGCTCCACCGAGTAGTAAGCGGAGATCTGCGCACACTGTGCAGTTGTCGCGGTGGGCCGAACTGCAGCCAAGTGGCGGGGCGACATCTGAGACGGCACGGCGCGCTGCCGACAATGGCCGTCAATTAGCACTGGCGATTGGGCCGAGTGGCGGGGGGGAGGGGGGGGGGGGGGAGGCGGCGGGCAGGCGGCAGGCGCACTCCCTGCTCGGGAAGGCCGGCAGGGGAGCCGCACACTTTCCCACCGCCTCTACCTCACCAACAAGGCGCTCACCAAAGGCGTCCTCACAAGGGGCGTGTTACTCACCGCGAAGAACACATGACGTGGTTTCTGCACGCGTAGACACGAGCTAGTACATCAAACTGAACGTGTTCATCATGATTTGTGACCGCAGCGCTCTTCAGCGGTTGCTTAGAGCCATATCTGGCGCACGGAGCACAGTGAAAATGAACGCGTGTGAAACTGCTACGTTGCGCTATTAAAATATGTTTCCTCACTTGTCCATATGGCATGCACTTTTTTCTGGACGAAGAATCTGTATGAGTAAAAATACAAATGTTCGTTTAGTCAAAAACGTTTATCTCCAAAACGTCTTGACTGATGGTTTTGAAATTTTGACACAGCTCTGGAATCTAATAGGGCGTCTTTTTAGATACTTAATTGTTAAATATTTGTAAATTTGAAGACATACAATATATAAATCTATAAAGTGATCAGCCAGAACTTTATGACGACCAACCTATCAGCCGGTATGTCCACGTTTGGCACGGATAACAGCGGCGACGCATCGTGGCACTATGCAATGAGGCCTTGATAAGTCGCTGAAGGGTAATGGTAGCCCCCCCCCCCCCCCACGCACACACACACGCGCTTCACCCAATTCCCGTAAAATCCAGGAGGGGGGTGGGGAATCAGCTTTGACGTCGCGTTCAATGGCATCCCATATGTGTGTGATGGGATTCAGATCTAGCGAGTGGGGGGGGGGGGGGGGGAGGAGCAGCAGCACATCAATTGGAACGCACCACTGTGTTCCTCGACCCACTGCTTCACACTCCTGGCCTTGTGACATGGCGCATTATCTTGTTGAAAAATGCCTCTGCTGTCGGGAGACATGATCGTCATGATGGGGTGTATGTAGTCGGCAACCAGTGTACGATAGATAGTCCTTGACCGTCATGGTACTTGCACGAGCTCCGCGGGTCCCGATTTGGAAGTGTTTCCCAGAGCGTAATGGAGCCGCCGCCAGCATGTGTTCATCCCCTCAGTGCAGGGGTCCAGGAGCTTCTCCCTGGCAAGACGGCGGATTCACGCCTTCCCTTCAGCACGCTGCGGTCGCAGGTTCGAATCCTGCCTCGGGCATGGGTGTGTGATGTCCTTAGGTTAGTTAGGTTTAAGTAGTTCTAAGTCTAGGGGACTGACGACCTCAGAAGTTAAGTCCCATAGGGCTCAGAGCCATTTTTGAATACACATACAGGAAGTTGTGGTTCGAAAGTGCTATAGTGCTCAGAGCCTTCATCACGCTGATGAAGGAATCGGGATTCATCAGACTGTGCAGCGCTCTGCCACGGCGCCAACGTCCAGTGTCTGTGGCCGCATGCTTATTTCAGTCGTAGTTGCCGATGTCGTGGTGTTGGCATTGTCACATGTGTGGATTATCGGGTGTGCACGACAGTCCTTGGCGATGTTCGGTGTACATTTTCAGACGCGCTTCAACTCCGCCCACTGATGAAGTCTAATGTTAACTCCACCACTGTTCGCCGCCTGCCCTGTTTTACCAGCCTGCCCAGCCTAAGACGCCCGACATATGTAAAGACAGGTGGCCGCCAGCCGGATGATGGCTGGACGTGTTTCAACTTGGTTTCGCCACGTGTTGAAGACACCACAGCACTTCTCGACACCCGACAAGTTAACGCAGTTTCCGAAATGCTCGTGCCGAGCGTCCGGGCCATCGCAATCTGTCCTCGGCCAGACTCCCCATACGAATGTCGTATGAGTCTACAAATGTTGCGAACTGTCCAACTTGTTCCATAAAACTTAAAGGCCATTTTTTTACAAGTGTTATCGGGGTGGTTGGCTCATCTTTGTTGTTTGTAACTGCTCGGCGAGACGCGCATTGCTGTGAATGTATTTTAGTTTTCCTCTTGTTTCCCTTACTTTTACTTAACAGTTTTAAAACATCGGAACACTTCAACGTTACATTCCATGACGTAAGTTTGTGTGATCGTGCACGTGATCATCGGTGAGATTGGGTGGGACTGAATGTGATTTTTATCACATTCATTTGTACTAACTAAATCCGAACTTCGTCGCTGAGCGCCCCTACCCCCTCCCCCCCCCTTCCCCACTACACACACACACACACACACACACACACACACACACACACACACACACACACACACACACATTAAAAATAATGCGATGCAAGTCCTCAACAATTATTTCGCCAGTCTTAGTTTTTCGGAAAATGCTGAGGCCATTCATAGTAGACCACTGCTTATTCACCAACATAATTCCCAGAACGTGTGAAATACAAGAGACTTCAAATAGGCTGCAACATCCCCGACTACAAGTAGCGCATGCTCTCTTGTAGTTTCTTCCCTTGTACGTTCTGACAATTGAACAAACTAACTTCGGAACGGAGAGCGGTCTTACAGAGACAGAATATCGAATATTAGCGGAACATCCTTCTGTTACATTCGTAAGAAAGCCCCAGAAGCTTTTCAAAAACATGAAGGTGAACAGGAAAATTCGCGGTCAGCAAGTCGCGCACTTCTAATTCTCTAAACTCCACAGCCTGAGCCTCTATTCAGAACACTGCAGTGAACATACGCTAGTTTCAGTCTATGTCTTTTGTTTCATCATGTCTAGAAGGCTTTAGCTACTGCTGTGTCATTAACTGACCATGAGTTTTATTCTAACAAATCTTAGCAAAAGTTTTCGAAAGGTTCTCAATGTGCCGGCGCCTACAAAGAGCACACATTTATAAAATGCAAAGTGTATTATAAAAATGACGAAATATGAGCCTTTCTACTGGAAACGACATAATCTGGTATGTGGCCTCTTTAAGTTCTACTTTTGACGTCAATGCCCTTTTTTTTGTTTCGTTGGCCACGTTCCGCACCTCGAGACAAAAATCTGACGAGTCTTCTTCGGTCTCTCACGCTCTGGAATGCTGTGGAAAGTGAAATTCCACGTTTCGACGTCACATAACTGGACACCGCCCCGTCCTCGGAAGCTCAGGCGTAAGGGCGCGGAGCACTCTGCGTGGCAGGTCACCACACATGCTTGGACCACAATAGAGTAGTGGCCGTTAGGTCGTCACCCCCATGCCCGCCACGACCAGGGCGACGGCAGCTGCGCCGTTTCTCCTCGCTACGTTGTTCATTTGCGGGATAATAATACACTTATTGGATTGCGGTGGACTTTGGCTGCTAGCTTCACACGTTCCCTGAAATAGGCACGTCGCCCAAAGAAACGTACGATACAGTGGAAACAGACTGTAAAAGCTGTCACCTGCGGTAACTATCGTTCACAACCGACTGGTAACCGACATGTGAGGTAGTAGAGCAGAATGAAATGGCGAAAACAACGGAATTCTAACCGAGAAGTTATCTATTTAGTCGTTGCTGTCACAGCTGACTTTTGAAGAACCACTTGTCAATCGCTTTGTTATATCCTTCCAGTTGTAATTAGCTGAAACGGTGTAACAGAGGCGAATATGATAAAAAATGAGAAATAACACACAAAACACGCTAGACGAAAATGGGACTAGATTTATTAAATCCTCCAGCTCGTTTTCGAATACTATCTGCGTGCAAGCAACAGTACAGCGTATTCAGTAAGACGACATTGGCGATCCAAGTTCAGTCAGGCACCAGACTACCTTCCTTAATGTGCTGTGCGAACCATATAATTTCCTCATCCTCACGCAAAAGACAATTTTCGCAACCTTTCCTTGATTTACAGTTCGTTTTACAACTTCCATTGTGTTATTATTTTATTAATTGTACTATAAGGTTAAAACTTTGTGCCGAACCGGAACGCGAAACTGGATCCTTGCTTTCCAGGATATTGCTCTATCGACAGAACTAGCCAGTTGCGTGCTCGGAAAAAGAAATAAAACAAAGGAAACAGGCGGTACAATAAAAATCAGTGAATTGCGCGGGAAATAAACTGAGTTGCCCATAGTCCACAAGGGCTTCTGTCGTTGCGAATGTCGACAGGCAGTGTTGTGTTGTAGAAAAGTACCCAGAAGTATCGACAGTTGACGAAGGGGCTGGTAATTTGTGATCGCTGCAAATAAATACTCGAAAAGGTCGATTACTCTTCAATTACACTATTGGCGATTTATCACTGGAAACATTAACGGACGGGAAGTAGCTGGAAGTAGCCGTCCAGAGCGAGCTAGCAGCGAACGATCATGCGAAAGTGAAAGGAACTAATGCCATACTAAGATGCGTCAGAAGGAAATGTAGTTCGCCCAGCTGGAGGGTAGCTTAGAAAACACTATTTCAAACGATTTTTTGAGTAATGGTCGTGAGTTTGGGACCTTCTCCAAGTAGTATTATTTATTAGAACCGAAGATAATCCAAGCAAAAACGGCTTAAGAGTACTTCGTTGAATTTCATTTCGTAAACACAAGATTTTCACTCAGGTGCTCGTCCAGCTGTAATGGTAGACGCTGCAGGATGACTGTTGTGGATAATGGGGAGATCTAGTGTTTTGGACTGAAGGGCATTCTGTGCTACACTCTTCATTTCTGCGTAACTTCAACGATCTCCTCGCTCTTGTACCTATTTATTAGTCAAGCCTTGGCTTCCCAACAATTAGCCCTGTAAGAAATTGCGAAGGTTACTTCTAACAATCTATTCCTTTTTTTAGACAAATAGTGCCATAAATTACTTCTCTCTTCAGTTCTGGTTTTTAAATCGTCATTAGTTATTTAACATTCTTATGTAACAAGGAAAGTGTAGTCATCAGAAGAAAATCAAATCTAACGTTGTATGTGTCGGAGGCTGATATCTTAGAAGAAACACGGAAATGAAGAAAAATTTCAGAAAATGTATCAGAAATGAGAACGAAATAGGACAGCAACTGCCGGAAGAAATACAACTAGCTTTCTAGCAGCGGTAATACACAATCCTCACCACTGAGAGGTTGTTTGAATGTGCGGGTGATAACAGCTGCAGAAGTGTTCTGAGAATATTATACTCAAACGCGTTTCATCCTTCCTGCATTTAGCTCCATCAACAGTTTCACACAAACGACTTTCAGGATCGGTTACAGCTCTCCGAATGCTGTCTACGAAAAATGATGAAGCGTTTCAATGAAAGATTTTACTTGCAAATGACGACTCCTTTAAAAACCACGCGTAAGTCAGTCTTCAAAATATGATGAGGGGCTTCAGGAAGAACGTTACGTATTATTACGGAAGATCAAGCAACTTCCGTTGATGCTGGACCACACTTCAAAATGGTAAATATACAGGACATTAATTTTTCGACGTAGTTTATGTAAACAGCGTGCGGAACGATCTACCGATTTCCGGCAGTTGTGGCCGAGCGGTTCTAGGCGCTTCAGACCGGAACCGCGCTGCTGCTACGGTCGCGGGTTCGAATCCTGCCTCGAGCATGGATGTGTGTGATGTCCTTACGTTAGCTGGGTTTAAGTAGTTCTAAGTCTAGGGGACAGATGACCTCAGACGTTAAGTCCCATAGAGCTTACAGCAATTTGAACAACTTTGATCTACCGATTATTCAGATGTGGCGGATCAGCATCAAACACCTATGAGCGACTTTGATCAAATTGTGGGTACTATTTCACAACAGCTGGATGCGACATTGCATTTGGTCCATATTCCGCCAGAATTATCACGATGAACCTCAGTACAATTTAGATGTTTTGCCCACAAGAATCGTATTGTCCCGCGTACTTCAGCTTTGGAGTACGTTCCCAGTTGCTATGAGCGACTTTGATCAAATTGTGGTTACTATTTTACAACAGCTGGATGCGACATTGCATTTGGTCCATATTCCGCCAGAATTATCACGACGAACCTCAGTACAATTTAGATGTTTTGCCCACAAGAATCGTACTGTCCCGCGTACTTCAGCTTTGGAGTACGTTCCCAGTTGCTGTGCCATTTCCCTCGCACATTGCAATGTCTCGTTATCCGTAACTCTGCAAAACTGTCTGCGGGACATCAAGGACGTGTACTTTTTTCTGACAATGTGACTTTCTTATTCCGCAATGCTCTTGGCGCTGGATGAGAAATGTAACTTACTTTCTGAAGTCCTTACAGGTCGAAAATCCACACTGGATGAAGAAAGTGGTCCGAGAAATGTGGTGCAGGCTTTTCATGAATAGCATCGTTGACCCCTTTCAATTGATGCGACTCTAAATAGCCACAAGGATCTGCCGTTCCTAATACAGTAGATGTGCTTCCGCAGTTACCTGAAAACACTCCGCTGATTATTAGACTGTCTATGTGGTACCAAAACGACGGATGTCCCGCACATGCTACACAGGTAATCAAAGGGCTATTGAGCTGAAAATTTGGTGATAGTTGGATCTGCCGTACAGTAACCAGACTTCATACTTCAAGTCATACGTCAATAAATCTGCAAGCAAACGCCGACATATCCGGAGGTCATCAAATAACTTATATATAACATTGGCCTGTGGTGCAGTTAGCACACATGAGTTGCAACGTCCGGTGTTGCATGTTGATAATCGGTGTATAGCCTGCACCAATTTTCAGGGTCAGCATTTTGAACTCTTAGTGTGGCAGTCATAACGATAAAAACGCGAACCGTACCTGAACTATGTGTGTGTTTACATATGCTACAGTAGAGCAGATGTTTGTGGAACGTCGTCTTATAGCCGGCCTATGTGACCGAGCGGTTCTAGGCGCTACAGTCTGGAAGAGTGCGACCGCTACGGTCGCAGGTTTGAATCCTGCTTCGGGCATGGATGTGTGGGATGTCATTAGGTTAGTTGGGTTTAAGGAGTTCTACGTTCTAGGGGACTGATGACCTCAGATGTTATGTCGCATAGTGCTCAGACCCATTTGAACCATTTTTCGTCATCTGACAACGGGTCAGTGGTTTGCGGCGCTGTTATCTTGTTACACTATTTTATCACGTTCCATATATATTATGTCATTTAAATACACCACAATGCTTTCTGTCGTCGAGTGTAAAAAATTACTAGGTTCACCAAAAAACAAATTCAATATCATAATCCAGCAGCTGTAAACGTTACAAGTTACTTGCATACGTCAGAAAATCCGTCTCATTATCTGCTATAAGTTTGCGAAAACTACACTCGATAAATTTACTAGTTCTTGATATATGGTGGGTGCCCTCGCCCTGTAACACAATGTTTCTGACTATTTAACGCACAAACAAAAGGGGGCGAGTAGAAGAGAATGAATCCAACAAGTAATGCTAATAAACATAGGTCCGGAAACCAATACACTAGGGGCAGTACTTCTGAGTACATAAACTCCTTAACAACTTTGTCTCCGAACATGAAGACTGGAGATACGCACTTGGGGACAAACATATTACAACTACTGTTCCAAATGGCCACCGTCATGCGAAGACAGGCTGCAGCACGCTTCCACATCGATGCAGGCACACGTTCAAAAATCACTGGCGTATTCCGAATCCAGTGACAACCATCCACAGTGCGTCCCAGGAAGTTATCAACACTGTCAACAGGGCTGGAGCACACTGAACGTTTATAATAAGCCAACACAAAAAAATCCTACGGGTTCAAATCGATGGAGCTAGATCATCATAGTATTGGCAAGACACGGCCGATAGACTTGTCGAAGATTCGAGCTGCTTATTCCGGACCACCCACTTCAGCGCTTGCCGGTGCACCGTCATTTCGGCGTAAGGATCAGAATCCTAAACATGCGGTTAGACATCAGCAGTGTTGTAACATTGGCACGGCTGCCCTTATGTATACGCCGTATCGGGGAAACCTTTGATTTTAGAACCCATGTAATTACGATTTTTTGCTTCTTTCATTTTCCTCTCTTCGCCTATTTCTTTTGTTCGTATAATTGTCTAACTCACGCCGTCTATTTTACTAGCGGAATTATAAGTCTCGCTACTGCACATGGCACGCACTAGACGAAGTCATACTCCGAAGTGAGATTAAAGTAAATCAGTGTTTTACACAACTACGGTCCGTGTTGTGAGAGGTGTACTGGGAACGACGTCCGGTGCCTGGAAGGGCTAGCCGGCGCTTGCCTGCCGCCCAACAGGCACGGACGGCCCCTCTGACATGCAGATGCCTGGCGTTAATGCGGTGCCCACCTGCAGCCCCAAGCCGCCGGCCAAGAATAGAATGGCGCCTCCCGAGGGAACGCGCGGACATCAAAGTTTCACCGGCCGGCCTCCTCGCCCACGGCCGCCAACTTGCTAAGCGCCGGCCGGCGCTGATAACGTGGCGCTCGCCCAGCCGTGAACACACCGCCGCCTGCTGACAGGTCCTATCCTCACCGCGACGCCGCTCTCATGCACGTCCAGGCACGGTTCCACGTATTCTGCATTAAATAATAATTAGACATTTATCTTCAGCATGTGTAATAATACTCTGTTTTAATCACGACGGGGAGCAAACGGGCTTCAGAAATACATACAGCACCATTGACAGTTCGCAATTTGTAAACGAAATTGTAGTTCTGAGCAGTGGTCACCAAACGTGGGGTTCCTAAATTGTGAGGAAACTTTTGTCTCGACCTAACAGCCCACGACAACCGGAACATTGAGTAAAGCCCTTGCTGGTATACTAAATAGGATACACGTCAATGCCACATCCTAATTAATTTTGAAGGCTATTCTCAGCTGCTGTTCAGTAATTTCTGAAATGTTTGACGCGCCGTTTTCTTATGTGTCCTCCGCTATAAATACGGGTTTCAAAAATGGCTCTGGGCACTTTGGGACTTAACATCTGAGGTCACCAGTCCCCTAGAACTTAGACCTACTGAAACCTAACTAACCTAAGGACATCACACACACCCATGCCTGAGGCAGGATTGGAACTTGCGACCGTAGCGGTCTCGCGGTTCCAAACTGCAGCGCCTAGAACAGCTCGGCCACACCGACCGGCATATCGGTTTCGATTAATATCTTTCTGCACAGAATTTGTATACAGAAAATTCAAAAATGCACGGAGTACAATCAGTTAACTTTTATGGTATACGTGGTGCGACAATAAAGTAATGAGACTGAGGTGAAAAAAAAATGTTGCTTGCCGTTTTAGTCAAGTTTAGTGTTGTCTCCTTCAAAGTAGTTCCTTTCTGATTCCACTCCTCTTCTGTAATATCCTCCAAGACTACGTCGCAGCTTTTTGGACATCTTGTATTGTTTGAAAATGGTGTTTTTTGTGAGATTGATGGTCGTCCACTGCGGTCTTCATCTTCAACATTCGTTCTGCCTTCACTAAAGATTTTATGCCAACGAAAAACTTGAGCTCTTGACACAACCTCCTCTCCAAAAGCCTACCGTAAGTTGTCGTCGGGTTTTCACCCAATTTAACGCAGAAAGAAATGACATACCGTTGCGCAATATTATGCGGTTCCATTTCCGTGACGAGAGACACAAACAGGTGTTAACTTATTACAGCACAACTCACGACTGAGCAGTTGCATCGATGGTCTGCTTGGACTAGAAGCAGCTTATAGACCAAGGTCAAAGATATTGTGCGTACGCAAGCTTGCAGGGTTTTCACATCTTGCAAAGAAAATAAGTCTCATTAATTTATTGTCGCACCGCGTATATTCATCGTATTTTTGTGTTTACAATCAATGTTTTATTAACTTTCTAGACTGACTGCATGAAGTAGCACTAGCTATATCTTTGATTAGGTTTCTTGTTCATTAGACAAATACGTGTCGTTGCCTCTTTGATTTGTGTAAAATTAGTCAACTGTAAGCTAAGCGTAAATGTCGTGTGACTAGGGTCTCCCGTCGGCTATAATTGCCTCTTTACGTCTGGCGCACCACCTCTTGAGAAAAAGTTACCTCTTGTTTCTTTCCATGCTCAGTATTTCGAATCGGGTTGCAGAAATACCGCTGCCTGTCTTACGACATGACGTAATAACTAAATAATATATAGAATCTTGTAAGTATTACACCTCTAGTATGATTGGTAGGATTCTACGCATTTCTAAATGTTTCATATTTTGTTACCGTAAGTAGATACCATAACCGAAACATGTAGTCATAGTGAGGCATATAAAGACAGCAGCGCGTTATACATTTCATGAAATGCGACAGTTTTCAATTAAACACCAACAGAAAAATAAATTCTTGAATTTAAAACAGGAGCGGAGAATCCATGAGAAAAAGGAATTATTCTCGTGGTGTTATATACACTAGGCTGCTCAATGGTGTAACCGAGACAGAAATCCAATCATACTTACGTCTCTGATCAGGGTGTCATTGCAGTCCATTGAGCGATGAGTAAGATAGATCCTTAGTGCCCACACGCACTCTCTCACTTCTGATAGAGTGGTCTTTCCGTCGAAGCTCAAAGCAGTTATCACAGTCCGACCGTACATTCCGAACCCGATGCGTTGCTACCGATGTAATCGTTACACCCACACTCGAACGTCCTGTCGACACCCGGCCAAATGTGTAACCTGTGGTAGGAATGATCACAAGGGTGATTGTCCACCACCTCCTCCACACTGTATCAATTGCAATGGCGACCTCACCGCCTCCTCCCGATATTCTCCTCTGTATCCCGATGAGCAGGCCGCCCAGGAGATATGGGTGAAGGAAAAAGTGTCTTACCCAGTTGTTTGCAAGCTGTTAGCTAGTTTTAAACGCTGTGTCCTACCATCTGGCACTTACAGTACTGTTGTTGCTACATCTCGCCCCTATGGAGGACACGGGTTGTAAAATCTGACTGTGTCATGGTAGCATCGCCGTCTCCTTTAGCTGTGCTACAAACCACCAAAATTTCGCCCCACAGGGCGAAGTCACCTGCTACACAACCGGCACACTCGAAAAGAGGGAAGGAATACTACCAAACAAATATCTGTGTCTCCGTCTGCCAACCGGAAAGCCTCCGGGTACTTAAAAAAAGGTCTTCTCGTTCGCCGATTCGGAGATCCTCTTCGACGCTGTTGCCGCGTGTTACCCTCCGTGCCGCCGATGCGCGCCGCCAACCGTTTTTCTATGCTGGACTGTGCAGACCGACAGAAGAAGAATGCCGACACTCTGTAGATCCTCCAGCCCCTGCACCCTGTAGCAGTGAGTCTTCGAAGGCTGGCACTCGGCAGCTTCATTTCCCGACTCTCCAGCAGAATAATTTCGTCCGAATATCCTCATTCTTTGTTAAAACTTTATTTTCACTGGTATTATCACTAAACGCTCAAGACGTTAACCGATATGAGTCAACATCAGAACCGTAAAATTAAACCAGCATACTGACAGAGTCGAGTGTCAGGCCTTGTCAAACCCATTAGGGATTGCCGCTGCCAGTGAGTGCAAGTCCATGTAAACCGCCGTCCGAGCCAGCATTGTCAAGGGAAGATCATGCACTGTCCATACCGTATTGGGTATTTCGCAAAAGACGTTTGCTTACAGCGCTATATAAAGCTGCACGTCTTCAGCCGAGCAAATAACACAGAATCTGGACGATATGCGTACTGTGATCCGACGAGTCTTTTTGCCTCTATTCAAAACGACCCAAGATGCGTAGTGCAACGGCGGCCAATGAGACATTGAAGTTGAAGAGTGTGATGGGTTTATTTTAGGCTGGAGGTGATTATGTGAACTTTTGGGAATGTGTTTCGTACCACGGTTTGTGCCCACTTGTTAAGGTTGCCGTGAATATGAATTAAGGTCTAAGATGTTCTTAAAATGGTCGGTGCCGATGTGTTACCCTTACTTTCACATCTTTATGGTGACTATTCTGTCTACACTGCCATTTTTCAAGATGACAGCATCTGTGTTCACAGGGCTGCACACTTGTTGTCGAACACACAGACATCCTACTGCACCTCGATTCGCGCGCAAAATCACCGCAGCTTAATCCCATAAGAAATGTCTGGGAGTACGCAGAACAGGACATTAAACGTAAAAATCAACATCCGCGCTGTTTGGTAGCTTTGTGGGACCTTCTTATCATTGAGTGGCTTCTACTGATTTAGCATAGCTGAAGAAAATTGTGGAGCCTATTTCTTCCCAAATTGTGGGAGACTGTGATACACTTCACTACCGGGATGTCGATTTGAGATGACTAAATTTTTATGTTTTGTGTTGATATGAATATAGCGGCTCACCACCGGTTCGCTGGAGCGTACTGTTACCCGAATGTCTTCGGGGTAGTGGAATACCTCGTAGTGCCCGGGTGAAGCAGATTTTTAAGTGTTTAAAAATAAGAGGTGTAAATAACGTTAAATAAATAAAACTGCGGCAGGTTGGCACAAAACAAATTGTCGCGCACAGCAAACTCTCAAAACAGCGTAACAGAAGTGGCAATTCACGTGATTTGGAATGGCTACACTTCTTTCTATAGCCCGATTAACAATGAAGTGCTGTTTTGGTCTCTGTAAGTGCTACCTAATACCAAGTCATCAAAATGAAGTAATTGCTTTCACCTGGCTCGGATGAAGAGGGCAAAAAATAATAAGTTTTCCGCCCTTGTCTTTAAATTAAAAAAATGAGTAGTTTACATTTTAGAATTCACACTGGATACACTAAGTGACTGACAGTGGATGTTGGAAACGACTTGTAAACAGTAATTGAAAACTATCTTAAGAACTATCTATTAGCATCGCGAAGCAAATATGATGTTAAACGTGGCTTTTGGGAGTGTGGGGGAAAGTTGTGACATAATGAAACAGATGGGAACAGGTGTAGTAAACAATTCGAAGTAAAACGCGACGAGTCTCGGAGCAGCACACAGAATGTGTAATTTATTTCCTCTTCGTTTTACAATACATTCGTTTACACTAATTTACCATTCCCGACGATAGCGACGATAACCAGACGGACGGTTACGCGGCAGTTCTTCCATTTGTAAAAAATCGATGTGATTCATTTCACGAGACGGTTGGGAAAGGAACATAGTGAATACAAAAAGGGAAGTTGCACTCGGAATGGTAATGCGGATTGGAACCCCGTCCATGTGTCTGCGTGACAGCTACGTGCCGAGCTGTGAGCCTACGCACCTGCGTATTGGCAGCCGATGGCGGGTTGAATGGTCGAGAAGAAGGCCGACCGGCCCGCTGGAGCGCTAATGCGGATTTCCTGCCGCGCCGGAGAGCGGAGAGCGGGGAGTGGGGTGGGGGCGTCGCTGCACTGCTGTACACTAAACACTGTGCACGCTGCTGCACTCTCGCCGCCGTCACGTTTCACCGCTTTCGCCTTACTTCAGCTCATCTCAAACACGACTCTGGTTCTTCTTACAGTTCGGCTTCTGCTCACTCACTCGTACAACCGGGCCATTCGAGCTGAAACACAGTTTCTAGATCTGCTCACTACGTATTCTACGAGGGTCGGTCAAAAAGTAATGCCTCCCATTTTTTTTCTACTTAAAAAATTAAGTTAAGTGAAAAATTTGAATTTGGCGCCATTCCTCAAACCTTCTTCTGCAATCCACTGCAGTAGTAACTTTCTGTGTCAACAGGTGGCAGCACAGCAGAAGTTTGTAAGATGGCCGACATCGATGTTCGTTTGAGACAGCGTTGTGTGATTGAATTCTTGAATGCAGAAGGTGAAACGCCCATACGCATTCATGAAAGACTGAAGAAGGTGTATGGTGTTGTGACAGTGGATGTCAGCACTGTTAGACGATGGGTTCGTCGTTGTAAGGAAGCTGAAGGGCAAACACCGTTGACTGACGAAAAGCGGAGCGGCAGGCCGGTGAGTGCAGTGACTCCACACAACATTCAGCAAGTTGATGACATCATTCGTGGTGACCGTCGGGTGACTGCAGATGAAGTGTGTCGCATTATTTCTCTTAGTAAAGGCAGTGTGATCACGATTATTAAACAATTGGGGTACTCAAAAGTTTGTGCACGGTGGGTTCCAAGAATGTTAACCGATCAGAATAAAGAGGCAAGGAAAACAATAGCCTCCCAACACTTGCAGCGCTTCCGTTTGGAGGGAGATGAGTTTCTGAAAAAAATTGTGACCGGGGACGAAACATGGGTGCATTTTTTTGAACCCGAATCAAAGAGGCAGTCAATGGAGTGGCGTCACACAAGCTCGCCGAGGAAGAAAAAATTCAAAACTGTGCGATCGGCAGGGAAAGTTACGGCAACAGTTTTCTGGGATACAGAGGGTGTGATTCTGGTTGATTTTTTGGAGCAGGGATGCACAATAAATTCTGTTCAATACGTCACAACCCTCAAAAAACTTAAAGCACGTCTTCAGCGAGTTCGCCCAACAAAATCAATGGCAGATGTTCTTCTTTTGCATGACAATGCAAGACCACACACCAGTCGTCACACCTCTGACGAGATTGTCAAAATTGGATGGGAAGTTTTGCCTCATCCCCCATACAGCCCTGACCTGGCACCATCAGACTTCCATCTGTTCGGGCCACTAAAAGAAGCTCATCGTGGGATTCATTTTGAAGATGAGGAGGCCGTCAAAACATCCGTGCGTCAATGGCTTAGGAAGCAGAGCTGTGATTTTTACCGTGCTGGGATACATGCCCTTGTTCAAAGATGGACCAAAACTGTAGAGATGGGCGGAGATTACATTGAAAAATGACAAAATGATCCTCAATGTTGTGGTTTTCAACCTATGTAATTGCATTTAAATTTCCTGACAATTAAACGTAGAAAAAAAAGGAGGCATTACTTTTTGACTGACCCTCGTACATATCATTGTCATTTTATACAGTCTCATGGCATATGATGCAGCTTCCCATGCTGATGTATTCGGTGCAAGTCTCTTCATCTCTGTTTAACCATTGCAATCTTCATCCACTTACTGTATTCAAGCCTCGATCTTTTTAATCCCTCATCCACTCACCTGCTCTCTATTTCCAAAGGTGATTACTTCTTGCCTTGTGACGTTTCCTGTCAAACGATTCCTTCTTCTATTCATGTTGTCCCTTATATTTCTTGTTTGTTCATTTCACTTCAGTACCACGTCATCAGTTATTCGGTGTACCCATCAACTCTAGCTTTCTCCCGTAGCACCACGTTTCACAAACTGCTTGTGTTTCTTTGAAGTGCTTATCGTCGACGTTTCACTTGTGTGCAAGCCTGCAATCCAAATACCTCCTGAAAAGGCTTCCTAAAGTTTAATTCGATAATATTTAAAAAATTCTAGTTTCCAGAAATGCTTCTCCAGTTGTAGCGAGTTAGCGTAGCATTTTCTACCCTCTCTGCTGTGGTCATCGTCACTGACTTTGATGGCCAGCTGGAACAACTCATTTCTAGCGCCACATATCCCAATTTAATTCCTTCGACGTCGCCTGATGTATTTTGCCTACATTTCATTACCGTTGTTTCACTTGTCCTGAAATACATCTTCTAACCTTTTTTTTAAATTTTTGAATACACGCAGTCGGCAATGGCCTTATTGTTTTGGGGCTTCAGTGTAAGACGGTTCTCTTGTATCGTGACTACCGCCGCCAGCGACCCTCCCTGTGAGAAACAAGTGACAAGGCTCGACGTCGACTATCGCGATGTAAAAGCAGATAGACCACCAGAGCGCACGTAAATAGTCGGCAGTTCAGTGCTGAAAAACAAAAAGCAGCACTGAGAAGCTATTAAGGTCAGAATCCCCAAGTTGCTAAGGGCACAGTAGTCGTTGTCCCATACATGTCTCAGAGGACGATCGAAAAGTTTCCGTTCGAAGGCCGTACAGCCCAGAATCTGTATGCTAATCGCAATGAGCATTGAGGCAATTATCCCTCTTGGTAAAATACCGTCTCCTGCTGCGTGAAGAAATTCTTAATTGCCTCCTGTACAGATTTTTCTGACAGGAATCGTCGACCCTTCGAGGCCATTTAAGGGACCGAAGGGGTCATAATCGATTTGGGAGAGATCATGACTATTTGGCGGAACTTCTGCGGAACATTTGCGACATTGGGAAGCGCGTTATCCTCAATCAGCACCATTGCACAATAGTGGTTTTCGACAAACTTGCTGTCCCATAAACCTTGTTCATTATCCAGAAATGGTTCAAATGGCTCTGAGCGCTATGGGATTTAACATCTGAGGTCATCAGTCCCCTAGACTTAGAACTACTTCAACATAACTAACCTAAGGACATCACACGCATCCATGCCCGAGGCAGGATTCGAATCTACGACCGTAGCAGCAGCGCGGTTCCGGACTGAAGCGCCTAGAACCGCTCGGCCACTGCGGCCGGCTGTTCATTCTGCAATGGACGTCTACCGATGTTTGTCCTTCGGTAGCCAATAAAAGAATAATAGCACGTTGGTCCTGTTGGGATACATTTGGTAATAACGTTGCCATAGTTCACGTCATTGCATTTACCGAACGCACGTCTGAAAAACACGAATGCCACACTGATCCCTTGTGTACATGTTGTTGTTGCGGTCTTCAGTCCTGAGACTGGATTGATGCAGCTCTCCGTGCTACTCTATCCTGTGCAAGCTTCATCTCCCAGTACCTACTGCAACCTACATCCTTCTGAATCTGCTTAGTGTATTCATCTCTTGGTCTCCCTCTACGATTTTTACCCTCCACGCTGCCCTCCAATACCAAATTGGTGATCCCTTAGATCATGTTCTACCACCCGATCCCTTCTTCTGGTCACGTTGTGCCACAAACTTCTCTTCTTCCCAATCCTATTTAATACTTCCTCATTAGTTATGTGGTCTACCCATCTAATCTTCAGCATTCTTCTGTAACACCACATTTTAAAAGCTTCTATTCTCTTCTTGTCCAAACTATTTATCGTCCATGTTTCACTTCCATACATGGCTACACTCCATACAAATACTTTCAGAAATGACTTCCTGACAAATCTATACTCGATGTTAACAAATTTCTCTTCTTCAGAAACGCTTTCCTTGCCATTGCCAGTCTACATTGTATATCCTCTCTACTTCGGCCATCATCAGTTATTTTGCTCCCCAAATAGCAACACTCCTTTACTACTTTAAGTGTCTCATTTCCTAATCTAATTCCCTCAGCATCACCCGACTTGATTCGACTACATTCCATTATCCTCGTTTTGCTTTTGTTGATGTTCATCTTATATCCTCCTTTCAAGACACTGTCCATTCCGTTCAACTGCTCTTTCAAGTCCTTAACTGTCTCTGACAGAATTACAATGTCATCGGCGAACCTCAACGTTTCTATTTCTTTTCCGTGGACTTTAATACCTACTCCGAATTTTTCTTTTGTTTCCTTTACTGCTTGCTCAATATACAGATTGAATAACATCGGGGAGAGGCTACAACCCTGTCTTACTCCCTTCCCGACCACTGCTTCCCTTTCATGTCCCTCGACTCCTATAACTGTCATCTGGTTTCTGTACAAATTGTAAATAGCCTTTCGCTCCCTGTATTTTACCCCTGCCACCTTTAGAATTTGAAAGAGAGTATTCCAGTCAACATTGTCAAAAGCTTTCTCTAAGTCTACAAATGCTAGAAACGTAGGTTTGCCTTTCCTTAATCTTTCTTCTAATATAAGTCGTACGGTCAGTATTGCCTCACGTGTTCCAACATTTCTACGGAATCCAAATTGATTTCCCCGAGGTCGGCTTCTACTAGTTTTTCCATTCGTCTGTAAAGATTTCGTGTTAGTATTTTGCAGCTGTGGTTTATTAAACTGATAGTTCGGTAATTTTCACATCTGTCAACACTTGCTTTCTTTGGAATTGGAATTATTATATTCTTCTTGAAGTCTGAGGGTATTTCGCCTGTTTCATACCTCTTGCTCACCAGATGGTACAGTTTTGTCAGGACTGGCTCTCCTAAGGCCGTCAGTAGTTCCAATGGAATGTTGTCTACTCCGGGGGCCTTGTTTCGACTCAGGTCTTTCAGTGCTCTGTCAAACTCTTCACGCAGTATCGTATCTCCCATTTCATCTTCATCTGCATTCTCTTCCATTTCCATAATATTGTCCTGAAGTACATCGCCCTTGTAGTGACCCTCTATATACTCCTTCCACTTTCTTTGCTTGGAACTGGGTTTCCGTCTGAGCTCTTGATGTTCATACAAGTGGTTCTCGTATCTCCAAAGGTCTCTTTAATTTTCCTGTAGGCAGTATCTATCTTACCCCTAGTGAGATAAGCCTCTACATCCTTACATTTGTCCTGTAGCCATCCTTGCTTAGCCATTTTGTACTTCCTGTCGATCTCATTTTTGAGACGTTTGTATTCCTTTTTGCCTGCTTCATTTACTGCATTTTTATATTTTCTCCTTTCATCAATTAAATTCATTATTTCTTCTGTAACCCAAGGATTTCTACTAGCCCTCGTCTTTTTACCTACTTGATCCTCTGCTGCCTTCACAACTTCATCCCACAAAGCTACCCATTATTCTTCTACTGTATTTCTTTCCCCCATTCCTGTCAATTGTTCCCTTATGCTCTCCCTGAAACTCTGTACAACCTCCGGTTCTTTCAGTTTATCCAGGTCCCATTTCCTTAATTTCTCACATTTTTGCAGTTTCTTCAGTTTTAATCTACAGGTCATAACCAATAGATTGTGTACATGTCGGTGCTTATATACCCACATTGGAGTAGCAGTACTTAGCATATCCGCTGCAGCAATGACCTCAAACGGGAACTTTTTGATCAGAGCGTAAGATTAACATAGCCGCAGGAAAGTAACCAGAGACGCACGAAACATAGGAAAATGTCGGCTGAAATGCTGATTCGATGTATACGTTGATATGCGCCGATGACAGGGTAAGAGTACACCGAAATCTATCTGTGGGCAGCAGAGCACCGTTCAGCAAGTGGTGGTGTTTTTGTCTATGAGATGTTTCGTGGAAGGATACGTCGGCCGTCATGGCCGAAAGTGCGTGTCGGTGTGTTCGTATAGTGCACACTGCAGACAACCTGTGCATAATGTAAGACAATCACACCCGCATTGTGTCCAATGGTTTGAGGAACACTTCACGGAAATGAGAATGCTTTTGTGGGCGTCTCGCTAATGCCACGCCATTGCTATAGAGCACATCTGGAGCTATGGGGAGAGACGTGCGCATCTTGCATCCATGTGCGTCCAGGCTCCTTGAGTTGGGGTCGGGTGTAACTTAAATATCCAACGATTCCTGTGCTGTGAGCCATGGCAAGGAACTGTGACTCATAATGACGCAAAATATTCTCCGGCGCACAAGTAATCTGTTGAATGGTCTCTCGGCCGCCGCAATCCAGTCCGAAACGAGATCCTAGAAATGCTCTTACAAGAACCATACCTAATATTAAGATCGGACAAAGTGAAATTAGCCGAACGACAACTTTCAGCCATGTCGTAATCATAAGAACGGAAGATTTAAGGTGTCACTAGAAGGTCAAAGCTAAAAACTGCTGTTGTAAAAAGCTAAAAACTGCGGTAGTAAAGAAAACTTGCAAGTCTGGCATTCTGCACAGCTGAAATTAAACATTGAGAGGAGAACGGAAGCATTTGAGATGTTTTCACGAAAACGGATGGAAGTTGTTAGTTGGCTGCAGAGGCGGGGTGAAGGGGAGCTGCTGGAAAGAACAGGGAGAGAAGAGTAGCATTGGAAGTTATAAGAAAATAGTCACTTGTTACGACAAAGCTGTTCGATGGTCAAGGAGTAGAATGTGAGAGAGGATTCAAAGGAAGGAGAAGATACACGATGGTGAATGACATTGAAGAAAACGGACGTTCGCTAGAAATACTATTGTTGTGAACTTGGGTTGGGGAGGGGGGGGCACTTCAATGAAAATCACGGAGCTGCTGAAAAGGCTAATAAAGATGTCCTGCTAAGACGGATAGGTGGGTTCTAGGGCAGCACACACGCAATGAAAGTAACATAATTGTGAATAGTAAAATATATTACTCAACTTCGGTAACGCCGGCTACAGCAATTGTAGAACACAGGTTTAGCCTCTCGGTCCTGCGCTGACTACGGTCTCATGAGCGCAAACTAAATAATATTACTAAACTCGGAAGAAAACTAATCCTCTGTCTTGATGTAATGTTCGAAGAACAGTTCCAAACTAACTGTACTCAGGTAAATTCCTAAGCAGGCGGTCCCTGTCCATACACGATAATTCTATTCACTGTTCTGTTTCTGCTGAATGATAACCACTGTCTATTTACCGACCACTGTTTCTATCTCATTCGACGACTTGAAGACACAATGAACATTCTGCAGGAATTCCCTATCAAGAGTCGGACTGAGTTCCAACTTCCCTCTTCCTGGTAGCGCTTCCGCTCCACGGGGCATGTTTCTCGCGGACACCGTGATTGGTTTGCACGCCGCGATGTACTTGCTGCGTGCGGACGTCCACGGTGCCTCGGTAACCAACTGTCACAAACTCTTATTGTGTGATATCTCAGTACAGCACAGAAATGAAGACAGAAGAACGTGGAGAGCAAACGTGGTAAGACCCACCTTCAGGCAGAACATACAAGGACAGAACAGATGTTAAGAATTACCAAGGGCTATTTCTCCGCCGGTAATGTATACAATCCTGCCAGAAGCTCTGCAAAATAAATAAAATCAACTGCTGGAACTATTAGGATATTACCAAGAGAGGGTTTAGGATATGAAGGTCACATGTCGAACAGCTATTAAATGTAAAGCTCTTAATCAGATGTAAGAATCTTCGAGCCAAAAATCTTTATGTATCCTTCGTTGGTTTTTCAAAAAGCCTACGATTCCGTCGACAGAGACACGCTACTCAGCATCCTAGAAGAATTTGGAGCTGAAAGTAAAACAATGGCAAACATTAAGCAAAGTGCGACTAATACAGTTTCCAAGGTTAAAATTGTGGACGAAATATCAAAACCTTTTGAAATTAAAACAGGCGTGGAACACGGTGAGGGACAGGGACTGTCTCCATTATTATTCAGTTGCCTTTTGGAGTAAATGGTACGAGAATGTAGTAGTAGTACAAAAAAAAAAAAAATGGTTCAAATGGCTCTGAGCACTATGGACTTAACATCTGTGGTCATCAGTCACGTAGAACTTAGAACTACTTAAACCTAACTACCCTAAGGACGTCACACACATCCATGCCCGAGGCAGGATTCGAACCTGCCTGCGACCGTAGCGGTCACGTGGTTCCAGACTGAAGCGGGAGAAGGAGGAGGAGGAGGAATAAATAAAGTGAAACTTGAGAGAAAAAGAGAGTACCTTGAAACTGACTGCTTAGCTTGCTGCTGCTTTAGCAGTATTAGCAGAGAACCTACAAGATGGAATGAAACAGATAAATATTCTCAAAGAGGTAACAGAAAAAACTGGATTTGACCAAAGTGTGTGGAATCAAAATATGATAACACAAAGTGTATCAGAATTGGATACTTAGAAGAAATAATGGATGAGTTAATATGATAAAGCCATAAAAATGGAAGTGTCGTTCCACCTAACAAAGAACAGGTACAGTAAAAAATTCGTATCCATTAATACGACAATGAGACGTTACAATGTGGCGGTTAAAATCGGTTGTCGTACGCCTCGGCATGCTTCGCCCTAAACAATGCGAAACAATTAAATAATTTGGAAAAGAAAGAAAGAATAATAATTGGAAAAATTTTGGCTCCGAAGTATGACAAATGCATTAGGAAACAGAGAAGCTGCTAGAAGGTGGACAGAAGATGAGAATATCATAGATATAGTGAGAAAGCGGAGGACTGCATTTTATACTCACTTAAAAAGAATGGATAACAAAAGGCTCACAAAAGAAATATTTGACTTCTTCCACAAAAATTCGAAAACCCAAATTTCATGGCTTATAGAAGTTGAGAAATAACTGCGGAAGTTGGGAATAACGGATAAAGACGTAGAAAACAGACATGAGTCCAAGGAAAAGGTACAAAAAGTCAAGAATTTCCAGAAGAAGACACAAAAGAAGAGGGCAGAGACATGGAAAGAAGAAAGGAGAGAATAACAGAGAGCAAGACAGAAAAAAGTATTGGCAAGGAAGATAAGAATGAATGTTGTAAATCAGTTGTTTCAAGTGGACCTGATTGGTCAAATTCCAATAATTATAAAAACGAATCAAAACTACGTTACTCATCGTCATAAATGAATAAAGAACTTTCTTGTCTCCGTTGACAGTTGCTCCACGTGAGCTTCGTTATTGCCAGTTCCTACGTATAAGGAAACTAAAACAAACCAGGTCAGTGACTTAAAATAATTCAGAGTATGTACAACGGACGATTCTTAAATTGAATGACATATTCGAACACTTTGATGCTGTGGTAATACGCTGGACTCGCATTTGGGGGGAACGGAATTCAATTTCTCGTTAAACCATCCACATGCACGTTGACCATGTCTTACCTAGGTCAATTTAGGCAAGTCCGGGGCGGTTGCAATGAAGAAGGTACGAACCATTCCCTGAACAAGTTTAAGCGCTCTTTTTTTATTGGTTCTCCGTTGAGGAGTAGCTGAAACCTGGTTTTCTTGTGTGATTTCTTTAGTGACAGCTAGACTTCAGGAGCAAAGGAACTTCGTGTGTTATGTCCTTTAACCACTGAGAGCACATCATCTCTACAGTGTAAGGGTGATAGCTAGCAGCACATGGACGAGTGTTATAAAGGACAAACGGAAGACACATCCATTATATTATCCATTGTTCACAAATGCACTGTTGCTAGCTTGATGAGGTTGGGCGTTACGAAAGGACGTCTTGTGGAGGCCTGCACTAAAGTGTTGTAGGTTCTCTCTCTCTCTCTCTCTCTCTCTCTCTCTCTCTCTCTCTCTCTCTCTCTCTCTCTCTCCCTCCTTGAAATACCGTGCATCGCGAGGTGTTTGTGGAATCTGCACACTGAATATACAAGCTGGTGCTAATGCACTCGAGAAAGCAGTGTCACTATTTGCGAATCGCTTGGATGTTGAACTTTACTTTCTTTGGATGTATTTTTTTTAGATACTTTGAGATGGCACACTCTCAGGCCATTAGCAATAAGAGTTTCGTGGGCTCTCTGATCGAAAACTGTATCATCCTACTTTTCTTTACAGCACTTGATGCTTGTTCATCAGTTGCTGAAGGTACACTTACGGAACAACTGTCTACTTCCCAGTGTGGTCATAAAAAGCATATCTACCTCCACGAATATCTGCGCAATAGAAAGCTACTATTAAACAAACGTACACAAGCATGATGTTCAATTGAAATAGGGTTTTTGCTGATCCTTTTATACTCTGTTGATTTATTAACATACCGCTTACGAAATTGATGTCAAAGCTGTATTACAATTCCATGTGTTCATTAAGAATTAGACTTTTTAGAGGTTAGCTCTAATTACTTGAGTTGAATGCCAGGAGCGTTCCTTCATCGATCGACTTCAATCGCCATTCTTTCGTATTAGGGTAGAACTCAGTCTGAAATTTCCCATTGCCTGTGGGGCTTTGAACTATCCCCATAGAAGTTTGATCTTAAGTTAGCATCGCAGAGCATAATTATTTGTAGTCAGTTTAAAGTAGCAGAAAATAACCAGTGTATCTTTCTCTGTTCCCGTATTGAACCAAGATGTGAACGAGACGCCGGCCGCGGTGGTCTCGCGGTTCTAGGCGCGCAGTCCGGAACCGTGCGACTGCTGCGGTCGCAGGTTCGAATCCTGCCTCGGGCATGGATGTGTGTGATGTCCTTAGGTTAGTTAGGTTTAAGTAGTTCTAAGTTGTAGGGGACTAATGACCACAGCAGTTGAGTCCCATAGTGCTCAGAGCCATTTGAACCATTTTTGTGAACGAGACGAGAGTCACTCCAGACTTCCAGGTGGATGATTTCACGTGAAGCACAATGACAAGGCCTTTGATTCTTTCTGATTGACTAGTTCGTCATGCTATTTCTACCTTAATTCTGTCCTCTATTGACCATTTGCGGCCGACAACCTATCGTCTAAATCATTCAGTTTGAGTTTTGTTTCTACATCATTCCTCATTTCCCCGTCAATGTCAGAAAGTAGAAACAGTTTTCTTTGTTAACGAGACTAAAATCTGTGGAATGCGCTGTCTACGTTATACTGATAAGTGTCACTGTCTTCAGATAAATATTTTAGTTTGAGGGGAGAACAGTCGGGCACACAAATCATCCAGAGACTGTGAAGAACAAGTTCATTAGCAAAAGACAAATGTCCTTGATTAAATGAGAAAAGTTGTAGGTAAATAGGAGGGATGCGAGCAGAAATTACGATTTTTCATAGACCTCTTCATGTACTTATGGCCTAAAAAAGAACTGTTGTTGTTGTTTTCTTCAGTCCTGAGACTGGTTTGATGCAGCTCTCCGTGCTACTCCACCCTGTGCAAGCTTCTTTATCTCCCAGTACCTACTGCAACCTACATCCTTCTGAATCTGCTTAGTGTATTCATCTCTTGGTCTCCCTCTACGATTTTTACCCTCCACGCTGCCCTTCAATACTAAATTGGTGATCCCTTGATGCCTCAAAACATGTCCTACCAACCGATCCCTTCTTCTGGTCAAATTGTGCCACAAACTTCTCTTCTCCCCAATCCTATTCAATACTTCCTCATTAGTTGTTTTTAAGTATCACAGTACAGTTGAGCCGTGGAGAACGGAGCATTAGGTCAGTTTTGAATCCGACATCTCGCGGAATTTAGCCGTAAATTTTAGACGCATTTCAACACTCTGATCCACTACACTGCGAAACCACATCATTGTTCGCAAATGTCATGAGTATTTACTAAATTGTCAAAGATAAATCTAAATTTGTGTCAAATTCTTTATATTGTATTAAAGGGAAAAGTACTCGCTTGCATCTCGCTAAAATGTTTTAGAAGTAGTGTCCCGCCACGTTCACTTGTATCTTAGTTTCTACGAGAAACAAACGCTATGAACCGTGCACGTTAAAACTTTTATTGTGTTTTCTCCCTCTGCCATTCTCTTGATTCTTCAGATTTTCTCGGCGAAGTAGGTGGTTTGTAAGTTTTTCAGTTTGGAACCTAATCATTTTCTCTTCACACGCTATTTCCACAGTTTCTTAAATCTTCTTCGTCAGGTGTCAAGCACAGATTTCGTTGCTCGCTGTTTGGACTCCTCAGTTATCTTTATTGTTGTAAGTATTTTGGAATCAACGACGAGTTTCGTTTCTTCGTAAATATTCCGTCATCCATTTATGCGTGACAGCTGTTGACACACAAAGCGTCATACTGTGATGGGTGGCATTATGGGGTGGAGGGAAGTGGGTGGGGGAGGGGGGGGGGTCTTGCAGGAGTTATCGCGAGACCCTGCGTTATCTGACTTACAGATGCATTATATCTCTGTGGTGACTCATGTTTGATGCTTCGTGTAGTTTCAAGGCTATCGGCATTGTGCAAGACACTGCTTAAGCGTGCCTCGGCGTGGCACGTTGTGTTACGAAAATTCTGCCTTAGTCTGTCACTGGTGGCTGTGGTAGCTGTTGTATAAATTTGCTGTTTCGACATGATGCACGCTCGAGATTACACAGTATCTGAATACGTCTTACACATTAAAGATGTCTCCGAATCGTTAGCTGAAAACTTCTATATCAGAGACATTATTATTTGTGCTGTATCGTTATTAATTATATGCTACTGAAATATATTATTATTATTATTATTATTATTATTATTATTATTATTATTATTATTATTATTATTATTGATATCTTGTATTCAGTAGCATGATTGAAATTTAGCGCTGATCTATTAAAGCGTCAAAATAGGCCTAAATGCTCAAGCAGCACGGCATTATCTCCGTATTTTTCTGCGACCTAAGTGTATCCGTTCTCCACGGCTCAACTGTACTGTGATACTTGACATCATTTGGTGTGTTAGTTCTTTTTTAGGCCACAAGAACATGAAGAGATCTGTGCAGAATCTCTAGGAAAATCGACACTTACAGGAAAAGTCGAACAGGCACCGACTACGTTGTCTTGTCCAAAAGCGTACGGAACAGGTACTTCAGTAAAGGACGTTGCGAGTGGTAGGTCGTGTTCCATCTATTCTTAGTCACAGCCCGTATTTTTCTCTTTGACCCCCCCAGCTCTGTAACCAATGGCACGATAATACGGCCCGTTGCTGGGCCAAGTGAACACAATCTTTGGGAGATAGTGCGTGACTATGCCAAAGCTATAAAGAAAAAAACAGCAGTACCTACATGGGACAAGAAAACCATTTCGTGTCATAATAAACAAATCCACCACAGTTGTAAAATACTTAAGTGATCGAAGTCTTTCACGACAGAAGTCGCTATACACGAACACGGTATCGGGATCTTAGCTCCGTCATCATGTGTATCTGAAATCTAGCAGCAGTAGAAGGACTTTGTGTCCATGCTCTAGCAACTGATAGGCAAACATGTACCGTAGGTAGCCCGTAAAGTAGCATCCCAAATTGTGGCTGCAGAGAACCGCAGCCTTCAATCACAGCCTGGGAAAATTGTTCTTGTGCCAAAATTGCCACCGGGACACACACACTCAGTCAAACGCTGATACAGCGCATCTATGTGACCCGGGCGGCTGCTGCAAGCGAACTGTCTCCAGTATTTAATCGTGACTAGCGCTAACGAATCATGTTTTGTAGTTGTAGTAGTAGTAGTAGTAGTAGTAGTTGTAGTTGTAGTTGTAGTTGTAGTTGTCGTCGTCGTCGTCGTCTCCAGTTCGAAGACTGGCCTGATGCAGTTCTTCGTGCTACCCTATGCTACCTTATCCTGTACAAGCCTCCATTTTCACAGATCAATTCGAATGTGCCTACTGCATTCCTGCCTAGGTCTCCATTTACAGTTCGTAGTCTCCGCACTTCACTCCATTACTAAAATCACAATGCCTTGATATCTCAGGATATGTCTGATCAACCAATCCCTTCTCTTAGACAACTTGTGCCATAAATTACTTTTTTTCTCCAATTCTATTTAGTACTTCGTCGTTTCTTATTCGATCTACCCTTTTAATCTTCAGCATTCTTCTGCAGCACCAGATTTCAATAACTTCTGTTTCTTCTGTTCTGAACTGCCTATATCGTCCATATTTCACTTCCGTACAAGGCTACATTCCAAATAAATATCTTCAAAAAGACTTCTTCGGTTAAATTTGTGTTAGGTCTTTCTGAATTTTTTATGCTCCCTGCTTCTGCCATCATAAGTAACTCGTATTTTTCTGCCCAAACAGCAAAACTCAGCTATACTTTTAATGCCTAATTTCCACATAAATTCCCTCGTTACCATCTTATTTAATGCGACTGTTTTCTGAAACACTTGTTTCACTTTTGTTCAAAAATGGTTCAGATGGCTCTGAGCACTATGGGATTTAACATCTGAGGTCATCAGTCCCCTAGACTTCGAATACTTAAACCTAACCAACCTAAGGACAATACACACATCCATGCCCGAGACAGGATTCGAACCTGCGACCGTAGCAGAAGCGCGGTTCCGGACTAAAGCGCCAAGAACCGCTCGGCCACAGCGGCCGGCTCACTTTTGTTCATGTTCATCTTGTAATCTCTCTTCAGACACTATCCATTCTGTTCGTTGCTCTTAAGAGGCCTTTGCCGTCTCTGACAGCATTCCGGTGTCATCATCAAACTGCAGTGCTTTTATTTCTTCTCCGTAAACCTTAAAATCACCTCCCAAGTTGTCCTTAGTCTCCTGTAGTGCTTGCTCAGTTTATTTATTGTCTGGAAAACCCACACAAGCAGTTTTATTATTCCATACCAGTATGAGCGACGACGTTCCGGGAATAGTGATGAAAAATCCGTTAGTGCTCCGCGTTTAATGGTACTGCCGCAGTTGAGTTGTTCGTTTCTAACAAACTGGAGTTGGCAGGAGCTACAGTATCCTGTTGCTGTATCTGTGGCCCACATATGCATTTGAAACGTGTGTCTCAGCTATGGGAAACTTCCCAGCGACGAGATTATTTTCAGATTAGAGGACCGGAGAGCAGTCGGAGACAGACGTACTGTCACCGTTAGCTGTGCTCCAGAAAGCGGTGTACATCACAGGAGCCACTCCTTCCTTTCTGTTGCATTCCTACACTTGGATAGCCTCCAAAATCTCCGGCGGTAAACACAAAAGAGATGAAACATTTATCTTCTGTTTCCCTGGAGGCGTTTAACACCATTTTTCATTCGGCTCACGTGAAGAACGTGCAGTTTAGAGCATTTCTAGGAAGAAAACGAGTACTTTCCGCGATAGAATCTGCACATGTCGGTAAGGCGTACAGCGTCTGTCTCAAAATAACCGAGACGGGTGTTGCACATTTATGTTCGTCTGAAATCTGGTGAATTAGTGGTGAACCAATTTGTCTCCGCACGGGTCAGTTATCTTTCTTGCCTTTGCCCAAAAAATTTATTCTTGTAGTTTCTCGTGAGGCTACGCAGGAACTCCGCCATAACAAAATAGCCACCTCCTAGCGCAAACTTAGTACAGTGGTTGCGCAGAAAGCAATGCCCCGCCTTTTTTTCAAAAGTTTTGTATTGAACACAATGAGAATTACACACACGAAAGATTAGTGTTTTATCTACACACCCTGATTTTGCACGTAATCTCCATCCCGTTCTATGGCCTTTCTCCAGCGCGAAACAGGGGCGCGTATACTCTGTCGGTACGAATCGTTGTCCTGGTGGCGGAGCCAGTGCTTCACTGTGTGAATCACCTCCTCATTGTCCTTAAAATATATTCCACGAATAGCATCCTTTAATGACGAATGACATCATCATCTCGCTGCAACAGGTCAGGTGTGAGAGCTGTGGATGCTCTCCCAGACCGCTGCAAGTAGTGGAGCTCCGCCATCTGATGACCTCACCCTCCGTGCCCAGCGACCAACTGTGCTTCTGTCGACAGCAGATGCTCCATAGACTTCGCAAAAGCGTGTGTGAATAATCCCCACAGTTTGTTTCTGTGTAGTGAGAAATTGAGGGCACTTTGCTTGTAACATACATCACCTATAGACGCCATTTTGAAACTGTCTTACAACTACGGTATCTGTAGGAAGTGATGGAAACTTGGCGCGCTCACTCAGGAGACTTCAAATAATACATACGCAACGTTTCGCATTCGTAGCATTGTTTTCGGCTGAGAAAAAAATGCGGTGCGTCACTTTCTGGCTAACACTCGTATTTAGAATTAGAAAAAAAAAATGCTAAGCGCCAAATGGGTGACGAAGATGGATACTGGAGGGCATGATACTTTCACTAGCTAAAACTGATTTCGTTGATAAATCGCTGTGGACGGGTGAATTGTTGTGATGCAAGTTTCATACATTCCGTCACAACCATTGGTTTTGTAGACGTTCATACAACTTCAAATATTCATTCTAATAGTTATGTCGAATTGCTTGGCCAACAACTACTAAGATAATGATTTCTTTGGATATAGAAGAAAAAAAATACTGCGCTTCTTTGATCATCGAGCGATTCGTACGTCGTAGTTTCGCTCGCGTTTTGCATTGCGTGATTTCTGGATGGTATATAAAAATCCACATTTCATCAACTCTAACAATGTAAATGACACTCTTTAAAAACTGGACCTGTTACAAAAGATCACCCATCATTTTTCATTGGTCATGAACTTTTTCGCGCGCGACATCCATGTATAGGACATCACTGCGCTAATAATGCTTTGAGACCATACGCAAGTCCGTTGTCGCCTACTAAGTTGAACAGGAACTTGTTGCTAACTTGCTGTTCGCTTTTTAGATTATTTTACTGGGGCATGGCAAGAACTCAGCTCGAATAAACTGCTCGTCACCACGGGGTTGAGCGACAGTGATAAAGATAGAAAAACGGCGAGGCGCTAATGTGAGACGGCATATTGTCCCTTGGTAAAGCAAGCACTGTAGTTGATTTTACATCAGTACGTCAAAAATTGTCTGAATTAAAATACTGAAAAAAGGCGCAACAAAAGGGAAAACTGAACTGTCATCACACACGTCTAAAGGTCTACAAGTTTGTAATGAATCGATCACGACACAAAACGTTAAAAGAAAATAAAGGCATAACCGCTCGTGTTACAGTACAGTCTCAAGATTTGCTGCAATAGATAAAGTTATGAGAATGAGAAGATCATTAACGTCGTAATGAAACTATTTTATTAAGCCAAAACATTTTGACCACTGTCCACCGCGATGCTGAATGGCGTGTGTTGGTGTCGCAGTCAATGAGGAGTGTAAATTGAACAGAGACGAATGAGGAATCATTCTAGCGACGGAATGTGCCGCAAGTGGCGACATCCGCTGACATAAACTATTTCGGCAAACGCCGGATTTTTGCGCCATTGCGATTGTGCACGACCATCTCGGAAACGGCGAAGCTGGTCGGCCGTTACTTTGCTGAGGTCGTGATCGTCTACGGAAAGCGGTTGGAGGACGATGAAACAACAAATATTTTATGTACAGTCAATGGCGAACGTGAAAGGTGTAGGTGCACCTCGCAAAACCAAGAAAAGAGGTTCGGCGCGGCACGTCACGTCCAATGAGGACGTCAAAACGCTCAGCTCTGCCTCACTCGGCGCAACTAACAAGCTCCGCGTAATGCCGGTACGTCTCTATCTCGTAAGATCTGGTGTACACAATTGAAGCCCTGTCTGACAGCAGTCTAAATAAATGAAACGTTGTATGGAAAAACCGCTTTTTTGTACTTTTGCGAGACCCTGTGTCTGTATTTTGAAAGTAAATGTAGGTATATGTGTGAGATTGAATCAAATCAGGAGCCGCCTTTTAATTAAAGCCTCTTTTCCGAACACCGGAAAATAATGATATACATGTCACTTGTCATTCAGTGGCAGTATATCTGAAGCAGTGTAAGAGGGAGCGTGATTTCCCTGAAGACTCGGCGTGGACGTCTTACAGACGATTTCGTCAGGGTGTAAGCTTGCGACTGAACAAATGGGCTAGCCGTGATTAAATCTTCTTCTTTCAAGTAACCATTCAGAAGTTTCTTAGACCTGTCAGGCTACTAAACAGAACATTTCAAGGGAAATGAACTGTTGCTTTTACCAGATCCGGATCGCGGTACTCGGAGAGAAAAGGTGGGGGGTGGTTATGAATGTCATGAGTAGTGCCACAAATTTTTACGTAATTACATATTATTCCCATTCCGTATGAGCACTAATTTCCCTAATCTTGTCTTTTCGGTGCTTAAGCGGCGGCAGATGGGTCATTCTGCAGTCATTCGCAAATATTGTTTCTCTAAACTACTTCAATAGCGTTGCCGAAAAGAGCCTTTCCTTCCTTCCAGAATTTCCCATTTGAATTCACGGAGCATTTCCATAATACTCGCGTGTTAATCGAATCGGTGGCAGTCTAGCAGTAACGTCTGAATTTTTTCTGTTCGTTGTGCTTCATACTGAAAGGTAAGGTCAGGAATTGTAATAATTTTAGTGAACAGAGCTGAAAGAAAATTATTTCATTAACTCAGTATAGTCTTTCGAAATAAAAAAGAAATCTGAACTGTACCTTCTTAATGTGATTTTAGAATTTCTGACAGGTTGAAGTCTGTATTAAGATAATAGTGTAATCTATTGTGTAACTCATAAGTTGCTTACAGTTGAAATTATTGTTCTATGTTATATATTTAAAAGTTCGCGGTTTTACTCTTTTTCTTAGATATTTCAGCCATTTTCATTACATAAATTATTATGTTGTTCATTTTACGTGTCATTGTTATATTAAAATTAGGACTTTAGTTATGACACAGTTCAGCTGGCCGGAGTGGCCGAGCGGTTCTAGGCGCTACAGTCTGGAAACGCGCGACCGCTACGTTCGCAGGTTCGAATCCTGCTTCGGGCATGGATGTGTGTGATGTCCTTAGGTTAGTTAGGTTTAAGTAGTTCTAGGCGACTGATGACCTCAGAAGTTAAGTCCCATAGTGCTCAGAACCATTTGAACTATGACACGTTTTACCCAAATCATTTGTTTTTTACATAAACCAATTTCCAATTTTTTTTTCAACCAAGTTTCGTTGTTTGATAAACTAGCAACAACTATGTGGGCCTTGAAAAAGTCTAACATTCTTTGAATACAGACGGAAACTAGTGAAAGAAACAGCACTCCTCAGTACTAAAACGGCGCAAGACAGGGATGTAGTCTTTCGCCCCTACTGTTTAATCTGTACATCGAAGAACCAGTCATGGAAATAAAAGAAAGATTCAGGAATTGAATTAAAATTCAAGGTGAAAGGATATCAATGATACGATTCGCTGATGACATTCTTACCCTGAGTGAAAGTGAAGAACAATTACATGATGTGCTGAATGGAATGAACAGTCTAATTAGTACAGAATATGGAGTGAGAGTATATCGAAGAAAGACGAAAGTAATGAGAAGAGCGAGAAACTTAACATCAGGATTGATGGTCATGAAGTTAGGAAATTCTGATACCTAGGCAGCAAAATCACTAATGATCGAAGTAGCAAGACGGGCATCAAAAGCAGACTATCACTGTCAAAAAGGGCATTCCTGGCCAAGAAAAGTCTACTGGCATCAAACATTAATTTGAGGAAGAAATTTCTGAGAATGTACGTTTGGAGCACAGCATTGTATGGTCGTAAAACATGGACTGTGGGAAAACTAGAACAGAAAAGAGTCGAAGCATTTGAGATGTGGTGCTACAGACGAATGTTGAAAATTAGCTGGACTGATAAGGAAAGGAATCAGGAGGTTCTGCGCAGAATCGGAGAGGATAGCAACATGTTGAAAACACTGATAAGGAGAAGAGACAGGATGATAGGACATCTGTTAAGACATCAGGGAATGACTTCCATGGTACCAGAGGGTAAAAACTGTGGAGGAAGACGGAGATTGGAATATATGCAGCAGATAATTGAGGACGTAAGCTGCCAGTGCTACTCTGAGATGGAGAGGTTGGCACACCCGAGAGGAATTCATGGGGGGGACCGTATCGAACCAGTCAGGAGACTGATGACACAAAAAAAGATCCAATTTATGGCAGGTCGTTGCCATTATAGGTCCAAAATCAATTGTGTGGCTCATGTAAACTTAGATTTGTTGGATGAACGTTTTCAAAATCATGTATTTCTTAGTATTACAGTTTCTACGATGTTATTTCAGAGTGATGTACTAAGCTGTGGTTTGAACAAATTGTTATTACTATTATTATCGGTCCATGCACTGTCGTGCACAGTACCAGAATGTTCCAAACAGCCGCACGCGAAAATCCTATTTTTCAGGGGGTCATATCGCGAGTTCTATTCGTCACACAGATAAGGGGTCGCCTGGCAGCAGTTTGTGTACCTATCGACAGAACGGCATACAGTAGCCATCCTACAGCACGGGATGAAAATTTGAACATTACACATTTCCTCACGCTTAGGTAAATCGAGCAGATAGCTTGGTTCTTTTGTGTTATTTGTCGTCTGCGGTAGACTTAGGCGGCTTGTAAAAGCACTGTTTGTTCAAGGGCGGATCCAAAGAAAACGCAGAAAACCATGAATTTTGGGTACAAAAAGTAACAATTGTAGGGTTGGCTACCTCTGAAATTTCTATTGATGGCAGACGTTAAAATTTTTAACATGTATTCTTAAGACAATATTTTCGGAGAACTTCGAAATATTTTTCGTTATAATTATCCTTAGCGAGAGCCAGAGGTTCAAAGTACGCATGTAAAATGTGCATGTAATATCCGTCTGAGGCGTAAATGACGTTTTAACGGACGTAGTGAACACATGGCAAGGGCTCTAGGGTCATTTGCAAGGGTTCTGAGGTCACCATACCAGGCTTTTTCTGCAGTAGAACTTTATGACGCGCTGTCTCTGAATAATGGAGCCTTCATAGCTACACAAATATGCCGAAAGTGCTACTGCAGTGACATAAATGGGGCAAAAAGAGTATAAACACGGCTGAAATATCTTAAAATGAACGCTACAAATTATGTTGAACTGGTAAGTCTGCAAAATCATTAAAACATTTCTTATAACATTTTAAGATTCTTAAGATGCGGATCATAAGCCGGAGGTTTTCGATAAATTGCGATCGATAAGCAAAGTATCCAGAAAACCTTATATTGTGCCACTAATATCTTGTTTATACGCGTCGAAGTACATAAAAGTGTTAAGGTATATACATAGACGGTCAAGACTTTACTGACTTACATAACTCTTTGTGTATAAACATTGGACCCAGCGGTAGCGGGGAAAAGAAGGAAACCTGCGGAAAAATACTCCTGTCGTAGCCCAGAAAATTCCAATATCTTCCATTTTTATACATGCTGGCAGAAAAGTGGTGATACAGCTGCCTTACTCCACATTCCGTCTATCTCACCTAAAGTTTTGGAGTGTGAACATATTCGCTCCTTTTTGTGGAAGAGAGAGGAGACAGTGTCAGTGAGAGAGAAAGAGAAAGAGAGATGACACAGTGGTAATGGGAGGGACAGAATGTGGCAGTAATTTATTTTTGAGCGTATGGCATTGGTGGCCGGGAGACCCCTCGCGGGCTGGTTCGGCCGCCGCACCACAAGTTCTTTAACGCCACTACGGCGACTTGGAAGTGAATGAGGATGAAATGCACACAACGGGCAGAGAAAATCCCTGACCCCGCCGGGAATCGAACCCGGGACCCCGTGCGCGGGCAGCGAGAACGCTACCGAAAGACCACTAGCCGCGGACTAACGTGGCAGTGAACTAGTGTGATTAAGATAATAGCAGTGGGAGCCCAAGGTAGAAGAGATTTTGGTCAGGGAGGGACAGTGGCAGTAAATGAGAAAAAGAGAGATGGAGATAGAAGCAGTGGGAGAACATTTGGAAGGAGATTGTGGAAATGAAAAATACAGATGGTGTACGTAGGCTTGAGGGATCTGGACCTTCCCAGACCAGCGAATTTTCACAAGAAGCTATAGTGGAGGACGCATTTTGGACCAAAATTTTAAATACGTGGGTAATTTGTGAGCTGCCGAGGTATGATGGAGACAACAACAGTGGGAGAGATAGACAAAAAGGAGACAGTGTAAGTGTGAGAGGAGGCAGTGGCAATGGGATATACTCGAAATCAAGGGGAGAAAAAGGAGACAGTGGGAGAGACGGCTTTAGAGACAGTGGCAATGAGAGGGACATGTTAATTGTTAGTACAAAGGCTTTCTAGGTAAAAAGATTCAGAATATTGTGTGTTAAAAGAACGCGAATAGGTTTGCATGCCAAAATTTTTGGCGAGGAAGGCGAAATACTCACTCAGACCAGCAAGACATGGCGCGGAAGGCTCTGCAACAGTATCTCACATTACACACTCTTCGGCAATTCATACGTTTATCCGCAGGTAATTTACTGTGCATTGTGCTAAGTACGTTTCTCGCAGTACAGTGTCTTAAAACTATTTGGAAATAACACATGCATAGTTACTACAGATGTGTATTGCAGGCACGTCGCTACTGGTCATCGTAATATCCACTAGCAGCTCTAGCATTAAATTTATGGCGCAGTTTCGTTTCAACTGAACGGTTAACTTAAGTCTTACTTCAAGAAACAGCTACCTGTGACATTGCACTTAATTACGTCATGTCAAGGCTAGATCTTGCGCTGCATTCGATGTAGGGAAAGGATTTTCCTTCGTGTACTTCTTTTCAAAAACCCTTTGTTTTGTATCGCGTTGTCTCTAGGGCTGGCATACGAACTTAGATCACTGTTCTAAGGTAAAATTACGCAGTATTTATTTTTTATACTGCCTACATCGACCGTAGTTAATTATACTGTGCAGCAATTATTGTACGTGTAGTGACGCTGGAAACCTAAGGAAACTATATAAACAGTTTACCCTAAGGCGTTAAGTATAATTATGTTACTAATTAGATTTTCTCTTCTCTTACAGGTGAGTAACGGCTATGGCGCCTTTAAACCTCATATGAACGTCGTTACATGTTGGACCCTATCACTATTGCAGGTAGGAAAAGTTCTTGACGAGAACCGGAAAGCCTTCGTTCGCTAGAACTTACTTGTAATACAAGCGAGCAATATTTTTTTTATGTACGTACATACGAGGGCTGCTATATATATTTCTGGCCTAATAATGAAAATACGAATATTTATCAACGAAAATGGTTTATTGTTTTTCAAAATATTCTCCATCAAGATTTATACACTTTTGCATGCGCTCAAACCAATTTTCGAAGCACTTTTTCCACAATGCTGCAACAGCATCTTCTGGCGACGAAAATCGTTGACCACGCATTTTTTTCTTGATGTGTGGGAATAAAAAGAAGTCATTGGGTTCCAAGTCAGGGCTGTACGGCGGATGACCCATCACTTCGACGTTTTGGCCGGTCAAAAAGGCGCTGGTTTGAGCCGATGTGTGACAGCTCGCATTGTCATGGTGCACAATGATTCGTCTTCTCTTGTTCATTTTTCGAATTTCTCCGAAGACTTCAGGCAAACAAATGGTGGTGTACCACTCAGAATTGACCGTCCTACGTTACTCAAGCGTAACAGTCGCCACATGACCAGTTTTGCCGAAGAAACAGGCGACCATTTGCTTCGAAGTGCTTCTTCCACGAACAACTTTCGTTGGATTTGGCTCGTCTTGGAAGACCCACACGGTCGATTGCTGTTTTGTTTCGGGCTCATACGCATAGATCCATGATTCGTCACCTGTGACGATCTTATAAACGTCTTTTGAAGCACCGCGATCGTATTTTTTCAGCATTTCTTTACACCAATCCACACGAGCTTTCTTTTGAGCGATTGTCAAATTGTGCGGGATCCAACGAGAACAAACCTTTTTTACGGCCAGGTGTTCATGCAATATCGAATGTATGCTGGTGGGAGAAATGCCTAGGCATGCCTCTATCTCACGGTATGTCACATGACGCTCTTGCATTATCAGTTCACGTACGGCATCGATGTTTTCTGGCACAACGACTGTTTTTGGACGACCTTCACGGAATTAGTCTTTGAGCGAGCGTCGGCCACGATTGAATTCGTTGTACCAGTTTTTCACAGTGCTATAGGATGGTGCTTCGTCGCCATACAAAGATTTAAGTTCATCGATGCACTCTTGTCGTGATACTCCACGTCGAAAGTTGTGAAAAATGATCGCACGAAAATGTTCACGAGTTAATTCCATTTTTGTGCCAAATTGATTTCTTCAAGTCCCTGTAAAAGAAAAAAAATTGTCTAAGTCAAAAAGTTCTGTGTACATTTATGCTAAAAAATGTCAAACTTTCCAATGGAAATGTCAGATTGCACCTGGCAACACTTAGTGTTGCCTAGGCCAGAAATATATATAGCAGCCCTCGTAAAAGGATACATCTTTAGGCAATCACTGTCTCACACGGAAGACTGTTTTCATTTTTCTCTATATTACCGAATATGCTTACGCACTTGTCTTTATTCATAAAACTCGTTTTCCATCAACTGCTGTGTTCTTGATTTCGATGTCGTGGAGTACTTCGTCAGAAGCACAAATGTCATGTTAGATATGACATGCTGATAATCAGCGCAGTGACGCTCCTGTGCCTCTGTAGAGATGAAGTTGGTCACTACAGTAACATATCAGAAATAATTAGGCACGGTGCCCAGAAGACGTACTTGAACGCATGGGTAGGTCTTTAATGTATGGTCCTATTGGAAGTGGTAAATGGTTCAAATGGCTCTGAGCACTGTGGGACTCAACTGCTGTGGTCATCAGTCCCCTAGAACTTAGAACTACTTAAACCTAACTAACCTAAGGACATCACACACATCCATGCCCGAGGCAGGATTCGAACCTGCGACCGTAGCAGTCGCGGGGTTCCGGACTGCGCGCCTAGAACCGCGAGACCACCGCGGCCGGCGGAAGTGGTAAGTCCCACCTTTTTTTTCCGGCTTATGACGTGAGTTACTCAGCCAGTTGTAGGTGACCTGTAGTTGAACAAGGATACCGAAACACGGTACAACTTAGCATTTTTCACGTAATTATACAGATGATCAACGGGCTTGATAGGAGCGACAGATGACCGAAAAACTCCTAGGCGGATTGAGGATGAACACTGAATCCTTGGAGCGTGACACCCACTTGTCAACCTAGCCACGCTTTGTGCACAACACATTTTACTAATCAATTATGTTTGTCAACATTGTGAGGTAACCTGTTTGACGTTTTTATTTTTACTTTGTTCTTTGCCGTCAGCGTTTCTCTTTTTGACATTATTGAACCTCAAGTAGAAGCGGACCTTAATGTTATGATCTTCATTGGATTCGGAGTTCCTCGTGGTAGCATCAGTCACAAAATTTTCTTGGTAATCTAACCGCGTGAAGTCCGAATTAAAATTCGAGCTTCCGAAAATGTTAACTATCTTCCTCATAAGGAGCTGGCTGACGGCCGGGATCGATGTGTCCTATGTAATAGCGGTCTGATTTAGTATTCCTGCAGTGGCATCACGCACTCTTCACTTGAACGTGTAGCAATGTTATTCACTTGGTCCATTTGTGCCTAATGTTTGCGTATTGGAATGAATAACTACTCTGTTTAGTAAACATTACGGGATTAGGCACAGGCAGAGTAGGTATGCTGACCGCGCACCACTCCCCCGCTTTGCCAGCTGCAGTTCTATAGCCGGCCTACTGAGAAGTGGTTGTGCATGTGATTAGTGTAACATGCAGTGTGGTGGTGAACCCGTTCGAACAGGGTGTGGTGGTCGCTGCGTGACCAGTAGGAATTTCGAAAATGGCTCTGAGCACTATGGGACTTAACTTCTAAGGTCATCAGTCGCCTAGACGTAGAACTACCGGCTTCACATGTTCATGGTGTATCGTCAATGGTTGATTGAGGATGTCATAGCCGATAACAGACTACTGGCCGTCCAGCCACCCTCGATCACCGTGACCGACGGCATCTGATACGGACCATCAGTAGTGACAGAAGGGCAACAGCGCAACAGATCACGACTCGTTCCAACGCAGGACGTGCTAGACGCGTCTCTCAGTGGATAATTCGTTGGAAAATGGATTCCATGGAGTATGGAAGCCGGCGCCACTGTTAACTAAACGTCATCGGGGAAAAAGGCTTGCTATTGTCGCCAACCACCCTGGATGGACACTAAAGCAATGGCGTAACGTGATATGGGCGGACAAATCACTATTTCGACTGCATCATGCCAGTGGGACTCACCGTGTGTGGCGCAGACCATATGAATCCGTGGACCCCACCTGCCAAGAATGTGTGATCCAAAGCCGTGGTGTAGCTTTTAGCCGGACTAGGTGGCCGAGCGGCTGTAGGCGCTACAGTCTGGAACCGCGCGGCCGCTGCGGTCGCCGGTTCGAATCCTACCTCGGGCATGGATGTGTGTGATGTCCTTAGGTTAGTTAGATCTTTGACGTCTTGGGAAGAAGGCTGCGTGCTAAGGATCCTGCGCCCACGAACAGACCAGAACTGACTGCCACCCTGCAGACGATTTGGTCTCAACTGCTTCCAGAGGAATTCCACACACTTGTAGACTCAGTCCCATCTACATCCATTCTCCGCAAGCCACCTGACGGTGTGTGGCAGAGGGTACCCTGAGTACCTCTATCGGTTCTCCCTTCTATTCCAGTCTCATATTGTTCGTGGAAAGAAGGATTGTCGGTTTGCCTCTGTGTGGGCTCTAATCTCTGATTTTATCCCCATGGTCTCTTCGCGAGATATACGTAGGAGAGAGCAATATAGTGCTTGACTCTTCGCTGAAGGCATGTTCTCGAAACTTTAACAAAAGCCCGTACCGAGCTACAGAGCGTCTCTCCTGCAGAGTCTTCCACTGGAGTTTATCTATCATCTCTGTAACGTTTTCGCGATTACTAAATGATCCTGTAACGAAGCGCGCTGCTCTCCGTTGGATCTTCTCTATCTCTTCTATCAACCCTATCTGGTGCGGATCCCACACTGCTGAGCAGTATTCAAGCAGTGGGCAAACAAACGTACTGTAACCTACTACCTTTGTTTTCGGATTGCATTTCCTTAGGATTCTTCCAATGAATCTGTCTGGCATCTGCTTTACCGACGATCAACTTTATATGATCATTTCATTTTAAATCACTCCTAATGCGTACTCCCAGATAATGTATAGAATTAACTGCTTTCAGTTGCTGACCTGCTATATTGTAGCTAAATAAGGGATTTCTCTGCAGTCAGTGGGGCCAGAGGAGGCCCTATGCGATATTAGGTGCCTGTCCCATGACATTTGCTAAGTCAGTGTAGTCTGCGATTGGCTGCTGTCGTGTAACTCATTGTGAAGGTGGAAGAACTCTGCATTACCCAGTATAGTCCGACGATATGTTACGAACATGTTATGAGAAAAGTACTGGTAAACAATTACCAGATGTCGAAGACAGATGAGACGCGATTTCGTCTTTACGGATGCGTCGGGTTGTAGAGCAGAACGTGTATGCCCAATTTTTCCTGTCGTGAAATGTACTTCGGGTTGCTCGTTTTTTGTTGGTAGTCCGTACGTACGTGTGTGTGTGTGTGTGTGTGTGTGTGTGTGTGTGTGTGTGTACACACGCACGTTTGGCAGTCGATGGATTAGTTGGGATAATCCCAGTTGGGATAATCCCGCTACACTGCGTGCCAGACTACCCGATCTGGAATCACGGATTGTATTGCGGGCGGAAACTGAAACACGTGCGTTCTGTGTGACGAGCCATATTTCAGAGTCTCGTCAGGGCGACGCCCCGCGCCTCTGCAGCGACCTACTTGGCATCGCAGCTGTGTGATTAATAGGCGCAGTGCGCTCTGCGACGCGGCCGCCGCGCCGTCTCCAGCCGCAGTATTCGTGTTTATTCTCGTGCGCGATGGATATAGCTCGTTATGGACAGCACTGGGCGCAGTTTTTCTACTCGCGTGTCAAGTCTTATCACCGCACAGTTACAAGATAGAGCACCAAGAACAGACGGCGTGGTACGCTGAAGCACACGTCGAGCCAGTTATCGACTGTATCCCGTAAAAACACCACACACACACACACACACACACACACACACACACACACCACTGTGCATGTGCATTTTTATAGGACAACTATCCAAGGAGTTCCACCCAATAATATCCAAACAGCAGACTCTGTACACAATTTATTAAATTACCAATACTAAACCACTTTAAATAACAACAAATTCATATAACTTACAAAACTTAACAAACGGTTAAAGAGTGAGTTTTAAAAAACCATAACGGCAGCTTGCCACCATAAAATCAGGAACCTTTTACAATAGTGCTTTTAGAGTTTATCCAAAAGACAAAATCCAGTAATAAGTTAACTTGGCATTACAATTTAAAATGATTTATATAGAAAAACTTTACGATAATGGCGCTTGGCACCATAAAATGGAAGAAGCGCAACACAACCAATAAATATAATAATAAAATAATTTGATACAATCAGAGCGGGCGGGCAACTCTCAACACAATCACAGAAGGGCGAGCTCTCAACATTTCGGAGCCTTCCCACTAGAAATGGTCCCCGAAATAAACCGCTGAGAGCCTCCTACAGCTGCCAATCACTTACGTACCTTGGTTATGTTCTGTAACACACGACATGCCTCCTACAGCTGCCAATCACTTACGTACCTTGGTTATGTTCTGTAACACACGACAGATAATATCAACACAAGATAAAATTCAAAATACAGTGTGACATCCCGATAGCACATGATAACCACAGCGCCGTTAACTCGGGCGCTCTAAGTACCGGAAACCAACACACAAATCTCAAACAATTCTCGCTTCCTAAAACGAAACAATGAAAGCCAAGCGCACATGAATAGTCAAACCACATTCTTAGAAGTGCCTTAACGACACTAAACGCGACTTTTCCACCAAGTTAATAATAACACAATAAAAAAAGAACATACCACTAAATGCTTTTACACAACTAAATTGACTAGATCGTGTTGTGCATGTCCCAGAAAACCACATATACCAAGCAGCAGTAATTCACTACGTATATACCGTACAAAATCCACCTTCTTAGGCAGACTTCACCTAACACCTCTTTTCCGTGATTTCCCTAAATCGCTCCAGGCAAATGCCGGGATGTTGCCTTTCAAAGGGCACGGCCGACTTCCTTCCCCGTCCTTTCCTAATGCGATGAGACCGATGACCTCGCTGTCTGGTCTCCTTCCCGAAAACAACGAACTTAACACCTCGACTGCCAAATGTGCCATACATGAACGCAACTCCGGGCAGGACTCTAGTTGAGCAAACAAATTAGTACCAACAAATATCGTAACGAGCCACACACACACACACACACACACACACACACACACACACACACACACACACACACACACAAAAGTTCCAACAACACCGTCCCACATGAGAAAAGTTCAGAAACCGCTGCTGGAGCTTCCATGGGAAAATCTGAAGAGCCAACCGAGCCCACACCCTAACCTGGCAGATGACTCCAAAATTCAGCAACTAGTTGTCTTCGGGCCAGAATATCACAGGACCCCACCGGACCTCCACATCAGACAGGCAGAAAGAACAAGTACGCCGACTCCAATTAATCACCACCGCATGGCCAGCACAGCGGCGAGTCGCCTCCGCCCCAGACCACTCTGCTCATATTGCGAGGCACAACCACCTCAGCGCTAGTCACTACCAGGTCAGCCAGAGCGAACTTCACGTTCCGGCCAGTCCCGGGAAAACCAACTACCCTCTCGCTTTCCGCCGGCCACCGCAAACACACGCCAGCGGCGTCGTTGCAAATCGCCACCGGAGCGCCACCCGCCCCAGGACAGCCAACTATAATCGATTACAGTGCGCGCTCTGAACAAGATCACATATCAACCAAATCTTCGTATTTTAATCTGAGATGTACAACCCCATAAATAAAGAAGAAACAAATTTCATTCCGTCGATTCCGACAGAGATTTCCAACGTTTCAGGGGCGTTTTCTCGGTCTCAAAGCAAATGTTATAACTGAAACATTGTTCCCAAATATTCGCAATGCGGGGCCCTTCTGATCATGCACTAAAGACTTTAACTACCGGTTGTACAAAGGGTTCTGGGAAATTTTTGCAATTCAGCTTTATTTATTTAATGTTTTCGAATTAATTTCCGCCACATTGAATACACCTCTCCATCCCCCGAAACCAATCCCTAAACCAATTCCCCAAGTTTCTGTAGGGAGTAAGACACCCTCGTCCCAAGCCCTCATCAGGTCCTCATCACTTGAAAACTGCACTTTCTTCAGCTTTATTTTCACATGCGGGAACAGTGCATAGTCACAAGGAGCAAGGTCTGGATTGTAAGGAAGGTGTTCAAGACGTTTCAGCCCTGTAGCCCACAACTATTCGGTGCATGCGTTGGCGCGGTGAGCTGGAGCGTTGTGATGGAGGAACCAAGTGTCCTTTCTTGACTTCGGTCGCAGGTTCTTCACAGATTGGATGACTTTCAGCAGGCGCTGCTCCCTGTACCACTTAGCTGTGACTGTCTTCTGTGTGTCCAAAACAACACGCTCCACAATTCCACTCGATTTGCCGGCCGCGGTGGTCTCGCGGTTCTAGGCGCGCAGTCCGGAACCGTGCGACTGCTACGGTCGCAGGTTCGAATCCTGCCTCGGGCATGGATGTGTGTGATGTCCTTAGGTTAGTTAGGTTTAAGTAGTTCTAAGTTCTAGGGGACTCATGACCACAGCTGTTGAGTCCCATAGTGCTCAGAGCCATTTGAACCAATCTACGAATCTGTATTGGTCGTGTAGCTAGACCACAGGAGCGTGTTTCAAAGAATTTTCTACGATTAAAACAGAAACTCGTAATTTCCGTATTATGCACCCGTGTTACGAAATCTCTTACAGCGTTTTGGAGCTACGAGTAAGGCAGAAAGCTATCAATATTTCAATAGTTCTGCTCTTTACTTCAGGTTTGGCGAAGCCTTCTGGACGCAGTACCTAACGGGTTGGTGTAGAGGTAAATTATTGGACTCTTATTCGTTATTAGGAGGAGGGAGAATATTTTAGACTGGAGTCCGGCCATTCAGATATACGTTTTTGTGACTAATCTAAATAGCTGCAGGCGAATGCCGGGATGACTCCTTTTATTGGGCACTACGGATTTCGTTACCGACCCTTCCCTGATGCGAACTAAAGTTCCGTCTGTAATGACTTCGTCATCGAATATTCCTTCCTTCTTGCACGTAGTAGATACTGGAAGAATTACAATGCTGGAATTCTACGTTAATGTAACAGACGAGTCTTCTTCTCAGGAAATGTTCACCGCATCGCAGTTGCCTCCACAACGCGCTTAAACTGCAGAATAACATCCACGTAGAAGTTTGGTCGTAGTTAAGACAAGGATACTGTGCTTGATTTGATATGCTGATCTTAAAATTATGGTATGTCTAGTCCTCACAACAACGTTTAAAGTATCATTGCTCAGCTGTTAGGACACTTTCAAGCATATACTTAAGATGAACAGAATATAATTCCATTCAGAGGTCAAGCACAATGGTAGGACGTGTTGCGGACATATCCTAGTCGAATTCAACGACTGCACGCACGGCCGGTTTAGACTCATTGATATAGTCAGATGTGGCAACTCTTGAGTTGGAAATTTCCCAACTATATGCCTCCAGGGTCACCTACAGATTTAATCATTTATTCTTCCTGTTATACTCTACTCGTACACATGCTGTAAGTAAAGTATGGTATCCTTCCTGGTGTCGAAGAGCTAAAACGGATTGAGAAAATATCTTACTTGTGAAATACAGCTACATCTTTATACTTACGACGTAGTAAGTGCTGTTGACAGGGGATGTCAAATTGTCACATATTTTTAGATTTGCAGAAGGCTTTTGATACCGTACCTCAGAATCAACTTCTAATCAAATTGTGGACTAACGAACTGTCGTCACAGTTGTGCGTTTGGATTCGTGATTTCCTGTCAGAAAGGTCCACAGTTCGTAGTAATTGATGGAACATCATCGAGTACAACAGGAGTAATACCTGGCGCTCCCCAAGGAAGTGTTGTAAACCCTCTGCTGTTCCTGATCTACATTAACGACTTACATGGGAGACAATCCGGGTAGCATTCTCAAATTGCTTGCATATGTCTTTTATCGTCTTGTAAAATCATCAGATGATAAAAACAGATTGCAAAACTATTTACTCAAGATATCTGTATGGCGCGAAAAGTGCAATTGACTCTAAATGATGAAAACTGTGAAGTCATCCGCATGAGTACCAAAAGAAATCCGTTAAATTTCCGTTACTTCATAAATCGCACAAATCTAAAGCCTGTAAGTTAAAGTAATTACTTACGGATTACAGTTACGAATAACTGAAGTTGGAAAGATCACATAGATAATTTTGTGGATAAAGTAAATCAAAGGCTACAATTTATCGGCTGAACACTGGGAAAATGCAACAGGACTACTAAAGATGTGTCAGAACTACGCTTGTAGGTCTTCTTGGAGTACTACTATACGGTTTGGGATCCGTATCAGATAGGATCGACGAAGGACAGGGATAGGAAAGAAATGTGAAGTGGGATGGCAGTCATTAAAACAAAGGCGTTTTTCGTTGCGACTGGATCTTCTCGTAAAATTTCAATAATTAACTTTCTCATCCAGGTGCGTAAATACGCTATTGGCGCCCACCTACATAGGAGGAATAATCATCATAATAAAATAAGAGCCCGCACAGAAAGAGTTACGTGGTTTCTTCTTCTTTTTTTTTTTTTGCGCGCTGTCGGTGTGTGAAACGATAGAGTAATAGCTTGAAAGGTCCTATGCCAGGCACTTAATTGTGAATTACAGAGCAATCACGTAGATGAAGATGCAGATATAGATCTTAGTGTTAACGGCTTACAGTGTACTCTCGACCCCACTGCACTTGCGCGGTTCTCGTCAATTTATTGTTAATGACAGGCGTGCCAGCTTCGGAGAACACACAGTTGCTGCACTGCGCGAACAGGAGACAAGAGGAATTTCGAAATGCTGGTTCATGAAGTGAGGTGGATCGGAGGAAAGCGATACCGTGCGGCATCGATTGCTATTCGGTAGAGGCAAAGGAATAAATTTACTAATTTCTATACTTGCCCAGCCTTCATTATTGCCACACCTTCTAGCATGCGATAATGATGTGTGATGATGATCAGTGCACGACCGTTCCTGTCTCAACACAACAAACGAGAATAGTGTAATATTTATTTGTCACATTTCCCTGCGTGCTAACTTTTCCCTTTGTCTGGTAAGATGTATTGGAAAGGCCTTTATGACAATGTTCAGTCAATTCATTTACATTGACAAATTGCCTCTGGGCGTTGTTTTTAATTTGTATGAAGTGTTTAATCATTGGAAGTGTTCTATATTCATTCGGATCGGCCCACCCGCATTGCATCGCTTATAGCGCCATTCGGCGCGTGATGCAGGCGAAGGCTCAAATGTTTTCAGCGTCGTATTGCCTTAAAGGCAATTGGTGGATGGGGATTTCATTGATTGTAATTCTGACGCATCTCCCCCGTCTGTAGTTGCTAGATTTTAATAGTGTTCCGTGTTTTATACCTCAGCACACTGATATTACAAAGCTGTTCGTGTTGATTGCTCGTTGGGTTTAGCAGGAATATGTATTTTTAGCGTTTTCATTTTACCATGGGCTTTTATCTTCTAAAATGCTTTACAAAATCCCGTTGTTATCTCATCGTTCCATACGTTTGGTTACTTTCGTGCGGTACGGTAGCTTCTCACCTGTTTCGTTGATTGCTATTAGTCCTTGCTGAAACTGTGTAATACACAGAGTTCGGTAAACTACAAACATTGCCGCGCTATTGCCGAAGATAAGAAGTCAAAGAAAATCGCGGATTATCTATGTCATTCGTCCGTGAAGTTCAGAGTATATTTCTCTTGTCCGTGGACCTCTAACATGGAGCCTTTTACAATCTGAGAACTTACCCTTATTTATGTACCAGACCAATAAATATAAATTAACTTTGGCGTAACAGTAATAGGATCTCCCGAGATTCTGGAAATTTCTTCGCACTCACAACACTGATGCATGGCTGCCATCTGTTCTGGATTGCCCGTAATTGATAGCGGCGTATCACTTTGGTTAATGAGTTAAGGGTAGTTTCAAAAAATTAGGGAAATAGATATTTTACTATTTGATGTTTTTTAAAAAATCGGAAAAGGCATTTTGAGAATCATCAGCTACCAAAATGTTTCCAAAGTACGCAGTGAAGCTGTCTACGAATGATTTCGTCTCCACATTTTACAAAGATAGGTTATGCTGGATGACAAAAATTTTTCGTTCTGCTCATGTGAGCATAAAGTGTAGGAATAAAACTTCTTTCGGACAAGGTGATGTCACAAGGTTCGAGGCATTCATCTGTAAGCTGTTGCGGTTTTTCTAACCAAATGACTTCGCAAAATCGCAGAACTATTTATCCCTACACTGTTACAATAATGGCCGTCTCCTTCATTTTTTTAAAGTTGTGCCTGGATAAATTATTATAGACCTCTGAAATTTACGGTAATTTTAAGACATTATTTGGGTCCGGTGGATTTATTTGTCTTTTTAGAATCCAAAAACACTGTGTGTACAGTGTTAACGGCTAAGGACGATTTTAGTTGTTTTTTCAAAAACTCAAGGAATTACTGTATTTGTCCCTTCGGCAGCTGTCAAGTCACCGTAAAGACCAGCCTGAAACAAATCAAAATGCGGACTTTAACACTGATAAGGATATGTGGAGTGAAAATGAAAAATTAAATGTGAGAGAAAAGTGATTACAATGAAATAAGTACTGTAAATATAAGAAAGGTCACAGTTCATAGTAATTGACAGGAAGTCGTAGAGTAAAGCAGAAGTGTAAACAGAAGTGCAACCAGGTTCTCTGCTATTCCTAATGTATATAAATGATTTAAGACAGAATCTTAACAGCCGTCTTAGATTGGTTGCAGATGATGCTGTCATTTACAGGCTTACGAAGTCATTAGATGATCAAAACAAATTTCAACACAATTTAGACAAGATACCTGTATGGCGCGAAAAGAGCCAATTGACCCCAAATAATGAAAAGTGTGAGGTCATCCACGTGAGTTTTAAAAAAAATCCGTTAAATTGCGGTCACAAGACTAAACATACAAATATAAACGCTGTCAATTCAACTAAATACCTAGATATTAAAGTTACGAACAACGTAAATTGGAACGATGGCATTGACAATGCCGTGAGAAAGGTTAACCAAAGTCTTCGATTTATTAGCAGAACACTTACGGGCTATTGAGCTTATGAGTCATGCGTTCGGTTGTGGAGGATGAGTGGCTGGAAATGACTCACAATAAGCTCCGTTTGGTCAAATCCACAACGCGTGTGTGGTGTACTTCCTTCCAGCCATGTCTGACGAGACGAGGTTCTCCTCACTCGTCTTCAGATAACCACAGTCCTATGACGCATGGTTTCATGCTCCGGCCAGCGGATTATCCAATGTGTGGTACTTGGGGCGTCCAGATCACTGTGCGCCACGTTTTATTGAGTTGCATTTTATTTTCTGACCAGCCGGGCTTCGGCTGACTTCTCGGCGGATCTGCCATCTCTTTTAAACACGCGATCTAGTGTTAAAGTTTTAAAGTTCTGTGACTTGTACAATGTTTTTACCAAGATTTTAGGGAGAGGGTCTTAATTTGTTCACAGGATGACTGGCTCGCCCATGTGTTACGTAAGTGGCCAACAGTGACAATTTCCTGTGGCATCCTAAAAGATCCTTTCTCGTTTTCCTTACGTTTTATTGTCTTAGACAGCATTTTTTCATCTTTTCCCGCTTTCTTTGCGTGTATGCTTCCATTTTACTAAATTTGTCCACATTCGTTTCTTTTAATGTGTGTCAGGGCGCTGATGACCTCGACGCTGAGCGCCCGTAAGCCCCCAAACACACACACACACACACACACACACACACACACACACACACGACAAGTGTAGTAAAGCAACTATCTGCACTACACGTGCCCTCTTTTGGAGTATCGCTGCATGGCTTGGAATCCTTCCTGGAAGGCGAAGCACATAGAAAAAGTTCAAAGAAGGGGGCAGCTTACTTTATATTAATTGCGAAACAGTCAAGGGGAGAGTCGCGGATATATGTTAGTTGGCGAGACAAACATTAAAAGAAAGGCGCTTATCGTTGCGGCGATATGTTTTCACGAAATTTCTCTCAAGAACTTTGTTTCCCGAATCCGAAAATCTTTTGTTGACGCCTCCCTATTTAGGGAGAATGATCATCGTAATAAAAGAAATGAGATTTAAATGCTCATTTGCCCCGCGCGCTGTCCGATAGTGAAAGGGTTCAGAAATAATGTGGTAGTGGTTCGGTAAACACTCTGCTAAGCACCTCAGTGTGAAATGCAGAATAGTCCTTCAGATGTGGTTGTCGTAGCCTTCTAGCCTTTATTGGTTCTTGTAGTTACTTTCCTTGTGAAAGAATAGTGTTAGCTAAGAGTTCTTCGAACCATCTCTTGATTTATATTTTACACTATTTCCCCTCGATCCCATTACACTCAGGAGTAGAATGCGGTTTCTTTCTCCAATCGGAACTTGCGCGCCGTCTTTAACGACATGATCGTCGATTATTCCTTTTACTCTAATTTTACCTCCTTCGTCATTTGTCGTTGTTGACGGTAATAACTGTTACACGAATGCAAACAGCTATTACAACAGGGTATTTTGAAGTAGCAACAATTTTTGTAACTACTCGTCACTCTCGTATATGTAACATTTCCTTATTTTTCATTTTTGTACTTTCCAAACACATTACTCGCACTTACAAATTATCTCCAAGCTTGCGAGAGTGGGAGGTAAACCAGAGCTGGATCTGAACTGCTCGGCGGATTAACGGCCGTTGGTCTGGTACATGTCCAGCCTAAGTACTGTTGTAGGCGGTTTAATACCCTCATTTAAGCAAATGTTGGGCTGTTTCTTAAATCTCCACCTCAGAATATACAGCGTACACACACAGTGTAAATAAGATAACAACACAGAACACAAATTACATGATTCACTTTATAAATGGCACTCACGACTTCCTTCCTTATTTTAACTGACGACTGTAGCGACTGGAAGGGCTCTAAGGTAAAATAAAATTATTTTGGCAAATAACGAAAGAACACCTCACCCCGTACGAGGATATGAACGCCAGCAAATAGAGTTAGCGTCTCCCTCCCTCCCTCCCTCCCTCTTTCCTTCCTTCTCTTTCCTTCCTTCTCTTTCCTTCCTTCTCTTTCCTTCCTTCTCTTTCCTTCCTTCTCTTTCCTTCCTTCTCTTTCTTTCCTTCTCTGTATACCCCTCTGACAACACACATTTCTGTACTCCAAAAATGGGTCTAAGCACTATGGAACTTTACATCTTAGGTCATCAGTCCCCTTCTGTATTTGAGTCTGCTTCACAAGGGGGATGAACTATATGCCCACACTTCGAAAATATTGCCCTCTAGTCTTTTACTTTTTATTATACGATTTTGAGAAAATAGCTTTTGTTTTTAATTAATTATTTTACCAGAGTCCATGAATGCTTATATTTTAAATTTTTCAGTTACACTTGACTCAAAAATTTAAGTCTCAGTAGCTGATAATACTTTACGCAATGAACGTTCATAGTCACTATTATCAAGTTCAGAACCTTACTTACACACTAACATCTCTTTAAATTAAAGTACGCTGTGACTAAAAGTTAATAAGAATTAATGAAATTTGCATTGCAAAAAATTTTTTTGGTGGTTATAAGATACTCCAGCTTGTTAGTGCATGTTCCTGAAAATAAGTTGATATTGCTTAGTGTGTGCCACAGGCTATTTTCTGGATATGCACCCTACTTATACACCAGTGCCTCTTTAAAAAGTGTGTTAATATGTCAACAACACTTCACGAATTTTAATTTTTTTTTTTTTAGGGTGGGCATAAAGTGTTCCCCACCGCCCCTAGTAATGTGCGTTATGAAAAATGCGTTGGTATTGTAGGCCCGTAGAAGCCCGCGCAAGATGACTTGACTAGACTTGCCAGCTGCCGAATCCCGCTTTCCTCGGGCTCGCCCGTATGTAGCCCAGTTACATCTAAAATACCTCGAGCACTTAGCCATCGGACCGACGAATATACGAGGAAAGATTGGAAAGTAACGCACAATAATTTGATTACCAAAAAGTTTAATAGCTAACCAAACAAAAAACTACAGATGATCTTACACCTTTTATCTGCTTCTCTACAGTCACAAACGTTTTCAGCACATTTTTCTCATCGTGGTACCAATTTCAATATGCCCTGTTCATAGAAGTCTGGTAGGAGTACAGCCATCTGCGGATTGCTGATTTCACTTCCGCATCTGTCACAGAGCGTTGGCCTGTCAGGAATGTCTTCATGGGACCAAACGGATGAAAGTCCGACGGTGCAAGGTCCAGACTGTATGGTGGATGCTATAGATCACTCCGTCACCCCCCCCCCCCCCCCAGTATGGCGATTTTTACACGAACTGGAGCAACAACAGGACAAGGAGTGGGGGAGGGGGGGAGACCATTGTTAAGAAGACGTTCGACACCGTCGCATCAGTGTTATGGCGTTCGTCACGAAGGGCACGACACAACTGAAGTTTTATGCAGGCTGCAGCATTCACCGCGGCCCCGTGTTCATCAAAGTCGACCAATAACGCACCGGGTATATCCCAGAACACTGTCACAAGTACTTTCCTCGCAGACTGAATCGCGTTGAATTCTTTTCGTACTGGGGGACCAGCACGTTTTCACTCCATAGAGGTGTGTTTGGTTTCGGGCGTGTAGTCGTGAGCCCACGAATCACCACCATTGACGATTCCTTTCAGAAACTGATGCCCTTCTGGGGCAAAACGCGATAAGTGATCCAAGCTTTTCACCACTCGCTAGCCCTTGTGGTTGTCTGTCTGTTCATGGGCACCCAGCGGCCACTAACATTGCGAAATTCCAACGTGTCATGAACAGTGTCATACACTACACCTTAGGAAATGTTTAACTCCTGCGACTGGGTTCGCAGTTGGACTGTCGTTCAAAATTGCTGCCTCAGTGGCTCCAGCAACTTGCGGAGTTGAAACTTTTACCAGCAGCCCGGAGCGAGGCTCATCACTAAGGTTCACACAGCCATGTTGGGAGAATAGACGCCACATCGAGGCATTGGCAATTGTCCCCATATACGCTTCACATGTTACTCTGAAATTCACTAGGTTTATGCCCTTTGACCCACAAATATCGAACTACGCTTCTCTGCTCTTCACAAGTTGACGACAGTGCCATGCACGCCATGTTTATTTTGTTAATACTCTCTGTATCGCAAACTTCAAACTATATCGCTGTAAAATTTCAACATTTTAGACATTTTGATTGGCTGTGATCCAGCAACCGTACGCTATTTATTACAGGACGTATATACAGCCACTTCGGTTGCACAAAATTTTATCAGTTGACCATGATTTCGATTGCACTAGAGCAATCTTCATCAGAATAAAAAAGTACATGGATCACATGTAATCACACCATCGTTAAAAACGTCTAAGCAAAAGTCTGACGGTAGCGGCTGTGTTAAGCCGCTCTTGGCCCGAAGCGACCTTGCGCTTGTCATTATATTCCATGGAGTGTTTTATCTGGTTGTCAGTCATGATATACTTCTAAATTTAGTTTTTCATTCCTACGACGTTTCTATTTGACGAGAGCAGTTTCGCTCAGACGTTTTTAACCATGCTGTGATTACATGTATTCCATGTAATTTTTTATTCTGATGAAGATTGTTCTAGTGTAATCGAAGCCATGGACAATTCATAAAATTTTATGCAGCCGAAGTGAACTGAAATACTAGGTGGGAGAAACGTTGTTGTGCTTTACTTTTCGATTCCCCCTAGTGTTACTACTCGTGTGACTTCCTTCGCCGCCCGCGTAGAGGACGCTGATGTGCTACCTCTCCCGCACATCTAGCCGGTAGCGGAGCAGGGCAGCAAACAGCCGAACGTGTGGGGGACAGCTGTCTGAGCTGGACGAGTGTGTCTAGCGGCCAGGTAGACTCCTGTAGAGGCCAGGCCGCGCCCAGCTGCGGTTGGCACTGCCCACAAATTGGCCGGCCTTATCGCTTATCGCAGTCGCGCTGCTGCCCGACGCCCCTATCGATCTGACCAGCCGTTCCTATCAGCGCCTGCCAGCTCTAGTTGCTGTGCAGCGGCGACACCCTTATTATTTGTGCGATCCACCTACGTTACTCGTTGTCTTTCCTGCGCTATTGTCAAGAGTGCAGGCCAGTTAAGGAACGCCAGTGTACATCCCCAACAGGATGTCCGATGGGTTACGGGAAGAAGTAAAACTTTTTTCAGCAGACATTTTGCCTACCACAGTGTCCACATCAACGATAAGAATTATATACTTAACAATACCCGAGAACTCCTATCCACTCTAGGACAGGTTGATGTTAAAAGTCTTTAACAAAAAGATAGAAAAGTACTTGACCGATTTCTTTCAGATTCTCTAACAAGGAACCCTTTGATTGCGAAGTCGCCGCACATTCAGTCTACTGTGCAATAACAATATTGGTTGCTAGTGGCAACAGGGGGCGGGACTGAGGTGACGGATGGTGAGCACAGCATGAGGCTATGCAGAGTAGTCGAACTGCTTAGCTCACGAGTAACGCACAACAATGTTATACTGCTAGTGGTGTTGATACAAAGCAGAGAAGCGGCAAGCACTTCATTATATCCACAACAGTTACCAAAGTTGACATATCGTCAGAAAGGAACCCAAGGAATTTCGCAGATTGAGAAAGATGTGGCACATCAAATATTGGCGTTTCTGCTAGATGGGTCAGTCGAATGTGTGGTTTCGTATACGCTCGACTTTGTGGACAATGTTGAAACAAGTGTCAAGCCATTTAGTTCATCATTTTTGTCGGACAGGGAGTTCACAAAAAAGAAAAAGGTTCAAATGGCTCTGAGCACTATGGGACTTAATTTCTGAGGTCATCAGTCCCCTAGAACTTAGAACTAACCTAAGGACATCACACACATCCATGCCCGAGGCAGTATTCGAACCTGCGACCGTGGCGGTCGCGCGCTTCCAGACTGTAGCGTACACGCTCGTATACGCTCGACTATAGGGCAATGTACAAGAGTAGTATAATGATGATGACGATACGTGCTTAACAAGTGAAAGTGACGTTGAAACAAGCGTCAAGCCAACCGCTCAGGGAGTTTACAAATCCCGTCTCTAGTCAAATGTAGTAGTGGACAATCGTTGCCCAAGAACATATTTACGTACATGGAAGACAATTACGCAACATGATAGAAAAACAAATATGAACAGTTCCGACTAACTTCGCAGCTATATGACCCTGTAGTGCATAAGAAAAACTACTCGTGTTGAGGGGAGGACAAGGCGCACTTGTTACAAAAAACTGGTGTCTGCGCGTTTCGAGGATACTCGATACAATTTACAGGGTGTGCGTGATGGTGACCTACTATGCTATGCACATCAAACTGCACGCGACGTGGATACCAGTAATTTCAAGGCAAGCAGTGGGTGGTTGCTTAACTTCGAACAGTGCTACAGAATTGGAAAACGTAAGAGAACGAAATTTCAAACAAAGCGCGAACTTGAAGATGCACAGCAAACAGCAGAATTGGGCCCGAAAATTTGTAGATAAGATAAACAAACTTATCCCATCGTTCAGTAAGGAGTTTTTCTACACCGACCAGTCGGTATTTAAAGAGGGAATGCATGTGAAAGGAACGCTGAGGATTTGAGGCACCGAGAGATTTGTAGCAAGATCAAACAAAATCATTGCCTTAACGCATTCCTATATAAACCTAATGTTTATTGCATGGTAAATTGGCTGGAAAGTTATTTACTATGCTGCGAGGAGCTGGAGGTGTTCTGCCCCTAAGATGCTTTCACGCTTGCGTGATCTTGTAAATTTTCGCGTAACAGCAAGCAAGAGTGAGATGATGTGCGTAAGAGGACTAAAACAATGATATAAGCACTGCTTTCGGCCAATAGCTGGTCCAAATAATTTGATTTAGCTTGACTCTTGGTGTGCATGAAAAGTCATACTCCCTTCAGAGCCACCTGTCCCTTCTGAAAAGTGAGTGACGTTGCAGTTCATACCACCTGGAACCACTGGACAAATTCAGTCCCTGGATGTTTGTTTTTCCGTGCCTATAAAATATGATATCGCAGTATCTGCAGCTACGACCTAAAGGATAGCCATTTTCACGATAAGCTCCACGGCAGACTGTTTTGCATTAGATTGCTTGCACATTCCATCCGTCTTCGTCACCTCGTTGCACCTGTATCGTTCTATATTCTTTCTTTAAGAGTGGATGCTTTGCTGGACGTCCTGCGCGGTGTGTAACTCCCAAGGAGTTTGCATCGATGTTGATGGTGCGAACGTTTGTGATTACTTGTGGCGTGCCATTTGTCGTTACGAGTTCATGGTGCAAGTTAATGGTTTGTTTTGAACTTTTCGTGAGTGTCGACGATGCCCATTTTGTGAAATGTAATGCATACATCCCATAGAAGGTTGACCTCTGCACCTCCTGGACACTAATTTTCTGTCGCCCCCCTGATACACGCGATGAGTCATTAGCTGGTAATATTTTCCCTATCATAATTGTTACCACTGTGCGTAGTACAAACGTGATGAAGATACCTCCTCAACTGCCATATTTTTAAATTTTTGAAACTGTAAAGAGAACTTACGGACACTAATTTGTATTGCAAGTAAACTTGCGTCGTAAATCATTTAGTGCCAACAATAAATTACCGTGGGATGAAGAGATGCTAATGTTGGAACTGGAAGATGATGACTTACACGGAGTACGGAAAAGGAGGATGGAGGGGGGGGGGGGGGGGGTGACGACGAGACGATGTGAAGGAAGTGCCACACAGCAATAATCAACAATAACCAATAGCTGCTTAAAAATGTATGCTACTCTCACGATTTCCAATCGTTTTTGAGCACATTACGATAGAGCGTGCTCTCTCTCTCTCTCTCTCTCTCTCTCTCTCTCTCTCTCTCTCTCTCTCTCTCTCTCTCTCTCTCTTTCTCCCCCTCCCCCCTCCCTCCCCAATAGTGAACAGTCTATCAACATGCCTTGAACGGTCATTTCAAGCTCGTACGGTGCACTCTTGTCATTTGACCGTAAGGAGCCGGCCGTAGTGGCCGTGCGGTTCTAGGCGCTACTTCTGTAACCGAGCGACCGCTATGGTCGCAGGTTCGAATCCTGCCTCGGGCATGGATGTGTGTGATGTCCTTAGGTTAGTCAGGTTTAAGTAGTTCTAAGGGACTGACGACCTCAGATGTTAAGTCCCATAGTGCTTAGAGCCATTTTTTTTGACCGTAAGGAGGTTTGTCAACATGAGATACTGTCAGCCAAATTCGCGTACAGCCATATGACGTCATTCGAACATAACAAATGGTAGGTGATATGCAGAGTACACAATACACAAGATCTGCCTAGTAGTGTCGTATATATACAGGGTGTGTCAGGAGGAAAGGTACATACTTTGACGAGTGATAATATTAACGATTCTGAACCAAAAACTTCATATGGATATATGCCCTATTCCGAGTTGTTTCCGAGATAGAATACATTTGATATCACTTTTGTACGTTTTTCTCCAGTAACACAAAAAACGCACCTTCCAGAGGAAACGTGCCCCAGTCAAAAATTGCACTGCACTAAATTTCCCACAAAAAAGAACTAATCATTTTTTTCTCTATGACTAATAGTTTGCGCGAAGAGAGCGCGGGAATACAGAAAATCTCGCATGCCGCGCATGAGCTGTAGTTTAAGTAGTTCTTATAGGCCAATTCGAGGTAATTCTCCGACTTGATAGACAGTATGCGTCGTGTATCAAACTGTTCATCTCAGCGTCCTTTATACTACTGTGGCCCCTTGTAAACAATGAAAATGTTTGAAACACACAGAAAATAAACAGAAACGTACATTAAATGTTTTCTATCTCGGAAACCAGTCGAAACGGGAAGTTGTGTTCAGTACTCCAATATGAATGTAGCTCAATTGAAGACACTCATTGCGCAACGCATTCTTCGATTTGTTGTGGAACATGCTGTTTCTCGATTTCAACGTCGGACAGAAAACGGTGGACAGCATATTGAACACGTCTTGCGCCAGACTCACTAAAATTAGAAACTGTTGTCGTTTTGCTTCTTATGCGGTTTATTACCCCGTGACATTAAAAAAAAATGTTCAGCTCGCTTTTTAGCGGCTTTTGACCTAAAGACAATTAAAAATAAATTTTTCATTCCGTCGTGCTACGACCTTCCTTGGTGGAAAGGTTTACCTAGCTGACAGTGTCAACTGTTAACTGCCGAATTTGTGCAGTCATGCTGAATGTGGCCATACGTCCCGCTTTCGGGCTGTCGTTCCCGTTGTCCCCAGCCAGAGCAAAAATGTCCCGCTTTTGCAAACAGACCAAACGATAAGTGGAGAAGACGTAACCCCTACCTGCCTATATGCGTAACATTCAAAACGCACGGGCGACGGCGGGGTGGAGAAGAGAGAGCGAGTAATATGCGAGAGTGAGACAGATACTGCCGTCAACTTGGCCAACAATTGCGTTGCGCGAGTGCGCGCTTCACATGCGGCAACATGTTCAGTTTTAGTTTGTATTGGAATGTTGGGCCGCACGTGCACACTCAAATAACTCATTCAGCGTTTTCTTGTTTTTGTGTTCGCAACATTAAAAAAAAAAAAATGCCTAAACAAAGTGTATCTTTAATATTACTTTGCAAAATAAGTATCCGTTTATAAAAGGAGGAAGTGGTGCATCAGCGGTCAGGTCTGAAAAGTGTCGTACTGCTGTTAATGTTGGTCATGGTGGTGCCAGCAATATTGAAAACATTTAAAATCGGGAAAACACAGGCTTTCCGATCAAGCTGCTGCTCCCAGCTCGTCTTTTAGGTGCTTGGGCGGATCACACGGCTCAAGAAAACCAAAGCTTTCGCTTGAATGACTGTGCCTCTGATTCAATTTAAACTGGTTTTGAGAAAACATTTAGATATCGTACAAAAACCCAGGCTATTGCTGTAAATGTGCTGGCACCTATGATGATGGATGAATTGAAAGAGATTCGTCGTGAAGCCTACTGCATACATTTAGTAGTGGATGTTTCAAAACACGACTGAGTGAAATTATTCCCTATTTTTATTGCATAATTTTTACCTTACGATGGTGTGAAATTAAGTATTTTAAAGTTTAGAGAGCAGCCTGGTGAAACTTCGGATATTGTTGTCTATTATTTGAAGAATGTTTATTGAGCAATGATTTAAATAAGAAAATTGTGGCATTTTATGGAAATAATACTAACTGCAGTTTTGGAGGAAAGAATAGAAAGGGAGTAACAATGTTTACATAAAATTGAACGTATCAAATGGTTCAAATGGTTCTGAGCACTATGGGATTTAACTTCTGAGGTCATCAGTCCGCTAGAACTTAGAACTACTTAAACCTAACTACCTTAAGGACATCACACACATCCATGCCCGAGGCAGGATTCGAACCTGCGACCGTAGCTGTCGCACGGCTCCAGACTGTAGCGCCTAGAACCGCTCGCCCACCCTGGCCGGCTGAACCTATCACTCGAAAGGTAACTCATTGGAATTGGATGTGGAACCCATATAGTTCTCAACTAAATCAGAACAGTTTCAGATTGTCTCCCTGTGGACGTCCGAGATATCATTGCGAAAATTTACTCATTTTTTACATGTACATCAGTGGAAGCTTTCAAAAGTTCTATAGGAACTAGCGAAGAATACTTCGACCAGTGGTGTTAGTTCAATGCCGGCCGGTGTGGCCGAGCGGTTCTAGGCGCTACATCTGGAACCGCGCGACAGCTACGATCGCAGGTGCGACTCCTGCTTCGGGCATGGATATGTGTGATGTCCTTAGTTTAGTTAGGTTTAAGTAGTTCTAAATTTTAGGGGACTGATGACCTCAGATGTTAAGTCCCATAGTGCTCAGAGCCATTTGAACCTTTTTGTTAGTTCAATGCAGATGTAGGACAAAAGTACCTACATGGGAAGAAATGCGGAATGTGATGGATTTGCTGATTATACAAGGTTTTCTCAGCAGCGACCAAGACATGGACGCATTCAATGAGTTTCCGCATATTTCCAACTACATCACAGATGAAAAAAATGTCAAACTAGAACATCATAAATGTTGGTACGTAAGACCGTAGAGTAGAGTTGTTCACACATTTCCGCGACAGCAATCTGCACTGTACGAAATTTCATATAATTATTGAATACGTTTTATGTTTGCCTGGAAGTAACGCACGTGTCGAAAGAGTTGACATGGGCAAATAACAAAATACAGTTAAGTGTCAGTTTTTAAAGCCATTTTGACTACCAAGGCTAACATCAACAAATCATGTGATAAGCTCCGTTCCTACTTAAAAACTATATCCATCATTTTGAAACTGACTTCCTCCGCTGACAAGTGTCTGTAACTGCAATCTAGTGTTACATGTAAGTAATACGTTGTTACCACGTCCTTGTTTTTGAATAAGTTATAAATATCAAAATAAGTTTTTTACCTAAATTGTGCAAACGACCCGCTCTGACAAAAAAAGTAGTACTGTTAGACATGCACAATGAACAGCAAGGATGGCTTAATGTGTAACTCCAACCATAGCCATCGTACTGCGATTCTGTCTCCTTTCTAGCCGATCGAATTTGCAGTAAGATGCTTACAGAGCCATCTGCAGTTAAATTTTTGTTTTTATTCAGTTACGTTTCCCCCTTCGTTGATGGTACCCTGTTCAAATTTGACGTCATTCTGAGCAGTGGTTCTTTTTCTACAGCGTTTTGAAACTGATATTTCAATTATTGCCACCCAAGAGGATGCCCAAAAAAATCGACAAGCTTTAGGAACAGTTGCTTACACAAAAAAAGCAAAACATGTCTTGTAAAAGTGGCCCCTAAAATGGATACCTTGAGATCTATGAGCACTTGTTCATTAACACAGATGTTTCACACTCAAGAAAGTGAACAAGTGCTCATAGCTCTCAATGTATACATTTTAGACTCCATGTTTACTGAACATGTTTTGATTGTTTGGTCCATACTACCCCACCCAAAATAGGGAAAGCAAAGTCCTTGCAGTAGAACAGCTCTGTTTCATAGTACTGAAAACGAAAAAGTACTGAGAGCTCTTAAGATACGCATTTAGCCCATGTTTACTAGATTTTTTCCTTGTTTTGGTGTAAGGAACCTGTCCCTAAAGCCTGTCGGTGATTTTTGGGACACATCATAGCCTTTATTAGCAGTGGAACTATTAAGAGAAGGCTACCGAAAATGTTCATCATTTAACAGGGTGCCGGCCAGAGTGGCCGAGCGGTTGTAGGCGCTTCAGTCTGGAACCGCGCGACCGCAACAGTCGCAGGTTCCAATCCTGCCTCGGGCATGGATGTGTGTCATGTCCTTAGGTTAGTTAGGTTTACGTAGTTCTAAGTTCTAATGGACTGATGACCTTATATGTTAAGTCCCATAGTGCTCAGAGCCATTTAACACAGTATTACATTAAAGTCTGTTAGGCACCTCACCAAATCATAGCGGTTCGAACATCCTTCTCTATCATCTCGCCAAGTCCTAAGTACTCTCCGTTATTGATACCTGACGAGACGAGAAATCTGTCTGTCTCTCATATTGCGGTAGCGTTTCTAGTTTTGTAAATAATAAGCCAGATTTACTGTGAAGCTCTGACGAGTCACTACAGGAATGTGCACCTACCGTATGTTCTCCCAATATTTAGAGATGTTTAGCGGCTGACGTCACTGGTCTTGTAGGCACTTACCTTGCAAGTCGGTTATCGATGAAATGCAAATTTAAATATTTACAATAGCGAAAATACAAATTTAGGCATGGGAAAAGGTGCTGGTTTGTGTTTCTAAAGTTGTCAGCAGGTCTGTGATACGGATGAGTTGTTTAGTGTGTACATTAACGGTGCTCTCTACGGTCAACCGGTCACCAAATGTTTTAACTGTCTTACATTTATTCCACTCTGCGCCATTCATCATTAACTTAGCTTACTGTCTCGAATAATATTATAGCATTGTTGTGCTTTCAAATGTGTGGGAGTTCCTAAGGAATCAAACTGCTGAGGCCATCGGTCCCTAGACTTAAACAGTACTTTAAGTTAAAGTAATTCATGCTATGCTAAGAACACACACACACACACACACACACACACACACACACACACACACACACGCTCGTGGGAGGACTCGATTGTTGTGTGAACGATAAAGGTATGCATTGATTAAAAACGCGAAGTGTACGTGAAAGTAAAAATATATGCAGTGATAAGCAAAAATCATTTTAATCGCCACCTGCAGAGCCGCCGTTGTTACATTTCGCGAACTATAGCGCAAGTAACGGCTTTTAATGTACAGGTGCTCTGTATTTTTGGTAAGCTGCTCAGATAACACAAAATTATTCAAACATACGAAAAAATAGTCGGAGAACAGTTTATCCAAGACGAAATATTCCTTTGAATTGCTGAAGTCAAATGTGCAGTAGCAGCGTGCATTCCGTTGGATCGACAGCCGTTAAGCTGCAACTGTTGCCGCCAACCGGGTGCACAGTTCCACCGCTTGGGGCGCCACGGGTCAGAGTACGAGGAAGGCAAAGTTCGCCATGGTGGCGGTAGAGGGCAGCTGCGTGCACCGGCGCGGCATGGCAACACGCGGCATCGGGCAGGCCGGCGGCTATTGACTTCACGCTCGCCGCGTGTACCTTACCTCAATGTAAACATTGGACGAGAGGCACCTGCAGAACTCAAATTGTTTGTTCTATTTGATTTCCCCATTTTTTCCGTTTAACTGTACTAAAACCACTAACAATAGTTTTGGTGTTTTGACTATGTGTTTCGTACACATATTGAGTTAAGGGAAAACCGCGACAGTCATGTAAATGAAGTTTTCTCTCGTATACTGACAAATTTTTAAGCAGCAATATATTGAAATGTGTATAATACTTGTTAGAAGTGGGTTTGATTTTGTAGTTAAGTTTACTGATACATTGCTATTCCACTTTCTCTTTCATGTGAAATCGATCACACGATGACCACGTGCTATGTGTGAACTGATGCTGAAATACGTAATAAAAACAAAAACTGCATTGCATTCCATTAGCTTATACTCCGTTGCTTATGTGTTCGATGTCAGTATCCCATTAATGAGACAAAACTTCTTGCTTTCTCCGTCGTCGATCAACGTGACTTACGGTTCGGTTTACGTTCCTGAAGCTGACTACAATACACTCCTTGAAATTCTGAAGGTACCAAGGGTAAGACACAGAGATGGAAAGGCTATATGAGACTTGCACATAAGTCAGACGGCAGTTAAAAGAGTGGAAAGGCATGAAAGAGAGCAGCAGTTGAGTAGAAGTGAGACAGCCTGTCCCCAGCGCTACTCGATCTGTAAATTGAGCAGGCAGACGAAGAGAAATTTGGAAATGGAACTCAACTTCTGGCAGAAAAAGTAAAAACGTTGAGGTTTTCCGATGAAATAGTAATTCCGTCAGATTCAGCAAAGGATTTGAAGATCTGTTGCACAAAATGCACAGTGAGTTCGTTTACAAATAACTTTTCTGCCACCAGTAATGAGTTTCTTGTATTCAAGTATTACACGACGCGTTTCGGTGATTTCTATTTTCAAGTGTCTGTTATCTCTGTACTACGCCATCTTACGTAATGTTTTCGATGTATGATGTTCTTTGTTTTGTCGACTGCACTGCAATATATAAGAAATGAGCAATTTTTACTTAGCCATCAATTTTTGTGTGTAGTTATTGGCGAAATCGTTAATTAACAAAAAATTGCGCGTTGCTTATATATTCCGGTAAAGTCAACAAAACAAAGCAGAACATCATACATCGAAAACATTAAGTAAAATAGTGTAGTAAAAAGAGAAAACACTTTAAAATAGGGATCATTTCCCGAAACGCATCGTGTAAAACATAAAAGAAAATCGTTATTCTTAGGAGAATTGCTATTTGTTTATAAATACATTGTTTTCACAGTAGCAGGATTTCAACAAACCATTTTAAATGGACAAAATCAAATACGGACTGTGTCTTAAAAAGAGTATATTAGATTAACATAAAAGAATAACACAGTGGTAAAAAAAAATATGGTCGAATTAAATGAGGCAGTAAATTAGGAAATGAGACACTGAAAGTAGAAAATGGGTTTTATGGAAGAAGATAATTCAAGATAGCCAAAAGTAAGACAGTTAACATTTGCAAATGCATTGTATCCATTTCGGATGCCGAACTGCTACTGTGATTTGAATTGACAGTTTATGTACATCTGATAAGCAACCAATCACGTTTTGAGTTTGATGTGATTTATCGTGCCATTAACTAGTTTTCGAGCCACTGCAGTCTCATTATCAGATGGAGGCGTTATTTCTACATGACTGCTCTGCAATTTACTTTTACGTGCTTAGCAGAGCCCTCTCTGTCGTTCCATTCTCCAATAACACGGGGTAAAAGAACACGTAGACTCACAGGAACGTCATCTGATATCGAGCCTTCAGTGGCTTGAAAACTGGTTAAAGGTACAAAAACTAGTATGAAATTCAAAAAGCGTCTTCATGAAACCCCAGGTTTAAACGGATGTAGATTGCGGTAATTGCGCAGAGGCAAAGGAGCTTGCGCAGGACAGATCATTGCAGAGAGGTGCTTCAAATCAGTTTTCTAACTCAAGACCGCAACAGCACCAAGGGACAGACGTTCATTCTACTTAAAGGCCCTCGCACTTTGTGATAATTTGTTATTTCCCCAATTCGGTAGCCGTGGACAAGAATTTTTAAGTTTCCGTGTTATTAAACACAATACAGTTCCTTTGGCAATGCAGTTTCTGTATTCCTACTGACCAGCATTTCCATTCTATTTGTGCTAGCAGTGGCTTCAGATATACTCCTACAGCATCATTGATTCCCTTTAGTTCGTGTATAATCTAATGCTGACATGAATACAGTAACAATTCTTATGAGATCACAATGTTTCTCAGAAGCGAGGGTGGCGGCCCAGAGGGACGTATCCATAGAGTGTGGCTTCAGATACCGACAGGACATTTTGATTAACATTTCGTTGTTTCTTCATATAAATGCAGGCAGTGAATGTCTGGATGGTTCCTTCAACTTTATGCTTCGGTAACTCTTGTTTAAACTGGTTGTCAGTCTACAGTAATATAGATAACACAGTACGTTAAATATTGTTGATTCATTTTTCGTTCCTTAAAAGTCAGTCGAAAATAGGTTGTATATTAATCATCACGTACCTTGGCGGAAAATATATTTTTTTAATTTTTTAACCTTCAGACTTCAAGAAGAATATAATAATTCCAATCCCAAAGAAAGCAGATGTTGACAGATGTGAAAATTACCGAACTATCAGTTTAGTAAGTCACAGCTGCAAATTGCTAACGTGAATTCTTCACAGACGATTGCAAAAACTGGTAAAAGCCGACCTCGGGGAAGATCAGTTTGGATTCCTTAGAAATACTGGAACACTGACCTTACGACTTATCATAGAAGAAAGATCAATGAAGGGCAAACCTACGTTTCTAGCATTTGTAGACTTAGAGAAAGCATTTGACAATGTTCACCGGAATACTCTCTTTCAAATTCTAAAGGTGACAGGCGTAAAATACAGGGAGCGAAAGGCTATTTACAATTTGTACAGAAACCAGATGGCATTTACAAGAGTCGAGGTTCATGAAGGGGAAGCAGTGGTTGGGACGGGAGTGAGACAGGGTTGTAGCCTCTCCCCGATGTTATTCAGTCTGTATATTGAGCAAGTAGTGAAGGAAACAAAACAAAAATCCAGAGTAGGAATTAAAATCCTTAGAGCAGAAATAAAAGCTTTGAGGTTTGCCGAGACAGCAAAGGACCTGGAAAGGCAGCTGAACGGAATGGACAGTGTCTTGAACGGAGGATATAAGATGAACATCGACAAAAGAAAAACGAGGATAGTGGATTGTAGTCGAGTTAACTCGGATGATGCTGAGGGAATTGGATTAGGAAATGAGACACTTAAAGTAGTAAAGGAGTTTTGCTATTTGGGGAGCAAAATGACTGATGACGGTCGAAGTAGAGAGGATGTAAAATGTAGACTGGCAATGACAAGGAAAGCGTTTCGGAAGAAGAGAAATTTGTTAACATCGAGTATAGATTTAAGTGTCGGGAAGTCGTTTCTGAAAGTATTTGTATGGAGTGTGGCCATGTATGGAAGTGAAACGTGGACGATAAATAGTTTGGACAAGAAGAGAATAGAAGCTTTCGAAATGTGGTGCTACAGAAGAATGCTGAAGATTAGATGGGTAGATCACATAACTAATGAGGAAGTATTGAATGTGATTGGGGAGAAGGAAAGTTTGTGGCACAACTTGACCAGAAGAAGGGATTGGTTGGTAGGACATGTTCTGAGGCATCAAGGGATCACCAATTTAGTATTGGAGGGCAGTGTGGAGGGTAAAAATCGTAGAGGGAGACCAAGAGATGAATACACTAAGCAGATTCAGAAGATACTGGGAGATGAAGCAGCTTGCACGGGATAGGGTAGCATAGAGAGCTGCATCAAACCAGTCTCAGGACTGAAGACCAAAACAACAACAGATCAATCGAAAAAAGAGGAAGAAGTTGTGTGGAACTATGAAAAAAATAAGCAAAATATACAAACTGAGTAGTCCATGCGCTAGATAGGCCACATCAAGGAAAATGTGTGCTCAGGAGCGCCGTGGCCCCGTGGTTAGCCTGAGCAGCTGCGGAACGAGAGGTCTTTGGTTCAAGTCTTCCCTAGAGTGAAAAGTTTGCTTTCTTTATTTTCGAAAAGTTATGATGTATCTGTTCGTTCATTGACGTCTCTGTTCACTGTAAAAAGTTTAGTGTCTCTGTTTTGCGTCCGCACCGCAAAACCGTACGATTAGTAGACGAAAGGACGTGCATATCCAATGGGAACCGAAAACATTTGATCGCAAGGTCATAGGTCAACTGACTCCTCCACAGGAAAACACGTCTGATATATTCTATACGACACTGGTGACGACATGTGTGTCACATGACAGGAATGTGTTGTCGACCCACGTAACTTTTACACTTCGCGAATGGTTAAAAAGATTCTTCTACCTTGCCCGGTTTAGGTTTTCTTGCGAATGTGATGATATCTCCCAAAAAAGTGATCGCATCGGACGGATAGATAATAATGGTCTGAAAACAAAAATATAAACTTCTCACTCGATGGAAGACTTGAACCAAGGACCACTCGTGCCAAAGCTGCTCACGCTAACCACAGGACCACGGCGCTCCTGAACTCACATTCTCCTTGATGTTGCCTATCTTGGGCATGGACTACCCAGTTTGTATATTTTGCTTATTTTTTCATAGTTCCACACAACTTCTTCCTGTTTTATTGATTGATTTGTGTTCAGTTTTTCAAGGCCTACCCACAGTGCTAACTTATAACTAAATCTGAGGGGGGTGCGGTTGGGAGGTTCCCTTGTAAGTTAACTTTGTAGCCTCTCCACAGTAGTGCGAAAGAGCGCTGTTAAATTGACTGCGAAAAGTGGATCGTTCCGCGCAATATGCCGTTTTCTCCGGAACTCGAGCTGTTAAATAATCCTCACAGCAATAACTGCGCATGATTCGGACTCGAATTCTGCTGTGTAGACTCGTTTCCGTGGGTAGTACAGTCATGACCACATGTTGCTGCCGTTCAGATGCCACGTGGAGGTAGTTAAACTGAGTGCTACTGGCACCAGGATGTCGATGCAGTACTACCGGTTAGTCGGAGAATCAATACAGGGTCTTGTTCTACACTGGCTGCGGCAGTCTAACCAATCAGTAATTACGATGGACACTCGCAATTACCACCGCAGCCAGACCACTGGCATCTCCGTGCCGCCGTTAAAGTAATCTGCCTCGCTATAGTTTGGCGTCATTAGACCGTATCACTCTCGCTCAGTCTTACTCGAGTGTGGTACCTCTTCTCTTTGTGGGTCTTCTCTAGTAATAAATATGTGCAGTAACTCTCGTCTGCCTGTCGTGTAATAATTATTTCGTGTCTAGGCGCTCCTCTCACCGATTTACATGGTTTTCCAGCTTATATGGGTTTCGTTATTGATGTAATGGTGGTCTTTTCTTTTTAATTTATACCTGTTTAAAATAGTCGACTGTTATTTCTGTAGAGTTGTGCTGCTGCTTTTCTCCTATTATGACACCGGCTGTACTCCCCTGTGATCATGTACAAAATGCCGAACCGTTCCAGCAGTAAGAAACGAATCATATTTTTTCAGGCTTCCTCAGAGCAGGGGGTAGGGTAGCGTCCACGCTTCTGGAAACAGGGTGTTAAATCCTGATTATACGGGGTGTTCAAATAGTCTTTCCGCAGTGCCGTGTGATAGCCGCGCGTGCAGTATACTGCAGTGAATATACCGAAATGAAACTCAATGAAATACAAGTTATTAATTTATTGAATATTCATTTTTACTTACAAATTTTCACATTAAATGTTGAAAGTGTCTCCCCTGTTGTTGAATACACAATTCAATTCGTCTAATCATGTTTCCAAACACAAGCTGTAACATTTTTTTCTGTAACAGAAGCAGTGAAAGTGGATATTGCAGTTTTCAATTAATCGATGGATTTTGGGCGGTTTTTATAGACAGTTGCTTTCGCTGCACCCCAGAATCAAAAGTCAGGTGGTCTTAGGTTCAGGCGATCGTGGAGGCCAAAAGTCCCTGTGAAATTATGCGATCACCAAAAACATCAGCAAGCAGTGACATTGAAACACGAACTGTGTGCGCGGTTGCATCATCTTGTTGGTAATAACCCCTCAGTATTTCACCTCACACGTTCTCTGTATGGGTACAGAATATCACTGCAGTATCGTTGTGCGTTTATTGTTTCGTTGAAAAATATGGGACCCACAATCCGACGTCAAGAAATTGCAATCCAAACTCCTATTTTCACAGAATGAAGTGGTTCCTCATTAATACGCAATGGATTTGCAGTATTCCACATACCAGAATTTTGCGAGTTCATGTTCTCGGATAAATCAAACCACGTCTCATCAATGAAAAACGTTTCATTTACAGTATCCCTTCCATTTTGTTGGGCGAAATTTTTGAATCATTGACAATAATGCAGTCTTTTGCCATGATCAGTATTTTTCAGTTGTTGCACGACTGTCACTTCGCATGGGAAAAGTTCTAATTTTTTCCTTAAAGCTGTGTGCGCCGTTTCTACCCTAACATCGATTTGCTGGGCGAGTTTTCTTACTGACTTGTTCGGACTCATGGACATTTTATCGGAAATACCGAGTAGTTTATCCTCAGACAAAACGCTAGGACCACCACTTCTCGGTGCATCTGTCACTGGACCCGTACTTCGGAATTAATCAAATCTCGCACAGTATCGCGTTGTGGGAGTGTTGTCAAAACTGAATTAAATGTTTGACGAACTGAAATTGTGTATTTACCACTAGCTTTGAACACTTGTTCGACTAAAAACACACATTCTTCAATGGTTAGAATTTTAACAGCGAAAAAACGAAACAAACGAACAAAGGAACAAAACTTAAACGTTCACGTCAAGACGTAACGACACACACCAACAATATTACTGACGCTGGCTGAGATAAACGACACAGTGGAATGTTGGGAGAGCCCACTTGAAGGGAAATAACCCAGGCAGGCGAACAATCAAAACGGCACGCGCTGCTAACAATCACAGGGCACTGCTGAGAGACATTTCGAACAGCCCGTATTTCCTTCCGCTCTTGAACAAAAGTGTTATTCAGATGCATTTGTGCGAAGGCGCTTTTGCGCATTCAAGTTACTATCTACTAGTTGCCAAATGGAAGGCGGCTGCAGCGTTGAAAATGAAGTTTAGGAAGTTACAAATGTATTACGCGAATTGAAGACAGGTGAAAACCTGAAACGCTTCTTGGCGTAAATAAAACTGTGTTGTCTGCAGCTGCATTACTTCCACTAAATTATTTCACAGCCGCAGAGGCCAACCACCATTACGATGGATAAATTACTTCCGTAATTTACTGCAAGACATTTCATCGGCTTCTGCGATTCAGTGAATGGTTTTGTATGACGCTCTCGCGTTGGAATGTGCCGTGGAAACTGACGAATCATTGTGTGCTAAAAGCTGCACGTAGAAGCCGCTATTCAGTTGTTCATACAAGGTATACTATGTAACATTGATGTCCATAGTGTTGCACAAGCGGTTAACTTCACAGAGACCAGGTTTTCGGCGACTGACAGGACGGAAAGTAGTAGCTGGTATTTTGGAATATTATTGCTTATTTCAACTGACATCATAGTCATTCCAGCCACTCCGACTTTCAAGAAAACATTGTCAGTCGCGCACGTATTGCACCCCTATTTTCAAAGCATTGGTTCAAATGGCTCTGAGCACTATGGGACTCAACTGCTGTGGTCATCAGTCGCCTAGAACTTAGACCTACTTAAACCTAACTAACCTAAGGACATCACACACACCCATGCCCGAGGCAGGATTCGAACCTGCGACCGTAGCAGCAGCCTGGCTCCGGACTGGAGCGCCTAGAACCGCACGACCACCGCGGCCGGCTTTCAAAGCATTGACACTGTCTATTATTCCCTATTATCTGTGGTGTACTAGAACTGTATGATGTCTAATTATGCACTCCAGCAGTCACTTGTGTAGCCATACGATGAACTTTCAGGGTTACAGCTTCTCCTCTCGCTACTTCGTACGGAGTGACATACTCTCGTGGCAGTTAGTGACACGTGGCGTTATAAAACAAACATTTTCACACGTTTTTTGTATTATAACGCCACGTGTCAAATTGCTACTGAAACGGACGGCCTATTGGAGTGCATAATGAAACCAGAAACAGATACAACAAAGCACACATGTAATACGAAAAAGGGGAAAATCAGTTCGCAAGAAGTTTCAGAAACATATGTTAAAGAATGTGTGTGACTTCGTTTACTGAGCCGCAATGGAGTAGTTTGTATGTGAAGAAAAATCGCACTTTATTTTCTAACCAGAACTTTTTCTTCGGCCGCGATATTAAAGCAACCCTTGTTCCCCAAATGAGACATCGTGTTTTATTGGCAGCCATTGTTACCACTTGCAAAGAGGCAGTATTCGTAGTAAGAGAATGCCTGTTACTGTTGCAATTTTAAAGAATTGCGTAAATAGCCCGGAAGTGTGCCAAATACTAGGCCGTAATTTTCCAGCAGTAGGTGGATTCGCTTCGCTTGTGCGGTATACGAAATACAGTCGTGTGCCAAACATAAGGACGAAAGTAACTTTCGCGTTATGCGTTAGCGCCAAGGAAAATAGCTCGATGAAACTTGGACCATGCATAGAAAGAAGTTCTACAGTAAAGTGTAGAAACTGAAGTAATCGCGATTTATGATGGTCTCTCGGACATACGAGGTGCGACAAAAAAGTAATGAGACTGATGCTTACCGTTTTAGTCAAGTTTAGTGTTGTCTCCTTCAGAGTAGTTCCCTTGTGATTGCTCACACTTTATCCAGAGCTTCTGTCATTGATGATAACATTTCTGGAGCTCATCTTCTATAATATCTTCCAAGACCCTTGTCACACCATTTTGGACATCTTGTGTTGTTTGAAAATGGTATCCCTTGACCGTCATTTTGACTCTTGGAAATAGAAAAAAGTCGCACGGAGCGATATCTGCTGAATAAGGTGGCTGTGGTAGTACTGAAATTTGTTTTGAGGGGTAAAAAATTGCTGTACTGACAGAGAAGTATGGGATGGCGCATTATCGTGATGCAATTATCAGCAATGTTGGCACGGACATGAACTCTTTTACAAAGTCTTTCTAAAATTTCTTTGTAGTAATACTGGTTAACTGTTTGTCCAGAAGGCACCCACTCTTTATGAACAATTCCCTTGGAATCAAAGAAGCACACAAGCATGCATTACACTTTTGACTTTGACATGCGAGCTTCTTTTGGTCTGGGTGATCCCTTTGAGCACCATTGCAAACTTTGGCGTTTTGTCTCTGGTTCGTACTGAAAAAACCAACTTTCATAACATGGCTCAACAATTCTGGATTGATTTCCGTTTGCTCTAACAGATCGGCTGCCACATTTTTCCGTGTTTCTCGCTGTTGTGGTGTGAGATTTTTGGGGACCATTTTTGCACAAATCTTTCTCATACCAAGATCTTCAGTTATTATTAGACGAAATGTTTCTCGATTGATGTTCAGTTCTTCTGCAATCATTTTCACGGAAAATCTTCGATCAGATCGTACGAATTCACGCAGCCTGGCCAAGTTGACATCCGTGGGTGAGGTTGATGGTCGTCCACTGCGGTCTTCATCTTCAACATTCGTTCTGCCTTCACTACACATTTTATGCCAACGATAAACTTGAGCTCTTGACATAACCACCTCTCCAAGAGCCTTCCGAAGCTTATCGTAAGTTGTCCACGGGTATTCACCCAATTTAACGCAAAAAGAAATGGCATACCGTTGCGGAATATTACGCGGTTCCATTTCCGGGACGAGAGACACAAACAGGTGTTAACTTCTTACAGCACAACTCACGACCGAGCAGTTGCATCGATGTGCCGCTTGGACTAGAAGCAGCTTATAGACCAAGGTCAGAGATATTGTGCACACGCAAGCCTGCAGGGTTGCCACATCTTGCAAAGAAAATCAGTCTTATTACTTTATTGTCGCACCTCTTTCAAGAGGCTGGACATGTTTCTTACTGTGGTGTGTCATCACCTTGGACATCAGTGCTTGCTCTGCAACGTGCTCCCATACTGCAAACCACGTTTGTAAGGAGTTCTTGAGGTAGGGAGTCCCATTCCTCCACCAGCGTCGATGACAACTGCTGGATGGTCGTTGTTGCATTTGATCAACGGTCAGACCAGTCCATTCACCAAATATCCTCTCGTCCTAAGAGCTCCACCTGCGCTGTTCGAATAGGTCGTGCGTCGTGCTCAGGACCAAATGCACCCCAGAAAATACGCACACAGGTAGTGAGCACAGTGACACAACAACGTTGACAGGTGTTTTGTGTTGAAGGCTTCTGAAGTCAGTGAGCCGTGCTGACCCCGGCTTAAGCGTTGCTTTAAAACTTGGCTGTTCCTCTGCGTTTGGTTTCCCACAGTTATTGCGGTTGTGCCGTGGTTCCTCCTCTTTCTACGTGTGGCAGCAGCGGTGTGTATCGGTATTTGCACCGTATACCATCTTTGGTCTGGTGCTTATAGTTCCGGCTGGTCGGTGTGCAGCCAGTCGGTCGAAGCGGATCAGCAAGCAAGTCTCTGCGCAGAGTCGGAGCATGTGGGGGCTGTTCAGAGTGTTGCGAGGTTCGTGGTTCGCCGACCCAGGACATGAAGGTTGAGTGGTGATTTAATTGCCGAAGCCACGTCTGTTCACGTTGTCCCGTTGGTTGGTGGTTCGATGTTGGTGGTATTCCTGGGAGCAACAGCGAGTGTTCGAGTTGGTGAAGATTTAACCCCCGTGTGGTGGAATTAATTGTCGATTTGAAATTCAAGTGCACCAACGTAATTTTCTGCCTTGTGGCCGTTAGTGTTCTGGTTACATGCCCTGGTCGCTGACGTAAATTCAAGCAGTGCCCAACATGGTGTGTAGTTATTGACAGCTTAATGTATATTTCGTTGTGAGTGGCTGTGTCTATAACGTTTTGGCTTTGGAATCGTCATATACTCGTCGGTGGTTAGAAAGTCGTCCTGTCTGTGGGTCCCTGACTGTCACTTGGTTGTGTTGCCAGCGGATCGATTATAGCTGGGCGGAGTATCTTGCCTCACATAGGCGAACGTTAAGATTTCAAGGGCAGACCAAGCCCCCTGGAAACTTCTGAACGCCGTTGCCTATACTGCCTTTCTTATCGTCGATAATTTTTTTTAATGGCTCTTAGCCGATGGTTTGAATTTGTATGCTTGTAATTCTGTTTTTAAAGTCAAAGGCTTTCTGCCTGTTGAAAATTTATTGTAGTATATTGTTTTTAAAAGCATCGGCATTTAGCAGCTTTAAGTTTTAAGGATCTTACTTATAAAGTATTACGTTCTTTCAAGATAAGCTGTAGGCCTTCTGCATGTTGAAAATTTATTGTAGTTGTGTTGTTCTTGAAATGATGGGGACTTCAGCCGCTTTAAAATTGTGGATGCTTACTTAACAAGTCTTACATCGCTTGGGATTAAATACTATTTTCGGTCAAAGCCTAGAGCCTTCTGCCTCTCTCTTAAAAAACGTAGCAGTTGTATTTAATTCATGGGCCTTCAGCCGTTTTAGAGCTAAAGACGTTTTCAGTCGATAGTGAAGCTTAGAAGTTGCGCTGTAATGTTTGGACAACTAAATAAAGTGTTACGTTTGGAGTGTAACTAAGAGCAGCTCTTTCTGCCCCCCTTCCACAATTCCTACTACTTGTCCTGTCCTGCGGGTTTAACAGGGCGTATCAGTCAGTACACCCAGGCAACATAATGCCTCTCCACATCCTAACAGGTGGACTACCAAACTGACCATGTTCGACAATTTTCCTGGGTGCATTACCTGTTGCCTTATAAAGGTGCGTCCAGCGTCACTACTCACATCGAGCTGCTCTCATCCGAGCACCGCTTCTCGTTGGCCCAGTCGCCATTGTCTTCGCGCCATCGCAAACGGTGACGCCGATGTGCAGGTGTCAACGGAACACAACGTACTGGTCACCGTGCAACTGTGGAGCGAGGGACTGCTTGCCTTGGAGTCCTCTTAAATGTGGTTACAACTGCAGCCGTTGTTTGACGTGGTTCCCTCCTTGCCTGTTGTACAAAGTAGCTGTCATCTGCTGCTGTAGTTGACCGTGGTCGACCACCTCCTGTTCTTCGGACAGCAGTGCCTGTGATTCGGAACGTTTCTCATGCACGTGAAACAATGCTGTGTGCAATACCGAACTTCTGGGTTGCACTCACACTTCGTCACTCTTCCCCTTTATAATGCTTCCCCGTGAAAAGTCTTCCAGGTGTTCTGTCTGGTCCATGTCGTAATGAAGACCACTACAGTGCGCTGTAACTGCTCGCCAATAGACAGAAACTGTTTTTTCTCATTGCTTTTACTGTCTCGTGTAGCGGTGGCCGCTCACGTCATGCGACATCCAGATATTGGGAGATATCTGGCAACGCGCTCCCATGCTTTCCACCGAGTAGTTAACGTGGTAATTCACTTTACCTAGCGTGTCTTTCAAAAATGGCTCTGAGCACTATGGGACTTAACATCTATGGTCATCAGTCCCCTAGAACTTAGAACTACTTAAACCTAAGTAACCTAAAGACATCACACGCATCCATGCCCGAGGCAGGATTCGTACCTACGACCGTAGCAGTCGCGCGGTTCCAGACTAAAGCGCCTAGAACCGTTCGGCCACCGAGGCTGGCTATTCAGGGGCAAATGCCACTTTTCACTCTATATAGATATCTTATCTAAATCATTTTACAAGTCGTTTTGATCTCCTGACGACTTTACAAGGCGGTAAATGACAGCATCATCTTATCGAAATAAGTGTCCAAGGAATAGAAAAGCAACTGGAATCACTCAACAGAGGAAAGTCCACTGGACCTGACGGGATACCAATTCGTTTCTACACAGAGTACGCGAAAGAACTTGCCCCCCTTCTAACAGCCGTGTACCGCAAGTCTCTAGAGGAATGGAAGGTTCCAAATGATTGGAAAAGAGCACAGGTTGTCCCAGTCTTCAAGAAGGGTCGTCGAGCAGATGCGCAAAACTAAAGACCTATATCACTGACGTCGATCTGTTGTAGAATTTTAGAACATGTTTGTTGCTCGAGTATCATGTCGTTTTTGGAAACCCAGAATCTTCTCTGTAGGAATCAACATGGATTCCGGAAACAGTGATCGTGTGAGACCCAACTCGATTTATTTGTTCATGAGACCCAGAAATTATTAGATACAGGCTCCCAGGTAGATGCTATTTTCCTAGACTTCCGGAAGGCATTCGATACAGTTCCGCACTGTCGCCTGATAAAGTAAGAGCCTACGGAATATCAGACCAGCTGTGTGGCTGGATTGAAGAGTTTTTAGCAAACAGAACACAGCATGTTGTTATCAATGGAGAGACGTCTACAGACGTTAAAGTAATCTCTGGCGTGCCACAGGGGAGTGTTATGGGACCATTGCTTTTCACAATATATGTAAATGACCTAGTAGATAGTGTCTGAAGTTCCATGCGGCTTTTCACGGATGATGCTGTGGTATACAGAGATGTTGCAGCATTAGAAAATTGCAGCGAAATGCAGGAACATATGCAGCGGATAGGCACTTGGTTCAGGGAGTGGCAACTGACCCTTAACATAGACAAATGTAATGTATTGCGAATACATAGAAAGAAGTATCCTTTATTGTATAATTATATGATAGCGGAACAAACACTGGTAGCAGTTACTTCTGTAAAATATCTGGGAGTATGCGTGCGGAACGATTTGAAGTGGAATGATTATATAAAATTAATTTTGGTAAGGCGCGTACCAGGTTGAGATTCATTGGGAGAGTCCTTAGAAAATGTAGTCCATCAACAAAGGAGGTGGCTTACAAAACACTCGTTCGACCTATACTTGACTATTGCTCATCAGTGTGGGATCCGTACCAGATCGGGTTGACGGAGGAGATAGAGAATATCCAAAGAAGAGCGACGCGTGTCGTCACAGGGTTATTCGGTAACCGTGATAGCTTTACGGAGATGTTTAGCAAACTCAAGTGGCAGACTCTGCAAAAGAGGCGCTCTGCGTCGCAGTGTAGCTTGTTGTCCAAGTTTCGAGAGTGTGTGCTTCTGGATGAGGTATCGAATATATTGCTTCCCCCTACTTATACCTCCCGAGGAGATCACGAATGAAAAATTAGAGAGATTCGAGCGCTCACGGAGGCTTTCCGGCAGTCGTTCTTCCCGCGAACCATACGCGACTGGAACAGAAAATGGAGGTAATGACAGTGGCACGTAAAGTGCCCTCCGCCACACACCGTTGGTAGGCTTGTGGAGTATAAATGTAGATGTAGAAACAATCTAAAACGGCCACTCATATTCTCTCTTATGTAGTTAATATAGATCAGGAACAATAGAGGGCCTATAACACTTCCTTGAGGAACGCCGGATATTACTTAAGTTACGCAGAGCATTGTGCAACGAGGCTGAAACTGCACCTTGCGTACAGCGGCGTACAGATAGTCCTTTTTCCCCCTCACTAGGTACGCAAATAGGATAGAAAGAAGTTTGATGATACTGTTACGGTGTAGTTCGTGCAATGCACTGTGCTCTTGTTTGCGGAGTACATACGTATATCTAGATTCGCTCTTTCCTCCAACGTTACAGTTTCGAAATCAGTGAGTTTTCCACTAGGCTGGTTCAGCAGCATTCTGCGGCGGTGGAGTAGAAACACCGCTTCCCGTCGACGGTGCGGAATCTTGTGAGCAGGTGCGGTTCGATGCTAGGGTACGGGGAACGGCTGCCTAATGAGAGCGACGCTGAAGGAACGCCGCAGGAGCGCAGACGACTGCAGCAGATTCGTCCTCACCGCCGCGCCGCGGGCTTGTGGAGACGGACTAGCGACGTCCCGCGGGATGAAGTTAGCGGCGCCGGTGTACAGGTGGCAGCACGGTGCGGCGCGGCACTCTAAATGAATTATCCGCCTGGGGCAGAACAGAACAAACAGAGCCCCGGCGCTGCCGTGCCGTGCCCTGCGACACCGAATCCGTTTAGCGGCAGCGCCCGCGGCGACAGGGATTTCACGGATCTCCTGCGTTATGCACAACCTTCCGCGCAGCCGTAGGCCGACAGCTTTGCAGCCTAACGCCCCGGGTAGCGTGGAATGAAAGGGAGGCTCCTACCCTACACAGCCGCGGATTTCTAGGGCCACTGAATGACCGTCCGCGAGGTGGGGCAAAAGCAGCTCTTGCGCCTGAACCATCAATTAGGGCAGTTCACAAACAACAATTCAAGTACACATGTTGTTCCAAAACGTTACCGTCAAGTAGGGGCCAGGAGGTGCTGGTGAAATAACACACGGTGCTAAAGATACCTTTTTATTTTAAAGACTTTCACAATAATAAATTTTTAAGTCTCGCATTAGAAAAAAATTGAAAAAAGTTTCCAATAGCTGACAAATTTTCTTTATGAAAAGGAGACTGAAAGGTATGACGTTAACAACTTCCCAATAATATTTTAAATATATATATGCATCAATTGCTTAAAATAAGTAGTTTGTACTAAAGTTAAAATAGTTGTCTCTTGCCAATTAAATAATTTATATTACACCACCTGACTGTTGTTACAAGATATATGTGAATAAGCTAGCACACAAACCTTCACATTAAAAGCAGTTCCCAAAAAAAAATTTCCTTAGGTCGGTGAGGGAGTGACACGTCTAAAGGGGCCCAGATCACAATATTCGGAGTAGTTATTGGTGGTACACATGGCCACAGATCAGCCCCAAAACTTGTATTACAAGTCACTATCTCCCCGAGTTACCCAAAACCAGATGATGTAGCGAGGGCGGTGCCGGTACAGACTCTGAACCACAGAGACACACGACACCGACCCTAAATCACCCAATCTAGGGTGTGAAAGAAATGGACCGACCAAGAAGCAATTACCACATCACCGCGGACAGGCAAAGGAAAACTGTGGTGGGAAGACCCCAACAAACCAGCAGTGAAGAAACTCGTACACTTCACTAGAACTTCTCACAATCCTCGACAGCGCCGGGAACACGTTGCACTTCCTTATGCTCGTCAGGGCCAACCGCTGCCGGTGGTTTCAACGGCCGATAAGAAGACCTACTGTCCCAAGCGCTGATCTCCTGCACCACGGCTTCATAAGCCAGGTACACGCGGGTAAGGCAGACTGAGCTGCTGACAGCCAAGAGGTCGACCAAAGCACGTGGCGAGCAGTTGACCCCCAACAGCAGGGTCCCGCTCGCGCCACCACCTCTCTCGGTCACCTCCCAGTACGTACTCGTCGATCGCCACGCGACTGTACACTTGCTCCACCTCCCGCCAGAGAGCGGTAGCGATCCAAACAGCGCGCCGAACCGAAAGCGCCACCGCAAACACTAGACGCGAAGCGAAAGCACTCCGCCTGGCGCGCTTTTCGAAGAGCCGGACACAACTACGGCTCAGCGCCCTCCAACCTATCCCGCCTCTCTTCCTGCCACATTTTCCCTATGATCTGGAGTATACATTTTATTCATTCAATTGGCTTGTTGCACAAGTTTGTAGGGGTTTTCATAAGTTTACTAAACGTAACAGGTAAACATAGCAGATACTTCGATGATGATGATGTCCCATGAAAATGGTTCAAATGGCTCTGAGCACTATGGGACTTAACTTCTCAGGTCATCAGTCCCCTAGAACTTAGAACTACTTAAACCTAACTAACCTAAGGACATCACACACATCCATGCCCGAGGCAGGATTCGAACCTGCGACCGTAGCGGTCGCGCGGTTCCAGACCGTAGCGCCTATAACCGCTCGGCCACTCCGGCCGGCGAGGTCCCATACTCAGAGACTTTGGTCATCAGTAATTTATTCCCCTTCACTATTTGCAACAGTCTGCCAACGTTGGGGTAACGGGTCGATTCTGCGACTGTAGAAAGGAAGTGCCTCGAAGTTTGTTCGATACAGAGTGGAAGAGTGGAAAATCTTAGGGCGCAAGGTAAGTGAATAAGGTGGGTGCAGAACGACTTCCCAACCCAACTCTTGTGTACTGTTCTTTGCCGATCTAGCAGAATGCAGGCAGGCGGTATTGTGGAGTAGCATCAGTTCACGCAGTCTTCCTGGTCGTTGTTCTTCGCTTGGATCTCCCTTGTTGACTACAAATTTCAACAGCGATGATTAACCTCGGGGTAGCAATTCGTAGTACACCAAACTATCGCTTTTCCACTAGATGCGTAAGGTTATCGTTTGTGGGTGCTCGCAGCCCTTTGTACGGGGAGTTGCTGCTTTGTTTCGACTCAACCATTCCTTTCTTTTCTTTAGGTTAGCACAAAGACATCATTTCTCGTCACCAGCAACTATACTTAATAGGAGGAGGAGGAGATTAGGGTTTAACGTCCTGTCGACAACGAGGTCATTAGGGACTAGGATTAGGGAAGGATGGGAAAGGAAATCGGCCGTACCTTTTCAAAGCAACCATCCCGGCATTTGCCTGACACAGGATAGGAATGGTCCGCGTTGTTCACGAGCCAATTGATAACGAGCAAGCAGAGGTACACAAATGGCCACCAGCTGATTTTTTGTGATTTTGATGTAGAGCACCCGATTTTTGAATCTTCCCTATTGCATGAAAATGTCGCACGATGGTGGAATGTTCAAAGTTCATCACATTTGCCAGTTCTCGTGTACATTCCGTGGATCATTGTGGATTAATGCGTTCAAACGATTCCTCCAAACCCCATAGGTTTTCCTGAATGTGGAGAGCAACTAATGTCAAAACGATCTTAACTATTTTCTTGCCGTGCTCTGTCCAGTAGCATTACGCCATACTCGGCCCAAATGTTTCTGGCTGCCTCCCTCCAATACTGTCACTCCTCAACTGAACTCAAACTGAAGTATATGTTCTGATTTCACCACTCGGACACTCCATTTTCTAGAGTCACAGATTGACTCTCTATTTCCAAATGACAAAATGACCATATGTAAACTTAAATAGCAATAGTGGTCTACAAACGAAAATGATAAGCGACAGATAAAATCCTAGCATCTGCAATACCAACATGAAAAACAAAAACGCTACGAACTTGTGCACCAATCTAGTAGAAGTGATTCGGATAAATTGCAAGTTTTGCCAGATTCTTTCATAACGTCGATGACTAATATTGACCCAACGACATCGTCATCAGTTACGACGTAGTGGGCTTAGGGTTGATCGAGGTTGGCCCGTGCAAACGTGTCACGTAGTCGATGGTCGTGTTCAGACAGGCTGTCAGTCAGAGGAACGACTGTCAAAACGTGCACCGCACCGCGGACGTAGGCCGTATTATGCCACGAGGAACATGCGCCTGAGCGTCCATGGGACCTGAGGTAGTAACCGAGGGCACCATGATGGCGGTGTACTACTAGAACGTAACTGCGGACCACTTTCATTCCGTTGTGTTTGATAGGATCTTTCAACATGGTAAGTGTACGTGTAACAAGGCCAAAATCGTTCTGCAGTAGTTTGTGGAGCATGGTCGTGAACTCAGTTTGGTGTCTTGGTCACCAAATTCGCTGAACCCAATGGAAACACTCTGCTACATATCTTCTACTACCTATCAAGGACTTGTCGAATCCATGCCAAGCTGTTTCGCTGCTGTTTTACATTGCACAGATACTCCAGTGCGCTGTTAAGCAGGTGGTCGGATTTTTTTTGGGTAACTAGAGTTGTCCGATTGTCATGCTGTTCGTGGGAAACTAATCGTTTTTTTCTCTCGGAGCACTCCCTTTTCACTGTGGCTAAGCGCAAGACAGATGTCAGCCTTTGCTGAACAGTGGTGGAACAAAGCCCCCAATCCTATTTTTCTGCTTCTGCCGCTTACCCGCTGTTTTGCACAGGCCCTGCTTGAGCAGCTTATACAGATTTCATGGTAGCAAAACCCAGCTGGCAAAACCCAGACAGTGAATTAAATGTAAAACGCAATAATAAAAATCCCTCTATAATTTTCAGCAGCTCTTTTATTATGTCCACGTTCATTTCTAAGTTACCACTACAGTTCTTATGTAAGGACTTCAATTGCGCGTCAGCGACGCGTATACGTGATTTTTTTTTTAATTTTATTTGAATGTGATACCACACTGCAGTAGCTCGCACAAGTTGTGTACACTGTTGTGTCAACATAGACATTAGTCATTCCGCCTCGTGATGCATATTGAAGTGCTACTTGAAGTGAAGTGTTTGGTCTGAAGTGCTGACGACCAGGCCGCATTCGAAAGACGCCAAAGGCAGGCGATGACAAGGACGTTGGTTGGCATCCTCAGAGCAGGAACTCGGAATATGTAAATGTGAAATTATCCCCTGATTACGGAACTGTAATTGTACGTAAATCTAATGTTGTTAAGACCAATTTTATACGCTTTTATTGATATTTTTGTCCGCCCCGATAGCTGAGTGATCACCGCGGTGGTCTATCACGCCAAGGGGCCCGGGTTCGATTCCGGGGCTCGGAGATTTTCTCCGGTCAGGAACTGGGTGTTACGTTGTCCGCGTTATCAATTCATCATCTTCAGTGGAAGGCAACGGGAAACCAGCACTGGAATAACTTCCCTGGACGCTCATGCGGTGGACCTCTCCGACGAAGCTTGCCCCATGACAAACCCACGACACTAAGTTTTTAATTGATATTTTAAAAACATCCTGCTTTTCACATCACGTCAGTAAATGATAGACGAATTAATTAAAAGTGCTAAGTTCTTGAGGCGCGGGCTAGCACAGAAGTATGTCCTCGTTGACAGATAATTATCATCGGACAAAGATTGGTGACGTCATAGAACATTTACAGCGTTCATAAAAATTGAACCTGATGGCCAATCTTAAAAATATTCTGAATCGAAAAATACTTGTCAGCATACAAAAGTTAACGAAATAGTAGTTAACCACCTAAAAATATCCATATTAGTAAACGGCTAGCCCTGTTCATGGGGCGGGATCCAAGCTGCACGTAACGCCTTCCAGGGCCAACAAAAATTTGATTTGCAGTATTTCGTTTAATTATTGACCGAATTTAAAAATTGAAAATTCTATCATAATCTAATTGTTAAGAGGCATAATCTTATGTTAAAGGCGAACTGCAGTAAGGTAAATATTACAGTTAAAACTGTGTCTGTTGTGAGGCAGTGTAACTCAGGGCGCGTAAATTACCCACACCACACTCATCCAGCATACGAGAATGAGATTTCATGCTGACTTCGAACCTGTTCTAAACTTTTTCTCGCTTAACTATCTTCAAATATTTATCTCATTAACTCATTTGTAAAGTAATCAGAAGTTTGAAGCCGTTTTACGCGGGAGCGTTGGATTCTTTAAAGTATCGATGGTTTCCTGGGACTAAAACTAATACATGTACATTTAGATACGAATAACTAACATTCTCTGCATAAAACGTAGCAGAAATATGCTGGCTACAACAGTAACACCTTAAGATTTGAAGAGAGATCTGTCTTACCGAGCCAGAGGCTGCGGCAAGATCATCTTCCAAACTAGAAGTACTTAGGACCGTACTGAGTCCGACACTTAACCAGCGCTCTACGGTCTCCCCACCTCAGTTTACACGTATTGGTCTCATGAAAGCTAACGAAGCTAACATTCACATGCATGGGCAGCCTGTGTTGTTGCGCTTTATGTTCTCGTATACCCATTCCTTCAAAACTGAAACGAAGCAAAAAGTATTACATCACATGGCGACTCATTCATTCACGGTCGTGACTAGAGTTCTAGGCACCTCATATTTTTCCCCGTGCAGCTCGAAAGTTCGAAGCATGGGTATACTACAACCTGTACCAACATAAAGCTCAGCAGACACCTCTAAGTGAGATTAAATCTGTCCACAAAAACAAATTCGCTGAACTATGTTTCCACACAATAACCACGTGCGGCCTAATGACTATGAGCGTGTCTCAGTACAGCGCAGGCCATTGTGCAAAGAAATTTTGTATCCATTCAGCAAGTTTTCTCATCCTCCTCCTCCTCCTCCTCATCATCATCATCCATTTTCCATTTTAGACCATTTTTGTTATTTTCCTCAGTTTTCCAACATCTCTCTCTCCTCCCCCTTTAAGCTTGAAATTTTTCAAACATTATTGGCATTGCCCATAGAAGTAGAAAAGTTGAAAATGCACATCATTGACATTCTTTCTGGACCCTTTGTTCTAGCAAATATTCAAAACATATTGTCTGACAACGAGACTCTCATCAATCGAGATAGCAGTTATCCGCTGAACTCTGCTTGGAATCCTGTTTATAGAGAAACTTCGTAGTCGACGTAGTTATCTGCATAAAGATGGAAATCGACCAGATACCGATACGCCAGGCTTTCACAGTGGAGGGCGCGAGGCGCAGCGCACGGAGCCGATATGAACGCGCACGCTGATTAGCGCATGCGCAATGTCACCTGAGAAGGCTTTAAATAGCGGAGCTCAGCGCGTACTCGCCAGTACTACTACAGTGGCACTCACCTGAGGATGTCCGCCCCCGCTAGCTGAGTGGTCAGCGCGACAGACTGTCAATCCAAAAGGCGCGGGTTCGATTCCCGGCTGGGTCGGAGATTTTCTCCGCTCAGGGACTGGGTGTTGTGTTGTCCTAATCATCATAATTTCATCCCCATCGACGCGCAAGTGGCCGAAGTGGCGTCCAATCGAAAGACTTGCACCAGGCGGACGGTCTACCCGACGGGAGGCCCTCGTCACACGACATTTCATTTCACCTAAGGATGGCCAGAAGACTCTGCGCCGAAATAGCGTGGCAGGAAGTTACTGATATCCGGCAGCTCTCCCGTGTTTTTATGGAACATTCAAAACATTCTCTGTCTTTTCTTATGGATTCTCTACCTGAACCTGGCCGGAGTGGCCGAGCGGTTCTAGGTGCTACAATGTGGAACCGCGCGACTGCTACGGTCGCAGGTTCGAATCCTGCCTCGGGCATGGATGTGTGTGATGTCCTTAGGTTAGTTAGGATTAAGTAGTTCTAAGTCTAGAGGACTGATGACCTCAGATGTTAAGTCCCATAATGCTCAGAGCTATTTGAACCAAAATTATGCGGACACCCTGCGAATACGCGACATTTTGTTGCACCGACGCATTTTGAAAACCTTTAACTGGACATGGAGATACGATTTAGAAAATAAAACTAAATATTGCAAATGCAACACATCGAACCACTTAGAAATAAAAGACCCAAGACAGTCCGTCCCGGACTTCCATGAATTACAAGCTCAGGCATCGTAGTGACAGTAAACAGAGGGCAAAATTAGCTCACCAGCAGAAAGTATGTCAGCCACTTGAAATAGCACAGTGATCCCTCTGGAGCGCTGTACATGGTGGAGAACTGGCACCAGGCTTTTTATGTGACACTCGTCAGCTCAACTAAGTCAAGACAGTGCCTTGGTGTGTCACAGACACTCGTTTATACGGTATCAGCGAATTGAGATGGATAAACATGGACCAAAGGAGGATATAAGATGAACATCAACAAAAGCAAAGCGAGGATAATGGAATGTAGGCGAATTAAGTCGGGTGATGCTGAGGGAATTAGACTAGGAAATGAGACACTTAAAGTAGTAAAGGAGTTTTGCTATTTGGGGAGCAAAATAACTGATGGTCGAAGTAGAGAGGATATAAAATGTAGACTGGCAATGGCAAGGAAAGCGTTTCTGAAGAAGAGAAATTTGTTAACATCGAGTATGGAATTGTCAGGAAGTCGTTTCTGAAAGTATTTGTATGGAGTGTAGCCATGTATGGAAGTGAAACATGGACGATAAATAGTTTGGACAAGAAGAGAATAGAAGCTTTTGAAACGTGGTGCTACAGAAGAATGCTGATGATTAGATGGGTAGATCACGTAACTAATGAGGAAGTATTGAATAGGATTGGGGAGAAGTTTGTGGCACAACTTGACTAGAAGAGGGATCGGTTGGTAGGACATGTTCTGAGGCATCAAGGGATCACCAATTTAGTATTGGAGGGCAGCGTGGAGGGTAAAAATCGTAGAGGGAGACCAAGAGATGAATACACTAAGCAGATTCAGAAGGATGTAGGTTGCAGTAGGTACTGGGAGACGAAGAAGCTTGCACAGGATAGAGTAGCATGGAGAGCTGCATCAAACCAGTCTCAGGACTGAAGACCGCAACAACAGACATGGACCTGCGACACAATGGGAGAAAGGAGTTACCGTATTCACTGATTCCTATAATCATACAGTGAATGACGTTGTATACTTTGAAATCTTGTCAAGATTGGACTCAAAATTTGTGGAGCTTTGTTCAGACTCTACTTCACTGTAGGTAACCGTATCTTCTGCGAAGAGTGTGAGTTTACTATTAATACTGTCCGCCACGTATTTCATAAACAACGTGAGCAGCACGGGACCATCACACCTCCCTGTGGCACACCTGAAGTTAGGTCTACATCTCTCAATGATTTATCCATTCACAAATATCACTTGGTACTCATGCCACGTAGGCGTGGTACCTGGTCAAACGCTTTTCATAAATCGAGAAATACCGCGCCTACCTGACTGCCTCGATCCATGGCTTTCAGGAAGTCACGTGAGAAAGCTGCGAGCTGTGGTTCACATGATCAGTGATTTCAAAACCCGTGCTGGCTGCCATCCTCGCCATACGGTAACTTTATGAGATTTGGACGTTGCGTACCTGGGCGTATCAGGGTCAGAGGCGGTGTTAGAAGGAATTAAGAGAGATGTCTGGTGGGGAGCGGTTAATTTCTTGTACGGTATTTCGGAGAGGGTATTGTAGCCTGAACGTCCAAGTTCTAACGGTAACAATGACTTACCCAAAACAGGTATTGAAGGACTGTGACCCGGCCGGCGGTTTGACGAGAGTTAGTGTGCCGGCCAGGCTGGTTACTATTTTTATCGAGCTAGTACACAGGGCCCACCTCGGTCAGACGATTCATAAACATCTGGAAAACGTTCTTACACTTTGAGACGGGTAACACTAGACGTAGACACATGGGGGACAGAAATTCCGTCCCAGGGGTAAAGAGGGTGGGAGGGAATGGGTAGCGGTAGGAAGGCCACCGTCTACCACTAACACATGAAACACCCCCGGTTAAGTTCCTTTATTAGATTTTGTGTAATTTATCGAAGCCGCCAAACAGTTAATTGTTATGATTATATGACCGTGTGCTTAATGGGTGAAGGCTATCGGTTTTCCTGCTGTGGTTTCGGGGATATTTCAACCGAGTGCGGCTGTTCTGAGACTGAATAATGGAATGATTGAAAGTTTGTCTAATATTAAGGACCACAAAGGTTGTGATGTACAAACTGTATATTTTCTACTAACACACAAATTCTGAGGCAGTTGCAACCTTCGCCTTAAAAATTTAATTACGGTTATGTCTTCTATTAGTTATTGATTTTAGGTACTTCGTCACACGCGATGATGATGATGGTTAACATTCACAACAATCCTCACTGCAATCCATGGTTGTTGCTGGCCGACGCGAAACACGTAATTCGGCACTTGTCACTTTCGGTTTCATATCACTCGCGAGTCGGTATTAGTGAGGGTCAACCCCACGACGATCAGGGGGACGCGCTCACTCGTCATACTCCGGTGAATTTACTCGACCACCATTGTTGCCCGTCTCTCCAGCACCACTTCCCACTCGACACTCTCCAGTACTACTGCGCACTCAACACTGGACTCACTGCCTCCTGCAGCGCTCGACAATCGACCCCTGTCTACTATCGACCTTGGCGTCGGATACCAGTATCTATACTTGTGGGATCACGGATGGTGACGAAAGTCATGAGATGGTAGTATGGCGTACACAAGGTATAAAAGGGCTGTAATTTATAGTCATGCGACCCATATGAAGAGGTGTCCGGCGTTATCATCGCCGCACGACGAGAATTAACATACTTTGAATGCGGGATGGTACTTGGAGCTAGACGCAAGGGAAATTCCATTTCGAGAGTGTGCCGGGAACGCCAAATTTCGGGCATCACCTCTCACCATGGGCAATGCAGTGGCCGATAGTCTCCACTAACGACCAAGAGCAAAGGCGTTTACTTAGAGTTGTCAGTGCTACAGACAAGCAGCACTGTGTGAAATAGCCTCAGAGATTAGTATGGGACGTGCGACGAACGTATCCGTTTGGACAGTGCGGCAAAATTTTGCGTTAATGGGCCATATCAGCCGACGACCGACGCGAGAGCCTTTGCTTACACCACGACGTCGCCTGTAGCTCCTTTCCTGGGCTCGTGACCACATCGGTGGAAGTCAAGACGACTGGAAAACCACGACATGGTCACAAGACTACCGATTTCAGTTGGTAAGACCGGATGGTAGGATTCAAGTGTGTCGCAGACAGCACGTTCGCAGATCCAAGTTGTCAACAAGCACTGTGAAAGCTGGAGGTGTCACTATAATGGTGAGAGCTATATTTACATGGAATGGAGTGGGTGCATTGGCCCAAATGAACTCACAATTACCTTTATCCAACCATTCACTGACTTCATGTTGCCAAACAATGAATTTTTTATGGATGACAATGCGCCATGTCACAGGGGCCACAATGGTCCGCGACTGGCTTCAAGAACATTCTGGACACATTGAGAGACATGAATTCCAACGAACTTTTTTATGGAACATAATCGAGAGGTCATTTCGAGCAGAAAATCCTGCACCGGCAACACTTTCGGAATTGTGGACGGCTATAGAGACAGGGAAGTTCCAACGACTTGTTGAGTCCACGCCAAGTCGAGTTGCTGCAATACGTCGAGCAGAAGGAGGCCCGATGCGATATTAAGAGGTTCCTCACGACTGTTGTACCTTCACTGTGTTGCCAAATCCAGAATAAAATGCCGATCACGTGCACGCAGGGGATGAAGCCAGGAAAAAGAAGCTATGCAACGGTTGTATATCCCATATCGTCGCAGGAGTCATTAAATAACATCGTGAGGCACGGCTCACGTTGTCAGAAGAGACAAAGGAGTGGTAGTGTAAACTCGTAACAAGGCGCCGCGAACTGCCTCTAGCCGGCGGCACTCGCCTTGAGGCGGGCGCGCGGTCTCGCACCTCGTAGAGGCGCCCTCAGAGTTTCCGCCGACGGCGGCGCTCCAGGAGATGAGAGTGCGTGTAGACGTTAATTGCGACGCGCACGCACGTGGCTCAGGCGGCGGTTCACGCATGGCTGGCCGCGAGAGCGCCGTGTCAGGAATAATTACGCAGCCCGCAGCCCGCGCAGAGCACCCTCCGCCGTCTCTCGTCTGGTTCTCGGGGCCCGCAGACGGCACGTGTACCGGCTGCTGCAGAGGATGCTCGAGAGGACAGCAACAGACGAACGGCAGCAGTGATGGCACTGCTCACACTGGCTGCTACGGTATCAAACCTACTGCAAAGAGGTGGATACAGTCACCGGCTACGAGATCAATGAAATGCAGTAAAATCGTAATTTATCGGAGAGATCTCTTTAGGTTCGAACTCTTATCTCCTTGTAAGAGCAGAGTCACGTGGCTACCCGCATTACATACTACTGTCGTGCTCCATCTGGTAGCGCTCATGTGTTTTGTGGAAGGCAGCAGTTACGGTTCTGAGTAGCTCGCGACCAGTTGTTTTACCGGTCAGTTCGCCATGAACAATTACCCGGCTTCGAAAAGTCCGGAGTCATTCTACAGAACGTCATATCACGATGTCGGATACTCACTAATGTGTTAAAGACCTCTGACCACTTCATTAATAGCTCGTTTGTTCACCTTTGGAATGCAATACAGTAGCAGTTCTGCGTGGCAACGGATTCTAAAATTCCTTGGTAGATATACCGATGTATGTGGTACCAGATGTTTACGCACAGGTCGCGCAATTCCCGGCAAATACGGGCCTGTGGTTTGTGGATGCAGAGGTGGCGGCCGATAGCATCACCGATGTGTCCGTGATGTGTTCCGATAAGACGAATTTGTAGGCCGATACTTCTACGTCAGCTCACTATCATGCACCTCAAACCTCCATAGCACGATTCTAATCTAGTTATGTTGCTAGAAGATGTACGTTAATCCACATTTTATCGGAATAAACCACCACCCGCTTGAATTTTGGTTTTTCACTTTTTCGTAAAAACCTAACGTAATGTACCTATCTAAAATCATGTCTCACATTAGCACACGGTGACTGGTTGACTGTCGCAATTTTTCTGAACATAATCAGTGAGAGCAAAGTTTGTCAGAGTTTCCTGACTAGGCTTGTTGTCTATTTGCGTGCGACAAAAATTGGCTTAAATGCGTAATTAGTTGTCAGATTTTTTTTTTTTTTTTTTACGTTGACAGATTCGTGAGCGATCATGTGAGGCCGTTCACCAGTTTCGCTTCACCTAGAAGTAGCAGGTTCAAAATGTGCTGGTGGAAGAGGAACAAATGGCTCTGAGCACTATGGCACGTAACTTCTGAGGTCATCAGTGCCCTAGAACTTTGAACTACTTGAACCTAATTAACCTAAGGACATCACACACATCCATGCCCTAGGCAGGATTCGAACCTGCGACCGTAGCTGTCGCGCGGATTCAGACTGTAGCACCTAGAACCGCTCGGCCACCCCGGCCGGTGAACAGGAACAAACTGTCCACATAGTTTAATTATCACCTCGGAAAAGAACAGTTACGTAATGGCTTTTTTGTTTTGTTTACAGGTACGTGTCTGCAGTGCTGGTACACACTGAAATCAGCGCGGCACAGCAGTCCACCACGACGCTATGGGGGCCCAGACAACGTGGCCTAGTGATAAAAGGCCGGTAATGTTGATGCGGAAATGTTGCAGCTGCGTCAGTCCCATGAAGGCATCTGAAGAAGTAATCTGTATTGACCCGACACAGCTGTAACATTTTCGCTGTTTATTAATAAAGGAAATACAGTTTCTAAACGAGTGTGCTATTGTAGCTATTTTCTGAATGAAGCCTTTCAGATCGCTTGACACATTTATTTACTAGCCGACGAAGCCGGTTTTGCCTGTCTTCATTTTGCCAACTTTCTATTAGAAATGGAAACAAAAAGTCTACCTTGCCTACAGTGTAATATCGAAAAAAAATTCATTTCTATGTATTCGGGAAAATACCTATGAAATGGTATGTTATATGCTTCATAATTATAACAGGGAGTGACGACGGCGCCCTCTTATAACCAACCTGATGTTCCTACGGAGAAAGCGATCGGATATTCAAACTTATTTTTCATCCAAACGGTACATTTTCGGGCATGGATCCTGATGCGCAGATCCTGTACTATTACTAGGCCCTTGTAATGGATATTGTGAAACACCCTCCGCATGAAGAGATCTAGACAGCTCTATTCAGAAAATTTTCGCTGCTGCCGAAAACGAATCACCGCACCATACTCCAATTTATCAACAGCCTACGCCATTTTGTTTAGGCTCCACTGGCGGCGTGCTAGGGTGAAGTGACGCACTGTTTTCAGTGAGTATCACAAATTCAAATATCTACCGACAAACAATCAAAAAATATCCATTTAACTTCACTTTCTAGAGACGATATTTAAAACTTTGTGTGTACCCCTCGTAAGCACCAAACCTCTGCGCAATGTGTCTAAGAGTGAGGACAACATACGCTGTTGCTTGCGGTCCGTCCATCGAAAAGGGGCCTCGAGTTCGGCAGCCTCATTGGCGCTATTCCAGAGCAGTGAGCCGTTGTGTTGGCAGTCGCACACGCATCACTGTACATTGTGGAAGAAAGAGGGAACCTAACTCTGTTTTCAGTATATCCCAAAAGCAGCCGCAACCCTGAAGCACGACCGACACCCGACACGAGGAAGTGCCTGTATGCAGCCAGTGCCGCCAACAGCCCTGTAAGTGCCCTCGGAGCCAGAAACTGAGCGGCGCCGTTGGCCAGCCGCAGCCGTAGAGCCGCCTGATTCGTGCCGTGGCCGGCGGTTCGGGGCCTAATCAGACGTCCAGAGCGCTGGCGCGCCCACAGCAAACAGCCACGCCTCGTTGCGAATTCCGGCCTGACGGGGCCCTCGCTATCCCGGCCGGGATTCATCAGGCTGCAGTCCTCCCTGCCCCCCCCCCCCCCCCCTCGCCGGCCTAATTGTAATCAACTCGGCCTCTGCTAACGCAGTTATCGCCCGTCACAAATCGCCACGTGTCCACTACGCGCTGTCACGCCCTCGCCGAGATTTGTCGCAAAAAATTGTGCGCGGCTAAACGCATCCATTTATACACTGCCCCGCGGAAGCTGTTTACTACGTAGGACAATACGAAAATCTCAACAAGCACTTCGTGAATAGGGATTATCTCAACCTTCTATAGTTTGCCATCTTCAACAAGACGATGTTAATGTGAGGTTAGTTGCCGAGCTTCTTGCAGCAGCACACACAGGCACGCGTACACACACAGTCTCAGACGTAGAGTACTTCACGGAGGCACGAAAGTTGACAAGTTTGTTTTATAAATGAAAACCATCTTTTTCTTGCTGCTATTAATTTTATTTGCTCCAGACGCGTTTCGCCTTCTTCATCTTCACAGGAATCTAGAATGATAGGCGATATTTGTTGATTATAAAACAGTTCAGGTATCGCTTTTTACGTAAGTAAGTGGTAACGTACAGTTATTGGAACTTTTGGCTGGCATCTGCGTTTCCTCTCATCTGGTCACATGCTGAAGGTCGAATTATAATTTCACTTACAAAACGTAAGTACATTTTCATGTTACGAACGTTTTTCTTCACAATTTTAATGTTCCTTGTGCTAATTGCTGTGAACCGTTATTAGTTTTTGACACCAGTTATATACATTTTGTTGAAAACTGCTTAGTTTGTTTGCGTACATGTTGTCAACCTAACTACGTATAGGCTGAAAACAGAGAGGAAGAGTTTATATATCTATGGATTGTGTGTGTGTGTGTGTGTGTGTGTGTGTGTGTGTGTGTGTGTGTGTGTGTGTAAGAAATAGTGAGTGCATATGTATGATTTTTTGTGGGTGTGTCGATGGTTACTCAGGGCGACTTGTAGGAAGCTGAATATGAAAGTAACAGTTGTCAGAGCGAAGTTGAAACTTTTGGTGTTGAGCTGATCTGCGTTTCGTTCCCTGTTCATGTTGACGGCCAACACATGAAATAGAACACACACACACACACACACACACACACACACACACACACACACACACACACACAGAGAGAGAGAGAGAGAGAGAGAGAGAGAGAGAGAGAGAGAGAGAGAGAGAGAGAGAGAGAGAGAGAACGAATGTGAAACAGGAAATAATGTAAAAGTAACATCAGAATTAAAATTTTTTTGGTCTAGTTTTTGTTCCAATAGCTATTACTTAAAACAACTGATACCCTTTAATAACAGTACTTACTAAGTATTGCAGAGGAACAGCATGCATTTACGAGACAGAAAGGTACAAGAGATGCAACGGGACTGCTGATAATTATAGTGAGAGATACAATGAAAGAGCAAGAGAAGTATATGCTGGAGACTGCCTTTGATAGAGTACAGTGGAATAAATCAGTGGACATTCTAAGGAAGAACGATGTTGACTGGAGGGATAGAAGGCTGATTAAAAACCTATACCCATGACAGGAAATAACAGGCCATATTGCGAATGAGACCACAGAAAAAGCGCAATTGGAAGGGGAGTGAGGCTAAGCTGTTGCCTTTCCCCAATACTGTTTAACACATACTCAGGGAATTATTATTCAGAAATGTTTGAACTAAAATAGAGGAGTGCATGTTGGTGGTAGGAGGTTAGAATGCATTCGATTTGCGAGTGATACGGAGTTAGAGAGCGAAAGAACTATGACTGGAATGTTAAAAGAATTAAACAAGACGTGTGAGGAATTAGGAATGAGAAATAAAATGAAAAAGTCAAAATGTGTGGCGATAAGTGCAAGAAAAGTAAGACAACTATCAAGTTGGAAGAAGAAGATGGAGAACAAGTCAGCGTTTTCAAATATTTGGGAAGTATTATTACGCACAACACGAGATGTAATAAGAAGGTGAAAGCACGTATAGCAATCGCCAAGACGGCATTTAAGAAGAATAGGGAGGCTCCTATATAGGTGCGTGGACAGTGGCCTCAAGAAGAGACTGGCCAAGTGCTTTTTATGAAACGTGGTGCTGTGGCATGGGCACTGGGTAAAGAGTAAGAAAGAAGAATAGAAGCATTTGACATGTGGATTTCGAGGAGGATGGATAAAATGGGTAGACAAAATAAGAACTGATGTAGTGGTGTGGAGAATGGGGGGAAGGAAGGTAAATTTTAAAGGTAATCGGGAAGAAAAAATATCCGATGGTGGTCAGTGTAAAGTGGGAAACAACTACGAGAAAACGAAGAGGGTAGCAAATGATAGGACTGCATGGAGAGCGTCATGTGAAGACCAGCCCTAGGACAGAGCTCTGATGGCTGATGGTGGCGCTAAGGTACTCAAATATATTTCGGCATAAAAAAGAGTAATACCTATAGGCGCATCTAAACGCCCATCATTTAACATGCGAACAACGCTATTGATAGAGCTTCAAAACGACATGATGACGATGCCTCTTATTATGATTCGAAACAGACATCGAAGCCCAGACTCCATTCCGTGTATGAAAGTGCTCGCATTGCGAGGTTGTCATTGCCCTTCAACATAGTGACACTCAAAAAGTGTAGTAATTCACATAACATAATTTCGTATCATCAGGAAACTAGACTTAGAAATTGTTGATGTTGTTCATCTAAATAAAGATTGCGCAGTAGATCATTGCCACAGAGAGTTGTTCTCTTTCTTTAAGACAGCAGTTGGTCGTGCTCAGGGCGAAAACTTTCCTCAACTTGAAATGTAAATGGTGTTTCGGATCTTATCCATCGCATGTTGAAAGCTTTTTCAGACGTTTCTAGTAAGTGTCAGTGGGTTTCCCCATGACGGTGGTGCAAACGTTTTTGGGCTTTGTGATAGAAATAATACTAATGTATGTAATGAGTGGAAGAGGAGGCAAAACTGACGGGAATACTTTATTATGACGACAAAAGCAATGATACTATTTATTTCTTATCCAGATGAAACTACCAAAGGATATAAAAACAGCTACAGAATCAGAAGTTTGGGCATTAGGAAGGAATTTCAGGTAGACAAAAACGGTGCAAATGGCTCTGAGCACTATGGGACTTAACTTCTGAGGTCATCAGTCCCCTAGAACTTAGAACTACTTAAACTTAACTAACCTAAGGACATCACACACATCCATGCCCGAGACAGGATTCCAACCTGCGACCGTAGCGGTCGCGCGGTTCCGGACTGTAGCGCCTAGAAGCGCTCGTCATAATTTTGAGCTCCGCGAAATGTCACAATTAGTATCTAGAAGAGATCTGGTTACACTAGCAATTCCTGTTTTATATTGGCTTTACTAGTCGTGTCTCCATTATTTTTTATTTTCTCGAAGGTACAGTAGAGCTATTTTCCCTAGATTCCCATTTCAGTGTTACATAAAACGTTGCGCACGCATTTTTAAATCTACAAGTGCATTTATAATAGTATGAAACACTGTGCAAGAGATTTCGTGCAAGATAATTACTTACATACAGTGCCTGTTGCAGAATTTCACCGTTTGTCTCTCTGCCAATTCGTACAGGGTATTATCTGGTGTAGGCCAAGACCGTTTTGTTTCACTTCTTTTTGTGCAGATAGTTTCGAAGGTTCGGTCCTCGGACTGTCCAGATCATTTTCCTCCGTTAAACTATACTACTTTCCCATGTGGCAGTGCTCTGCAGATTTCAAAAATTCCAGTTTCACGTTCATCTTTTATCACTCTCTATATCAGACTGGTTTAAGCCGATTTTAAGTTCACATGAAGGCAAGATAATAGGGCGACCGTAGGAAAGCACTGTGGTTTAACTGAATACCGGATTATATTTAATACTAATTAATGCGCTTACGGACCTTTTTTTTCAGAAAGAGTTGTTCCTTTTGTCGGGCGTCATCTGTCTGTGTAGAATCACATTACCTCTTCAGATAAAATACTAATTAAAATGTTTTATAATGATTTTGTTCCACTTTCTTAGGTCACTAAAGTATAACTTAAGTAGCGTTGGGAAAGAGAGAGCAGTCACGACTCACATATTATTCTTTTTAACTAGTTTTTACGCACTCCAGCTCGAAGTGTTTGGACGATAAGAGAAATCTGCAGTCTGTCATCTCCTGTACCTCAGGTCAGATTGTCACTGAGTTCCGGAATATGTATAGGTGCAGACTCGTCGCAGCAGTCGTTGTGCATCCATGAGAGTTTATGTCTGAAAACAGCCTATACTGGTTGAAACTAGTTCTGCAGAATTTAATGAAAATTGTGATGTAGACTGTGTTATCCCTGCATTTAACGGATAGCGTTGCAGCTCACTGTCGGATACGGCATTTAATACCCCGTCACTTTCGGCCCACTTCTCGGGATTTGATCTAAAGGCCCCTGTAAAAGAGCAAATTTGTTCGTCAAATTCGCCATTATCCAGCCGCGGATTTGTCAAACAAACCAGTATACTTACAAAGTAAGTTTGTCAGCTTACCCTCTCTTCGAAGTAGATGCTGTTCGTGTTATTGAGTATTTTACAGTAGTGAGAATGGCCTCAATCATTTTTAACATTCATGTTGCTCTGTGTTTAAAGAAGAAGAACAAATAGAAGAAGAAGAAGAAGAAGAAGAAGAAGAGGGAAAAAGAAAACAAGACGCTGGTTCAGGGAATGACTTCAAATAACAGAGTAACAGGCGCATGAAAACCTGCTAAAGACAATGTTACACACAGAACGTATGATTACGTCAGTTTCTACGGATGGAGAGTGAAACTTTTCATAACTTGTTTACAGTTACTTCGCCCTTACATTGAAAAAGAAAACGTGGAGTAAGTGATTTTTTTTTCTGATTGGTCCTGTAATGATAGCTCTAACTTGGCAACATACAGCCAACATCGTCCTGAAAGAACCGGAGACCTTAGATTATTTTTAATTTCATTACATTCCTCGTGTATGTTATGAATAGAATATTGATTTCCTTCATTACCTCTTCCTGCGTAATAAATGGTTGAGAAAGACGACACCTTTATCAAAAATGGTTAAAATGGCTCTGAGCACTATGGGACTCAACTTCTGAGGTCATTAGTCCCCTAGAACTTAAACTAGTTAAACCTAACTAACCTAAGGACATCACGCACATCCATGTGCCTACGGCATGATTCGAACTTGCGACCGTAGCGGTCGCGCGGTTCCAGAATGCATGGCCTAGAACCGCTCGGCCACTCTGGCCGGCGTAGGTTCCATAGTTGTGGGAACTCGTGATACAAGATGTGTATTATCATAAATAAATAAATAAATAAATAATCTCAAATCTAAGATGAAACCATAATGAAAAATGTACTCAGAGGAGCCATGCCATATATTAGATGAGACTCAGTGTTCAATGTCATTCCGATGCAATAAATTATCCGCAAAAAAATAAATAAATAAAATATACGCAAATATCCTGTTTTTCACTTGCGAACCGTTTTGCACCTGAAGAAGCAGCTATAACTGCTGAGAAGCCGGTAGTGCCCAAGAATAAAAGTATTTTACAGATGAATCAGTTTTATTTCTCAACATGATAAACTGTGGCTGTGGCTGCCCCGACGATAAAGTTTTTTTGCAAGCATGGCGATGTACCACCAGACTTTCGGAAAATCATCATCCACAGAATTCCGAAGATAGCAAGACCCGACAAAAGCGAGAATTATCGCACGGTCAATTTAACAGCCTATGTCTCAAAGTCAGTGACGAGAATAATATATTGAAAAATTGAAAAGAAAATTGAGAATGTGTTAGATAACTGACAGTTTGTCTTTAGAAAATGGCAGTTATAATGTTGCAATTTATAATGGAAGCGAGACTAAAGAAAAATCAAGACGCAATCACAGGATTTTAAATGGTGCAAGATGTTCGAAATTTTTAGAAAAATAGCTGTAAGGAAATACAGGTAATACACAGTATGTACAAGAAACATGAGGGAACAATAAGAGTGGAAGGCCAAGAACAAAGTGCTTGGGTCAAGAAAGGTATACGACAGGGATGTAGAACTATTGTTGAAGGTATACATCGAAGCAGCAATGGCAGAAATAAAGGAACAGTTCAACAGCGGTCCTAGGCGCTTCAGTCCGGAACGGCGCGACTGCTACGGTCGCAGGTTCTAATCCTGCCTCGGGCATGGATGTGTGTGATGTCCTTAGGTTAGTTAGGTTTACATAGTTCTATGTCCTAGGGGACTGATGACCTCACATATCAAGTCCCATAGTGCTTAGAGCCATTTGAAACTCGGATTAGGGTAGGATGGGGAAGGAAATCGGCGGTGCCTTTTCGATGCAACCATCCCGGTATTTGCCTGACACAGGATTGGAATGGTCCGTGTTGTTCACGAGCCAATTGATGACGAGGAAGCAGAGGTACACAAAGGGCCACCAGCTGATTTTTGTGATTTTGGTTTAGAGCGTGTTGTACCCATACACCCGATTATTGAACCGTCCCAGTTGTATGAAAATGTGGGACGGTGGTGGAATGTTCGAAGTTCATCACATTTGCCAGTTCTCGAGTACACTCCCGTATCACTGATGAGGCTCGCCGACGGCATTGCTATTCTCACTAAAAATGAAGAAGTAGTAAAGTATGTGCTGAATGGAATGAACAGTCTAATGAGTACAGAATATAAGTCGAGAGTAAATCGAAGAAAGACGAAAGCGGTGAGAAGTAGCAGAAATGAGAACAGCGAGAAACTTAACATCAGGATTGGTGATGACAAAGTAGACGAAGTAAAAGACGTCAGGTAATAACTTCCAAGGTACTAGAGAGAGATGTAGAGAGCAAAAACTGCAAAGTAAAACAGAGATCGGAATAAATGCAGCAAATATTTGAAGCCTAGGCTGCAGGTGCTACGATGAGGTGAAGTGGTATGCACAGGAGAGGAATTCGTCGCGATCCGGATCAAACCAGTCAGAGGATTGATGATCCAAAAAAAGGAAAAAAGTAGACGAATTATTTAATGGCGTACGTGGTCCTTAACACAAAGAAGAGAAGACGGCCACTTTGGAAGGCTTGGCGCTGCAGGTAGAGCGGCGAGTGGCGGCGCTGCCCGCGCCTTTGTTGAGAGGAGCAGCGCCGTGGGCGTCGCCGGCTGCTGGTGGCTGCAGCGGCTGGCTGGCTGGCTGGCTGCTCCTGCTGCTGCGGACGGCGACCCACCCGGCCGCTGGCCTTGAGCCTTTGTCTCTGGCGCGCCACGGCCTGGACGCAGTCCCCGCTGCAGCCACCTCGCAGCGGGACGGCTCATCCCGGCCTGCGCTCTGCCTCCTTGCTCAAACACGACAGCCTCTATGTGTACTTCACTTCCGTACTACTGCTTTACTGAAAGCCGCCTCCCACCACGTCTTCGTACGTTAAGGAAACATGGTGGCAGGGGTAAAATACAGGGAGCGAAAAGCCATTTACAATTTGCACAGAAACCAGATGGCAGTTATAAGAGTCGAGGGACATGAAAGGGAAGCAGTGATTGGGAAGGGAGTAAGACAGGGCTGTAGCCTCTCCCCGATGTTATTCAATCTGTATATTGAGCAAGCAGTAAAGGAAACAAAAGAAAAATTCGGAGTAGGTATTAAAATCCACGGAGAAGAAATAAAAATTCTGAGTTTTGCCGATGACATTGTAATTCTGTCAGAGACAGCAAAGGACTTGGAAGAGCAGTTGAATGGAATGGACAGTGTCTTGAAAGGAGGATATAAGATGAAAACCAACAAAAGCAAAACGAGGATAATGGAATGTAGTCGAATTAAGTCGGGTGCTGCTGAGGGAATTAGACTAGGAAATGAGACACTTAAAGCAGTAAAGGAGTTTTGCTATTTGGGGAGCAAAATAACTGATGATGGTCGAAGTAGAGAGGATACAAAATGTAGACTGGCAATGGCAAGGAAAGCGTTTCTGAAGAAGAGAAATTTGTTAACATCGAGTATAGATTTAAGTGTCAGGAAGTCATTTCTGAAAGTATTTGTATGGAGTGTAGCCATGTATGGAAGTGAAACATGGACGATAAATAGTTTGGACAAGAAGAGAATAGAAGGTTTCTAAATGTGGTGCTACAGAAGAATGCTGAAGATAAGGTGGATAGATCACGTAACTAATGAGGAAGTATTGAATAGGATTGGGGAGAAGAGAAGTTTGTGGCACAACTTGACTAGAAGAAGTGATCGGTTGGTAGGACATGTTTTGAGGCATCAAGGGATCACAAATTTAGCATTGGAGGGCAGTGTGGAGGGTAAAAATCGTAGAGGGAGACCAAGAGATGACTACACTAAACAGATTCAAAAGGATGTAGTTGCAGTAGGTACTGGGAAATGAAGAAGCATGTACAGGATAGGGTAATACGGAGAGCTGCATCAAACCAGTCTCAGGACTGAAGACAACAAGAGCATTATCTCTCTGTACGTATTTCTGTACCAGTGAAACTTACCTTTCCTACGTTCCTCAGAGCTTTCGTAGCGTAGCGCCGAGTACCATTTGCTGCTGCAGCCAAAAGTCCCGCGCGCTTGAGCCGTCCCCATACGGGACCCGTTCTTCCTTGCGAATCACACCAGTCCGTCGTGATTGCTACGCGCTCTGAAACCACCTGCTCCATCGTACGGAGAGTGGTCCTTACCGTTGTCTGGGACCTGAAAGTAGAATAATTCCGTGCTGCGACGTCATGAGCTTGGAGCGAAACAGGGGGACGCCGTTGGCTGCTCTGTTGTTCTTCTCTGATCGTGTCCGCAAGGTGGGACTGCCTCCCTACTTCACTGTCTTCGATGCGGAATTACGTGCAGTCTTGTTGGCACTGGAGCAGATGAGACGTGATTAGAGTACTAAATTCCTTGTCTGATGCCGAGCGGTTCCAGGCGCTACAGTCGCAGGTTCGAATCCTGCCTCGGGCATGGATGTGCGTGATGTCCTTGGGTTAGTTAGGTTTAAGTAGTTCTAGAGGATTGAGGACCTCAGATGGTAAGTCCTATAGTGCTCAGAGCCATTTGAACCTTGTCTGCTCCGATTCTCTGAGTGCCCTTCACTCTTCACTACGCTCGTACCCAGCAGATAAAGTTGTCCAGAATGTTCCGGACACCCTCCACACTGCTGGGGGGGGGGGGGGGGGGGGAGTTTCTGTCTGCTGCATGCCAGGGTACTTCGGTGTTGTGGGAAACGAAACAGCAGGTGTAGCAGACAAGTAGAAGTGTCGCGATGCTCAGCTAATTCGGTGTACCATCCCTCTGCATGCTATACTCTCGCTATTGCATCCATGGGAGGATGAGTGGCTGAAAGTGACAGATAATAAGCTCTGTCTAGTAAAAGTCACAATGCAGCCGTGGCGTACGCCTTTCCAGCCACGTCGACGGGACGGGGCCTCCTTACTCGTCATAGCATAGGCTGCAGCCCTATGGCGCACGGCTTCTTCCTCTAGCCAGAGGACCTTCCAGTGCTTGATGCTTGTGGCGTACAGATCACTGTGCACCGCATGTTATTGCAGTGTATTTTATTTTCAGACCAGAGGGTAACAGCAGACTTACCAACAAATCCGCCCTCTATATTAAGTGACATTCCAACAAATGTAGCTAGAGTCTTAAGGTTCTCTGATTTGTCCAGCAACTTATTTCCTATTCTATAAGTGGTCAGCCAGTCACATTTTCGTGTGCCTTTGTTTTAGTTCTTCTGTGGTTTTACATCTCTTTTTTTACTCCCAGATACAGCACCTTTCACCTTCCTCTGTTATATTAAGGCATGGTGAGATTGTGTGGGTCAACGCGAGTGAGGTAGGAGTGAGTGAATGACTGTCCTTTTATAGGTTTCCTCCTCACTGCCTGACCACAATTTTAGCCATTTTATGCACATTCGTTTCTTTTAATACAGAGGGTCCAAAAAAATGTATCCTCTATTTAAAAAGTCCATAACTGGCAAACTAATTAACGGAGTTGCCTCATTTTTGGTGAAAGTGTAGCTTATAAAGATATCACTGTAGGTGTTCGAAATGGTCACGATTAACATCCACGCTGGCCGGTGTGGCCGAGCGGTTCTAGGCGCTACAGTCCAGAACAGCGCGACCGCTACGGTCGCAGATTCAAATGCTGCCTCAGGAATGGATGTGTGTGATGTCGGTAGGTTAGTTAGGTTTAAGTAGTTCTAAGTTCTAGGGGACTGATGACCGTAGCAGTTAAGTCCCATAGTGCTCAGACCCATTTGAACCACCCATTAACATCCACAAACAAACGATGCCGCCGAAGTGCAGCACGAACTACTGACTGCAGCGTATTCAGCGTGTTCGCGTGAATGTACGATGGATTCTCGATGTTCATCCAATGTGCGTGGCTGTTGTCGATAAACGACGTCCTTTAGTGTTCCCCACAGGTAAAAGTCCAGAGGTGTTAGGTCTGTGGAACGTGGTGGACACTCGACAGCACCTCTACGGCCTATCCATCTTCCACCGGCACAGTTACCAGTGAGGTGTACCTTCAGAAGCTTCAGACATCCATTTTACCTGCCATCCGAGACTTGTATGGAGACGGAAGAGTTTACTTTCAACAAGATGGTGCCCCAGCCCACTACCAACATCGTGTTAGGGCGTATCTCGACGAAAATCTATCAGGAAGATATATAGTTAAACATTTTACAGGCATGGTGTCAACAAACTGGTCTCTCGTTGAGAGAAATGTAATATAATTCAGGGCGACTTTGTTGAGACAGAGATACCTAGAGATGAAGAATAAAGATGTAGATTGTTGATATCGTTTGTTTTATTTAGAAAGCTGTAAGAGTTTTCGCATGAAAAATTTTGAGGTACTATTTTTGAGCATGCCCTCGTAGTTAATAAATATCTCAGTCCACAGAGGACAGTAAACAACCTATATAATGTCAAAGCAGAGCAGACTGAAATGGAAAGTGCCCGGCATAGGGCAGAGCTCTGCCGGCGTTTGTTGAACCCTGCGGGGCCAGTGGGTGTGACGCGAGCCGTGGGCGACCCGTCCCTTCCAGCCGCAACCCTGCGTAGGCGTCCGGGACACGATCTCTCCCTCCCACCTCCATCCCGGAGCAGCTAGCTTATAAAGGGAGCAAGGTTAGAGCATAAATGTTCCGCCAGCATCGGCAGCCGAGCGCTCAGACACAGGTGCAAAAATGAAGCATCCCTGGTTGAGGACAGCTTTCCTACGGTCTCCTGAAATTACCTAAAAAAAAGTAAAACCTTACTCGAAAATAAATACGTAGCGTTCCGCTGCCGATGTCAATCTCATTAAATTGCTTCTGGGTATTCTGCTGCGTCATCTTAAAGTGCTAAAATATACAGGGTGTTACAAAAAGGTACGTCCAAACTTTCAGGAGTCATTCCTCACACACAAAGAAAGAAAATATGTTATGTGGACATGTGTCCGGAAACGCTTACTTTCCATGTTAGATCTCATTTTATTACTTCTCTTCAAATCACATTAATCATGGAAGGGAAACACACAGCAACAGAACTTACCAGCGTGACTTCAAACACTTCGTTACAGGAAACGTTCAAAATGTCCTCCGTTAGCAAGGATACATCCATCCACCCTCCGTCGCATGCAATCCCTGATGCAGCCCTGGAGAATGGCGTATTGTATCACAGCCGTCCACAACACGAGCACGAAGAGTCTCTACATTTGGTACCGGGCTTGCGTAGACAAGAGCTTTCAAATGACCCCATAAATGAAAGTCAAGAGGGTTGAGGTCAGGAGAGCGTGGAGGCCATGGAATTGGTCCGCCAGTACCAATCCATCGGTCACCGAATCTGTTGTTGAGAAGCGTACGAACACTTCGACTGAAATGTGCAGGAGCTCCATCGTGCATGAACCACATGTTGTGTCGTACTTGTAAAGTCACATGTTCTAGCAGCACTTGTAGAGTACCCCGTATGAAATCATGATAACGAGCTCCATTGGGCGTAGGTGGAAGAACATGGGGCCCAGTCGAGACATCACCAACAATGCGTGCCCAAACGTTCACAGAAAATCTGTGTTGATGACGTTATTGCACAATTGCGTGCGGATTCTCGTCAGCCCACAGATGTTGATTGTGAAAATTTACAATTTGATCTCGTTGGAATGAAGCCTCATCCGTAAAGAGAACATTTGCACTAAAATGAGGATTGACACATTGTTGGATGAACCATTCGCAGAAGTGTACCCGCGGAGGCCAATCAGCTGCTGATAGTGCCTGCACACGCTGTACATGGTACGGAAACAACTGGTTCTCCCGTAGTACTCTCCATACAGTGACGTGGTCAACGTTACCTTGTACAGCAGTAACTTCTCTGACGCTGACATTAGGGTTATCGTCAACTGCACGAAGAATTGCTTTGTCCATTGCAGGTGTCCTCGTCGTTCTAGGTCTTCCTCAGTCGCGAGTCATAGGCTGGAATGTTCCGTGCTCCCTAAGACGCCGATCAATTGCTTCGATCGTCTTTCTATCGGGGGACACCTTCGTTATGGAAATCTGTCTCGATACAAACGTACCGCGCCACGGCTATTGCCCCGTGCTAATCCATACATCAAATGGGCATATGCCAACTCCGCATTTGCAAACATTGCACTGACTGCAAAACCACGTTCGTGATGAACACTAACCTGTTGATGCTACGTACTGATGTGCTTGATGCTAGCACTGTAGAGCAATGAGTCGCATGTCAACACATGCACCGAAGTCAATCAACATTTCCTTCCTTCAATTGGGCCAACTGGCGGTGAATCGAGGAAGTACAGTACATATTGACGAAACTAAAATGAGCTCTAACATGGAAACTAATCGTTTCCGGACACATGTCCACATAACATCTTCTCTTTATTTGTGTGTAAGGAATGTTTCCTGAGAGTTTGGCCGTACCTTTTTTTTTTAACACCCTGTATATACCAAAAATACTTAAAAGTATACTAAAATAACCGGCATTTCTGACATATTGGGGCGGCCTTTCTCATCACATGAACTAATTAGCTGAGAAGTGGTCGCTTCAATATATTGCATTTAGGGCCAATGAAATTCTAAGACATGTGACGTCGGCGGCCTTAGTACACCATTACCGAAATTTTTTTCTATTAAATTTAAGGTGAGGCGTCTGTCACCCAGAAGAATTTTAACGAAACGTAGGTCCGATTAACTGTGTTAGGTTTTCAGTTATAGCCTTTCCAAGAGATCGCGCGGTGTAGTGGCCGCGCGGTTAGGGGGCCAAGTCACGGATTGCGCGGCCCTCCTGTTTGAGTTTAAAGTCCTCCCTCGGGCATGGATGTGTGTGTTGGTCGTAGCATAAGTTTAAGTAGTGTGTAGGTCTAGGGACTGATGATCTCCGGTGCCTGGTCTTTTAGGAATTCTTAGACAAGTGAACATTTTTGATTTTTTTAAATTTTTCTTTTGTTTTTTCTTTCCAAGAGCTAGTCTAGTTGAAAGGTTTATCAGTATCTTATCAGTTGTGCCAATCACTTGATGAAACATTTCATCATGTCTTCCTTAATATCCTCTGTTGACATCAGAGGAATACATTTTCTCCAAAGATCCATACAACGAATGTTTAGCAACGACTCTCGAGTATCGAAACCATTTTCCAACTCACCAAAGGAATACTCAGAGGAACTCGGTGTAGAAGACTTTTAAGTACTTAACCAAGGAGACAGCGCTCCATAGGTGATAGAATATGGACGTGACTGGAGTTTTTAACATCGTTTTGTCTGATTACTAAAAGCATATCGCGGTGTTCTCCGAAACGGGGATTTCTCGTATGTTCTGTTCATTTTCTTAATAGTGTCGTTAAAACTCAGCTCCCGACTTCTCAGTGTACAGTCCTGAGCAGTGGACCAACAAGATCGCACTGGAGCAGATAAGATCTCAAAATGGTGTGTAGTTCGTTATCTGATCTGACGCCCTCGTTGCTTTATAGACAAACCATCACATTCACCTAGAAGGTAAATTATTTCGTACAATGTAGGACGCTATCATTCTCCTGTAGATGTTGAGGAGGTGATATTCCGCTGGGTACGTGGACACATGGGGAGCATGGTATATGTAATTATACAGGCCTCATATTTCAATGACCTTGTTGTTCGTCTCTTAAAGGACGAAAGATCCCAGCCAGACATTTTTCTCGCGGTCAGATCCCTAGTAACAGTGGAGCTGACGTTAATCTGGCATCACAGTGCTTTAGTTGTCACTTGAAGATGAACATGGTTTTGTTACTTTTATGAGGCAACAAATCGGCTCGGACTGCTGGCGAGTCAATGAACAATGCCACAGCGTGACGTTGTTTTCGTTCACTGTTTTTCCAAGCTGATTCTTTCTTTGATGTTCTCTGTCCACCTTCTCCTTGGCTACCCTCTTTGACCATCTGTTCCCCCTAGCATTGCAGTTTTTTCTAGTGTGTCTTACGCTATCATGATATGTCGAAACTACTTTCGTTACATCTTACCAGTTTACACGCTCTTTATATGAGAGAACATTCAGCTGGCCACTTAATCAGGCGCTTAGCGTGCATTGAAATTTTTCACAAACACTAAGTTTGATTTTGGGCGACGAATAACCTGTTACGTAATTTCCGTAAGCTTGCTGAATAGTATGCAAAGAATGAGTAAGAGCACCATTGTAGCATCCGATCAGTAGAATTTCAAGTGTGTGTGTGACATATACTTTGGAATTAAATCTGCTCGACGTGTGATAATTTCCGAACAAATCGTGATTTTTTTTATACCCGTGTTATTTTACAGTAATTTTTTTCAACTAGTAAACACTTAAGCCATCTTCCTGTATCTCCGTACGATGAAACCGAGCACTCACGGCCGCTCAGCCGCACGTAATCTGTACGGTACCCGGATTAAAATGAGTGTCTGCTGTGCGAGTGAAAGTGAAGAAGCGTTACCGGACGTGTTGAATGGAATGAACTGAATACAGAATGTGGATTGGGAGTAAAACGAAGAAAGACAAAAGTAATGAGAAGTAGCTGAAACGTAACGTCATAATTCGTGATCATGAAGTAGACGAAGTGAAGAAATTCTATCTTGGAAGCGAAATAACACGTGGCGGACGAGGCGAGAATGGCATTAAAAGGAGACTAGCACAGGTAAAGAGGTCATTCCAGGGTAATAGTCTGCTGGTATCAAACATCCGCGTTAATATGAGGAAGAAATTTCTGACAGTGTACGTTTGGAGCACAGTACGTATGATAGTGAATCATGCGCTGCGGAGGAGGGACTAGAAAAGAATCGAATAGATTGAGATGTGGTGCTGCAGAAGATGCTGAAAAATAACGTGGACACGTAAGATAGGGAGTGAGATGGTTCTCCGCAGTATTATTGGCGAAGGAAGGGACAGGCGGGAAACACTGACATGAAGGGACAAGAGAACAGGACGTGTGTTAAGGCACACTAGAGGGAGGAGAAGAGGAACTGTAGGGAAAGACGGAGATGGAATTTATCCAAGAATTAATTGAGGATGTAGCATGCAAAAGCTACCGTGGGACGAAGAGACAGGCACTAGAAAGAAATTCGTTTCGGGCCGCATCAAACCAGTGAAAGCCGGGCGGTGTTAGCCGAGCGGTCTAACGCGCTGCAGTGGTGGACTGTGCGGCTGGTCCTGGCGGAGGTTCGAGTCCTCCCTCGGGCATGAGTGTGTGTGTTTGTCCTTAGGATAATTTAGGTTAAGCAGTGTGTAAGCTTAGGGACTGATGATCTCAGCAGTTAAGTCCCATAAGATTTCACACACATTTGACCAAACCAGTGAAAGAACTGGCAACTCCAGAAAAGCGTAGTGGTAAGTCAGTGTATACTGGCTGATTCCTAACATCACCTCTCCTTTCATGAAGGATATTCAGTTTGCATCACAACGCGCCACCAGACAGTAAGTGTAAAAAGATTGCTGTGACGCATAACAGACATATTTAAAGCGTTTGTGATGCCTTCAATAAAGGTACCCTCCTCCATGTGCTTAACCGTGGTTTACAGAGTCTAGGTGCAGATGCCCTACTCGGAGTGCTAAATTACTAAATCCTTGCTCAAGGTAATATATAATCAGAATAAAATTTTAATTTGTCTGAAAGTTTCGCTACTGGTTACGTTAAAGATTAAAGTGATGTAGCACTACAGTGAAAATTTCACACTTCCTCAGTGTGCGATAAACAGTTATGTTTTAGATTTATATTTTATTTATTTATTCATTTATTTATTTAACGTGATCAGATTAGGGCCATTAGGCCCTCTCTTACATCGGACCAGTGTTCCACACATGCAGCATTTAACACATCAGAGTTACGTCATGACCGTAGTTTAAATGAGAATATTCGCTTATTCTAGTGACAAAGAGTAGTGACTAAAGTGAATAAAGAGTAGTGACTAAGACCTAATAAAGTAAATGCGGCAGTATTTTTACAACCGGTGCTATACATAAATATTATGATAAAAGCAATAATAATAATAACAGTAAAAAAATATAATGATAAACATGACTAAGACCTAATAAAGTAAATGCTGGTAGTATTTTTACGACGGGTGCTATACATACAGATTATGATAAAAGCAATAATAATAACAGTAAAAAAATCAAATAATAATTACAAACATGAGAAGGATTGGCAATAGTAATGTAAGTTTGTGCAGATGTACATAATATCTTGGTGTGTAAAGTAGATGTTTACTAGTATAGCGTGTTTTGGGGAAGGGAGATTTAAGGAGGGGGAAAGAGGGAAGTAATGAGGTGAAGTGCATTCATGTACAGAGGAAGGCATTGCTGTTGCTTAAGTAGATACGTCATTAACTGTTTTTTGAAGTTCTCTAACATAACGAGGGAGGTTATTCCAGAGTCGGGTTCCCGCTACTGTAAAGGACTTGGAGAAGGTGACTGAGCGATGCAGTGGAACGGAGAGGATTTTATTATAATGGAAACGTGTGTTTCTGTCATGTTGTTCCGACGTGTGCGTTAGGGACGAAGAGAGATATGAGGGACAGTGTAAATTTTTAAGGCAGTAGATGAGACAGAGTGTATGGAAATCTGTGCGTTTGTCTGCACGCAGCCAGGACAATTTTGCATATGCTGGTGTAATATGAGCAAAAAGTCGAACGTCACAGATACATCGGACGCAGGCATTCATGACGAGTTCTAAACGTCGGGAATTTTCCTGAGAGAGGCCTTGTAGGATAATATCGCTGTAGTCAATGATTGGGAGTATAAGCGTTTGTACTAATTTCTTTTTCAGATCGAAAGGGAAGAGTTTTTTATATTTTTTTAGGACATGAAGGGATGCTGATGGTTTTTTGCACACTGCAGTTACGTCCTCTGTCCAATTTAGATTTTCATCTATTATTACTCCCAAACTCTTTGCTGAGGGAGAGAAGTTAATATTTGTTCCATTTAGGATAAGAGGTGGTACGGATTCCCGATGGTTTGGGCTAATGAGCTTACAGTGACCAACAAGTACCGCTTGGGTTTTAGATGGGTTTAGTTTTAGACCTATGTCCTGTGCCCATTTTGACAGTGCATCGAGGTCAGTATTGAAACTTTCAATAGCTTTATTGAGATTGCTTAGTTTCGCACTTAGATACAACTGAAAGTCATCAGCATACATATGGTATTTGCAATAAGTCAGAACCGATGACACATCATTGACATTCAGAGAGAAGAGTATAGGACCTAATACTGGGCCTTGGGGAACGCCTGACACTACCTGCCGCCATTGTGATTTTATATTCCCAGACAGGATGCGTTGCTGACGAGACGTTATGTATGAGTGAAACCATTGCATTGCACTTGGTGAGAAATTTAGACCGCTAAGTTTGGCCAGTAAGATGCCGAAGTCGACAGTATCAAATGCTTTGCTGAAATCTAAGAAGCAAACGATAGTCACTTCTTGTCTGTCCACGGCAAGTTTCAGGTCATCTGTCACCTTTATCAGAGCGGATGTTGTGCTTCGATGTTTACGGAAACCTGATTGGTATTCGTCTAGTAGGTTGTTAGTAGTTAGGTAGTTGGTGAGCTGGTCATGAACTATCTATTCTAAGGCCTTTGATAGTGCAGGAAGAAGGCAGATGGGGCGGTAGTCAGAGGGTGCTGTGGCGATGTCCTTTTTAGGCAGTGGCTTAATTTGCCCCAGCTTCAGGCCTCAGGGAAAACACTGTTCTATTGATCTGTGCCGTGAAAACAGCAGATAGTGAGCACTAGAGGAAATGGCCATCGACTGTGATTTTCGTAGTTAGACCGATTAGAGGAAAATTGAAGAAGAAATGCGGATAAACGAGTTGCGTGGAAGGTAAATACTCGGGCGGCGTCTAGCGGTGCGCAGCTGTGGCAGCCGCAGGGCAGGGCGGGCTTCCGGCTGGCGGGTAGCCGCCTCCTCGTCCCTCCGCTGGATGCGACGTCTGCGGCGGGGCCGTGGGCGGCAGAAGGGGGAGTTTATCTCATTTCCAGTCGTTTGCCGCACAATCTTCGTTTCCGTTCACGTAGCACAGAAATGCAGCGTCAGGCCTCAGTTCGGATCGGGTGCTTACGAGCTCGCCGCATCCCTTCCCTGCAACTGCCGCCGCGACGGCAGTAGCTGACTTCGGGGGCAGGGGCGAACGGGACGATGGAGTTTGTCCCTCTTCAGGCTCATGTGTTGTTGTTTACGATTTCAGTAGTTTTACCTGTGCAGCTTTCAAAACTGTAATGTCCTTCAGTGAGATAGAGCCGTGCCGAGGTGATAAGCGATCGTACGCCCTTGGCAGAACTTCGGTAGCTCCAGACCCCAGCACCCTTCCCTCCCGTAAAACAACCTTTCAGCAATTCTTTTCTGCGCAGATTTACTAAATTTCCGAACTTAGGTTTAATAAACTTAGGTTTAATAAAAATCAAACTGTATTGAAAAATACTACGTGAATAAACTATCTTGATAGAAAACGTTGCTCACAACAAATTAAATGTACAATAGTCAGTCAAATGAAAGCGAGACAGATTAAATAAAAGTAAGTTTATTATTTCAAAACTAAGTGCTGTAACTGGTTGATACATTAATCCTTTACACATCCTTACACTACCGGTTTGAGTCAGCGATCACCAGCCTCAGATATGCAGCAAAACATGGCAAACGAACAACTGGAGGACACTGTAATCTTAAAACGATAAAATACGGAATTATGAAAAATACAACTTTCAAATATGAGGAGAACACGCACTTTGTATGCAAGGCACATCTATGTTAAAACATTTTCTAATATAGTGAAACCATATTGCCATCGTTAGGAAACACACACAGAATGAGCTTAGCATCGCCGCACGTATTTGAAATATGGTGTGAACGTAGGCCACCGTGCCGACGGTCGCACTGTTCAGGTTTACTGTTTATGATAACCTGTGCAAAGTAGCCACAAAAATAGTGTGTTGTAAAAAGCTCGTTAGATATCGATACTGTAAAGCCACACATATTCGTCAATTGTAAAATTGTACAGAATGCAATAAAATGGAGAATAGTGAAGTCTATTGTCGGCCTACCAACCGTACAAGTTATTGCAGTGATATATTATGATAAATTAAAAATACAAATTAAGTTTAATTCAAAATTAAGAAGGAATTAAGTGCTAATTTGTGACTGTGAGGTGCTTTCATCTTTAGATAAGAATTATAAGAACAGAAGAACAGAACCACATATTCTCACTCACCCATTTCCTTTCCAACAATTTTAAATTTCTCTGTATTCGCGTGTTTAATTTCTCATATTTTATCACTGTAATAACTTCCACGCGTGATAAGCCCACTATAGACTTCACCAATTCTTCATTCTATTGTGTTCTGTACAGTTTTATAATGGACGAATGCGTGTAAACTTAAGAGCAGCGACATCTAACGAGCTCACAACACATACGCACACTTTTTTGTAGCTACTGTAGTGCAGTTTATCATGAGCAGTACCGCTACTAATAGTATGTCCGCCGGCACTGTGGTCTGCTTACGCCATATTTCAAATATGTGCGGCGATGTCGCAACATGGAATTCTGTACATGGTCCTCTAAGTCAATCAATTGAGTGAGGATCATAATTCTTTCTGCACAGGCGATTACGTTCGAATGCATCTACGTCAGTTTGGAACATAAGTCCGCTATCTGCTTACAATAAGGTTACCAATCGGCCGAGCTGTCATACGCAAATATCAGGAGGAAAATGCATGTAATATTACTCGTAACAACACGTGACAAATCACAAGAAATGATGCTCAAATAACTACGTAGAATATTCAATTTTTACGTTTAACTTTTGTTACAGAAAGTTTGAAATTGAAAGCATTACTAGTTTCAGGTGATAAACTGTACAGTTTACCTCTTAATTTTCGAAGTATTATTCCAGAGAATTCTTACTTACTTACTCTCAGTAAAGCAATCAACAGGCACCCAAACTCAACATAGGCCTTTATCAAGTATTTATCACACAACAATAATGACTCTCCAAATCACTTTCTCAATAGTAGAACTAAATGCAAGCAATCAAAAAACAAAATTTTAAATTGAAAAAATGTACAAAGATCGCACTCGAGTAACAGGTAAACGACGAGTGGATGGTGATTAAATTCATTACACAATATTTAGATTAATGTGATTTATCGTGTGACCGAAATTTAGCAGATTCCGTTTGGTACTAACGTGGATGATTTCACACTTTACAGTCTTCTTTTCTTTTAGTGTTCAACCCTGAGGTTGGTTTGCAGCAGAGCGCCATTCCTCTCTTCTGTCTGCTTTCCTCTTCATTTCCACATATGTGTTACATCCAACGTCATTTATGATCTGTTGCATGTATGATATCCTTGGTCGCCCCCGCCGATTCCTTCCCTCAATAACTCCTTCTGCTATTGTTCCAATGATATTGTTGTGTCGTAGGATGTGCCCTACAAGTTTGTCTCTTCTTGTTTGGATGTGCCTCCACAGAGATCTGGTTTCCTGTACTCTTCTAAGCACCTCTTCATTTGTTACTTTGTCTGTCCAGCTGATCATCATCATCCTTCTATAGCACCACATCTCCAGGGCCTCTAGCCGTCTTCTCTCTGCTCTTCCAACTGTCCAAGTTTCACATCCATATAGGGCCACACTCCAAACGAAACCTTTCATGATGCGTTTCCTTATTTTCAGACTGATGTTGTTGCTGGTGAGTAAGTTCCTTCTCCGATTAAATGCAATTTTGGCCTTTTGTATTCTGGTCGCAATTTCTTTCCGGCTTCTACCATCCCTTGTGATTTTGCTTCCCAGGTAAGTAAATTCCTGTATCACTTCCAGCTCCTCTCTTCCAATTCTAATTCTCGGAGGTTCATATTCTGCTCCTGTACTGCATACCATCACTTTAGTCTTTTTCTTGTTTATTCTCATTCCATACTGATTGTATAGAATTTTTTCCGTTGTTCTGAGGACTTCCTCTAGATCTTCTTCTGTCTCCGTGACTATAGCAATATCATCTGCATAACTTACCATGTCTATCTTCTGCCCATTAATTTTGATCCCCACCTCAGTAGTTTCTCGAACTTGGTCTATAGCTTCCTGGATGTAAGCATTGAATATAAGAGGAGAGAGAGCACATCCTTGTCTTACCCCTTTTCTAATATTTGCTTGTTGTTCCTGGTGACAGTTCCTAATCACTGCCACCTCATTCTTATAGAAACTGAGTATCACGCGGATGTCTTTGTACTTTATTCCAATTTTCCTCAGCACTCTGAACATCTCTTGCCAGATAACGTTATCAAATGCCTTTTCCATGTCTATAAAGGCAATATAAGTTGGTTTATTTTTCTGTAATTGCTTTTCGATAATGAGTCTTAGTGCCAGAATCGCCTCTCTTGTTCCCAATCCCCTTCTGAAACCAAACTGATCTTCACTCAGCATATCCTCCACCTTCTCTTCAATTCTCTTCAGAACTATTTTTATGAGAATTTTTGATGCATGTGATATTAGGCTAAGAGTTCGGTGCTGTTCACATTTTGTAGCTGCTGCCTTCTTTGGTATAGGAACAATGATACATTTCTGGAAGTCTGTCGGTATCTCTCCTGTGTTATAGATGGACCTAATAAGTTTAAGCAGCATCATTTTCATGCCGTCACCAGCATTCTTTATTAGTTCTGCAGGGATGTCATCAATACCCGTTGCTTTGTTGTCCTGTAGTTCTTTTAGAGCTCTGTCAAATTCTTCTTGCAGAATGTCATCTCCCTTGTCATCTTCGTCTACTTCCTCTTCTCTTCCTATTACTTCCTCCGAAAGAGGTGTTCCAGCATACAACTCCTCTATGTATTCTTTCCATCTCTTCAGCATGTCTTCACCAAACAGCATTTTCCCCTCTTTATTTTCTATTGTGCCTGAGAGTACTGTTTTACGTTTGTTAAAAAAAATTGATTTGCTGTTCTGTAGGCTAAATCAGTTCTTCCGTTTTGCATATTTTCTTCTACTTTCCTGCACATTTCTCCAAGAAAATTTTCTTTTGCTTTCCTAGCTTCTCTATTAACTAAATTCCTTAGTCTTCTGTATTCAGCTTTTCCTTGTTCCTCAGTTGCATTTTTGTATAATCTTCTGTTTTCTATAAGCTCAATAATATCTGCTGTAATCCATTTCCTCTTGTTTTTGGGTTCAGTTCTTCCAACTATCTTTTCTGCTGCTTTGTATATACCAGATTTAATCTGATTCCAGTCTTCATTTACTCCACCATGTTGAAAATTTTTAATTAGGTTGTCTGTTTCATGAGCATAGTGCTTTGCCAGTCCCTCAGTTTTCAGTTTTTCTAGTTCCCATTTAAGTTTTACTGGCTTCTTCTTCAAACGTTTGAATCTCAGTGAACTTTTCATCATGACCAGGTTATGATCACTGCCTATGTCTGCAGATGGATAGCTCCTGCAATCTTTTATCTGGTTCCTAAAACGTGCTTTCACTAGAATGTAGTCAATCTGTTGTCTCCTCAGGTCTCCAGGGGCCTTCCATGTATATCTTCTTCGTTTGTGGTGTTGGAGAAGTGTGTTTGCAACAACTAATTGGTGCTTTGAGCAGAACTCGATCAGTCGATCACCTCTTTCATTTCTTCTTCCAAGTCCACATTTGCCAACAATTCCTTCCTCCGGGTCTTCACCCACAATCGCGTTCCAGTCCCCCATGGCAATCAGGTTTTCATCTCCCTTAACATTTCTCATCGCATCACTTATTTCTTCGTATATTTCGTCAATGACTGCATCTTCTTCTTTGGATGTTGGCATGTATATTTGTATTATCACAGTGTCCTTTGGTTTAGTTTCAAGTTTGACTAGTATTATTCGAGAGCTATATTGCACATATCCCTTGACACGTGAGCCATAGTTTTTCCTCAAAATTATTCCAACTCCTCCCATTCCCGGTCTATCTTGGTCAGTTCCGGTGTGAATGACTCTGTATTCTCCAGACCAGAAATCACCTGGTTGGGGCCATCTCATCTCCGATATGCCCAGGATATCGATTTCCAGTCGCTCCATTTCAAGTTTTACATTTTCTAGCTTGCTACACTTTTCAGTAATTATAGCCAATTGCCACTTTTCGCACTATAGTAATTCCTTGTCTAAATCATTTTTCAATTGCTTTAGAGAATCTGGTGACTTTACAAGATGCCGAATGACAGCATTATCTGCAAAAAACGTAAGACTACGGCTCAGATTCTCTCCTCAATCGTTTATATAGATTAGGAATAGCGGAAGACCAATAACACTTCGTTGTGGTCGCCAGGTAGCACTTCTGCTTTACTCGATAACTTGCCATCAATAACTACAAACTGCTATTGACAGGAAGTCACGAATCCAGTCGCACAACTGAGACGATACCGCGTAATCACGGAATTTGCTTCTCAGGAACGGTATCAAAAGCCTTTTGCAAATCTAAAAATATGGAGTCAATTTGACGTCCTTTGTCGATAGCACTCATTGCTTCGTGAGAATAAAGAGCTATTTGTATTTCACAAGAACAAGCTACCTTCGTTGAAAGACACAGAAAATTCTCACTCCTTGTTAGTTACAACTAACAGTAGGTAATACAACGGCTAGTGTATTTTAGAGTAACCGCTATTACCACAGTATCAAAGGATAATTCCAGTGCTCGAATAGTGAGTATGTAGTGTTTGGTGGTGTACGTTTTTTGCGTAAATAATTGTGGTGCAGTGAACATGGTGTCATGTCTCTATGAAGGTTCTTTTGAGCAAAACTATACTTTAATAGTCATGGATGTATTACTCTCTTCCGATTTTTGAATTGCTTAACCCAGCCAGTTAAGGGAGACTTACAGTTTAACGTTGATCGCGAACTGCGGTGGAACTACGTGTTTTTCACTGTAGTAGTCTCATGTTACCCCCATTCCTCTTCGTTTCCTGCATTTCCTGTGGGGAGAAATGTTGAAAATGCGGACTGTAACATCCCTACTTCTCTAATATCACCATCGCGATCATTACACGAATATAAGTTGGTGGTTGGAATATGTTTCTAGGCTCTTAATGTGATGTGACCTCTCGGAATTACATGAGTAAGCCTCTTCGCAGTACATAGCACTTTCCATGCAGAGTTTGTTGCGAATAACAGTGATTGTGTAGCGCTGGTTAAACAAACCGCGCAGCACTTTTTTAAGTCCTTTATCTCTCTCGCTAATCCGGACTGGCAAGGGTTGCACGCCAATGGAGAACGCACAAGGACTGGTTGGTCGAACGAAGTTTTGTAAATGGCCTGCATCGTGGCCAAATTTAGTTAGGATTCACCGAATAAAGGTGACTCAAGAATACACCTTCTCCACAGCTAAATGTCTGTGGTCGTTCCACCTTAAATTTTTCTGGCAGCCTCTGATGTACATAACGGTTGCGACCTATTCCAACCAGTGTAATGCATTTCATAATCTGTGCATTTACACCCCAACAGAACAAACCTTCCTGCCATGAATAACAATTTCTAACTGACCTTCCTATATTGGTGTGTTTGTTTTCTCGGACTTTTATTTATTTTTATGCATTTATGTTATCCTCTACGAATTAATCGCTCTTAGATATTATACTCTTACGCTAGCACCTGGTACTCGATCTTCGGGATGGCTTTTAGCGCTCTTAGCGATGCGTTTTTATCTCATCCATGCTTGTAATACGACCGCTTTTCTCCGTTTTTGGGAACAGAAAAAATTCACGTCAACTATGTATGGCGAATATGGAGTCTAAGGTATCATTGCTGTGTTATTCGGAGCCAATCAGTAACGAGCAACCAACGTAGTGTGAGTAGACGCGTTATGTTGGTGGAAGAGCCATGAAGTTTCATCCCAAATATGGACGTTTTATTTAGAGTGTTGGATGCAAATGTCGTTGAACTAGTTAAATAGTGCCCTTTATTGACCGTTCGATCTTGTGGCAAGAATTCGTGGTGCGGTATCGAAGAGTACAGAAATTGTAACCTCATTTATTTTTTTATTTTTATTTTTTCGTACTTTGCTATTCACAGTGCTTCCACCGGCACAAATGCACCTTGGTTTAAACATCATATCCGTAGAGCCATTTTCATCACCTGTTATGGAACTTTTCAGTAGTTCTCCATTGTTGTTGACTTCATATAGCGACTCCCGAATAGCTGACGTTAACCGCTGTTTTTCTTCGAAGCACAAAAATTTCGGAACAAATTTTGCAGTCTCACGCTTCATACCAAAAGCACCCGAAAAAGTTTCACAAGAGCCAGTAGAATTGCCAACAACATCAGCGACCTCGGTGATTGTCATTCGTCGATCGTACACAATCATTTATTTTACTTTTTCTTAGAGTTCATCTGTTGATGTGGTGTTGGGGCGTAGAGGACGCTTCACTGTCTTCAATACGCTTAAACCATTCGTAAACCTTTGTTTTACTCCAAGCAGACCCAAGAAAATCAGTATATAACAATTTCTAAGAATTTTATTCCCTTTTCATAGAAAAATTCTGTGATCCTTTTGTTATGGAAAGGAACCGCGCAACCGCTACGGTCGTTGGTTTGAATCCTGCCTCGGGCACGGATGTGTGTGACGTCCTTAGATTAGTTACGTTAAGTAGTTCTAAGTTCTAGAGGACTGATGACCTCAGATATTAAGTCCCATAGTGCTCAGAGCCATTTGAACTATTTTTTTTTTGTTATGGAAAATAAATAATTGCCGATACTGCCAAAATCCATGTAGCGTCATTGACAGCCGATAACAGACCGAATGTCGGATATGGCGAACATTGTGCACACGTGTTTCAGACATGTATACTGACAGAACAACGAGAAATAGTGCGAATTGGACTAATACAATTCGTGAAACAAAATTCCAATTCCTTTTTGAACACTTCGTATAGGCGTACCTCTGCATCGTTTTCAAGCAGCCTCGCAGAGCAGAGAAAAGCTGTATTTTTCTTCATATTTTTTGTGTATTTATATTGTCTCGAGTAAATATGCCTCTTCTGTGTATTGCGCTAGTTTCTTCCGCGCTCGCTTTTCGTGTCTACTTTAGCCCCGGAAACTGCTCGAAACACTTAGGATGCTGGTGGGTACTAGGAGAACCGCACTGCTGCAGAGACAGCCGAGCATTTAGATTCGAGTGAAGTTTGCGCGGGGAAACTTGGCAGCGTAAATCACATTGTAGTTGGTGGCCTCGCGCCACGCCACGCCACGCCACGCCACGCTGCGGCACTAGTTTCGAGTTGCAGCGCGCCGGGCTGCTCCTGCTGGTGGCGACGTTCCGCGGCGGCAACTCCAAGCACTCGCACTTGTTCAGCGCCGCCGCCGTCTCTGCCGTCAGACAGCGCCAAGTAGCAGGGGCTTCGCCGTCGCAGCCGCGTTTCACTGCCGGCTGCAGCAGCGCGAGAAGGAAGTTCGCAGCCGGGAGCGGATGTCCCGAGCCAAATGAACACGTCTGACAATCTCGGAATCTTGCATCACTGTATCGCCGAAAGTTGCATGGAGATGGTCTATCGTTACCTTGACAGCGAATGGCAGTAATCATCGTTTGTGGAATGTGCGCTGTTTTGCCGAAGAGGTTTTTCTGTTCCTTATTGGCCAACTGGAATCACGTTCCAGCTCTAATTCCTATGCTTTCTTGCTTTCTGCACATCGAGTATTAATTTGTCGCTGTTTTTGTGACCAGGCGAAACTGCTTTCCTTCGACCACAACTTTGGGTTCTTTGATTGCTCTGCGCTAAGGTTCATCATACTAGAACTCAAATGTTGTTGTTGTTGTTGTTGTTGTTGTTGTTCTGGTCTTCAGTCCAGAGACTGGTTTGATGCAGCTCTCCATGCTACTCCATCCTGTGCAAGGTTCTTCATCTCCCAGTACCTACCGCAACCTACATCCTTCTGAACCTGTTTAGTGTATTCAAAAAAATGGCTCTGAGCACTATGGGACTTAATATCTGAGGTCATCAGTCCCCTAGAACTTAAACGACTTAAACCTAACTAACTTACGTCTATCACACACATCCATGCCCGAGGCAGGATCCGAACCCGCGACCGGAGCGGTCGCGCGGTTCTAGACTGAAGCGCCTAGAGCAGCTCGGCCACATCGGACGGCTTAGTGTATTCATCTCTTGGTCTCCCTCTACGATTTTTACCCTCCACGCTGCCCTCCAGTACTAAACTGGTGATCCCTTGATGGCTCAGAATATACCCTACCAACCGATCCCTTCTTCTAGTCAAGTTGTGCCACAAATTTCTCTTCTCTCCTATTCAATACCTGCTCGTTAGTTATGTGATCTACCCATCTAATCTTCAGCATTCTCCTGTAGCACCACATTTCGAAAGTTTCTATTCTCTTCTTGTCCAAACTATTTATCGTCCACGTTTCACTTCCATACATGGCTACACTCCATACAAATACTTTCAGAAATGACTTCCTGACCCTTGAATCAATACTCGATGTTAACAAATTTCTCTTCTTCAGAAACGCTTTCCTTGCCATTGCCAGTCTACCTTTTATATCCTCTTCACTTCGACCATCATAAATACACTCCTGGAAATTGAAGTAAGAACACCGAGAATTCATTGTCCCAGGAAGGGGAAACTTTATTGACACATTCCTGGGGTCAGATACATCACATGATCACACTGACAGAACCACAGGCACATAGATACAGGCAACAGAGCATGCACAATGTCTGCGCTAGTACAGTGTATATCCACCTCTCGCAGCAATGCAGGCTGCTATTCTCCCATGGAGACGATCGTACAGATGCTGGATGTAGTCCTGTGGAACGGCTTGCCATGCCATTTCCACCTGGCGCCTCAGTTGGACCAGCGTTCGTGCTGGACGTGCAGACCGCGTGAGACGACGCTTCATCCAGTCCCAAACATGCTCAATGGGGGACAGATCCGGAGATCTTGCTGGCCAGGGTAGTTGACTTACACCTTCTAGAGCACGTTGGGTGTCACGGGATACATGCGGACGTGCATTGTCCTGTTGGAACAGCAAGTTCCCTTGCCGGTCTAGGAATGGTAGAACGATGGGTTCGATGACGGTTTGGATGTACCGTGCACTATTCATTGTCCCCTCGACGATCACCTGAGGTGTACGGCCAGTGTAGGAGATCGCTCCCCACACCATGATGCCGGGTTTTGGCCCTGTGTACCTCGGTCGTATGCAGTCCTGATTGTGGCGCTCACCTGCACGGCGCCAAACACGCATACGACCATCATTGGCACCAAGGCAGAAGCGACTCTCATCGCTGAAGACGACACGTCTCCATTCGTCCCTCCATTCACACCTGTCGCGACACCACTGGAGGCGGGCTGCACGATGGGGCGTGAGCGGAAGACGGCCTAACGGTGTGCGGGACCGTAGCACAGCTTCATGGAGACGGTTGCGAATGGTTCTCGCCGATACCCCAGGAGCAACAGTGTCCCTAATTTGCTGGCGACAATATCGATGTACTGTGGAGACCTCACGCCCCACGTGTTGAGCAATTCGGCGGTACGTCCACCTGGTCTCCCGTATGCCCACTATACGCCCTCGCTCAAAGTCCGTCAGCTGCACATACGGTTCACGTCCACGCTGTCGCGGCATGCTACCAGTGTTAAAGACTGCGATGGAGCTCCGTATGCCACGGCAAACTTGCTGACACTGACGGCGGCGGTGCACATATGCTGCGCAGCTAGCGCCATTCGACGGCCAACACCGCGGTTCCTGGTGTGTCCGCTGTGCCGTGCGTGTGATCGTTGCTTGTACAGCCCTCTCGCAGTGTCCGGAGCAAGTAAGGTGGGTCTGACACACCGGTGTCAATGTGTTCTTTTTTCCATTTCCAGGAGTGTATTAGTTCACTTTATCACAGAAATGAATAAAAGATTTTCTTAACTTTGACAAACTTCTTTGCCACAAGAGTTACAGATAGTTTACAACTGTCATCGACTTTGCAAAGCATCACGTGACGCACTGATTAACAAACAGTTCTCTTTCCATACAGTGATCGACATTTACATGAGCAAGTTCATTCTAATTGGCCCTGTACTACGATGATGACGACGACGACGACGACGACGACTCCTACAAATGAGGTCACGAACTTCACGGCGGTCGGGGGGGGGGGGGGGGGGGGGAGGAGAGCTTTTGCTAGCTAGACACAATATTGATCTCAGCATCAGGGCGCTGCTGTGTCGAGAGGTGAGGCGTGTTCTTCAGTAGCGGATTGCAGCACGGCCGACTAGAGATTGCAGCGAGCCCTCGCTAATGTTCGTCGTATCGATTCACGTTGGCACCCTTGGTGTCTCAACACGATCTCTGTATTGTACCACGGTTATCTTTATTCAGGTCTTATCGGTTCTGATTTCTTATGTACTACAGATAAATCTTTTCAAATTTAACATTTTATTCATAAAACCAGTTAAGTCTGTCTTTTGGATTCCCGAAGATTGTTCTTTCTCAGATGCCCGCATCTCGTGGTCGGGCGGTGGCGTTCTCGCTTCCCACGCCCGGGTTCGATTCCTGACGGGGTCAGGGATTTTCTCTGCCTCGTGATGGCTTGGTGTTGTGTGATGCCCTTAGGTTAGTTAGGTTTAAGTAGTTCTAAGTTCTAGGGGACTGATAACCATAGATGTTAAGTCCCATAGCGCTCAGAGCCATTTGAACCATCTTTCTCAGATCGTTCTTTTTCTTTATATTTGTGTTTTCATTCATTCGGCTAATATGTCCAGCAAAGACAAAGCTTTCTTCTACCTTTACCTCCGTTATTTGATGTATAATTTGGTAAAGTTGCTATTACTTTTCCTTTTCTAGCAATATTATGGCAGACTTTACCAGATAGTTAAAGTGCGTCAGTAAGGCAGTGGTTGTTGTTAACCTGGGGGGGGGGGGGGGGGGGAACACAGCTTATTAGTGAAGCCCTTAGCATTCTGTCTTGTAGCATTGTGTGCAGTACTATGAATTACAAATCTTAACTGCAGACTTGAACACACAATTGGCTCCCTGGAACATCTTTTACTTAGAGTAAAGACGACGAGTTATAGCTGTTTGATACTTTTTGGGAAGCTAAGATTTGGTGCAATAGCTGCAGGTCGAATCTCCACTGATACACGAGGACAATTTCGGTCAGTACCAGAGACCACCCTCATGCTTTTGGAACAACATTTTTGAAAAGAAGAAAAAAAATAGTCTCTACATAACAGTTCAGAGTTTAAGAAGGTCAGAAAATCTTATCAGAATCAAGCACTTCTATTTCGCCGGTACTGTTTTTCCCAGTCTTTGGAACTCGCAATGCCCATTTTATCGACCAGAATCCTCTATAGCTAACTTTAAGCTTCTCATCTTACACAAAACTGTCGCCGAATAACAAATCCAGCTTACGCTAAATCCGGTATATTCTAGTTCGAAAGCAGCAGCTGCTGATCCGCTGTTCCAACAGCAAAACTGCTACCGTCAAGTCACGCACGCCTGCAGTAGTATGATAAACCCCCTTACGCAGTTTGGACCTGTCGCAGCCCTCCGCGTCGGCGCCTCGGTGTTCCTCACCACTTCCCTTGACAAGCGCCCCGACCGGACACACGACGTCCGCGGCTTCAGAGCAACTCGCACAGTTACTCATCCGTTTACGCTTCATAGCCAGACAGAGGTACATTTGCGGAAATCATCGCTTCTTTCTCGCTGACAGCCGTTCTCATTTGCCCAGTCTCCTCTGCAGCTAATAGTGACACCATTGTCGGAGACAAAAAATGTTGTTCAAATGTGTGTGAGTTCCTAAGGGACCAAACTGCTTAGGCCATCGGTCCCTAGACTTACACACTACTTAAACTGAATTAAACTAACTTACGCTAAGAATAACACACACATCCATGCCCGAGGGAGGACTCGAACCTCCGGCAGGAGGGGCCGCACAGTCCCTGACATGGCGCCTCAATTTTCGGAGACAAATTTGGGTAATCCTCGACTAGAAAAGTTCCCATAATACCAAGAGGAATATTTTACGTATTACTGTCACGAATGCCGCATTACGCTCGGAGAAATCCGTTTTTTTTATTTCCCATGGGTTTTCAACAGCTGCCATGCTGTTGAACGTCAACCGAAAATCCCAGCTATCTCGGCTGTTTTCCCATCATATTTCGCACTGTTTACCGCTCGTAAAATTACTCTCCGGATGAAGGCCTGCTGGAATAATTACTAGGCCTAGAACAGTCGCTTTGGAAAAAATGCGTTACATCTTCCACAGTTGCATACTAACAATGGTAGCAGAACAACAAGCAGGCAGAACAACCTACGTGAAAACCCGAGAAAACTGTCTTACAAAATGAAAGATCAACTGGATTGGAGGAATACGCACATCTCTGCCGACAAAAAGGCAACTACTACTACTACTACTACTACTACTACTACTACTAAAAAAAATAAAAATGTTAACAACAACAATAAAATCATTAAGTTGGCGAACCTCACTGCACGAGGAGTAATTCAATGTAACGAAAATGACCTCGCCGCCTCTTTGAAGCTGGCGTGGTATTCAGTCAAGAGACCATGGGGTTACGAACGTTAGGAGCAGGTCGTGTGTGTGTGTGTGTGTGTGTGTGTGTGTGTGTGTGTGTGTGTGTGTGTCGCGCGCTATCGGCGAGTACCAATCGCGCGCGGCAGCCGCATGACGCAAAGTCTGAGTAACGGCGCGGCAACCTCCCCCCCCCCCCCCCCCATCCGCACCCTCCTTCTCCACCTCCTCCTCTTTGCAGGCCACTTTCTCCGCGGTCTCCTTGTTCGCTACACTCAACTCCGGCCGGTCGTTCACACTGGCTACCGACGCGACCTGAACCTCTGTTGCCCTTTTATGCAGTCTCACTGTGTTGTCGTTGATTTCTGTGACCGTATGTAAATGGGGGGATAGACTTACCATCAACTTCATTACCAATTCCATGACATGGTTGTTGCTAGATTGTTTTGTTCTATTTCCTACAATCTCCGAAAACCATGTGTATAAGCACACATTTCTTAGATCACATGGCTTGCCTCTTTGTTTTCCATTCCCATGCGTGTCTTACGACGTGGTTGGTTCAAATGGCTCTGAGTACTATGGGACTTGACATCTGAGTTCAGCAGTCCCCTGGACTTAGAACTACTTAAACCTAACTAAGCTAAGGACATCACACACATCCATTCCCGAGGCAGGATTCGAACGGGCGACCGGAGCAGCAGCGCGATTCCGAACTGAAGCGCCTAGAACCGCTCTGCCACAGCGGCAGGCCCACATCTTTGTGATTGATACTCTGTATAATCTCCCATTTTCCAAAAACAGCCGTTTTCACAGGGACAACGCTGAAAGGTTCCTGTTTTGAAGAACCCTCAAGCACACTATAGCACCTTGAATGGCCCTCTAAATCACCCGATCTTAATTTCATAGAAAATGTGGGGTAGTATTTGGAAGAATGGATGAAACCTACCCACCAACAACAATGCAATTTGGTTTCACGAGATCAGTGTAGGCCGCCGATAATATGCTACAGCACATTGCAAATATCGCACTAAAATTATGCAATTTGTCTTTGAATGCAAACCGGAAATCGCCCTAAAATTACACCAGTTCTCTTCGGAAGCATGCTGGTACGCAAATAAAACGGACGGAAACATTTTAATAGCACCGCTGCCTGCGATAACTAGAAGTCATTGTCGAATGCTGAAATGGTGGTCAGCCTCGCTTAATTCAGCTCCGAGTAGGGACGCAGTCGTCTGTCTTTCACTGCACACGTCTGATGTCAGGTAATTCCTGTCGATACTGATTGTGCTACGTTGCTAACAGCACTAGGTCAGTATTTTTCTTTGAGCACTGAGTATAAAGTACGGTGCAAGCGCAGAGTATGTGGGATTTTAGTGCACAGGTAATTCATCGGCTCGGGTTCTGTTCCCACTGCTTCCTCCTTCTTTTATTTTATTTATTAATCGCAATGTTAAACTGTGAATTACACCCTTCGGCTGCTATACACGTACTCACTACATGCTATGCTTAGAACGCTCGCCTAATGCTGCTACCTGTGCTGAGAAACGGTGTTCCACCTGTTGTGGAATACTTACCATCCGATTTTAAGACAACTATTCCGTGAAAAAATGGACTGTTGTAAGTCCTACAGTTTGATATCTTCGCGTGATAAAAGACTTAATTGATTTTCGTTATTCGTCATAGTTACTGTGCTGGACCAAATTAAGTAAAGGATTGCTCTAAACCTAAAAGACTTTGCAGAGCTAAAACCTCTTTTCGTAAAATTTGCGTATAATTGATTTTCTTTCATACTTTGCTCTGTATGAAATGTAGATAAGATACCGAAATTTTATTTAAAATTGTGAATAGAACGACGTATCATTCCGTTCTAGAGTTAGTGATTCTTATATCCGGCGAAAACAGTTCAAGAAATCGAAACGAGGACATACGCAAATGATAGCATGCAAAGAGACACACATGATAAACACTCGAAACTTTCTTATTCACTGAGATACGGAAGTAACTCGTCTGCAGCAGTGAGAGGGTCAGCGGGATGGAACTTATAAATACGTCAACAGCGCTTAAGCTATCTAACGATTTTCGCGTCGACGTTGAGGGACTTTTGAGCAGCGGATTATGTACGAGAGTCATAGTTCAGTGCTCAAGTGTACGGATTGCCAATTAGCTATCTTGGCTTCAGTGTCTTTTCCAACTAATGTCTTTTAATTCTTTTTTTAAAACATTTCTTGCAGTGTTGAACTATTAATTATGACATTTGAATAGTCGTAAAAAGTTGAATTTGTGTGAGTAAAATGAATGTATTCAATTTTGTTATGATTGCTATCTTTGTAAGTCAAATGGCTATAGCCACCACATGGTAGCACATGAGCCGCCACTGGATCTCAACGAGTAGTTTCAACTGGATATGGCATACTTGAAAATACGCGTGGAGTCTACTAAGACAGTTGTCTTAAGTATTGGGCATTTGACAGTATTATCATGATGCCTCCTGGCGGGAGGTGGGCTAATGTTTTTGTTCGGTGTGCTTATTTCGTTTCTGTTGTGATGTTAAGATTTCATCGAATTTAGTGTTAAAATTTGTGCTCAAACTAGTATACGGCAGCGTGAAAAATGTCGGTGACAACATTTCGAGGGGGCTTTCTACCATGATTGCAACATGATTTAGTCTACTGCAGCGAGGTGGGGCAAAACAGCAGTTCGCTGCTCAAGGTGGGGGAGGCACGAGCGCCACAGCAGCGGACGTGCCCTGTGCTGCTGGACACTTGCCGGAACTGCAGAACAACGCCCTGGCTATTTCTTTCCGCCCCTGGCCGTTACTTACCGGCTTAGCGGCTCGTCTGCAAGCTGCAGACGCCATGAATATGTATGGTGGCAGCAGCGTAATTGGACACGGCACCGCGTGCCCCGTTAAACGTGGCGTTCAGCCCGCCGCCACCAAGCTATCTTATCTGGACACACGTTTTACGAAGCATGTAAGCTTTCTTTAGACATTGTTTTTTCGAAACACAGCCGGTAGTTTCGTGTTCCCGGTTATCATTACTGACTCACCCGTAGCCTTACTTTCTCGCTGAAGTCACTGTTTTTTCGTGGCACTCAACGAAACGATCACCAATGTAAGAGAGCTGCACAGCAATTAATTTATAAATGATGACATGTTCGGTATTAAATAACCTACACCGTTAAAACTGCAAGAGCATTTCTATGTTTCTTTCCTCTTTTTATCCCTTGTCAAACAGTACACGGCGCGCTATTGGTGTTGTCGCGTATTGTTACTCTTAGGAGGCCAATCCAAATGTCTTCAGCGGTCTACATCTACATCCATACTCCGCAAGCCACCTGACGGTGTGTGGCAGAGGGTACCCTGAGTACCTCTATCGGTTCTCCCTTCTATTCCAGTCTCGTATTGTTCGTGGAAAGGAGGATTGTCGGTATGCTTCTGTGTGGGCTCTAATCTCTCTGATTTTATCCTCATCATCTCTTTGCGAGATATACGTAGGAGGGAGCAATATCCTGCTTGACTCTTCGGTGAAGATATGTTCTCGAAACCTTAACGAAAGCCCGTACCGAGCTACTGAGCGTCTCTCCTGCAGAGTCTTCCACTGGAGTCTATCTATCATCTCCGTAACGCTTTCGCGATTACTAAATGATCCTGTAACGAAGAGCGCTGCTCTCCGTTGGATCTTCTCTCTCTCTTCTATCAACCCTATCTGGTGCGGATCCCACACTGCTGAGCAGTATTCAAGCAGTAGGCGAACAAGCGTACTGTAACCTACTTCCTTTGTTGTCGGATTGCATTTCCTTAGGATTGTTCCAATGAATCTCAGTCTGGCATCTGCTTTACCGACGATCAACTTTATATGATCATTCCATTTTAAATCACTCCTAATGCGTACTCCCAGATAATTTATGGAATTAACTGCTTCCAGTTGCTGACCTGCTATTTTGTAGCTAAATGATAAGGGATCTATCTTTCTATGTATTCGCAGCACGTTACACTTGTCTACATTGAGATTCAATTGCCATTCCCTGCACCATGCGTCAATTCGCTGCAGATGCTCCTGCATTTCAGTACAATTTTCCATTGTTGCAACCTCTCGATACACCACAGCATCATCTGCAAAAAGCCTCAGTGAACTTCCGATGTCATCCACCAGGTCATTTATGTATATTGTGAATAGCAACGGTCCTACGACATTCCCCTGCGGCACACCTGAAATCACTCTTACTTCGGAAGACGTCTGTCCAATGAAAATGACATGCTGCGTTCTGTTATCTAGGAACTCCTCAATCCAATCACACAATTGCTCTGATAGTCCATATGCTCGCAAGCGTCTGTTTCGTCCGGACGCAGATAGCTGTAACACCCCCGCTGCTGTCGAAAACGATTTGCCGCACCATACTCCTCAATAGGCTGCAACATTCTATTTGTGGCTCGTCTCGCTACGGGTCCGTGGTAGTTTCGACGCTAATGATTTTCAGCGGCGCTGGTCAGACTGCTGTGTGATTAATATTGTTTAAGAGATTTTGCCTGAGTCCTATAGGTTTCCTTGTGTGTGTGTGTGTGTGTGTGTGTGTGTGTGTGTGTGTGTGTGTGTGTGTGTTTTTGAGGGGGGGGGGGGGGGAGGAGGAGGAGACACACATTCAGACACTACAGAAGATCTTTGGTTGCAACCATATTTCATGAAACCCATTATAATCGTGCATTAATCCAAACGGACAAATTTTCAGCAATATTTTCACAACGATATTCATCACACGGCAAATCGAAGAAAGTCGCTGAACATCACTAAAGTTAAATGTTCGTCGATCCCTGGAGGGCGAACGGTATATCTGTGACATTCTTGTCACAAAAACGTTTCTTTTTATCTCCCATAACCACGATGAATTATTGTATTCGTAGTTTTTGTTAACAAGTTTTGAAGCTGTACGCATAGCGGCGGTAGTGTGGTGCGCTGGAGTGCGTATTGGCAGCCGTGGTATGGCACCTTGTCAGTGTCACGTCGCAAGCGGCAGTTGAGGTGATTCAGTGTTGTTATGACGGTGATGTGACTGCTCACGTCGGAAATCGAGTATGACGCAGTTGGAGAACGGAATAGAGATCAATCAAATGAGGCAAAGCCGCTGCCGGAACGCCTCAAATGACGCAGCAAGTTATACGGTGAGAACGCATTCAGTCGCAGTGTTCTCTTTACGAGGCAACGCAGATTTTGCAAGAAGGGAGACACGGGTTGGACTTTGGAGGATGATGTACTAACAAGCGGCAGGCTGCAGCTTGGAGCTATGTGAGGCGCACTCACAAGCGCAATGTATTCACGTCCGGGTACTAGCCGCCGTACAGTACATATGAAGCCCGGTACTTCGCGGAAATGCAAACATTAAAGGCACTTGAACGATTTGTGTTGGTAGTAAAAACTTTTTTATATGAGGTATGTTGAAAAAGTATAGGGAATTTCATAATTTCGCGTGTGTCTTACTCCAATTCGCCCAAATTTCAGTTGTTGTGTTGGTAAATAGTCCGAAAAATCTGAGTGTAGTGTTAGCCGAATCGGATATTTTAGTCTGTCGTCAGCTGTTTTGCTAGTGCTGACAATTACTTATTTTTTTGTAAAAAAGATAATTTGTATTAAATTTGCCACAAGAACGGAATAAATTGCAGCAAAGTTTTAAAAATGTTAAGTATACTCTTGGTGAGTCTGCCATGAGTAAAACAATAGCTTGCGAGTGGTGTAAGCATTCAGGAGGAGAACGTGAATACGGTGAACGACCCAATAGATCATCCATCGATGAAGTGGGTGAAGTGAAGGAACTTGTTACGAACGATTGGCGAAACATAATTGGCGATGTCCATGTGATGTGTCCATTTAATGTGTCGTAAGTGACGACAAAATTTGTTCGAAAATTGTTGAATTTCGAATAGAATGCAAGTTGCTCAAGCGTCGCTGTCCAAAGTTAATAACGATGCAGAATAACTAAAACGTGGCAGAGCATGTGATGAAACATGGATTTACGCGCACGACGTGAAACTAAGGCTCGGTTGTCCCAGAGGAAGCTTCCTGGATCGCAAACACTGAAAAATGCTCGACAGGTGCTGTCAGATTTGAAGGTTGTGCTAAATTTTGTTCTTAGATTTTAACTATATAATAGTAAGTACACAACGAGTTCTTCACGTGGAGTCGAACGATCAGTGAGGATTACTATTTATAGGTTCAACGCCGTTTGCACGAAACAAGTCAAGGCTTCTACCTCACGATAACGTGCCTGCTCAGACTTCGTGCGCTGTTGCTAAATGTTAGGCCAAAAACAAGTGTTATGATGCCCCAGCCTCAATACTTGCCAGACCTGGGTCCCGTGAAACGCTTTTCTGTTCCCAAAAAGAAAGCAACTCAAAACGAGAACCGGCCTATTATGAGCATAGATGAGATTACAGACCCTGTGCTTCCCAGTGATCGTGTTTCAAAAGTGTTTCGCTGATAGGAAAAAACCCTGCCGTATGTGTACAGTCTCAAAGGGGGACTGTTTTGGAGGAGATAACATTGATTTCAAAAATGTCCCTTATTTTTTAACACAACTCTTACCTGTGATGCAGAGTCATTATTTGCTCCTCTCAGTGCATACTGGGTTTTCCCATATAAGCTCTCTCTCTTGAGCAGGACGACTTCCTTCGGCGGGTGTGATAACATGTTGACAGACTTCCATTCTTCTCTCAACACCTGAACTACATGTTTCATAGAGCGTATATGATTCACTGCCATCAAAGATGAAGTTTCCGATTAGTGCGCTCAGTCCGTCTATGTCCGGTAGGAGGTAGTATAGCGGTAGGAGGCGAAGAGCAAGTATGTGGCCGTTCAGGGGAGACGTAGGATGCGGTTAATTGACCGAAGTAGAACAAGCTAGCAGATGCAGAGTTATCGCCTTGTGCGTTCCGAACAGGTATTTCTAGTACTGACGTGGAGCTTTCACAGCGAAACTTCCAGGGTACAGAGTGGCCCAAAGCGATTAATCTCTGTTCACAAAACTCTGTATTCTGCAGGTATGAAGACAGAAACTAGCGATACATTTTAACTTGGTCATCAGATCTAAAGATTTACTAGTTCGCTCATTTATCTTATTTTTTTTCCACAATTTCGTGAACACGCCGAAAAATTCAATTTTTTCCACAAGGCTGAGTACCGCTACAACCTAATTTGTCTGTAAGAGGATTTCTGAAGAGCTATCTACGTCAACGATGGGTAGACCGTAATGGTCGCACGGCTCCTGCATTGAAGCACAGTCCTCCAAGGTTGCCTCATCTCACGTATGTTATATACAGGGAAAGGACTGTCAAAGCCTCTATGTGTCTGCTCTTCCAACTGCCTGACAGCATCAGTGAATACATTAACTCCTGACATGCTCTCTGAAGTATTCGACGAGTTTGGCTATCGTCTGGATGTTTGCCCTTCGTCTGATAGAGGGTACATTGAATGTCTGTTAAGGTAAATCAAAACCTTCATCCTAAACGTAACCTTAAAGGGTCCACAAGTTTGTTTGTGCATGAATGTAAAAGATATTGGCTTGTAAAGTCTGTTTCTTTTGAAAGTAAAATCTTTGAACACTACTGCGTAAGACACAGACTACCCTAAGTTTGTATCTGTATTCATGACGTGTGATATCGCACGAATTTTTTTTTTTTTTTTTAAATTCTCTAATCCAGATAAAGTAGCATTTTCTCTGAGAATTGTTGCAAAATGTAATAAGGTATGTAGAAACAAGAACTTTTTGTAAAAATGAGAAGCGTTTCTCTGAAAGGCTGTTAAGAAAACTTAAGAGTACGTTTGATTTTAATGAAAATATAATTGTTCACATTTTTGCTGATAGTCAGTAGTCATAGTTCGATAAAAAGAAGAGAGGCTCTCAGAAGATAATGTCGGATGTCAGTGTTACTTCGTACACGTAGAAACATGATTGTTGTTGTGGTCTTCAGTCCTGAGACTGGTTTGATGCAGCTGTCCATGCTACTCTATCCTGTGCAAGCTTCTTCATCTCCCAGTACCTACTGCAACATAAATCCTTCTTAATCTGCTTAGTGTATTCATCTCTTGGTCTCCCTCTACGATTTTTACCCTCCACGCTGCCCTCCAATACCAAATTGGTGATCCCTTGATGCCTTAGAACATGACCTACCACCCGATCCCTTCTTCTGGTCAAGTTGCGCCACAAACTTCTCTTCTTCCCAATCCTATTTAATACTTCCTCATTAGTTATGTGATCTACCCATCTAATCTTCAGCATTCTCCTGTAACACCACATTTCAAAAGCTTCTATTCACTTCTTGTCCAAACTATCCATGTTTCACTTCCATACATGGCTACACTCCATACAAATACTTTCAGAAATGACTTCCTGACACTTAAATGTATACTCGATGTTAACAAATCTCTCTTCTTCAGAAATGCTTTCCTTGCCATTGCCAGTCTACATTTTATATCCTATCTACTGCGACCATCGTCAGTTATTTTGCTCCCCAAATAGCAAAACTCCTTTACTACTTTAAGTATCTCATTTCCTAGTCTAATTCCCTCAGCATCACCCGACTTAATTCGACTACATTCCATTATCCTCGTTTTGCCTTTGTTGATGTTCATCTTATACCCTCCTTTCATGACACTGTCCATTCTGTTCAACTGCTCTTCCAAGTCCTTTGCTGTCTCTGACAGAATTACAATGTCATCGGTGAACCTCAAAGTTTTTATTTCTTCTCCATGGATTTTAATACCTACTCCGAATTTTTCTTTTGTTTCCTTTACTGTTTGCTCAATATACAGATTGAACAACATCGGGGAAAGGCTACAACCCTGTCTCACTCCCTTCCCATGATTAAGAGTTGTAATTCTCGGCTACAGGTAGAGCGGTCACCAGAGTGCAGTTGTGTTTCGAGCTGTTAGCAGCGCCGTTAGGGTATATAATGGGGCGTGAACAGCATCAGGTACTCAGTGATCATCGTGAAGGGTGCGAGAAATTGCTCGTACTCCCGCGAGACAGTGTCATCAGCACATGACGGAGTTTGAGAGGGGCCCATTCTGGGTCTCGATTTGGCTATGAGGTCGAATTGCGCAATACCCGGATTTGAGGGCTTTCGGGTAGAACAGTGGCCCGACATGTGACAGCGTGGGAAACTAACGGTAGGCATTCTCGCCATCAAAGCTCTAGTCGACCACGTTTGACCACCACAAGGTAGGATCGCCGTTATATGCGTCAAGCATTTCGTAAATAGTTCACATCTGCGCCTTCCATCCAAGAACAAGTAATGGAGTCCTTCCAATACAGAGTCATCCTGCCAGTTGGTCGGACACTAGCAGCGGCCTAAAAGGTAGGGAATTACCGTTCTATGCGTCGGCTGCTGTTAAAAAAGATTCAAATGGCTCTGAGCACTATGGGATTTAACAGGTATGGTTATCAGTCCCCTAGAACTTAGAACTACTTAAACCCAACTAACCTGACCCCGCCGGGAATCGAACCCGGGAACTCGGGCGTGGGAAGCGAGAACGCTACCGCACGACCACGAGCTACGGACTGCTGTTAACATAAAAATACAAGCGACTGTGCTGTAGCGACCGCCAAGTACAGACTGCTGACAATGAATGGCATAGCATTATGCCCAACGCCCATTTGTGGTTCTGCACTACCCCAAATGACCATCGTGGTCTCGGCAGCGGCCTTGGGGGGGATCCCGTTCCTCACTTGTTTCGGAGAAGCATTACGGTGATACCTCTGGCGTCATGGGGTGGGAAGCCATCGGGTATGTCGTAAGGTCACTGCTGATAGTAATTGAGGGAACTCTGACGTTACAACGGTACGTCAGGGACATTGTGTATCCTCATGCGACAGCATTGTGGCGCCATTTTTCAACTGTACAATGCTTATCAACAAGTGGCAAGTGTCAATATGAACTGTGCCTGATTACACATACGTCAGCGCCTATACAGCTGCTGGAAACTGACAGTGAAGGGTTCACTTGGAATCGATCGAGAGGTTGATTTCAGACCGTGGTCGATGTTGACACAGTGTGACACAGACAGCTGCGCAAGTGGCCGTACTTGTTGTGGTGCCACCGCCAGACACCACACTTGCTAGGTGGTAGCCTTTAAATCGGCCGCGGTCCGTTAGTAAACGTCGGAACCGCGTGTCGCCACTATCAGTGATTGGAGACCGATCGCCGCCACACGGCAGGTCTAGTCTAGAGAGACTCCCTAGCACTCGCCCCAGTTGTACGGCCGACTTTGCTAGCGATGGCTGACTGTCTACATACGCTCTCATTCACAGAGACGACAGTTTTACATAGCCTTCAGCTACGTCATTTGCTACGACCTAGCAAGGCGCCATATTCTTCAAGAATGTATTCTGAACCTATAATATTGTGAATCATGTACCGTCAAGAGCGACGTTCATCATAAATGGATTAAAGTTAAGTATCAAATTAATTACGTCCGCTTTCTGAATTCTAATTCCTTGTCATGTTCCAGACCTCACGTGAGTAGAGTTCTTCCCTCCTCACGCCAGCCCGCGTGAGCTAAAACGCGTGCATTTCGGCCTCCACTAGTAGCACGGTGTTGGCTCCTCTGCCAACACAACACTTGTCGCCCTACTCGGACACTAGTCGGTTACATCCGTCAGTGAAATCTGTACTGGTTTCTACTCTCCAGTCAGCGTGTGCGCCTTTCAGGAAAAGATCTTACACTTGCGAATGATGACTTTCACGTGGTCTTTAGTAATGTCCAGTGCCCGCTATATCAATCTCGGAAGAAGTCGTCAATTTTGTACCAGTATGAGCCTCACGCACTTGCGTGTTGTCAATGCCTGTGCTTTTTATGTAATTGCCCTTCACTTAAAGGCGCGGGGTTAGGGGCTTTCTATGCTTACTGGTATGCGTAGCACAGTGTAAATAAAGTGCGCGGGCCTGTATGGTTTAACATGTGTAGAAAGTCTCCTGAAAATCCTTCATCGTTGTAGCTAACCTGCGCGTCCTCTCAAAATTCATCCACACTGCTTCCGTGTAAGACTTGCACTTTCATTACGCTACTCTACACTGGGTTGGTTCAAATGGCTCTGTGCGCTATGGGACTCAACATCGGAGGTTATCAGTTCCCTAGAACTTAGAACTACTTAAACCTAACTAACCTAAGGACATCCATGTCAGAGGCAGAATTCGAACCTGCGAACGTAGCAGTCGCGCGATTCCGGACTGAAGCGCCTAGAACCGCTCGGCCACTGCGGCCGGCACTACACTGGGGATGGCGTACTAAATAACATTCCAGAAGTTAAGAAGACACTTCCACTTATTTTGAAAATGTTTCATCAGGTTGCACATTTACACTTTACACAATTCCATATGCATTGATTTACTAGTGGCCAGGACGTGTTATGGGCAGACCTGGAGTTACCCCGTATCTTCTACGGTAGTTTTGAAAGGTTGTAACACAGAGATCCCAGCTAGGGCTCGCCACGTGTCGGATCGCTTCATGTGCATTTGCGAGAGGCCACTGACAAAACCTGAATTACCAATATGGATTGCTGTAGATTCCGGATCCATTCTGTAATGATCGAAGTGCTGATGAACTTATGATCATCACTTTACGATGCACATTAACCGCTCATTAAAATGTCAACGATAATAGAGACTTAATAGACATACTCTCGCCATGCAGAAGAACAGTGTTACTGAATCTGAAGGTGAATGCGATCATTGCAAGAGGATTTAATTATCTGCTCAAGATGGCAGTAACCGTTAAATTCAAATAAAAATTTCAAACAGTGCTTCTTCCTCGAGGAGGCGCTGTGCTAAGAAGACGTCAGTATTTCGACGTTGAAGCAAAGACAAAATGCGATAATTCTGTCTACAAAAGACGCTGTCGGTTCTGTAAGCCCCAGCAGATACCAACTGTTTCTCCCAGCAATTGATATACGTCCAACTTTTTGAGGTCAGAAGCTGACCTGAATGCGGTCATTGAGAAGGTATAAAACCTCAGAGCACAGCTGTACCAGCGCCCGTTCGCCAGTGTACGTTCAGACCAGCCGTAGCAGCAAAACGACTCGATGTAAACTCTAATTCCCATAAAACAAATAGCAGCAGTAAGCATATGTGCTTACTCAAGCTAGCTGAAGAAGCATATCTGCCTTTATTGGACTGTGTGCTCTCGCTGAACAATCGACGTTGAAGTTATCACTTACATCAAGAGATTTAGAAAACAGTAGTGTGGTGTGCAGTTACGGTAACATCTCTTTCCAAAAATCCCCAACTTCTGTTGGTGTTTGAACAACAGGCTCCAACGTTTTTTTCACAGTACTAACAAGGATAGTTACTAGCATCAAGAACATTTCATAATAATGTCATCGACGAACTGCCCTGTGTACTCTCGCTTCATTCCGCGGGAAATAACCGTAGGCCTTTCAATTAGTTCGTCCTCTGAAAAAACGTTGCAGTATATTTTGCGCAAAAATATAACTAATGTATAAACTGCGTCAACAGAAAACCAGAATTTCCAGGATATCCTGGCACCAAAACAACAAAAAATGACATCAATAACACATAATCATCTTCCTGCATAAATTTTGTTCTTCTTGGCATGTAACGACTATGGTATTTTGTAACTTAAAAAACTTTTAATTATACACTCCTGGAAATAGTAATAAGAACACCGTGAATTCATTGTCCCAGGAAGGGGAAACTTTATTGACACATTCCTGGGGTCAGATACATCACATGATCACACTGACAGAACCACATGCACATAGACACAGGCAACAGAGCATGCACAATGTCGGCACTAGTACAGTGTATATCCACCTTTCGCAGCAATGCTGGATGTAGTCCTGTGGAACGGCTTGCCATGCCATTTCCACCTGGCGCCTCAGTTGGACCAGCGTTCATGCTGGACGTGCAGACCGCGTGAGACGACGCTTCATCCAGTCCCAAACATGCTCAATGGGGGACAGATCCGGAGATCTTGCTGGCCAGGGTAGTTGACTTACACCTTCTAGAGCACGTTGGGTGGCACGGGATACATGCGGACGTGCATTGTCCTGTTGGAACAGCAAGTTCCCTTGCCGGTCTAGGAATGGTAGAACGATGGGTTCAATGACGGTTTGGATGTACCGTGCACTATTCAGTGTCCCCTCGACGATCACCAGAGGTGTACGGCCAGTGTAGGAGATCGGTCCCCACACCATGATGCCGGGTGTTGGCCCTGTGTGCCTCGGTCGTATGCAGTCCTGATTGTGGCGCTCACCTGCACGGCGCCAAACACGCATACGACCATCATTGGCACCAAGGCAGAAGCGACTCTCATCGCTGAAGACGACACGTCTCCATTCGTCCCTCCATTCACGCCTGTCGCGACACCACTGGAGGCGGGCTGCACGATGTTGGGGCGTGAGCGGAAGACGGCCTAACGGTGTGCGGGACCGTAGCCCAGCTTCATGGAGACGGTTGCGAATGGTTCTCGCCGATACCCCAGGAGCAACAGTGTCCCTAATTTGCTGGGAAGTGGCGGTGCGGTCCCCTACGGCACTGCGTAGGATCCTACGGTCTTCGCGTGCAACCGTGCGTCGTTGCGGTCCGGTCCCAGGTCGACGGGCACGTGCACCTTCCGCCGACCACTGGCGACAACATCGATGTACTGTGGAGACCTCACGCCCCACGTGTTGAGCAATTCGGCGGTACGTCCACCCGGCCTCCCGCATGCCCACTATACGCCCTCGCTCAAAGTCCGTCAACTGCACATACGGTTCACGTCCACGCTGTCGCGGCATGCTACCAGTGTTGAAGACTGCGATGGAGCTCCGTATGCCACGGCGAACTTGCTGACACTGACGGCGGCGGTGCACAAATGCTGCGCAGCTAGCGCCATTCGACGGCCAACACCGCGGTTCCTGGTGTGTCCGCTGTGCTGTGCTTGTGATCATTGCTTGTACAGCCCTCTCGCAGTGTCCGGAGCAAGTATGGTGGGTCTGACACACCGGTGTCAATGTGTTCTGTTTTCCATTTCCAGCAGTGTATATTGAATATTCCACTCCGTTTACCTTACGTAAAACACATAAAAAAATTTAATGCCAATATAAAGACACTCCTGCAGCTAGCAGCATTTACTGACATTTAAAATGTATACTAGTAATACTCGTACCATAATAAAATGTACCTCTTGCCGAAGACCATTATGTAGTAAAGTGCAATGTCTATCATATCAATATTCTTTGTAAAAACACCGAATGTTTACGTTCTGTGAATCAGTGTAAAACTAAGTGTAGCTAAAAACTGTATGTATTTGTGTACGTAACTTAATAATATACGTTTTGGAGACCACGAGCCAGTGCGCTGTAAGTACCTAAAACATAAAAAAAACTTTCGGGTTCGTCGCCTATTTCCGTCAGCAGCACGAGCACTGGATTTAGCTACACTTGGACCACAACATAATGTTCTTATAACGCCTCCATCTGATGATGAGCTTGCAGTAGGTAGAAAACATGTTCATAGTTGAACAAACCCTTAAAAAGCGACTAGTTGCGTATTTATTCCCAGATAAATTGCCAATAATTTAATGGTTTGGTGCAAGCAGATCGGTCCAGTAATTCGTTTCGCACTATTTAAACACCGCACTACCGTTTTCACACCATGTAGAGTCTCCTGCTGTAGCTGGTGAAGACTTCCCAAACCCAACATTGATTATCCCGCGAGATCGTGTACCACGATAAATGCAGCCGTGCTTCATCAGAAAATAGAGTATTTCAGGATCATCGTCTCCACTTTCACAGGCTGCAATAGATAGTTGCAATGCTGACGCGGAAAAGTGCCGATACTTCTTAAGTTTTCAGTTCCAGTGTGTGCACAGCTCCTTGAACAGATCCTACTGGCACACCAGTCTGAAGTGCTGGATGGCGCAGTAATTTTCCTGGGCTGCCTTCGAAGAACACACTAATTCGTCCAGTTAGGCTGCTAAAACCTGGCCACCTGCCAGAGTCCGAACAACGGACCGGCGATCGGAGACTACCTCACTGTGCAGGCCCTCGTCGAGTATCAAACACCTTGTGTGTTCTGAGTAAAATAATTTTGAGTGTTAGGCTGCATCATTATGAAACACTACAGCAACTAATTGCCGACATTTCACCTTACTTTGCAGTGGTTCCTCTTCAGGGTGATTAACTGTTGGATACTGGTGCAGATCTTCCCTTATACTGTGTTCCGGTTATATGTTGATGCCTTTCTACTCTGGTAGACAGCAAATAGGCAGGCTTGTGCTGCTGTAGTGAATGATTGGTAGTCAACTCTGCAGGTGACAGACAGAAACAGCAGATCGGCAGTTAGTACTCTTGGGTAACGTTTTCCTGGGGCGAAGCGTTGAAGCCGCACTGCAATTGTCGCGTGGCCACTGTTAGTGCTGGTAAACCCGGGTCAAGTGGTCCGCTGAGCTGGACCCGCTAGCAGCTAGCCCTTAGGTAGTTCTTAGCCATCGCTCCCTGCTGTAGCAGTTAAGGCGCTTAATTATTTAGGTAGCCTATCTACTTGCCGCTGCTGCATCCACGACTGCAGAGCAATCATGCGAGGCTCCTGAAAACTGAGAGAGCGACCACATTCCTGATAGTGTTCAGCTACAGCTGACTTGTTGTTCTGCCCCAGTCGTACGTAACTTTCATGCTCTGACACGCAAGTGCTAACGGGTCTCCCGGTTTCGCCAACGTAGACTTTGCCACGTTCACATCGAATTTCGTAAATGCTTGCACTTTAGAGTCCACCGTGGGTCTCAACATGTCTCCGACTTCGTGGAATTCAGGTTTCATTCCCTCGCAACGCAGAACTTGGCCTACTCGGTCTCTGACGCGTCTCGCGCACGGCAAGCGTGCAGCAGCAAGATTTCCTCGTGTTCCTTTGACAGACAGTATATAAAGGAAAAATATTCACCACGCACTGGAGTACAACGGGTTTGCCGATTCGCCATTACTTACTAGTCACCTACTACAATTGCTTCTCAATCACATAGCAGAGAGACACAGATAATACCCCACAGTACAGCCTACTCCCTCCAGATCAACCTCTCTTCAAATTACAAACGTTTTCAATACGCTGTGACCTGTAGCTCTGAAATATGGGAAAAAAGATATTTTCAAACACCAAAGCTGGTATTTATTTCCTGAGTGACTAACTACGAGCTCTCCCCATTTCCACAAGCCACCTATTTCAGAGGCAAAATTAGTTACAAGTGTACGTGTCGAATTTGGTTAATAGAGGTATCACTGATAATATGGATCATGCGGTGAGTACTTATGTATTTTGTGTGTAGGATATATTTGGTGTGGACATTTCGGTTTACGTCATCGCACCTAAAGTACCTCAGGTCTGAAGGATGCCTCGATTTTAGTTACACTTAAATTATTATGTTAACCTATGTTCATAATACATATTTTTGTTAATTGTCATACCTTCATTATCCAGCATGATGTGACTGACCCATGTGACACACAATGTAATCCAAATTGGAACAAATTACCCATTATACATAAAAATAACGTTGTCACGTAGATCACATAATGCTGGATACATTTAGATGTGATGATACAAACAGAACTGTCCACTGAAAATATATCCTACGTACAAAATACGTAAGTAGTGACATATGATCCATACTATCAAGGATACCTTTATTATCCACATTCGACACGTACGCTCATAACAAATTTTGTTCTCTGTAATAGGTGGCTTGTGAAAATGATCAAAGCCTGAAACTAGTCATCCAGGAAATAAATAGCAGCTTTGGTGTTAAAAATGTCTCATCTCCTCTTCAAATTGGCCAATGACATCCCAGATTCGTGACGTCCGTAAGCCATCGGATAATCAAAACAGATAGTATACAAGAGAATACATTCACCAGTATTTAGCAGATAATCGCCATAAAGAGAAAAGCTGCAAAGTCGGTCGAAACATCGACAGTTCATTGCTTCAATGTTTTATAATGACGCGACAAATATCTAAAGTTAATTTATTCAAAGTGACACTGGCCGTGGAAGCTCACGAACACGTACCCTCTACATTGGTCTCCCACACTCCACGCACTGGATCGATGCTCTGACCCGATTTAATTGGTACCCCTTTGCATTCTTTTAGTACAATGGTACACGCCACTAATTCGTCTTGTCTGCTTCCTCTCTTCGTCTGTCAGCCCTTTCTCCTGCCAGTGCATCCAATTTAACTCGTGTAGGCGTTCTTTACAGTATTGGCCTGCAACAGTAGATACGCAAGAGAGCTTCACTGGATTCCGTTGGGGTGATCAGCTCTCAGGTAACGGGCTTTCAGTGCCTCTGAACTCTAAATCCTCTCACGGTGAACGGGTCTACCGAGTTAAGCCGCTTTATAACCGTAGCTGAGTCTCACCATTTGCAAAGGCTCACTACGATCTCTCTAGCGAGTGCTTAATTAATTAATTAATGTTTTTTTCCCTTACGAAGTCTTCCAAACAGTTCCGCAGGCCAGTGATACGTAGGCAGTTCAGAAGAAAATGGAAAACAAATACAGCACAAGGTAAAAATTTTGTTCTTTAACAACACGACCGATTTCAGCTAAGAGGGCCGTTTTCCTGCGGCTGTTTGTAGCGTGCGTCCATTGGACCTAGTCACACGAGTTACCTTTCCGCAAAAGTCTAAAATTCTGTGATATCTTGTTATTTGCCTGTTGTATGAAATGTTACTATCCACCTCTGCTATTTGTAATACGGTAGTAAGAGAATTGCAGGCTTTGTGGAAAGTGTATTCGTCTGACGGGTTCAGCAGATGCAAGCTAAAGATAAAATGAAAATGGTTGTGGTGGCTGAAACCACTCCACAAAATAAAAAGTAAAGTTGTAGCTGGTGATGTAATTTGTTTCCAGTTACATACTAGAGTTGCGGGTACCCTCAACAAATATTATCAACATACTGGACAAAATAAATAAATTCAATGTACTTTCTGATACTGGTACCAATCAAGAGACTTTTACTCGGTATAGTAGCAACATGACTTATACGAACTTCGATTTATCACGTACCAACAGTGCCCTAACACACGTTTGGAGTTAAATGAAATGAGGTGAATGATGGCGTGATGTTGACACTTAATTACAGTTATTGCCACTTGATGTAAACGTGACGCATCAACAGTTTCCTTCCAGACAAATGCGTTTAAACCAGTCTAGAATATTTGTTCGGCTCTTTGCTTCTGTTCTGGACTCTTACATCGACATTGCACGTTTCTCCGTCGCCGTTTCTCGCAGTCTGGGAATCAATGCTGGCGCATGGCTCCATTGCAAACTGGCCTAAGTTTTCACACTGAGTACCTTCCACTGGCTGCTAATCTGCTTTAGTTCATACTCTTCCAGTAAATTTTCTTAATGAGCATGCGCATGTTTATGGATAGCTTAGTTTCATAGATTCGTAGTTAGGTATCGACCCATTCCTACAACGATTTGGACATAACAGGTAGATTATGATACAAGACAAAAAAAGGGATTACAGACATTGGCAGCGAGCGGAAATTTATTGAAATCAGTGGGGAAAGTTGAAAATTTGTGCCGGACCGGGATTCAAGCCAGGGTTCACTACTTACTAGGCAGAGTCTCTGACCACTGCGCAATCTGGACACAGTGGTCAGTGCAACCGCAAGGGCTAGCCTAGCACGCGTACCGTGAGACCCAAATTCCCAACTTATCCACACACTAATATAGTGCCCCTTGCTCATTATCATCATTACTCGCGTTTCGCCGATTCCCGAAAGAGTTCGAGCCTGGTGTCATCTGCACTGAAGAGATCGTTGGCCGCCTCGGTATATTATACTACTGCCCATTAAAATTGCTACACCAAGAAGAAATGCAGATGATAAACGGGTATTCGTTGGACAAATATACTAGAACTGACATGTGATTACAATTTGGGTGCATATATCCTGAGAAACCAGTGCCCAGAACAACGACCTCTGGCAGTAATAACGGCCTTGACACGAATGGGCATTGAGTCAAACAGAGATTGGATGGCCCATGCAGCTTCAACGCGATACCACAGTTCATCAAGAGTAGTGACTGGCGTATTGTGACGAGCCAGTTGCTCGGCCACCATTGACCAGACGTTTTCAGTTGGTGAGAGATCTGGAGAATGCGCTGGCCAGGGCAGCACTCGAACATTTTCTGTATCCAGAAAGGCCCGTACAGGGCTTGCAACATACGGTCGTGCATGATCCTGCTGAAATGTAGGGTTTCTCAGGGATCGAATGAAGGGTAGAGCCACGGGTCGTAACACATCTGAAATGTAACGTCCACTGTTCTAAGTGCCGTCAGTGACCGAGACGTGTGATCAATGGCACCCTATACTATCAAGCTGGGTGATACACCAGTATGGCGATGACGAATACACGCATCTAATGTGCGTTCACGGCGATGTTGCCAAATAACGGATGCGACCATCATGATGATGTAAACAGAACCTGGATTCATCCGAAAAAATTACGTTTTGCCATTCGTCCACCCAGTTCATCGTTGAGTACACTATCGCAGGCACTCCTGTCTGTGATGCAGCGTTAAGGGTAACCGCAGCCATGGTCTCCGAGCTGATAGTACATGCTACGCTGCTGCAAACGTCGCCGAACTATTGGTGCAGATGGTTGTTGTCTTGCAGACATCCCCATCTGTTGACTCGGGGATCGAGACGTGGCTGCACATTCCGTTACAGCCATGCGGATAAGGTGCCTGTCATATCGATTTCTAGTGGTACGAGGGCGTTGGAATCCAGCGCGGAGTTTCGTATTACTCTCCTGAACCCACCGCTTCCATATTCTGCTAACAGTCATTGGATCTCGACCAACGGGAGCAGCAATGTCGCGATACGATAAACCGCAATCGTGATAGGCTACAATCCGACCTTTATCAAAGTCGGAAACGGATGGTACGCATTTCTCCTCCTTACATGAGGCATCACAACAACGTTTCACCAGGCAACATCAATCAACTGCTGTTTGTGTAGGCGAAATCGGTTGGAAACTTTCCTCATGTCAGCACATTGTAGGTGTCGCCACTGGCGCCAACCTTGTGTGAATGCTGTGAAAAGCTAATCATTTGCATGTCACAGCATCTTCTTCCTGTCGGTTAAATTTCGCGTCTGTAGCACGTCATCTTCGTGGTGTAGTAATTTTAATCGGCAGTAGTGTATTTATAAGATAGTAGTATGAGTACTTACCTTACTCGTGCACCGCGTGCGGCAGCGCTGTGGTCAGGATAGCAGACAACTCTTCGTTCTGGCATTTAGTGATTTGTCTGAATGACTTTAGCCAGCTGGTGGGGTAATAAATTAGACAGCTCACATTCTAGCTTTCTGTCTCGTTTTCCACTGAAGGTAGCTATCCGTATCTAGTGTTCTAAGCGTCAACGCTACTTTAAACGCTTGCTAAAAAGCAAACTCGTGGGAAGTTGGTTTAACGAGAGAGGTGAAAGAAGACGCCTTGGGCGTTCGTTTTAGTAACGTGAAAAATGCTCACCCTTCGGCCTCGAGTGAAATTTCATTTCTGCGGCAGCGAACCGGACGCCGCTTTATTAAAAATGGCACTAACGCAGCGTTGGCGAGTTTATATTAGGGAAGTTTTTAGTGGCGGAAGCTTAGCGGCCATAAAATTCTCATTTGCACGGCCGGCTGGCTGTCTGACGGCGCGGGAGCCGAGCGACCCACGCCCCGGTCGTTTTCCCGGCTCGTCATGTCGCTTAGTCGACACGCGGGCGGCACGGCTGGGAGCGGGCAGTAGCGCGTTTGACAAGCAATGTGCCCTTCAGCTGATAGGGAGCGAGATTTGGGGCCGCAGTCTCTCGTCGCGACGCAGTGTCACCTTCTGACGCGTATAAGCTTTTGCTAACGTCGATTAATTTATTGTGACGAGCACGTTTTTACAGGGGTACTTTGTTGTCCGTGTGCTTGTCGTTGAATCGAATCTTGCATTGGGGTTAGCGCCTGCAGTCTTCCTTTTTTTTTAAGGAACAAAATATCGTCGGTATTACCGTCGTGCGGACATAATCACGTTGGATACCTTTTCATATGAATCAGCTCAGTAAACAATGTCAGTTCCGTCAATGCACTGCCCTCTTTGTATCTCATTCCTAAGGGTATTTTCGTTCTGTCACTGCAACTATAAGAAAATGTGTGTGTGTGTGTGTGTGTGTGTGTGTGTGTGTGTGTGTGTGTGTGTGTGTGTGTGTTTCGCTTTAGTGAGATAAAGCATCATCAGTGGTCTATAATTAAGGATCTTTACAATTTGATTTGTTTTTAGGATCGAAAAACAGTTCGTTAACAATATGTTGCTTTTTATTTACGGTGATTTCCGCTTGGTTTCTCGCCTACATCAAGAAATGCAGTGTGCTAGCACATCTTTGGTGTTTTTCTCCTTTAGACAGTGATTCTTATAGCCTAATTTTTAGTTGCGCTAAAGAACTATGCGTTTCCCATGTTTTACAGACAACTTTATCGCACACCACTATTTTCTGCTTATTTTTATACTTCAAAAGGTGCATTGCCCAAGGTGCGACAGGAACCCCCTCAACGAAAGGGGCTGCCTGCTCGAACAAGCGCAGTCTTATTTTGGGTCGCGATCCGTGGCTGCTACGGACGTCACCACAGCACTGCACCAGTGACCAGTGCGGAGACGAAAGCCGTGCGAGTGACCTAGTGTTGCCGCATGATGTCTACCCAAAGAAAATTACGACGAGACACTCACAGAAAGTAATACTCAGCATCAATGTCTTCAGATTCAAATCATCACAAGTACAGGAACCCTTTGATCCAAGACTGTCACAGTTGGAAAACAGCCATTTGGCAGGAAATTGATTTGCTTGTTGCAAACGTTTTTTTCTGTTCAAGGAACTGGAATTAAAGATAGGAAGTTTGTAGACAAATGCGGAAAGTACTTCTTCCACAATTCTGCTGACGTATTCTGTAGAGATTCGAAAGGAAAATACTAGAGATGGGGAAGATCCTCCTGTTTCTAAAAACTTGAAGAGGGGATAATTAAACTAGTACGCTTTTATTGTTAGTAAATGAGTCTATGCTTCATGGCATTTAAATGATATTTTCCCGAACACGTGGGGAAACATTAGGGACTCGTTTAGGAGATACAGAAGAGAAAGAATATTGGGAACAGAATCAAATGTCTCGATAAAACCAAAGAAATGTGTCCTATGTGGTCGGTAAGTTTTCCTGTATGCACCTACACACGGAAGACAAAAAGTAAATTTATTGGTTTTAGACATACTACTTTCCTCTGCCAGTGCTTTCCGCTTCTTTGCCTTTGGAAAAAATAAATCTGGGCTGTTAAAGCGCTTGCACGAAATTTAAGGACAGGCCTAAATTTCGTTGAATCCGCACGTGTCCGTATTATTATACTGCAACCAATCACAAGTTTTCTTGTAATGTTATTATTTTACCATTGTATACATGTTATAGGTGGGCTTTTTAGGGTGGCACAAATGTAAAATAAATCAACCCTACTGTCTTACGATGGGCTCGGGCCCGAAGCTAGTAATAGTATAATAAAAGCATTTCAAGAAAACTTTCGACTGTTGCGGTATCTCCTACAGTGTAATATAAAAATAATTTTGTTTGAGTGGTAACCAAATCAGCAGAAATTTTTTCCGCGTTATATTATTATTCTTGTGATTGATATGGTGTAATGAAGCGGCATTAAAGGTTTAATAGCAGCAGAGCCAGTAGGTTTAGAGACAGCAAACATTTTAGTCGTCTGTTGACTGACAGAGACCGCCGGCAGTTGAAGAGGGTCTTAAATGTGTAATAGGCGGACATCTATCCAGACCATCACACAGGAATTCCAAATTGCATCAGGATCCACTGCAAGTACTATGACAATTAGGCGGGAGGTGAGAAAACATGGTTGAGCGGCTGATCATAAGCCACACATCACGCCGGTAAATTCCAAACGACACCTCGCGTAGTGTAAACAGTGGAAGAACGTTGTGTTAAGTGACGAATCACCGTACACAATGTGTCTATCCGAAGGGATGGTGTGGGTATGGCGAATGCCCGGTGAACCTCATGTGCCAGCGTGTGTAGTGCCAACAATAAATTTCGAAGGCGGTGGTGTTATGATGAGGTCGTGTTTTTCATGTAGGGGGCTAACACCCCTTGTTGTTTTGCATGGCACTATCACAGTACAGGCCTACATTGATGTTTTAAGCACCTTCTTGCTTTCCACTGTTGAAGAAAAATTTGAGGATGGTGTCTGCATCTTTCAACACGATCGAGCACCTATTCATAACACACGGCCTGTGGCGGAGTGGTTACACGACAGTAACATCCCACCAATGGACTGGCCTGTACTGAGTGAGGTCAGGACCTGAATCCTTTAGAACACATTTGGGATGTCTTGGAACTACAACTTCGTGCCAGGCATCACCGACGGACGTCGATACCTCTCCTCAGTGCAGCACACTGTGAATAATGGGTTGCGATTCCCCACGAAACCTTCCAGCACCTGACTGAACTTATGGCTTCGACAGTGGAAGGTTTCATCAAGCATAAGGGTGGGCCAACACCTTACTGAATTTCATAATTACCGATGGAGGGCGCCACGAATTTGTGAGCCATTTTCAGCCAGGTGTCCGGATACTTTTTATCGCATAGTGTGTAGTACTGCTCCCACAGAACTGCGCCCGTGACGCGATGTATGCATCGAGCAGCTATTCGCTTACATGATGGTGCTTCTGCACAGACCGTCGACCTGGCCTAACGACAAACCTGAGTATCTGGCTGGGCGACACCTTTCCGTTGATGCAGGGTACAATGTTGATGATTCCGTGCCCACTGCAATCTTAATTTATGGCTTCGTTGGGTTATCATGGACACACGAGAGGACGTGTGCTACGAAGCCCCATGTTCAATTATATACGCTGAATAGTGTTCTCCGAAACACTTGTGCCTGGACCAGCATTGTGATTTGTCGTCAGATCTGCCAAGGATCAGCGCCTAATTTGGACTACAGCAAGCTCATACTGTGATGACACGTCGACGTCCAACAGCTTGTCGCCTGCTTGTGGTATCGCCGTCCTTCCACCACTTTTCGTAGATACGACAGCTGACAATCTTCTCCCTGTGTTAAATGCTCTTTCTCGGGCGTGTGGCCGTAACTATTTGCCCTTTTTTTGAGCCCGCTTAAGTATGTGGATTTCTCGATTTGCGGCCCGTATTGTCGCTATTATGATTTCCGATTCGTTCCAACTCCGTTTTTAATCTTTTCCTCCTTTGTCATACACCTGCAACGCCTCCAAACCGCATTCAGTGTCACGTTGGGTAGTCGTCATAATGTTTTGGCTCGTCAGTGTAGCTGGTATTATTTCTGAACACAGAGTGGCCTCTTCCTTTCCGGGGAAGCGCCTCCACAACGCTCAACACCCAATGCTGCCCCTCTGTTCCCTGTCGCACTGTTTTATGAAACTGCTCACCTAATAAATGCCTTAAAGTCTCTGTTTTGAACAGTAAGATGGTTTCCCGCACGAGGATATCAGTTTAAAATTACAACTGACCTCTTTGAATTAAACTACATGTGAAATAAACTTATTAACATTTAATTATACATAGCTGTTATATGCTGAGTAATTAACTTTGCCAATTTCGTATACTCTTCTCGAATGCCACTCTGTGTCATGACCATCGCTTTAGCTGGACTTGTCTCCGACATTGGTGAGCTAATTTAAAGATTCATATGGTTTTCACACAACCAATATCTCGTTCGTCTGTTCAGTCCCTTCAGACAGATATTGTCCGTATCTGCAGCCAATGAAACGACGTCGTCGCCAGCCATCATTTTGAATTACGGCAGTCATGAGTATAACGGCAGTGGCTGACAAGCGCACGAAGAGTTTGCTTATCCGGATGAACTGTAGTATGAAAAATTGTTTGTTTGTGGTGTGAGCAAGGGCCGGAGCGTTTGCTATTCGCATTGGACTCAGGCAGGGAGGTATGTCTTTTCCTATCGCTTGCACGGTTTGCAGTCCCGCCTGCGTCATCATGCGGCGACTGGGAAATCCCGTAGCAGGCACTTGGAAGACAGTCGGACACAGCAATGCGGATTTCCTTCTAGTTGTTGTTCAAGGAGGAACATTCCCAAGAATAACATACTGATGGTAGATCATAGATTTGAATATTTTAGGTCTTGCACTAAAGTTTTCGAAGGCGATGCTTCCTAGAATGGTATCAGTGAGTGCAACTTTAAATGAATGTAGAGTTGCAAACATTGCTGAATGAGCATCACGTGCTCAAAAAACCGACTACAAGAAACCCAATGTAGTTAACATTCAATAAATTTCTGCGTATATTTGAGTTCAGTAAGATATGACTGTAAAATACTTACCTGAATCATCTGCAGAGCGACGGGAAACAGGTAAAAGCTGACGTAGAAATACGGGAACAAACGAAACAATACTGGTCCCACGACCTACCTTTACAAAAAAGCTGAAGAAGGGCAGGCCACATTTGTAGCGTTTGTAGATACGGAGAAAGCATTTGGTATGGTTCACAGGAATACAAACTTTGAAAGACTCGGTGCATCAGGGACAAATATATGAAGCGAAAGATTCCTTGCAACTTCCATAGAACCAGACTGCAGTTAAGAGTCGGAGTAGAAAAAACGACAGCGAAATTTGGAGAGGGATTACAGTTCAGGGAGAAGACATAAAATCTTCGTGGTTTAGTTGGTTCAGATGGCTCTGAGCACTATGGGACTTAACATGTATGGTCATCAGTCCCCTAGAAGTTAAACTACTTAAACCTAACTAACGTAAGGACAACACACAACACCCAGCCATCACGAGGCAGAGAAAATCCCTGACCCCGCCGGGAATCGAACCCGGGAACCGGAGCGCGGGAAGCGAGAACGCTACCGCACGACCACGAGATGCCGGCTGTGGTTTAGTAATTGTACATCTACATACACTGCAAACCATTCTGAAGTGCGTGGCAGAGGGCACTCAGCACGATACCACAAGTTTCGGCCTCTTCGAATTTTAATCGCGTATGGGAGCGTAGAAAGCATCACTAACGAAATGTTTCTGTGAGTGCTGCGGTTAGTCTAATTTTGTCTTACGGTAGCGATAAGTAGTCAAGAATATCTCTAGCTTCTTGACTGGTTCTTGACATTTTGTAAGAAGGCTTTCGTGGACTAATCTGCCAACTCAAGTTTTTCAGCGTATCTGTGTCGCTCTCTGGTGATGGAAACAAACCGGTCACCATTCCTGTTTCCCTTCTTTATATACTTTCAGTATCCCCTGTTAGTCATTCTTGGTGTGGGTCCTACAATCTCCAGCAATATTCTAACGTGGGGCGCAGTACTGATTCACGTACATAAGCAATCTAATTTTAGGCTGACTGCATTTTCCCAGTATCCTGTCAGTGAATCGAAGTCTTCCGTGAGCCTGACCTACGACTGAGCCTGTGTGACAACCATTTCTTCTCCCTGTCCATTTACATATAAGCACATATTTTAAAGAGTTGACTGATTATAAATATGGATCATTTTAAATGTAGTCATGGATTACTAGGTTTCTCCGTTTTGTGAAGTGCGCAGTTTTACATTTAAGTAAATCTAAAGCAAGTTGCCACCTTTTCACTACTTAAAATATCAGTTGAATGGAATGGATAGTGTTTGAGTAAGATGAACACAGCAGCACAAGTAGAAGAGTAATAATTGTAGGTAGCCATAGTAAACCGGATGACTTTGAGAAAATTAAATTAATAAAAGAGATGCTCAAAATAGGAGACAAGTTTTATCATTTCGGCAGCCAAAGTGGAGAAGATGTAAAACGTATTCCGGCAATTGTAAAAAAATTGATCCTCAAAACAGGAGTTAGTTGACATCTACTGCAAATTTTAGTGTTAGGAAATCGTTCCCGAAATAATTTCTTAGGAGCGAAGCCTTATGTAGAAACGAAATGGGAACGATAAAGAAAACAGACAAGAATTATCTAGAAGCGTTTAAAACTTGGTGCTACAAAACAATGTTGCAGATGAAGTATTGAAGAAGAACCAAGAAAAAAGATTTATGGCCCTTAAGGGAAAGAAGGGTAGGTTAATAGAAAACATCCAGACACATCAAGGGATACTTAATCTGGCGATGAAAGGTAGTGTGGGCAGTAAGAATAGGAGAGCTAGTCTAAGGCTTGAATACAACGAACAAGTTTATCGGCTGTAGTACTTACGCAGAGATGAAGAGCTGTACACATTATTTATTAGCATGGACAGCTATATCAGTCTAGTCTTCGGACTCGTAATTAAAACAACAAGTGTGTAAGAAAAGAGAGCGCAGGGAAATCGTTCGTGTTCCTTGTGACAACCATATAAACATTCCAAGTTCGGTGTGCATACCAGTAGGTGGATCGTATGTTGGCTGGTGTGGTTTGATCAGTTTCTAGCAGGAGCAAAGGTGAGAGCAGAGAGTCACGGAACTAGAATGGGGAGGGGGGGGGGGGGGGGGAGTGCGGAGGCGGGCAGTTACTAGAAGTTGCGTGTTAGGTTCGGACGAGACTGGTAGTTCCTGCAAAACTTTCGGGACGAGCTATAATTAAATATATTGAACCGGTTGCCGCTCGACAGCTAGGGACAGAATTGTTGCTCTGGTTTCAGAGAGAGAAAAGGAGAAACTGTCCACTAAGTATACTGAGGGAGAAGTGAGAAGTGGAGAGCCTACGAAGAAACGGCGACAGCGGCAAAACCCACGCGTCCGCGAGACGAAAAGTACGAGGAAGAAACATCGCGCTGTGCGTGATGTAACAGAAAACGCGTCACTAGCAATGTTACTTTGATCCACACGTGAAACAGATAGGGGAGCTAAGGCCTATTTGCCATCTGACTCCTCCTCCTCCTCCTCCTCCTCCGTCAACATTATGCCTCTGAGCACTATGGGACTTAACATCTGAGGTCATCAGTCCCTTAGGCTTAGAACTACTTAAACCTAACTAACCTAAGGACATCACACACATCCATGCCCAAGGCAGGATTCGAGCCTGCGACCGTAGCGGTCGTGCGGTTCCAAGCTGTAGCTCCACACCGGCCGGCTCAGCATTATGTAATACAACAACAAACAGTACGGAATTTAAAAACTCTGCAAACATTTCCCCACCTGCAGCACAGTTTTTTCCCCAAAATATTCCAGAGCTATGAAACGGTTCGGTCAGTTCTCTTGTTAGAGAACATGGGTGTAGATAACAATAATGATAATGATTTAAAGGACAGCATCATGGAACAAATGCTATGACGAATAGTTACTTACTGACAAGCAGTTCCGTTCAAGCGACCATCTTCAAGTTACCGATTAACAGTACATCTAGTTAAGAGTGTCAGATACGTAAATTGTTTTCCATTGGAACATGTCACACATACAGCACTAATTATTTTGTACATGCAACTGAAAACATATACACTGGTCAGCCAGAACATTATGACCACCTAAGTAATAGCTTGTATGTTCACCTTTGGCACGGATAACGACGGCCACGCGTCGTGCCATGGGAGCAATGAGGCCTTGGTAGGATCCTGGAGCGAACTGGCACCACATCAAGTCACCTAAATTCCGGGGAAGGAAGCGATGAGCTCTGACGCTAAGTTTACTCACATCGCAGATATGTTCGATCCGGTTCAGGTCTGGCGAGTTGGGGGGGGGGGGGGGGGGGGCACAGCATATCAGTTGGAACTCGCCACTGTTTTCGTCGAACCACTCCAACCGATGTAAGATAAGAGGTTTGTCCGGAAAATACGTATAAAAGTTGAATAATGTCTTTATGTTAATAGTTGCAGTCACCGCCAGGTGGGACTACTGCTGTAATCAATCCCATCAACGCTCTCTGCGTGAAGGTGGGAGTGTGCGGCAGCTTGTTGACAGTTACCCTATTTCACCTGCCGTCGGCATGGAGCTGTGTCTGATAGAGGAACAGCGCGTCAACATCAAGTTTCTTGCAAAGCTAGGCAAGAATGGCCGTCAGATTTTTGAGTGTTTGAAACAGGTTTACGGAGACAATTCTCTGAAGGAACCAATTGTGAACAAGTAGTTAAAAAGGTTCCGTGATGGCAGAGAAGAAGTGAACGTTGACCCTCGTCCAGGACGCCCGCTGACATCGAGTTCCGATGCAAATGTTGAACGAATGATTGCTGACGAGCTGTCAATCCCCAAAACAGTCGTTCACGAAATCGTGACACAAAAACTTGAAATGAAGAAATTGTGTGCAAAAATCGTACCGAAGCTCTTGACGTCAGAACAGAAAGCGAAGAGGGTTAAGTGCTATGAGGATTGGTTGGAAGCACAGGAACGAGGGGACTTTCTCAGCCGAGTCATCACTGGAGACGAGTCCTGGTTTTACGAATTCGATGTGTTCAAATCTCAACGCAAGGAATGGAATCTAGCAGGTGAACCGAGAACAAAAAAGTCGCGAAAATCAAGGTCCAATGTGAAGACAATGTTGATTGTTTTCTTTGATTCTAGGGGCATTGTTCACAGGGAATTTGTCCCTCCCGGCCAGAGAGTGAACGGAAGTTTTTACGTTGAAGGTCTGACACGTCTCAGAGCTCGTGTGGCCCGAGTTGGACCGGATTTGGCAAAAGGGGGCAGGTGGATCCTTCATCACGACAATGCGCCCGCTCACACGTCGCTCGTTGTGCCCGAGTTTTTGGCCCGAAGCTCAACCACCGTGACAGACCACCCGCCTTATTCACCCGATTTAGCCCCGTGTGACTTCTTCATGTTCCGAAATGCAAAATGGTGCTTCGGGGGCGGCACTTGCGAGATGTGGAAGCCATCAAGGCGGAAACGACGCGGCAATTGAACAACATCACAACTGAAGACTTTCAGCAATGTTATCAACAGTGGAAATGGCGTTGGCAGAAGTGTATCGCGTCTCAGGGCGAGTACTTTGTAGGAGGCCATATTGCAATACCTGAACAATTAAAAAATTATTATTCAACTTTTATACGTATTTTCCGGACAAACCTCGTACTTCTTGGCCGTCATGGAGTCTCGCGTGAGCTCCAGCAGACTCATGGATGCCCACCTGAATGTTCCCAATAGCGAAACGGAGCCGACGCCAGCTTGTATCTGTTCCGCAGTGCAGATGTCAAGGAGGTGTTCCCATGGAAGACGACGGATTCGCGCCCTTCCATCGGCATGATAACGAAGATATTGGGATTCCTCAGACCATGCAACGTCCAGTGCCGATGGTCGCATGCCCATTTCAGTTGTAGTTGCCGATGCCGTGGTGTTACGTTGACACATGCATGGGTCGTCGGTTGCGGAGGCCCATCGACAGGAGTGTTCGGTGCACTTTGTGTTCAGACACATATGTACTCAGGCCCAGCAATGAAGTCTGATGTCAGTTCCACCACAGTTCGCCGCCTATTCTGTTTCACCAGTCTGCCCAGCCTACGAAGTCCGACATCCGTAATGAGGGGTGGTCGCCCGATTTGACGACGTCTGGACGTGTTTCAGCTTGGTTTCGCCACGTTGAAGACACCCACGAAAGACTTTTCTCGAAACCCAGCAAGTCGTGCAGTTTTCGAAATGCTCTTGCCGAGCCTCCGGGCTATCACTATCTGCCCTCGGTCAAAGTCGGATAGATCGCGTGCTATCCCATTCTACTCACGGACAAGACGTTCGCTAATGTTACATGCACCGTGCGTGTGTCTGACTAGCAGTGGGTCCTCGCCAGGTGAAACTGCTATCGCCTGAACGGGTTTATATCGATAGTAGGTCGGTGGTCATAATTTTCTGGCTAATCAATGTATGTATTTGCCGCCAAGGAAACTTCCTTTTACTTGATCTACTAGTCATACGTGACTTGAAAATTGTCAGTTCACCGAAATTGGCTGTAGATAAAAAAAAAAGGGCAGTACAGCAGCTCTTACTGATTTCATTCCTTTCTTTAAATAAGGTTAAGCTGAACAGAAGTGTTCACAGAAAATAATCATTGGCACACTGACTACTGTCAACTTACGTGAATAGTAATGATTCAATGGCACCTCGTTCTCTTAAGAATGCCGCTCTTCCTTGTATGGGAAGTGAAAGTGTTATAGAATGGAATGGCACAGGTTTTTAGCACAAGACTCTCACAAGATAATAAGTTTCCATTATAACGACTAGAGAATTAGCAGGCACTGTTTTGTTTGCGTCATACTCCTGGAAAGCGTGGCGAGAGTCGGTGAATAATACAGAAACAAGCCCATACGAGATGCTAACGTGAGACGAGATGATCCTTACTCTGAACTACGACTAACTCATTCCGCTTCATATTCTCTTCGCCTCCGTGTTTCCGTATTTAATTAACTCGCTAGATTACATTACTGTTGTTTCGTAGAATCACAGTGAAAGGGAAAGGTACCTAAAAAGTCAAACGCGTTACGCGTATCTACAAAAGAGTTAACGTACTAGAATTCTCTCCACAACTCCGAAGTGAGAGGATCCTCAAAGGAATGAAAAAGTTAAAAATTCATATCTTTTCTTTACTAATCTAAAATCTTACTACAAAGATTCAAATGTATTCATACTAACGTGCAAAATATCGTTCCAAGGCTATTGTAGCCCAGCATAATCTGAAACAAAAACTGTTCGGGAATTAACTGCAATGACTGCTTTACTGCAAGCAAGCGGCCTGTGCCGAAGTCTGTAAGCATTCATATAAGCTAAAAAATTCAGCAGTGGAGTAGGAGTTGGCCACGAAATGACTCCTTTAGATTCGTGTTAAATTTACTTCATAAATAGCCAAACGCCGGCCGCGCTGGCCGAGCGGTTCTGGGCATTTCGGTCGGGAACCGCGCTGCTGCTACATTGGGCGTAGATGGGTGTGGTGTCCGTGGGTTGGTTGGGTTTCAGTGGTTCTAAGTTCCAGGGGACTGATGACCTCGGATGCTCAGAGCCATTTGAACCATTTAATAACCAAACTTTGTTAGCTATTGAAATTCATCCATTCTTGCCCATAGTAACTGACTTTATGAATTTATTAATTATACTATGAATTAAGGTATTGATTTGAAACTAAATTACAGATGCGAAGGTAATTTCTGGAGTATATGAATAATCTAATAGATAACATCGACAGCTTCGTGAGGCTGTATGTTATCCACGCTGTTACCTGTAGCGAGGATGCAACGCTAGAAGACGGTAGCGAAAAGCAGGAACATATGTGGAGGATAGGGAGCCATCACGTTTGTTACTCCTTCACGCGGAAATGGCTTGACGGATTTGACGAAATTTGGATTCAAGATAACAATACCATGAATTAACACACAGGCTTCCTTATACATATATACATACATGCATACCCATCAAAAAGGTTGCTGATGGAGATGAAAATAAAAAATGTGGCCCACCACACGCGATTGCCCATACTTCACTGATCCAATACTTGAGAAAGAAAGCACTTATCGACTTGCGACAATCTTGAGACATAATATCAGACCTTCATAAAACTTTTTCTCGCTGATAACCCCCACAAAATGATGAAAGGATGAAGTTTATCACTTACTACATTCTTGTTGTCCATACAATGAAACTGCCGCATGAATCATCATAATTTGAATTTATTTCTTATTTACTATTAACTGTAGTCGCCACACGTTTTGCAGACGGTATTCACGTGTGCCGCTGAATGTACAAGGTGACAATTATTGAATCATATGAAATAAAATCGTCATAACTTTTGAAAGGTTTGTGTTTGGTCGTTCAAACTGCACGGTTGGCCACGGGGCATGATGGGAATTAGTATGGTTTCGTTTAAGGACGAAACCTACTTTCATTTCGATGGTTTCGTCAATAAGCAAAATTGGCGCATTTGGGGGGGACTGAGAATTGGCATTTCGCGATCGAGAAGTCTCTCTACCCACAACGGGTGACTGTGTGGTGTGCAGTATCCAGTCACAGAATAATAGGTGCGATATTCCTTGATGGCACGGTGACTACCGAACGATACGCGAAGATTTTGGAAGATGATTCCATCCCCATAATCCAAAGTGGCCTTGATTTTGACAAGATGTGATTCATGCAAGATGGAGCTCGACCCCATCGAAACAGGAGTACTTTGGGGACTGCATTCTGGCTCTGGGATACCCAGAGGCCACTGGAATGGGCCTCGATTGTCCACCATATTCTCCGGATCTGAACACGTGCGACTCCTTTTTGTGGGACTATATTACAGACAAGGTGTACAGAAATAACCCCAAAACCATTGCTCCAGGATGTCACTATTCGTTTGCGTCACATCTTCACCAGTGATGGCAGGCATATCGAACACGTCATAGCCTAACTCTGAGTATCTGTAGAGACGTTTGCATGTTGAATAAAGTGTGTGCACGCCGTAGTTTGTGACTAATTTGCGTTTTTTTCATATAGTTTAAAAGTGTCAAAGTGTCACCCTGTACTAGCAAATGTATCTCATTGTACGACACACAGTTCAGAAAAGAAGATGTCATAAACGTGGAGCTGTGTAAAAATGAAACTTCAGGGCGAAATTTGCCCGAGATACAGGGAAATACGTGTACAAATACTTCTGAAATGTGTAAAATACATTTTACATGCGCGTAAGCGACCAAAGCCTCTGGTAAAAATCTCATCCTAAACCCCCGGCACGATTTCAAACAAATTTGGTACACACCAGCATCCTGTAGTAGTAGTGGGGGGGATTGATAACGTCGAGCGAGAAGGCGTGATGAGGAGATAGACTGGTATGGGGGGGGGGGGGGGGAGGAGGAAATGGAACGACGAAGGCGGAGAGGAGGAGGTAGACAGGGAGAGGGGTGGACGAGATGAATAGGGAGAGTGGTAGGAGGAGACGGTTTAATAGAAGATTGGATCAAAAACGTACCCGGGCTTTTTTGTGTAAGTTAACTGTCGAACTGCTGGTGACACCGCGGTGTGGATCTAATTCTAACCTATTGCGCATAAAAAGACGAAGAAACCCTGTAGTATTTCATCACGCTATTGATGAAAACGGTTACAGCCGTAAAATACATAGGAACGACCATATAAAACTAATAGTAGGAAAAGCCGATGGCAGACTGAGGTTTGTTGGAAGAGAGTCAAGAAAACGTACGTTATCCTCTAAAGAAGTGGCTTACAAGGCGCTTGTTCGACAGGTTCTTGAGCGTTGTCCGTATATCCGGGTCCACCACAGGGCAGGACCGATAGAAGAGTCAAGAGCAGATCTGACGAAGAGCGGAGCGTTTCCTCACGGTATCGTTTAGTCAGTGCAGTAGCGTTACGGAGATGTCCAACACAGTCCTACAAGAGGCGTTGTGCATCACGGAGAACATGACTGTTGAAATTCCGGAACAATGCGTTCCATGAACATCGTACGTCCTCCAGCTTAAGTCCCGTGAAATGACCATAAGTAGCAAATCAGAGAGATAATGCGGATATTTACCAACAGTATTCTTCCCTCGCGTCATACGAAGGTGGGATGTGGGCGATAAGCATTTCAGAGTAGAAACAAAAGTCTTTTGAAATGTGCTGCTAAATAAGAATGCTGAAGATTATATGGGTAGATCGCGTAAATATGATGACGCACTGAATATAATTGGGGGAAAACGAAATTCTTGGCATAAGCTGACTAAAAGAAGGAATGGGTTGGCAGGAGACGTGGTGAAGCATAAAGGAATCACCATGCTTGGTCATAGATAGTAACAGAAGGAAGTGTATGAAGGTTGCTGTATGGTGTGGCAGGTGGCAGTTGACGTTAAACAACGAAAAGTGTGAGGTGATCCACATGAGTTCCAAAGGAAATCCGTTGGAATTCGATTACTCCATAAATAGTACAATTCTCAAGGCTGTCAAGTCAACTAAGTACCTGGGTGTAAAAATTACGAACAACTTCAATTGGAAAGACCACGTAGATAATATTGTGGGGAAGGCGAGCCAAAGGTTGCGTTTCATTGGCAGGACACCGAAGACGCAAAAAGTCCACTAAAGAGAAAGCTTACACTGCACTCGTTCGTCCTGATAGAATATTGCTGCACGGTGTGGGTTCCTTACCAGGTGGGATTGTCGGAGGACATCGAAAGGGTGCAAAAAAGGGCAGCTCGTTTTGTATTATCACGAGAGAGTGTGGCAGATATGATACGCGAGTTGGGATGGAAGTCATTAAAGCAAAGACGTTTTTCGTCGCGGCGAGATCTATTTACAAATTTTCAGTCACCAATTTTCTCTTCCGAATGCGAAAATATTTTGTTGAGCCCAACCTACATAGGTAGCAATGATCATCAAAATAAAATAAGAGAAATCAGAGCTCGAACAGAAAGGTTTAGGTGTTCGTTTTTCCCGTGCACTGTTCGGGAGTGGAATGGTAGAGATATAGTATGGTTGTGGTTCGATGAACCCTCTGCCAAACACTTAAATGTGAATTGCAGAGTAATTACGTAGATGTGGTGTAGGTTTACCTACCGTAAAGGCAGACCAAGGGATGAATGCAGTCAGCAAGTTCAAAACGATGTAGGTTGCAGTAGTTACTGGGAGTTGCACAGAATCGGCTAGCACGGAGAGCTGCAGCAAACCAGTGTTCGAACGGAGCAGTAAAAAGAAGGAGAGGAAAAAGAGGAAGAAGGAGGAAACAACAACCAGTGATACGGCTACTACTCGCAATACTTAGACGACCGAAAAAAAGTTTCCTTGGGATACAGAATGCACAGTTTTAGTGATGATCTGTGCAACCCAAGCTTCAAATAGTTGTATAAAGGAAGCTGTGAAAACGGAAGCACGCTCCGCGTCTCTCGTATTTCTTGTACAGAGACCTAATAGGACTTCACAGTGATCGCGGGAACGCCGAGCTGCGACCCGGTTGGTTTATAAGAGACGGTTCCGCAACGCGCCACCGGTGGACGCAGTTCGCCAGTGTTTCATTGTTTCGCGGCGCTGGTGGGACGTGCGTGTTATGTCGTTCCCTTTTTACACCAGCCACGGGAAATAAATGTCCGTGTCGTGTCTGTGTCTGCAGCCGGCGGGAGGGAGGTTGGGGGCGGCAACGCGGAGCGCGCCAGGCATCCTCGCGCCACCAACTGGGTCAATGCGGCCACGTGTTCGCGCTGCAGCGCCCGCACGTGCGCGCCGCCGCGATCGGCATCTGCGTCACGTATGCCCGGGCGCTGCATAGTTCCGGATTGCTGGATGCCTGACTGCGCACCGAGCTGCAGCGCACAGTGGTCTTGCTGCTCGTGGCGCTGAATTACATCTCCCTCCTCTAAAAATAGGACACACCAGATATCTGATCCAACTAAAAAATTGTGGGGTCGTTTTGACATTCGCTAACGAAACTACACTACTGGTCATTAAAATTGCTACACCAAGAAGAAATGCAGATGATAAACGGGTACTCATTGGACAAATATATTATACTAGAACTGACATGTGATTACGTTTTCACGCAATTTGGGTGCATAGATCCTGAGAAATCAGTACCCAGAACAACCACCTCTGGCCGTAATAACGGCCTTGATACTCATGGGCATTGACTCAATTAGAGCTTGGATGGCGTGTACCGGTACATCTGCCCATGCAGCTTCAACACGACACCACAGTTCATCAAGAGTAGTGACTGGCGTATTGTGACGAGCTAGTTGCTCGGTCACCATTCACCAGACGTTTTCAGTTGGTGAGAGATCTGGAGAATATGCTGGCCAGGGCAACAGTCGAACATTTTCTGTACCCAGAAAGGACCGTAGAGGACCTGCAACATGCGGCCGTGCATTATCCTGCTGAAATTTAGGGATTCGCAGGGATCGAATGAAGGGTAGATTCACGGGTCGTAACACACCTGAAATGTAATGTCCACTGTTAAAAGTGCCGGCAATGCGAACAAGAGGTGACCGAGAGGTGTAACCAATGGCACTCCATACCATCACGCCGGGTGATACGCCAGTATGGCGATAACGAATACACGCTTCAGATGTGCGTTCACCGCGATGTCGCCAAACACGGACGCGACCATCATAATGCTGTAGACAGAACCTGGATTTATCCGAAAAAATGACATTTTGCCATTCGTCCACCCAGTTAATCGTTGAGTACACTATCGCAGGCGCTCCTATCTGTGATGCAGCGTCAAAGGTAACCGCAGCCATGATCACCGAGCTGATAGTCCATGTTATGCTGCTGCAAACGTCGCCGAACTATTGGTGCAGATGTTTGTTGTCTTGCAAACATCCCCATCTGTTGACTCGGGGATCGAGACGTGGCTGCACATTCCGTTACAGCCACATGCGGATAAGGTGCCTGTCATAGCGACTTCTAGTGCTACGAGGGCGTTGGAATCCAGCACGGCGTTTCGTATTACCCTCCCGAACCCACCGCTTCCATATTCTGCGAACAGTCATTGGATCTCGACCAACGCGAGCAGCAATGTCGCTATACGATAAACCGCAATCGCGGTAGGCTACAATCCAACTTTTATCAAAGTCGGAAACGTGATGTTACGCATTTCTCCTCCTTACACGAGGCATCACAATTACGTTTCACCAGGCAACGTCGGTCAACTGCTCTTTGTGTATGAGAAATCGCTTGTAAAGTTTCCTCATCTCTGCACGTTGTAGGTGTCGCCACCGGCGCCAACCTTCTGCGAATTCTCTGAAAAGCTAATCATTTGCATGTCACAGCATCTTCTTCCTGTCGGTTAAATTTCGCGTGTGTAGCACGTCATCTTCGCGGTGTTGCAATTTTAATGGCCAGTAGTGGAGTATTAAGGGGACCCGAACGTTAGCGAATTTCTGACGGTTGACCATTGTAACATTGGTACACTATTCTCAAAAACAATTTGTTCGTATCAAACCAAACTTGAAACATGCATAAGTTGTCGTGTTTTCTTCAAAGTGTGTCACTAATAGGACAATAGCATTGTTACCTCAGTAGAAATACCGAAAAATGTGTGGCCTAAAAGATTGGCATTAAAAATATCTAATTATTTGTCAGACCTTTTAATTGCCGTAATTGTGGTACATTTTAATGATAGTGATGTCATTAACGTCTGTGCTGGCCGGAGTGGCCTAGCGGTTCTAGGCGCTACAGTCTGGAACCGCGCGACCGCTATGGTCGCAGGTTCGAATCCTGGCTCAGAGATGGATGTGTGTGATGTCCTTAGGTTAGTTAGGGTTAAGTGGTTGTAAGTTCTAGGGCACTGATTATCTCAGAAGTTATGTCCCATAGTGCTCAAAGCCATCTCAGCCATTAACGTCTGTAACAAATTTCATTGACATAGATTTATTAGTTTTAGAGAGAATTTTTCCTGAAGCTAAAAATTTCATATATTCGGGAAAATGCATTTCAAGTTTTTGATACAGTCTTTTCAACGTACGTGCCACCTTGAAACTTGCAAGGTCAAAACTGTTGACTTCGAGGTTTTCTGTATCCTCCAGCTCACGATTGGAGGCCAGCTTTTGAATACTGGCCTCTTTTGTCATTTCTGGGACACTTTTCTCAGCCTCCCGCACCCTAGGCTGGCCCATTGACAGAAACGCATTCTTCATGTTCACCCCTGGTTCTATGCCCAAATCACTGAAAGCATCGTGCCTACTGGCTCACCCATCATTGAAACACAAGACTGCACGCAGGACATCAGTTTCTAGGCATTTGAGACACACAAATACTGTGTTATGCAAGTGTTCCCACTCCGGATATTGATACTATTAGCGTTTCCCGTCCCAATCGGATAATTCCTTCGTGGTGCATCTATTTTTTTGTCTTAAAGTGTATTCAGACATGAAGAATAAAGATTTAGAATGTTAGTAACGGTTTTTAGTCAAAAAGTTGTTAAGAGTTTTCAGCAAAAAATTCGAGGACAGTACTTACCAGAACCTTTGTAGTAGTTTTCGTGGGTTCATCTTCTGAACCCGTGGAAGTACCGAGGGGTAACCCTGTACATCTGGTCAGGAAATTCGACTGGTTGCATAAAAAAAGGAAGCATCCTCACGGACGTTTGAACGACGTGGAGAACAACATGGACTCAAAGCACTGCGGGAGCAGAGAGAGGCAGGCTGATGATCATACGCTCACCGGCAACAATGGGGACGAGAGTCTTTACGAAACGATGCTGATGTGCTTGTGCAGGGTGTTCTAAACCTTTAGGGTAAAAATAATACAGAGCCTGAGTACTTTGAGATAAGGAAACCTCCAGATGAATATTTTAGTACAGACCTAGAAAAGCTTACCTTAGGGCGAACTTAAACTGATAACAACACTGACGGCCACGAATATCAGTGCATGTATTACAATCTGATTTGTCAATGTAACAAACGCAGTGTTAAAAATCATTTGGCTCCATTACTGACACATGTTTACGATCGGAGTTTACTGACACTCCACTAATTCTCCCCACAATCTATTATTCGAGGAGTGTAGTTGCTGATACTATTATTCCAACAGTACCACGCCTGTTTTCACCTTCTTGCCCTACCTGTGACGCAACCAGCGAACGAAACCTGGAATTTCATTCTCTCCTTCGGTATTACTACTAGCTTTTTCTGTACTAAATAAAAAAGGAAAAATACTCGTTATCAATTAAGGCTGTATGCTGAACCGGGAACCTTTCGTTTCGCTATAATCTGCCAAGGAATTTCGAAACAACACGCAGTTCGCTGCAGTGTAGGAGCTTCTGCTTGTAAATTGTAGTTACAATTTTTGTTCGTTGTGCCTAACGCATCAGAATCCACCACAGATTCCACTCTGTTCACAGTGTGTAGCCAAGAACACAGCAGTGCCAGTCTGGCGGCCATTCTTTAGTGCAGTGAGAGCCCAATCTACATAGTTAAAATTTCAGAGGTTGTATGGGGATATTGTCCGCATGTTTTGGTGTAAATTATCCATAGTCTCCTGTTGTGTAGTTGCATTTCGTTTGATTACTTACCCCTATTTATATTTGCCTTTATACTGCACTAAAAAACCTTGCCAACTGTCGAGTTGCTGAATGTATCCACTGTTTGTGTGTGTGTGTGTGTGTGTGTGTGTGTGTGTGTTTAGAACCAAACTTGTTCCATTCACTCACGACACTTGGGGGCGAGTGCTCATTCAGTACTGCTTGGTTTGTCTCGTGCTTATTTTTCCAGCTATGTTAGGCGTATGTTAACACAGTATCGTGGATAAGCTCAAGGAAGATGAGTGTCCGGCATGCGGCTCGTGTATGTGTTCACTGAATGCAGAAGAAGAGTGACACAAGACGCTATGCCGAGATGTTAGCGCAGCGACGTCAAATACGTCACGATATTTTGGATTCAAGGGTTTAGCATTACTGTGTGTTTTTTGATTGAATATTGCAGGCTATTTAAGTGTTGTGAATATATTTTCAAAGAAACAAACGCAATTGGGTAGGAAGGAATTAATCATGATTACATGATGATGACTCTGCTACGAGTCATCGGAGACCTCGGGTTCCCTATACCACAATCTGTTCCTGCACAGACTCTGAAGTTTTATTAGTGTACTTCTGATACTTCTCCACCATCCCAGCTGCGAGCGAGTGCATTGTCGCGACTGCTGGCTCTGCTCCCCCTCGCGTCGCGACGCAACCTATGACAAACGCGACGCCAGCGCTCTAAATAAATTACACCGCCAGACACGCTGCGCCCTGCACCGGTGGCAATTTCGACTTGTCAGGAGGCGGACACACACACACACACACACACACACACACACACACACACACCTACACACACACACCTACACCTGCTGGCGAGGGGGCCGCTTTGCATACAGATGCCGCTCGAGGCCTGCTCCCAGAGGCAAACACACATGTGTGTGGTCTCTGTCGCCACACCTCGCGCTGAACCCGACTGAAATCGTGTAGACTGGTAGTCAGAAGTTGAGTCACAAAATTCATAATTGAAGACTAGAAGTCTGAGAGCGCTGTGACCACATTTAATATAGTGAAATCCTGTCCACACCCAGGTACCTACAGCGTCACTTGTTACCACTGCCGAAACGACAGACAGGTAGAATGTTTAAAACGCATTCCAAAGAACACATGAGCACAAATAGTCTACCTTGACGAGACAAAGCATTATGATCACTATCCACCGCGAGAGAGAATGCTCCCTGGTGGCCTTTGGGGGGAGTGGGGGGGGGGGGGAGACATGACTTGGCAGGGAACATATACAGGGTTTTCCGAAAGTATTCGTTCAAATTGATAGAGGAGGTAGAGGCTACGGAAACAAATTGAAACGTCCCCTTAGAAAAATTATACATAACTGTACTTAAACTGACACATAATATTTTTAGCGCAACGCAATCTGACTTTCAAAAATCCGTACAAAAGAATGGCCCTGACTAACATTAACCTATACCTTTCACAAATCACTTACCTCACCAAAAATCTTCGTTACTCGAACTACTGCGATACAGCGAGCGCCACTACTGCCAGCTAAATAAAAGATTCAAACTACGGAAGGCACTAACTACTGATGGGCATAGTTAGCAAATGAAAGATTTTAATAGAGAACAAACAATGTATTTACCTTAATAGTCATAATATATATAGCAGTTCATGACATCCAGTCTTACTAATTTCAAAACTCCGCCATCTCTCTCCCCACATCCAGCACTGCGGGCGGCTCACCTGCAACTGCGCAACGCTACACGCTGTTAACAGCCAACTGCCACATACTACAATGGCAGACAACAATGCAAACCAGCCACAGACTGCACACAGCACAGCCAGTGATTTTCATACAGAGAGCTACGTGGCGTTACCAATATAAAAATCTAAATAGCCTACTTACAAAAGATATTTATATTAAGGAACATACTTCCTCTCAAGTCAACTTTTAAAGTCGGAGAACATTTTGTTAGTAGTGCTGACGTAGGCTGTTATCGGTGTTGTTAACGGAATGTGTACTAACATTAAAAACTGTGTGTATGGATGGTTGGCTCTGAAGTCTGGTTAGAAACAAAGAGATTCATTCGCTAGCATCAACGACTTGTGAAAACAGTGGTGACTTCCCTTGTCATCACATTGATTCAAGTCTATCATTAGCGCCTTGTCACAGAAACAGCAAGGATGAGGCCCTTTCATTGTGCTAAATTGGCTGACATGCTTCTAGTATATGGGTCTGTGAATGGAAATGGACGCACTGCAGTGAGAGATTATCGACCGCGCTTTCCCAACTGACGGATTCCACAACACCAGACATTTGGACGTGCGCATCGCCTTCAACGTGGAACAGGTTTTTTCAGTGAAAGTATACTTGATACTGGTCGGAATCCGAACAGTCCGAACTCACGAAGACGAGATTCCGTTACATGTTGAAGGCATTGTGTCTGCTAGTACACTATGTATTGCACACTTCTTTGGTGTTGCACATAGCCTTGTGTTCAAATGTGTGCAAATTTCTAAGCGATCAGACTGCTGAGGTTATCGGTTCCTAGACTTAGACACAAACGGGCCGCGCAATCCGTGAAATGGCACCTCGAACCGCGTGGTCTCTCCGCGCGGCTATCTTTGTGTGAAATGCATTACATGAACAGCAGCATCACTCTTTCCATCTTCAGCGCGTGTCTGTACTACATCCTGAAGATTTTCCCCAATGCGTCCCGTTCGCACAATGGTTTCTACAGAAGACACTGCTGCATCCCGCATTTCCGCCCGAGGTGTGTACATCGACGAGATTTTGTTCACTCGTGAAGGATGTTTCACTATTCATAGTTCACATGTTACGGAACACTTGAATCTACGAGGTGCTCGATCTGTACCAGCCTTCTCGGTGAAGGGGTGACTGGTCGGTACGTTCGTCCACTCTTCTCAACCGAGGGAGATGTCGCATCTTCGTGGAACATATGGCGCCAGAACTGCTGGGGGATGTACCTCTGGGTGTTATGATAGCGCACTGCCTGTGTTATTCCGAATTTCGATGAAGTGTTCCTTCGGACATGCGTCATACCTGTCGGAAGGAACAGGCGCCGCGGTGATTACAGCCATTATGAATTACATGACATGTATAAGCTGTTGCGAATATGAATAATGGAATGAAGACAGTGAAAATTTATGTCTTACCGGGACTCTAACCCGGATTTCCCGCTTATATCGACCGGTTGCCTTGCCATTTGGCTGTTTGAGCACGACTCACAAGCAGATCCAAACTTCCATCTGTCGTTAACCATGTGTCTACAACCTCTACGCGTACTGTGTGAGACAAAGGATGTACCCCAAATGCTATGTTTCGGCAGACCATTTCAGCATTGCTGAGACGTATCATCTGAGAGATACCGACGGGAGTCCATAGATCGGCCAAGGTGGCCCTGTGACTTGGCCACCCAGGTCACCTGACGTCACGTGTCTGGGTTTCTTCCTCTGGGGACAGATACGAATCAGCTGGTGTATGAAACCGGTATGACTTTAAAAGACGACCTCGCCGCTAGAATTGCCATCGTTGCTGGTACCATTACGGACATTGCAGGAATCATCGAACAGACACGACAGCCGCCGGCCGCTGTGACCTAGCGGTACTAGGCGCTTCAGTCTGGAACCGCGCGACCGCTACGGTCGGAGGTTCGAATCCTGCCTCGGGCATGGTTGTCTGTGATGTCCTTAGGGTAGTTAGGTTTAAGTAGTTCTAAGTTCTAGGGGACTGGTGACCACAGATGTTACGTCCTATAGCGCTTAGAGCCTTTTGAACCATTTGAAGACACGACAGCTAATGATCCGGCGATGTACAGCGTGCGAACAGTCCATCGGTCGCGAGCAGTTCCTGTGAATGCCATTGTCGCAGTCAGCATCGTAAACTACCGTCTGTGTAACTCGTCTATAGCATCAGAAATATGCCTCAGGAACCATAGATATATACTGTAAATATGTTCTAATGTTCTCTACCTCTTACATTAATTTAGGCGAAGTGTTCCGGAACATCTGGTATAGGCGGAGTAGAGAAGAATTTGGGAAGGGGGGAAGGATGTCATTCTGGCGACGATACGGGCCGGAAATGGAGAAAACTACTGACACGCGCAACTTCGAAGATCATGTTATGGTCCGACGTCTGGAAAGAGCAACTTTAGGTAGACGGCCGGCGTTTCCCGTGCAACTGCCGGGAACGCCTCTGGATAATGATGGAAGGGCGCTGAAACTACGAGTTAGCGACATTTTTTTCCGCATCAACGTCTCACAATAGAACGTAGAAGTCAGAAGCTTGCCCGCTCTGCAGTGTTGGATTGGCAGCCACCTGTGGCACACGACGAAATAGTGCAATGCTGGTTCAGACGCAGTTGTTTCGGAGCACGCTGTACTGTACGCACGATTGAGCATGGGACTCCGCAGCAGACGACCTCTACGTATTCTGACGCTGTCTGAACGTTATCAGTTACGATTGCAGTGGGCACAAGATCATTGATAAAGGACAGTGCCTTAATGGAAACGTGTCACCTGGTATGGAGTCTTGTTGCACCAGATTGATGGTCGTGTCGGAGTACGCCAAAATCGCGGCGAACGGCTGCTCAAACCATGCACTGCGCCATGGACGGAGATGGTGGGAACAGTGTTATGCTATGAGGGTCATTTCTCTGCTCTTCCATGGGACCAACGACAGTATTCGAAGTCAGGTGAGGACTGCGTGAACGTTATTGGCGACCATCTGCATCCTTTTATGCTTGGGGTCTTCCCCTGCGACGACGGCATCTTCCAGAGGGATAACTCACTGTGTAAGAAGGCCAGAATGATACTGCGCTGCTTTGATATTATAATGAGCCTAGATTAATTTGTTGGCCATTAAATTCGTGTGATCTCAACTCTGTGGAACACAACAGTGGTACTCATCAGCTCCGTGCCAGTAAACCACTTGCCCATAATTCACGGGAACTGCGATGTCTATCCGTAAACATGTGGTATCAGATTCCTTCAGAAGGCTAGGAAACACTTGTGGAATCCAGCCCACGCTGACTCCTTTATTTATTGCGATCCGATGGTGGAGCCACTTGCTAATAAGCAGGTGCTCATAAAGTTTTTGTTCATTAGTTTTGAACCGCACTAGGCACCACCCATATGGTGACATTAACCACTCAGTTTTGAATATGGATACAAGCAGGAAGGTTTTTCACAAAGCCAACGAGGGGCGCTATCTAGATGTGGCGGAAGATCTTGAAATACATTGCGCGAAAAGAACAGAACCGGACAATATTTTGGATTGCCAGAACTAGTTTTCACGCATTGCCTGCTTCAACATTTACGATGACGTGCTTCGCTATAAACACACAGCAGTGCCACGCTCGACGTTCAGTGTGATGTGTATTCGGGTCCTCTAGTTACTATCGTCATTATTTTTAAGTATAAATATTCATGTTTAAATTTTTTTGTAATATTTAATTCGTGTATTTTTAATCTTCGTTTTCATAGGCGTGTACTTTAAATTTTTAACTTTTACAGTTATGGCCGGCCGGGGTGGCCGAGCGGTTCTAGGCGCTACAGTCTGGAACCGCGCGACCGCTACGGTTGCAGGTTCGAATCCTGCCTCGGGCATGGATGTGTGTGATGTCCTTAGGTTAGTTAGGTTTAAGTAGTTCTAGGGGACTGATGACCTCAGAAGTTAAGTCCCATAGTGCTCAGAGCCATTTGATCCATTTTATGATTATGCCTGCTATATGAGGGTGCAGAAGTATGCTGCTAGCCACGCGACAATGTGGATAACTTACTGATAATTCAGTCAGCACAACGTCTGTAGTTCTGATTAAAGCCTCAGCCGGCCGCGCGGTGGTCTCGCGGTTCTAGGCGCGCAGTCCGGAACCGCTGCGACCGCAACGTCGCAGGTTCGAATCCTGCCTCGGGCATGGATGTGTGTGATGTCCTTAGGTTAGTTAGGTTTAAGTACTAAGTTCTAGGGGACTAATGACCACAGCAGTTGAATCCCATAGTGCTCAGAGCCATTTGAACCATTAAAGCCTCAGGCGATCTACCATTAGCAGTAATGCGGTATAAATTGCTTTGATGTTGCTTTTATAGTTTTAGGTACTCGTATTTTTATATAACGCTACTGTGAGCGTTGCACTATCGTATCGCTTTCTCCCCTTTTCATTAGATTTGAAACTGAGGATGACTTGCCAGAGTTGAAACCGGTTATCCGCATAAACATAAAAAGAGGGCCAGTGATGTTTGTCGTTTCCAGTATATAGTCACAATCAGGCAGCCCTTAAAGTAAACAGCACACAAATCCGCAAAACTGTGGGGGGGGGGGGGGGGGGGGTGTTCAAAAGAAAAGGTACGAAACAACACTGCGGGTAGGATTGAAGTCTTTATTCAAAAGTAATGGCCAGAGACCTGATCACAACTATCCCACTGTTTCTCGAGCCGAAAGACTTTCTGTTCCCAGAAATCCTGTAGCTGTGTCAGGAGCCAATCCTCCAATGTCCGAGGTGTCCTTCAGGTCGTCGTCCGACTTGAAGCGCCTCCCTTTTGAGATGTTTTTATTATTTTTTATTTTCATTTTTTATTATTTTTTATTTTGGCGGACCAAATACTTGCGAGTCACACGGCGACAAGCCCGGGCTGTAAGACGGATGCTCAAGCTGCTCCCACTTGGTCTTGGTCGTGTGTGGCCATAGAGACGTATGGGCGCGAATTACCGTGTAGCAGTATCAATCGATCCGGGACCGCCCGTCCGTTTGGTCTCGACGGTCTTGCTCAGGCCACAGAGTCTCACAGTATATGCCACGGTTAATGGTTGCCCAGTGCTCGAGGACTGCGATGGGCATCGGACATCACCTTACCTGCTGAGGTACATTTTAGGGGAAGGTGACGACACTACATTCACGTCTCTAGATGTCTCACTACGTTCTCCCAAAGCGGAATAAGCAAATTTGAACTGGTTTGGCTGTCAAAACGTTTCGTACATCCCCATTTGAACAGTCCTTATACAAGAGATCGTTAGAATTCTTGTCACTTGTAAAAGCTTTCCATATGCCGTCTGCTCTTGCTAGAATGGGCCTGTGTTATTCAGCTTTCTTTCCTGACCGTGCCCCTGGATTCAGTTTCCTCTCGTAACTGCAGACATAATTAAACTTCGCCTTTTGCTTAAGCACTGTACGAATGTACTAGCTCTTAAACTAACAGAAACTGAGGACAGGTGGAGATTATGAAGCTACATACTTAAGAGTCGCGTGTTGACTCCGTGAAACAGATACAAGTTATTGAATAATATCGTCAGATACAGATACAAGAAGCTCACTTATAGATTTATTTGGTAGCACTGAAATGTTGATCTTCTATGGGTTGTTGGGTTGTCAGTCGCTGCTCGGTCAACAGGAGAAAATCACACACATTAAATGCTGAAGTACGCCAAAAAATAAAGGCGAACAAGAGAGATACTCGAGCCAGTTGTTGCTATGACAGCAGTAGAGCTTTTTAATACTACCCAGAGCGGCAACGTGGATGACTGTAAAGCTGTATATTGCGATCGTGGTTTCGAATTAGCACCGTAACATGTATCAGATTATTGCAACGAGAGCGCCACAACATACGTAAACAATTTGCCCGTTGAAAACCAGCAGCCTTCCCTACAAACCGCTGAGGCTTCAGCATTGAGATACCCTGCTATATGCACCTAAACTGTTCGTGGTCCTCATCTGGAGGCTGGATATTAGTATCGCGGATAGGCGTGTGACTACGTCAGGGCGGTCTAGGAAGTGAGAGCCATTGCTCACTATGGGTGCTACTTACAACCTCGCCTTCCAAAGAGAACAATCGATACGCGAAACTGATCCTGCTTATTTATAGCCAACCTGTGTCTGAGAGCTTAGAGCTTAGCAGACGTAGAAGTGATAACTGTAACAACATTGTTTCATATATTAAAGGTAGATTACCTTTCTTTTATTAGGCGTGCAACACTAATTAATCTCGGCAACAAGGTCTTATTGGAAATCTACCGCCTTTCTCACATTACTGTATTAACAGTTTTTTTCTCCTCGCTTCTGTCTACAGTCATCACACATCGATTGACAGATGTCATGGTTCCGCTGAGACCGACTTATGTACGGTTTAATAATCACTGTTGGCAATTTTCAACCGAAATTTCGTCATCAAGTGTCCTACTTGTGTTTCTGGAGTACTTAAGGTAACTTATGATAACCATTCGGTTTAAATTGTCCAACAATTCCGAATGAAGCATTTTCATTAAATAACAGATAGAGTTAGATAAACGGTGAAGTCTTAGCTATTATTACTGTACTCTTACGATGAGTATATACAGTTGGAATAGCCGTATTGGTAGAATGGTTCCCGAGCATCACTTACTGAGCAACAGTATCGCTGAGTCATTAGCAGGAGAGCAAACCGAACTAGAAGGCGACCAGATGATATAATGTTGGTTCTTCCGTTGTTCGTAGACACTGGGTATAATGTTGGTTCTTCCGTTGTTCGTAGACACAGATAGAAATGTCCAACCTTAGGTACGGAATCCAGATGGATCATGCAAAGGAAGGAAAAGCTCAGATACACGCCAGATAACAACAATTATAACGTAATTGCGGCCCTCTCGCAAGTATAATCTTCGCTTCGTACCTGGGAATGTTAAAAAAAAAAAAAAAAAAAAAAAAATTAGTATTACGTTGTGCTATTCCTAGAGCGGCGTTTCCACAGTGTTTATAGCTGTATCTTCCAGACGCTTTGTGAAATCCGCATATTTTAATGCCTCATTATTTTCATACAGTAAGACGCTAAAATTCTGTGATTCGTTTGATACTAAAGTTCTCTAAGTAGTTGTATTGAGGAGGTGTGGTTCAGATGGCTCTAAGCACTGTGGAACTTAACATCTGAGGTCATCAGTCCCCTAAACTACTTAAACCTAACTAACCTAAGGCCATCACACACATCCATGCCCGAGGCAGGATTCGAACCTGCGACCGTAGTAGCAGAGCGGTTCCAGACTGAAGCGCCCAGAACCGCTCCGTCACAGCGGCCGCCTGAGGTGGTATGCCCGTGCCTTCTTGCGACCACTGAACTAACTTACGCAGCTAGTAATAGGGTGGATTACGAATGACGATGGAAAGGGGAGTTTTTTCACACATACAAATCAATTACAGGGGCGAAAGAAGCGATAAGAGAGAGAGAACCTGTAGGATCGATTGAGGATTTGCACATAACCACTCAACCACCGAGAAACCGGTTCATTAACAATGAAAGCGTCGTAAGCAAGATGAAAAGGTTTGCTTGTAACACGACAAAAGACCAAAAACACTTTGTGCATCTACCTACTATCAACTTGTGATGTCGCCATTAGACTCAGAGATACAACAAAGAAGGTAAAAAAAAGTATTGTATTCTGTGAAGCAACAATGAGTGAACGATATACAGGTATCTGCTAGTTCTAGCACACAGGAATGTGCATATATAATATACTACATTTCCATTCAGAAAACCCAGTGTCTTACTTTGCGCACGATGAAATTTATAATCATGTGTTTATGTGACTTTGCTTTAAAACACGTCGTAGCTATTCAGATAAAGCAGATACTATAGGTGTATTTTTACTGTTAACACTCAGGAGCAAACATTCCAAGTGTTTTGAGACGGCGAGTTCAGAGGTGAATAGTAACTTATGTTTCATCCACAAATTCTATAAGAAGGCAAAACATTGTCGCAGAAAAGATAAAATTTAATTGTAATTTGTTCTTTTCCTATGTAGTCTGTGTTTCATTTTCGAAGCTTTTATAGTCATCATTTGTGTTGCGTTGTAAACTGCCAGTTGTACAAGAAGCCTATATAGATAAATACTAGCATGAGGAACGAGGGAACGTTGTACAATAAAATGTTACAGCATACACAGTACATTCAACGAGACCTGACATAGCAATAGTGTTTCATCAAAGCGTCAAAAATGCCACGGGTGTTCGCCACGGCCCGTCGCAGCGTTACACTGCGGATGGATACCGCCGTTGATGCACTGAGAACCGTGAAACCGGCGGGCAATGCTGATTGGTTTTGTGATGGGATTTCCCTGTATTTTCCCACCGCAGGCAGACAAGCAAAAAGCTCTTTGCTCTGCTGCTACGCGTTGACTCAGCAGTGTGCACTCTGCCTCTCTCTCTCCTTTGTGTCCGTATTCCTTCTCCCTCCCCATGCCACTCCACCACCACAGTTGGGAGCGACACTGAAACATAACCTTTATCAACATAAAACATACGTTTCGCAGTTGTGGCTGTGAAGCGTTATCACATTGCGTCAGATTTCGGTAATCTGTTGAGAGGTGACGTGGTGAGAACTCGTTAAGAATCTTCGTACTGAACCGCGCTGCTGCTACGGTCGCAGGTTCGAATCCTGCCTCGGGCATAGATGTGTGTGATGTCCGTAGGTTAGTTAGGTTTAAGTAGTTATAAGTATGGGGACTAATGACCTCAGGTGTTAAGTCCCATAGTGCTTAAAGCCATTTGAACCCATTGTTAAGAATCTTCAGTAAGCACAGATCCGGTATGTTCCAGTCTCAGAGACAAATGAAAATCTAACACTGAAGGGGAAACCTAATCGAGAGTGAACGGGTCTATGAGATAGTGAGTAGTATGTAATCCTACTTTACGTTATACTGTGCCACATTTTAGATACCACTACCTCGTGGGAAATATATTGTATAAACAAGCTCTATCAGCACTGCAATACGTAGGTGAACAGAACTGGGACACTGTAACGCACTCTCATAGTTATGCAATAAGTTTCCTACATCAACGACGTATACTGTGTGTGTCTTGAAGTAATCGGATGTACTATCACATCACGTGAGATTTGATATTCAACTTCTCACGCTATAAATCACACTACAGCTCGCTAAGATGTCACTGTGCACAAAGAGATGGACAGAATGTCACTTTCCTTGGTACAGTGGGGTCAGTGGTAGCTATCTGGATATTAATTTCAAGAACGCATCTGACTATTGGGGTTCATTAGATTTGAAAGGTAAACTACTACCGAAGCTAATATCAGTCACCTGAAAAATACTAAATGCAGGAGTCTAGGGGGAGAAGGAATAATATTTTTACATTTTCAATAACAACAAACTATAGCGAAGATTAGTTGTGTTGTCAGAGCACACAAAGTAAACACTTCCTTAACAACGTGGGTACCAGGAACGACATCTTACATATGTCACATAGATCCGTTGCCTCTTGTAGTTGCTCCTCATTTAAAGCTTCAGCGAATAATCTTACATTGTTTTTAATCAGTGTGAACGTTATAAATTTTTACGTAAATTGGAGAGTGCGTTCACAAGGCAAAGATATAATTTGATATTGTATCTTACGTTGTCAGTTAACGATAACCGCTATAAGTAGTGCCTTGCTACAACAATATCCTTGACCAGCCTTGACCTTATTGAAATTGTATCGTAATAAACCACTTCGTCAATCTCAACCTTTCAGAATTAAATGGAATAAACTTTTCATTTATAATTAATCACGTTCCTGTAAAACGTAAACTTGCTTTCACTGTCTAATGCAGATGAATTACCTTTCTTTTCGTTGCAAGTTATTAACTGAAAAAGACTATTACTTCTCTTTAGGGTTTTAATTTCTTTGAGTATTACTTTTACCAATTTGCTTGTCATTTACTTTATTGGCCTTAAAATTTACTTTGATACTGGAAGATATATTCGAGATATTAGTCTGCTTTGAAATAAACTTTTCAGTATTTTTCTTATAAGATTTTAGGGGTAAAGGACAAATCGGGTACAGACTTTTTCAGGTTAAAACAGTTAATTCTGTATTTCCTGTCATTAATTCGTTTGCAGGTATAAGTCAGGGTTTTACTTTACAAGTGCTTGTTCTCTATTCATATCCCACGAAGCGGAAATGTAATAAAAAATAAAACAAAAAACCTGAGTGTCACCGCCACTTTTCAACTACATGAGCTGTAAGTAATCAAACAAAGCTTAACCATTTCAGGTGTTGCGGTATTTTCGCGACTCAGTAACAATTAATAACTCAAAACACAGCACTCGCTGATCTCTTCTAGAGACGATTAGCGTGTTCTGTAATACATGGCTCGTGAACTGTCGTTTAAGGGAAAGGGGGAAAGCTATCACACTCTCAATAGACTTCCGATTGTTTGTCAGTAAATAACTATTACTAATGACAACTGTTTTGTTTTTTTTTATATTGAATACATATTCACTGCATCCAATGAGATTCCTTTACTATATTACTACGCTCACGCCGAAAACACAATACATAGAAACCAAAGTCACTACTCCTCAGTGCTTGCGTACACCAATACAACCACAGTAATGTAATTCAACGCTGCTGTCCATTAGTGCGTGCTTTAATTTTCAACCACCAAACAACTAAACGACTTCGCGTGAACACGTCTCTTCTCATGCATCATCCAACGGAAAATCTCCTCAAAATACTGAAACATGGTTCGCCTACAGACGCATAGCTATTAAGCAGCGCAACATACCACTAACTACAAAGGTGAAACTGATCTCACACTTCAATAAATAGATTTTCCTGTACCTGGCGAGTGTGCACTCTACCAAATTGACGAAATGATCAATTTCTACACAAGCCGATAATCTTCTCAAATTATCTTTCTAAACCACTTAGAACTGCTCTCAGCATACTTGAGTTCTGTCTCGGTTGCAGACCAATTCACGTATCGTACGTGTGAAACGATCTCAGCGCACTCTTGAGATAATCTCTCTCGGGGCTCACTATTCGAAACAATACTGGGATAGTCAACTGAAATTGTAAAAGGACAAGTCAAGAACCATTCTCTGCGAACAAACATATCACGCTGATTGTCTCTTTAACAATAAGTGTTTCTTCTTAGCAGTCTCCTGCAAAAGTTTCTAGTGGCCAGCTGCTCCGTAGTTATCGTCTTTGCCGCACGCCGCGATTCAGCAGTCGGCTGGGCGTTACAAACAAGCTGACTTGATAGGACACAGCTTTTCTCGAACATCAGGTGTCACATAGCTACAACATTGTAACACAAAATATATTAGAGAACATTACAAAACTCTCAACAAAACTCTTCATTCACTCAAAGTCGATAGTAATTTGAGGCGAGATTAGAATGAAATTTACAGCGGAGTGTGCACTGAAATGAAACTTCCTGGCAGATTAAAACTGTGTGCCGGACCGAGTCTCGAAATCGGGACCTTTGCCTTTCGCGGGCGAGTGCTCTACCATCTGAGCTACCCAAGCACGACCCACGCCCCGTCCTCACAGCTATAGTTCCGCCAGTATCTCGTCTCTTACCTTCCAAACTTCACAGAAGCTGACCTGCGGACCTTGCAGAACTAGCACTCCTGGAAGAAAGGATAATGCGAAGACATGGCTTAGCCACAGCCTGGGGGATGTTTCTAGAATGAAATTTTCACCCTGCAGCGGAATGTGCGCTGATATGAATTTTCCTGTCAGATTAAAACTGTGCGACGGACCGAGACTCGAACTCCGGACCTTTGCCTTTCCCGGGCGTGTTTGGAAGGTAGGAGACGAGGTACTGCTGGGATTAAAGCTGTGGGGTCGGGGCATGAGTCGTGCTTGGGTAGCTCAGTTGGTAGAGCACTTGCCCGCGAAAGGCAAAGGTCCCGAGCTCGAGTCTTGGTCCGGCACACAGTTTTAATCTGTTAGGAAGTTTTGAGGCGATATTAGCAAGTAATACGCTTTTTTGAGCTGAAGGCGTTTGGCCCATTACAACGTGGACGTTCAATCTAATATTCTCTCTAAGGTTCAAAGACGGACAAACTGCGATTTGCTCTATTAATATTTGTTTCTTTATTTCGAGCCAGTTTATGGGATCATCGTCGCGAAACAACCGCTTAGCGTCTGCAAGAGAGACTAATGTGTAAGAAACGAGATGTTAGACACAAAGATATTATCAACACACACAGTTTTTGGTCGTAACGTAAGAACAGAATGGAACACTAATGCAGTAAACAATTAATAGTGTAATTGGAAGTGCCATTATTGTGCTGACCCAATGTCAGCAGTTGATTGTACGAGGGTCGTAATGCTCCACTTTTTTTTTCTCAGAACATATTTATTGCTAAGAGTCAGAATTTGGTGTTAATATACGTCAATATGTCTTCTCCATGTCTTATTTTTCTACGTAGTCTCGATGACGTTGTGTGGTCGTACGGGAACGTTATGGCAAAGCTTGTATTACCTGCTGGTAAAAGCTCTTGTGTTGTAGGCGTAGCCATGTTTTCTCTGCATGACTCTTCAAATTGTGTACCCGTAGCGAATCTTTAAGCGCCGGTCTGCACGAATGATGGCATCCGCTCAATTCAGCATGTCTGGAGCAGTGGCTGTGACAGGACGTCCCGAACGTGGCTGATAACAGAGCTCTGTTTCTGCGTTTCCAGAGGCTGTAACATTCTTTACCCGTCGCTCAACTGTACTCCTATTAACTGCAGCATCGCCATACAATACACACAAACGATTATGGATGTTCACCACTGTTTCTTTTTCTGCACACAAGAATTCAATAAAAGCACGCTGCTTGTAACATTAGTCATATGTAGATGCCATTTGACGCTGTACTACACGGCTCTACCATCTGCCAGAACGATTCGGAACTTCACCGGCGCACAAAACAGACATCAAATGTGAATACCATTAAGGACGTTTGTTTATGTATATTAACAGCTTTTTTAAAAAGATGTGGGGCATTACGTATTGAACGACTCTCGTACTTGGTACTTGCCATGTAAAGCAGAATGTATACGTAGAGGGTCAAAGTGATGTGCTCGTGACTGGGGCCGGGACATGTGGTCGGACCACTCTGTGTCAGTTCGACGGTTCTGCTCCTTTTTTTAAAGTACAAAGCAGTGGTGGAAACCCACTGCCAAGGATACTGCCATGTGGTGCTCCGTAACGACTTATGGTAGGTGGGATTTTCGTAAAACAATAAAAACACTGTCCAGTCACATTAGAGGGACCACCTATCAAAAGCCTGAATATGGTTCTCAGGGACAGATGGATACTTGTGTTATCCATTGTGCCTTCTAGAATGACGAGATCACCGAGACCATAAATCTCCGGCCTGGATGGACCGTTCGGACAATTGTTACAAGGTGTTTGCTTTCAGACGTTTCACTCCCGTGGGGCGTAAAACGTGATTCATTTCGAAAGGCCAGCTGTCGCCACACAGTGGACGTTCAATTACGATTAGCTACACTCCTAGAAATGGAAAAAAGAACACATTGACGCCGGTGTGTCAGACCCACCATACTTGCTCCGGACACTGCGAGAGGGCTGTACAAGCAATGATCACACGCACGGCACAGCGGACACACCAGGAACCGCGGTGTTGGCCGTCGAATGGCGCTAGCTGCGCAGCATTTGTGCACCACCGCCGTCAGTGTCAGCCAGTTTGCCGTGGCATACGGAGCTCCATCGCAGTCTTTAACACTGGTAGCATGCCGCGACAGCGTGGACGTGAACCGTATGTGCAGTTGACGGACTTTGAGCGAGGACGTATAGTGGGCATGCGGGAGGCCGGGTGGACGTACCGCCGAATTGCTCAACACGTGGGGCGTGAGGTCTCCACAGTACATCGATGTTGTCGCCAGTGGTCGGCGGAAGGTGCACGTGCCCGTCGACCTGGGACCGGACCGCAGCGACGCACGGATGCACGCCAAGACCGTAGGATCCTACGCAGTGCCGTAGGGGACCGCACCGCCACTTCCCAGCAAATTAGGGATACTGTTGCTCCTGGGGTATCGGCGAGGACCATTCGCAACCGTCTCCATGAAGCTGGGTTACGGTCCCGCACACCGTTAGGCCGTCTTCCGCTCACGCCCCAACATCGTGCAGCCCGCCTCCAGTGGTGTCGCGACAGGCGTGAATGGAGGGACGAATGGAGACGTGTCGTCTTCAGCGATGAGAGTCGCTTCTGCCTTGGTGCCAATGATGGTCGTATGCGTGTTTGGCGCCGTGCATGTGAGCGCCACAATCAGGACTGCATACGACCGAGGCACACAGGCCCAACACCCGGCATCATGGTGTGGGGAGCGATCTCCTACACGGGCCGTACACCTCTGGTGATCGTCGAGGGGACACTGAATAGTGCACGGTACATCCAAACCGTCATCGAACCCATCGTTCTACCATTTCTAGACCGGCAAGGCAACTTGCTGTTCCAACAGGACAATGCACGTCCACATGTATCCCGTGCCACCCAACGTGCTCTAGAAGGTGTAAGTCAACTACCCTGGCCAGCAAGATCTCCGGATCTGTCCCCCATTGAGCATGTTTGGGACTGGATGAAGCGTCGTCTCACGCGGTCTGCACGTCCAGCACGAACGCTGGTCGAACTGAGGCGCCAGGTGGAAATGGCATGGCAGTCCTTTCCACAGGACTACATCCAGCATCTCTACGATCGTCTCCATGCGAGAATAGCAGCCTGCATTGCTGCGAAAGGTGGATATACACTGTACTAGTGCCGACATTGTGCATGCTCTGTTGCCTGTGTGTATGTACCTGTGGTTGTGTCAGTGTGATCATGTGATGTATCTGACCCCAGGAATGTGTCAATAAAGTTTCCCCTTCCTGGGACAATGAATTCACGGTGTTCTTATTTCAATTTCCAGGAGTTTATTAACAGTTAAGGGCAGTCAACTTTCGCGACGGTTAACGTTTCAACAGCATTTCAGCCACGTCTCTCACCCTTTCTCCTACCAATGGCTAGCACTTACTTGCTTTGATCTCCAAACGTGTGAAAAACAGTATAGAAGAAAATGGAACAGCTGGTGAAGTACGTTACTTTCTTAAAGTCATCAAGTCCAGGTGGGTGCTTGGAAGACGTTTCATTAAAATGAGAGTGCTTGTGTGATAGTTCCTAATTTAAGATCTTCAGTAGTAAGACATTCACTAATAGTGAACTATAATACCTTCTTCTGTACAAATGCTTCCTTTAACTGACACACGCCGCACTACGCTCTGAACCGGTATTGATCGCGTGGTGACCGTACATCTGGTGTGGATGTATACGAACATTCAAGCCAAATCGCGTCCATTCGATCACGCCACTTTTATTTGCCCCACCATGTATAATGCGTGTATGGTATTTTCAGGGGTTACATTCTTCTTAAATTCTCCTGATATGTTTCATTCTTACATCAATTCTTGCATTAATTCTTATATTTTATTGTTATGTGCATTCCCCAGGAAGAAGTGGTGCTTTCCCTTGGATGATACCGATCGTAGAAACGTTCGAAACATAGAAATTCCGAAAATCACAAGCTTCGTGCGAAGACAGGTTTGCCACCGTGACATTTTCTTCGTATGAATCTCACTGGGTAAAGAAACGTCGTTCAAACTGCTGAAGATTGCACACGTTAGTAAAAATTTCGCGGCAAACAACGCATATATCATCAGTTAGCGAAAACTGTCGTTTGCAGGTAATTACGAATCGAGGTAGACCATAGGAATTTCATTGAAAACAGTATCAAACAATTTTCGTATTGATTGTTCTTAATTCATTCAGCAGACATTCAATTAGTATATGAATGAGGACAACGCTATTTCAGTGTACTGTACAGTGGAAGACATTCGCGTACTAATCTTCTGTGAACAAGGATAGAGAAATGAAAAATAAAAATAATAATCCAGTTTCCAACAGGGGACGGAAAAGTGTGAAGCTGCGACGCTAGCCATTTCGCCACCGCTTCAGTTGAACTGTTAACTCACTGAAAGGCACATATAGTGCGTGGAAAACTTTGACCGTCGTTTTCTCAGAAGCCCTCGAGTATCTGCGGATAAGGTGAGAGACGTGTTCGCTTATTTTGACCCGTCTCCCACTGAGCGAAGTTTCTGCATTATCGGTTTACGGAAATCGCCGTGTTCTCCTCGCAAGATCAAACAGTACTACGTTTGCAAAGCATAAGAAGCTTCTCTCAGAGAATCAGCGGCACAGGTTGTGGAAAACACAACTCGTGTAAGCTTGTCCTGTTGACACGCGATATCTGGAAAACAGCTGGTACATGCAGGTCAGTAGGAAGAGTGTCAGTTCTCCCAGATTTCTGAAGCCATTTGATACTTAATGACAGCGGCGAATAATAACGAAGATACGATGATACAGGTACGCAGCTAGCAAGCAGAATTTTTGAATACGAGAATGCAGTGCGTCATACTGGATAGTGAATGTTCAGCAAAAAAAAAAAAAAACAGCGATCGTGCCCCTATAAAGCGTGTTAGGACCTGTAATGTTCTCAGTATACATGAACCATTTATGAAATAAGGGTAGCAACAGTGACAGATTATTCGCTGACTATGCTGCGTTATACAGAAAACATCGTTGTTCGACGATTGTAACGAAATGCAGAAATATTACGATAAATACAATGTAAACTCTTTAACAAAGTAAACAACGTATTGGCATCTGATTACGAGGTTTGTGATGAACATTAGCAGTATGTCAGTCGTTTGAATTTTAATGATAGTATACGCTGACGGAAGAAAAATCGCAACGGAAAAAAGTAATTAATATGGAGTACTGAAATTTCGGGAATACATTTATCTAGGTAACATATGTAAGTGATTAACACCGTAATATTGCGGCTTAATGTAAGCGCGAGATAAGCCATTGCAAAAGTGAAATGCTGGTACATTAATAATCAATGAAACCATCAGAATGTTAAGTGCAAGCGTGCAAACGGGCGTGCATTGTGTTGTACAGGCTCCAGATGAGAGTTCGTGGAATGAAGTTCCATTCCTGTTGCCCGTGGTCTGTGACTACAGGGATGGTTAATGCTGGTTGTGGATGACGGAGTTGTCCAACTATGTCCCATACGTGCCTGATTAGCGTCAGATCCGATGATCGACCGGGCCAAGGCAACATGTCGATACTCACAAGGAGACGGCACGACCGTGGGGTCGGGGATTTGTCCGAAATTTTGTGTGGTGAAAGACGACCCCTAACACCTCACGTGGTTAAAGTATTAGGACGCACTACCCGGAAAATCGCGGGAAAAATCGATCCAAAGTTTCTTAGGTGCCTTATGAGTATATAATGTTAGTCCATTACCGAGCCGCCGTCTGGCGTAGATGTTGTAGGCCTCGGAGTCTTACGCCAGAGGTCTCGGGTTCGATTCCTCCTCTGGCACTTTTTTTCATCTCTTTCATTTTGTTTTGTTATTCCACCAATTATTCAGAAAGTTCTGCAACCCTACATTATCTTTAATAAATTAGTTACATTATTGAATAAAAATTGTTTTCTTTTTGTCCAACAACACAATTCATGGCGGTGGGTTTTCCATTTTTAATAGTTAATTATATGAGGGGAAACATAATAACAAAGTCGATTTCTCAAAAATCTAGGGCCTAATTCAAGAAAGGAGCTAGTAGGAATTATTCAAAATATATGGGTCACCGAAGAAATACCAGAAGATTGGAAGTGTGCCTTAATACATCCATTACACAAAAATGGGGATAAACATGATGTAAATAATTACAGAGGAATTTCTCTACTTCCTGTCACATACAAGATTTTATCGTCTTGTATTCTTGAAAGAGCACAAGAAATGCTAGAACCCAAAATCTCAGATTTCCAAGCTGGGTTCAGGCCAAACAGATCATGCCCAGAGCAAATTTTAAACCTAAAATTAATTACAAGGATAAGGAAGATGCGACGCAAGCCTACATTGTATGTCTTTGTCGACTTCAAGAAGGCATATGACTCAATCCACAGACCCACACTATTTAGGATTCTTGAGGAAAAAGGATTGGATCGGAAAATACAGAAAATCATTCAACAGACGTTAACAAATACAAAATCCAAAGTGAAATTTATGGGAAAACTCTCAAGACCATTTGAAATAAAAACTGGGGTTAGACAGGGTGATGGGTTGTCGCCTTTGTTGTTCAATGTAGTTCTGGATAGAGTCATGGAAGAATGGGAGAAGAAACTTGAAGAAGAAAAGTGCTGGAAACCAATTTCATTAGGAACCAAGAAACATAACCTAAGAATCCCCTACTTAGCCTTTGCAGACGATCTCGCAATAATGGCAGATTCTAGTGAGATGGCTATAAAACAGGTAGAAATTCTAAAAGAATGTGCAGAAAAAGTCGGCCTACAGATATTATTTGAAAAGACAGTGTTTACAACAACAAATTTAGAAATTTCCAAAGTACAAACAAAATACGGAGAAATCAACTTCAAATATCTTGGAGAAATTATCTCGGAAAAATTTGCACAACAAGAAAGAATACAAAAAGCTCGTAAAGGTTTAGGATTAGTGCAAAACCTCTATAATAAAAAATGTTTATCTTTAAATGCAAAAATTAGGCATTACAATACAGTCATTAAACCATCAATGTTATATGCCAGCGAAACCTTGGCGCTAAACAGGAAAACTGATCTAGAAAATCTAAAGAAAGAAGAAAGAAAAATAATTAGAAAAATTTTGGGACCAAGATGGACCGAGAATGGATATAGATTACAGAAAACATCAAAAACTGAAGAATATTCTAACATAGAGATAGACATGAGGAAAAGACGCCTTAAATTCTATGGCCACATAATGAGACTTCCTGAACACAGATTAACAACAAGAATTGTAAAATACATAGGTTCTCTTGTTAATGGAGGAGAATGGATCCAAAAAGTTAAAAAAGATTTGGAATTAGCAAAAATTACTAAAGAAGAAATAGCTGCAAGGAACAATTTTAGAATAAAAGTTGAAAAGTGGGAGGTTAAACCAGAGACAGAAGCACCGAGAACCGGAACAAAATGGAGCGAAGAAAGAACAACTAAATTTTCGCAAACAATGAAAAACTGGTGGGCAAATAAAAAGAACCAGAAGACCAAGAAGAACGGAAAGTGAACCAGCTTTACTTAGCGTCTTCCACATGGGAGCTTTACGACTAATAATAATAACAAAGTCGATTGGGAAACACTTAGTTTTTATACATATAAAGATTATAAACAAGAACCGCAGTGGTAATTATCGTAAAAACAAACAAAGCTATTATTTTTGCGACATCTTGCGCAACATATAAAGACGGATATTTTTCAATCACAGGGCGTTTGCAATAAATGTGTACGAAAACATGCCCCATTAACATTTACGAAAATGTTTAGAGTTTCTGATAATTTTGAGGCAAACCAGGCATATTGAATCATGTCTCGGAATATTGGTGACGATAATTGACGGTGAATTATAGAATGAATTTTTATACAATTATCCCGGGAATTAATTTCACGATTCTCCTGTAACAATGTGCTGCAATTTTGCAAGCGACAGAAGAAAAAAAAGTGCCTCAGGAGGAATCGAACCCAAGACCTCCGGCGTAAGGGTCCGAGCGCTAACCATGTAGGCCAGACGGCGGGTCGACAATGGACTAACATTTTATACTCACAAGGCACCTAAGAAACTTTGGATTGATTTTTCCCGGGATTTTCCGAGTAGTGCGTCCTAATTTTTTAACAACTTGAGGCGTTAGGGGTCCTATTTCACCACACAAAATCTCATTGTCAGTAGAGCATGTTGGGTTACAACAGCCGTGTGCTACTGAGCGTTATCCTGTTGCGTAACACCCGCTGGAATGCTGTTCAGGAATGGCAGCACAGCTGGTCCAATCACGATTGACATTCACTTCAGTAGCCATGCTGCGTGGGGTAACCACGAGATTACTGGTGCTGTCATACGAAATCGTATCCCAGACCGTAAGTCCAGGTGTGGGTCCAGTGATGGAGGCGCTCAACCGGCCTCCTCCTAACCAACACACAGCCGTCACTGACACCGAGGCAGAAAGAGCTTTCATCAGAAAACACAATAGACCACCACCTTAAGCTCCAATCAGCTCTCGCTTGACCCACATGAAGTCGCAAATGTCTATTGTTACGGCTTAGTGGAATGCACGCTACAGGGCGCCTGGCTCGGAGCTGTCCTTGAAGTAACTTATTTGTAACGATTCGTTGTGTCACTGTGATGCCAACTGATGCTCAAATTGCTGCTGCAGATACAGTACGATGCGCCAGAGCCATACGCCGAACACGATAGTCTTCGCTCTCCGTTAAACGTGCCCGTCCGGCGCCCGGACTTCTTGCGACCGTACATTCTCGTGAACATCATTACCAGCAGTCATGTACTGTCGCTACATATCTGCCATGTATTTCTATAATACGGCAGAACGGACATCCAGCGTCTCGTAGCCTCATTACACAACGTCGTTCAAACTCAGTGAGCTGTTGATAATGGCGTCTTTGTCGCCTTAAATACATTCCTGATATCAACTCACCGCGTCCACGCTCAGAGGAAACTAATGATCACGATCGTTACAGCGTGTATTTAAAGGAAACCTGATTTGCATCCTCATAGTGCGCTACTAGCACCATTCTTACGCGACTGGCGCGAAATTGGAACAGACATTATCTTTCAGGCGTAGAAACACACCTACCAACTTCTTTTTATGTCGCACAACTCGTTCTTGGCGATGCGATATTTTTTTCCATCATTGCACTGAGAAACTATATGAAATGGGACATCAAGGGATTTCAGAAAATTAAGTACACACGTCGTCCCACACTTGGGCAATAGTGGAATAGCAGTGGTGGATGTCAGAAAAAAAGAGTACATATTCCAGGTCTCCTGCAGACAAAATTCTCCTACGGTACAGTTCCTACAAGTGCTAGTGAAAAGGCGTGACAACTGGAAAAATACCCCAAAGTTGAAGTACGCAAGAGAATAAGATTCCTCTGGGTGAAACGTTTAAACTGCACACAGATTCAATATGAAATTGTGGCGGTATGCGGACCAAATTCAATGACGCATCCGACCTCAATTAAATGGTGCCAACAATCTGACTAAGGCCGCCGCGCACCATGCGATTTATTTTTAACGAGCTGAAAGAACTTCAGGCTGAAAAAGGTTTTCTTACAATCACGACGTTCATACAGCGGTTCTCGAGTTTCTCTCTGACGAGGAAATCATTTGCATCGTCCAAGAATGCTCTGATCATTATTTACACAGACTATGTTGAAAAATATTGCCATGTAGTCGAGTCTTCAAGAAAAGTTACTAACATGCCACAATAATGTGTAGCTCATCGCCGGCCGGTGTGGCCGTGCGGTTCTAGGCGCTTCGGTCCGGAACCGCGGGGCTGCTACGGTCGCAGGTTCGAATCCTGCCTCGGGGATGGATGTGTGTGATGCCCTTAGGTTAGTTGAGTTTAAGTAGTTCTAAGTTCTAGGGGACTGATGACCTCAGATGTTCAAGTCCGATAGTGCTTAAAGCCATTTGAACGGTTCATGTCTGGGGACTGTGTTGGTGTTTGTAGGTTGTGGGGGGACATCATACAGAATCCACAAACGTACGTTGTATGCTGTATGTTTTGGATCATTGTCCTGTTGGAAATGGTGGTCAGTATTCAGACCTAGTTTTTCAGCACTGACTTTCAGATTTCTCTATAAAATATCCAGATACACATACTGATCCATAGTTCCATCAATAAATACCAGTTTCCCCACATCTGACGCAGCCATGCACCCCCATGCCATGATACCGCCACCACCATATTCTCCAGTACAGGTCATATTAGCAGGTTCCAACTCGGTATTTCGTCTTCTCCACACCAAAATGCGTCCATCGTGGCGGTAAAGGTTGAACTTGCTCTCGTCAGAACTATGAATCCTTGGTCACATAGTGATTTGCAAATTGCAACCTTTTCTTCCTTGCCTAGCTTATATAGGGCTTCTTTCTTAGAAGTCGAGCTTTTTAGCCGGCTGGATGAAACATCCTCCGGGCAGTCTTTGGGTGAACATGTTTCCCATAAAGCTCGAATATTTGTGCATCAGTCTCTAATGAACTTATTTTGGGTGTGTTCTTAATAATCCTTACAATGTGCCTCTCTTCTGTTTCTGTTTCTGAATCTGAAACGTGACGTGGTCTTGTAGCACGATGCCCATTTATCAATTTTTTTTTAAATTTTTATTTTTTTTCACCCGTTAACAACACTGTACACTGTATAATGTATAAGGGCTTCTCTTAACGAACTTTACTATTTCCACATATGATTTACCAAATTCATGAAACGTTACCATTATCTTCCTCTCTTCTGTAATTGTTTCCTTCCCATTTCTACCCATGTTGTTGTCACTGGCGTATTTGCCTGTTCGGCACCCTGACCTTGCTGCTGTCTTCACTCAGCGACATCCAGCTTCGAACTGTAGCGATGTGTTTGCATTGTACTGCCGGTGTGGGAATACTTACGTCTGCGTTAACTACACCACCAGCGTTTCGGTCTCTGACTCTCAACCAGTGCTTTGGATTTAAATAAATTTGTGTATACGCAAACATTTGGGGCATATGGGATGAATAATGGACATTACAACATCAACAATTCATCACCTTCATTATAAAGGCAGGATCTGCTACAAACAAGGCTGTGTGTGGATACTTCTGTCCACCTGTGTACATTCTGGGTCTACAGCACAGATAAACCTGACTCACCATAAGATAAACAAATGTCAGAAGCGTGAATAAATGCTACTACTCTTCTCAGCGCCTTGATTGATCTCCTCTTCTACTCAACTCGTGCCATCAATTTCTTTGCTCCCGTATTAGATTCAGTATTTCATCAATTGCTATCCGTTCTGCCCATCTAATCTTCAACCGTCTTAGGTAGTCATTTCTTCTTTTCTTATATTCACTTTTTGTCGTCCACCTTTCACTTTCACACAAAATTACGCTTGACATAAATAATTTCAACAAGGACTTCCTGACAATTATATTAGATGATAACGCATTTCTCTTTTTCAGAAACGCGTTTCATGCTGCTGGCAGTTCGCATTTTATATCCTCTCTGCTTCTGCCACCCTGGTTCAAATGGCTCTGAGCACTATGGGACTTAACATCTCAGGTCATCAGTCCCCTAGAAATTAGAACTACTTAAACCTAACTAACCTAAGGACATCACACACATCCATGACAGAGACAATATTCGAACCTGCCACCGTAGCGCTCGCGCGGTTCCAGACTGAAGCACCTAGAACCGCTCGGCCACCAGCGGCCGCCTCTGCCACCATGAGTTATTCTTTTGTCCAAATAGCAGAATTCACCTACATCATCTAGTTTCTTATTTTCTAATGCAATTCCCTCAGTATCTCATGATTTAAATCGACTGCACTGTATTGCCTTTTGTTTTGTATTAATCAATGTTCATCGTATGACCTTTTTTCAAGGCTACATCCGTTCCTTCCAACCAATTTTCTAGGTCGTACATCGTCTCTGGTAAAATTACGATGTCAGCTTCAAAACTCAAAAGTATTTATTTCGTCTCCCAGAACATTAATTCCCTCCATAACTTGGCCGGCCGGGGTGGCCGAGCGGTTCTAGGCGCTACAGTCTGGAACTGCGCGACCGCTACGGTCCCAGGTTCGAATCCTGCCTCGGGTATGGATGTGTGCGATGTCCTTAGGTTAGTTAGGTTTCAGTAGTTCTAAGTTCTAGGGGACTGATGACCACAGAAGTTAAGTCCCATAGTGGTGAGAGCCATTTGAACCATTTTCCATAACGTGTCTACGGTTTCTTTTAGTGCAGGCTCGTCAATGGAACACTGTACACGATTTAACTTTCTGTTCCGAGATGACACACACGGGGATATCTAGTGAGGATTGACTGCTGTCTTAAGAATTGCCTCTAATACTAGGAATCCTCCGATTGCCGTTCGGCGTTTTGGGCGTGTGCGACAGATCAGTGTGAGCTTCGGATGTTCAGAACTACTGTGTCCGCACAGTGAGAGCGGGGAAGGGCAGCAAGGCCGCGGTGTTTCCATTGGTTGGTCGCTTAGCCGGGGGCGGCCGCGGCCGCGGCGGCGTGTACACGGCCCCTAATTACCGCCAGTGTGCTCTGGCCTGGCTGACCTGTGCAAGCACGGCGGCCCTGCTTGTCTTGCGCACACCTAACGACCTACGACGTTCCGCCAGACCAGCTAGTCGAGGCCATCTTGGAAGCTAGGGCAGTCTTCTGGTACCACATTCACGTCCTGTGAAAGGATCTAATGCATCACCATGAATTTGGTATCGGGCCATGTCCCTGGTTCACTTCCGAAACTGTATATAAACTTTGTCCGTAATTTCGATAGTTCACCTTGCGTGACTTCCACTAAATTGGCCCTATCTCCGACAGTAATTGTAACAACGTGAGTGCGCGACTTGTAAAAGTTCTGCAGTTCACGTGGGGCGTCGCACACGACATACGAACGTGTAGCACAGGTCACGAAATTCTAATTTCCAGTAATTTGGAATCTTCGTACGATGTCCCTTGGTTGCCAGTAGCTCGTTGACCACATGCCTTCGCCATTAAGTTTATCGCGGCGAAGAAATAGGCTAGAAGGCGAGTGCAAATGATTCTTTTCCCCTTTACCGGTTTAGGATGCCAATACATCCTTCAATTGCTCTGATAAAATGAATGAAAGCATTCATAGCTCGTGGTCGCGCGGTAGCGTTCTCGCTTCCCGCGCCCGGGTTCGATTCCGGGCGGGGTCAGGGATTTTCTCTGCCTCGTGATGACTGGGTGTTGTGTGATGTCCTTAGGTTAGTGAGGTTTAAGTAGTTCTAGGGGACTGATGACCATAGATGTTAAGTCCCATAGTGCTCACAGCCACAGCATTCATAGTAGTAATTACGAAGTATTACACATAAGTAATTGTCCAATTCACTAGATGGTAAGGAGTCTGGATACAAGAAGTAAGAACACGCTTTTGTACATAGATCAGTGTTGGTCACAAGTATGAGACTGCGCCCAACACTTTCACAACTGCGCGCTTTTTGTACCGTCCACGACCAGATCCCACTTTTGCAAGGTAATATTACGTGTGTTGCTGGGGTCAAATTAATTTTTATCCACCACTGGGAGACATGAACACTTGTTACCTTTTAAAGTTCGACGATTGTTAACAATTACTGCTAGTTTATTCGCTCTTCCAAACAGCATCCCCTACAAGTAAACGAGTTGCTTTTGTACCTGTACTTATTCGTGCTTCAGGTACTTGGGCTGTGCACGGTTCAGTTTGAAAAGAATAACCCGATGTCGTCACGCGTCAAACCGCGCATGTCTGCTTCAATTCTCTGCACGTGTTTCGCTGCAAGTAATAACCTATAACTGCGTACGGTAAAGAATGTTTGTTGTTTGGTTTTTGAGGCGCTCAACTGCACGGTCATCAGCGTCCGTACAAAGCCCCAGTTGTTACACTGTCCAGTCTAGCCACTACCACAAATCATGATGATGATGATGATGATGATGATGATGACAGAAACATTCAGTCCACGGGCTGAGGAAATCTCCAACCCGGCCGGGAATCGAACCCGGAACCTGGTGATCTACAGGCAGCAACGCTAGCCACTAGACCACGAGTTGCGGAGTGCAGTAAAGTAGTGTATTCATTGGCTACAACTGCAAGTTAATAAATACACAGAAAGATAAACGAATAATTTCATAAAAAGTGTTCTAACATCTGCAGTTGATGTAAACAATACAGAATTATGTTAATAATGTCTATTCAAGAAAGTACATCTCATGTAAACAGGAGTTGGTGCTACGATATTAAATTAAAATACAGACACAAAATATCATTACCAAATGTATTAAACTTACGTTGGAAGAGTTATGAGAATGGTGGTAAAGATAAGCGAAAACTAAGCCCATTTCTTAATAACAATACACGAAATACACACCAGCTCAAAATAGTGCAGAGTTAACATGGTGATTTACAAGTTAACACATGCAACGCAAAGAATAGTAACTCATACTCGACTGTTCTCATTTCCGTAATACAAGTGGAAAAAGTTAAGAATCCCGGTGTGGAGTATATTCAGAGCTCTCAAGGTATAAAGTCCCTTCAAAAGTAAAGAGTATTATAGCGGCCGTTCAGCACCCATATTCTGTTACCCACTACATCAAAACTACACGATACCACCGGTTGGTCTGCCTTTTTCCAGAACGAACGTCACAGTGTCCAGAATCGCTTCCTTTTGCTCTTCGTTCGAAAAGTCTCTGTCTCCACTTGACTCCCGTAGTATTAAACTATTTGCTTTTGCATTGGCTGAAGGCTGTAGCCACCAAAACTACATCGTACTTAAGTTCTACACACATGATTTGACTCAACATGACCAATTCCTAAACTGAACTAATATATTACAAACATATCTAAATAAAAATACACTCCTGGAAATTGAAATAAGAACACCGTGAATTCATTGTCCCAGGAAAGGGAAACTTTATTGACACATTCCTGGGGTCAGATACATCACATGATCACACTGAGACAACCACAGGACCATAGACACAGGCAACAGAGCATGCACAATGTCGGCACTAGTACAGTGTATATCCACCTTTCGCAGCAATGCAGGCGGCTATTCTCCCATGGAGACGATCGTAGAGATGCTGGATGTAGTCCTGTGGAACGGCTTGCCATGCCATTTCCACCTGGCGCCTCAGTTCGACCAGCGTTCGTGCTCGACGTGCAGACCGCGTGAGACGACGCTTCATCCAGTCCCAAACATGCTCAATGGAGGACAGATCCGGAGATCTTGCTGGCCAGACTAGTTGACTTACACCTTCTAGAGCACGTTGGGTGGCACGGGATACATGTGGACGTGCATTGTCCTGTTGGAACAGCAAGTTCCCTTGCCGGTCTAGGAATGGTAGAACGATGGGTTCGATGACGGTTTGGATGTACCGTGCACTATTCAGTGTGCCCTCGACGATCACCAGAGGTGTACAGCCAGTGTAGGGGATCGCTCCCCACACCATGATGCCGGGTGTTGGCCCTGTGTGCCTCGGTCGTATGCAGTCCTGATTGTGGCGCTCACCTGCACGGCGCCAAACACGCATACGACCATCATTGGCACCAAGGCAGAAGCGACTCTCATCGCTGAAGACGACACGTCTCCATTCGTCCCTCCATTCAAGCCTGTCGCGACACCACTGGATGCGGGCTGCACGATGTTGGGGCGTGAGCGGAAGACGGCCTAATGGTGTGCGGGACCGTAGCCCAGCTTCATGTAGACGGTTGCGAATGGGCCTCGCCGATACCCCAGGAGCAAGTGTCCCTAATTTGCTGGGAAGTGGCGGTGCGGTCCCCTATGGCACTGCGTAGGATCCTACGGTCTTGGCGTGCATCCGTGCGTCGCTGCGGTCCGGTCCCAGGTCGACGGGCACCTTCACCTTCCGCCGACCACTGGCGACAACATCGATGTACTGTGGAGACCTCACGCCCCACGTGTTGAGCAATTCGGCGGTACGTCCACCCGGCCTCCCGCATGCCCACTATACGCCCTCGCTCAAAGTCCGTCAACTGCACATACGGTTCACGTCCACGCTGTCGCGGCATGCTACCAGTGTTAAAGACTGCGATGGAGCTCCGTATGCCACGGCAAACTGGCTGACACTGACGGCGGCGGTGCACAAATGCTGCGCAGCTAGCGCCATTCGACTGCCAACACTGTGGTTCCTGGTGTGTCCGCTGTGCCGTGCGTGTGATCATTGCTTGTGCAGCCCTCTCGCAGTGTCCGGAGCAAGTATGGTGGTTCTGACACACCGGTGTCAATGTGTTCTTTTTTCCATTTCCAGGAGTGTATTATAAAAGTTCGGTCACACACAGATCATTCAAATAATTACTAATAAGGGTTTGTTCATAAATAAAAAGTGCACTCATGTTAAGTATCTACGTCCAAAATAGTAAACTATTCATTAAATAACTATACAACTATGACAAAAGTGAGGTATCCATACTGTATTCATTTGCTGTGTAATTGTGAAGAATACGATGTTCTGACAAACATTTGTGTAATAAGAAAGTTATAAAAGACGTCACCAGTCAGTAAATAAAATAGATACAGATGATTAGCTTTGTGGCATGGTAGCTATCTTGCAATGCTATCATGTGAGAAGTCGTTTGTTGAAATAGGACGGTTTTTAAAAATTGTTGGGTCAGCTGTTCATTGTGAGAATGTTCAGTCATTGTGAAATATTAAATTCTGTAGTTTTAAAGATTTTGAACATGCTGTTGTGTCACTGAATGCGCCTACTTTTTCTGAAATCGCAAATATATCCGGATTTGCTTCAATGATTGTGAATTATTATAGATTCTCAAAGAGCTGTAAGGAGCTACCTTTCAGCTTGTCTGACACTCCGCCACTTTTTGTGCGTCTCCTGCACAAAGGTGACAGGAGCAACAGACGTCCAAATTCCAAGCTTTGGGATTCACCCATTTTGCCGACGCTGCCCGTCTTTGCACCTGGAGTCGCGTAGTTGGATGTGCCGCGACACGCCCTGCGCCCTGGGCCCCCTAGCGTTCAGCCTGTGACGACTGCGATTCTACCCTGTCACTAAGTATCGCCAAAATACCCGAAAAGTACCGTGTTAACTAATGCAGTCCAAATCAAGTCGCATCTAAATAGACGTTTCTCCAAATTTTACTTCCCAACACAATATCTGACCGTACATTTATCCCAGTTTAGCGTAGAATAAATACATTAAATAAGATTTAAGGACATCGAAAAAAAATTGTTTCTAACATCAATAAACAAAAGAATACCCAAGTTGAGTGATGAACCCACAATTTTATACGACTCTCATTCGAAGTAATCACAACCCGTGTGGTTTGACAGCTACCCACCTTTGAATTGCCCACTATAGAATGTTAGCGCCAATAGCAAGCGAGCTTCATTGTCATTGGTCGACGTTTAAAAAATTAATGGCGGGCGCCCTTGTCCAAGTAGCAAAGCATGACAACACTTCTGGTAAATGCTACGGCACACGAATTTAGACACATACCCTGTTAAAGTTATAAAAAAAAAAATACACATGCAGCGGATTTAAAATGGAAAAAAAATGGAAATAATTAAAAGGGAAATGGCTACTGCTAATGAAAGTCAACAATGTCTACATAGAACACACCAGTTCGTGGGGAACACTTTTATTCTAAAGAAGCCAAATGTTACGTGTATGTCAGCCAAAAGGAAATTAAAATGGTTTGCAATTATTTTGAGTCTTTGAGAGGAGAGCGCTGCTTTTAAATCTTATCTTGTGAGCTGTGGCGATGTTCGTGATATCGACGGCAGCTGGCTGGTCCTGGTAAAACGCCGAGATCCGCTCCCACGGTTGTGTGATTGCAGCTGATGATTTTTCCTCGTAATCGGGCGGCCGGTGGTATTCATTAAGCTGCAAATCTGATTACAGTGGCGTTTTGCGGGCCACAGTTTGGTCGATGTAATTGTTGTTACAGATGTCCGTATGTGCACAGTATTAATGTTTCTGAGACACACAGTTTAAGAACTTTCAGCATTGCAGCGCGTCAGCAATCGTAATTATCTAAATAAATTATGAATAATCCGCCTCGATTGCGAAAATTCCCGGTGTTTACCCAGGTTTCAACGTGGATAACCACGCCTTCTTCAGAACAAAATAAAAAACAGCTTGCCTAAATGGGCATAGTCAATTTCTAAAATGAACACCCGCAACGGCAGGTCCCCATAAAATTTATTAACATTACACGGTACATCCGTACCAAGTCAATAACACTACTTAACTGTGTGTGCTGAAAGGAAATGCAGATTTTTAAACACCTGCAGTATGCCGAAGACGATGTCCTCAACGATCAGCTACAATTAAAAAACAGAAATTTCTTTGAAGGTTTCGGTCCCTTACTTAATTCTTTTCATTAAACCACATGACGTGGAAGTTGGCTGATGCATGCACAGGTTGTTGATTGTTAACGGATGATAACGATGCCCCTCCCCTCCCCCCCTCTCTTGTTTGGCACCTTTCCCTTTCTATGAGTTGAAGGTTTGGTTAGCCAAGATGAACGTCTTTCGGTCATCGTAAGTTCATATCGCTGCGCGCTTTTAAGACGTATTGTATCTTCGTTGGCTTCTATATTTATAAGATCGTGGAGCCAAGATATGTCCTAAATCTTTTATGTTTTTTGATTACGGCCTGCTCAGCCACTTAGCATTTTGGCGATGTAGCGACAGTGATGGTTTCTATTAGCAGAAATTGTGTGGTTTTATCCGTTAACAACATTTGAGATTTTCTTTCCACCGCCCCCCCCCCTCCCCGCCCCCACACCATTATCCGTTAAGGTGTCAAGCTTTGCAGACCGTTTGCTCTGTGAGTTGCAACTTAATGGTTCCCGCATGTAGTATGGTTTGGAACCGATTGCACTTCACTTTGCCCTCATGCATAGCCATTTCTGTATGTTAGTTGTAATTTTTACCTAATTTTAGTGCCTCCATATTAGTTAGTGGCTGATGCACGACCTGTGCGCAATGTTGGTCGAGAATTAATATGTCGTAATTTCCGCATCAATGCTTGTATCACTTACTATTTGGGCGACAACTTTTTGTAGTTACTTAGGCCCCGATTCATGTTAACTGTCGTATCCCGTTTCTATGCATAAGAAGAGCGTTTCTTAGCCGCGCGCATGCGCAGAGATTGTTGACAGTCGCTCAGGGGAACAGCCGGCGAGGCCTTAGTGCAGTGGAGAGCCTGTGACCCATCGCACGTTGGCTGGGGCGAGGCAGCACACACAGTTAAGTAGTGTTATTGACTTGGTACGGATGTACCGTGTAATGTTAATAAATTTTGTGGGGACCTGCCGTTGTGGGTGTTCATTTTAGAAATTGACTATGCCCATTTAGGCAAGCTGTTTTTTATTTTGTTCTGAAGAAGGCGTGGTTATCCACGTTGAAACCTGGGTAAACACCGGGAATTTTCGCAATCGAGGCGGATTATTCATAATTTATTCACACAGTTTAAGTTTGCTTATGCCACGCACAGTTTATAAAACTTGCCGACGGCGAATTCTATAGAAAGTCCATTCGTATTATGACTGCCGCGGTCTCGAAAAACCGTCCTGGGCGGGAATGTACTCGCACACAATAGACAGTTCGCGTAAGTTCATAACGACTGTTACTGATTACAGGCGTCCGAAGGTTCATCGAAACGCGAATAAATATGTAGGTTCACAGTACTTGAGTGTACGAAAACACAGTCAAAATACAAGTGCAGTTCAATTCACAGTCACAAAGCTACAATACCGCCCATCCTCGGTTGCATTGTCATAGTTACTTCGTCTCACGGCACAGTCTCAGTATTTACTTCGCCCAGTTGCTACACTCACTAATATCATATCACGTACTGGTATAAAACAGTCATTCAAAACGTACATCGCTTGCCACTAAACTCAATCTTCACCAGTTCGTAAAAGTTACAACTCCCACAGTAAAACCTGTGTCCGCCTCTCTAGCTACCCAACAACACAAACCTTTGTTGGATCGACTATCGATATTGCGCTCTCTCTCTCTCTCTCTCTCTCTCTCTCTCTCTCTCTCAATACTCTCGCCCACAGTTTATACAACATCAAAGTAAATTACATACATCTTCACACAACTATTTTCTACCAAACCTGTTACAGTAAATGATAAACACAAAAAAATTAAAGGTTTCCACAATCAATAAACATATTTATCTACTTACAAAAAAGAAATAATTTCCAGTTACATATTACATCTAGAAAACAACTTATATCACTGTATCACAGGACAAAAGAAAAATGCGCTACAACATCAAAGATATATGAACAGACGGGGAAAAAACACGATATATATATATATATTATTTGCAAAATAACGATGTCTTTACAAGCCTTACAATTTCTCCCCCCCTCCTCCCTCCACACACATAACACCTCCAAGTGCGTGCCTCGTTTCACTGCAAGCTAGTGAATGTGAGATATCTTTTTGTTTTTCATTTTTAGAAACGACTTTCAAACATATTGTGTCTTAAAACCTACCTAGGTATCAGCTTGAATGCGAAAGTTAACGTATTGAACTAATCACTAAAATCTTGTAACCACTCATTCTGAGACACAACAAATCATTAAAAGCCATTTGTGTAAAGAACCTTCTAAATACTGTTAGAACGTGAGCGATTCATATGGGGAACAATAGACAAAACTCTGTCCGTTGTTCATTTTCCTTATAAAACACGATGATACAGGGTGACATAGAATAACTGAAATATTTGAAATGAATAGTGGCAGCCATGGGCATGTGGCAGCACTGCATATTCGTGACAGCGAGTAAACAGTCCGTCATTCCAGAAATCATGGATCTGTGGAACGGATGACCGTTTGCGTTAGCCATAAAGATGTTTTATAAAAACAATGATTGTTTGGTAGCGGCATAGAGGGAGTTGGAACGTTTTTATAATGTACGACGTCGTGATGCCGTTGAAACACTCCATAAAATGTTGTATTGATAACTTTGAAGAGACTGGATCTGCCTTCAAGAAGAAACAAACAGAACGACCAAGAAGTGTGCGTTCTCCAGCGACCATTGATGTTGTACGCGAGTCTGTCTTACGGAGCCCACGACGTTCAATTCGTAAGGAAGCAGCAGTGGTTGAACTGTCCCGGTAGAGTGTTCGCAGAAGTCTTCATCTTGATTTAAAATTTCATCCGTACAAACTACAGATGGTGCGACAATTGAAGGACAACGGTTAGAGGCTACGATTAAGATTCTGTCATCAAATGATAACAAAAATAAATAGTGCCGATGAATTTCTAAACAAGTTGTGTATGTTAGATGAGGCACGTTTTCACCTCACAGGTTATGTGAATAAAAAGAACTACCGTTACTGGGCAAACAAAAGCACTAATCACGTTCATGAGCGCGCGTTGCACGATAGTGAAGTGACAGTACGGTGTGGTGTTTCATCACATGGGATTACCGTGGTGTTTCATCACATGGAATTATCGGACCGTATTTATTCGCAAATGAACAGGGAAACACAATAACTGTCAACGCCGCCCATTACGTGCAGAAGTTACGAACTTTCGATACATCTGCATTGCACAACTTTCCAAACGTTCAAGAAGACTCGTTTCAACAGGACGGAGCGACATCACACACTGCATGGCAATCAATGGCTTATGTGCGAGAATTGTTTGTCAATCGTGTGATCTCACGATTCGGTAACATTCCCTGACCACCTAGGATTCGGTAACATTCCCTGACCTCCTAGGTCGCCAGATTTATCCTTTTGTGATTTTTTTTCTTGTGGGGCTACCTCAAGAGCAAAGTCGACCAAGAACCCCGGATGAGTTTAAACAGAGAATTCGGGATGCAATTCACAGTATCCCAGATGAGATGTTGCAGCGTTCTATGAGGAATCTCAACAGAAGATTTCACGAATCAATTCGTACAGGAGGAGGCCTTCTAAAGGACGTAATTAAAAAAAAAAGATAAATGCCATAAATGTTTCGTAAACGGCAAAGTTGTAAGGTTTCAAGAACTTTGATTGCAGTTTCTTTCCTTCATCACTTCTAGTTTTATTAGATTGTGAAAATGTTTCCGTTTTCTTTGTCACTCTGTGTATGTAGGACTGACAACCAAAAGGACCAGTGTGCATGAAGTTCTGTGCAGTCAGGCTCACAAGTAGATGGCGACTTCACTGGATTGTAGTTGGTGCTTCTTGGAACGAGTCATTTGAGGTAAACAGCTGCAGTCCTTCGTTCTACGTCTGTATTTACACTATGCTATACACTATAAAGTACATGGCAGAGGGTTCCAGTTAATATGGCTTCTTACCATTCAGTTCTCACATGGAGGTAAAATGGAAACGCCTTGTGGCTAGAGCAACCCGTCGGGTAGACCGTTCGCCTGGTGCAAGTCTTTCGAGTTGATGCCACTTCGACGACTTGCTTGTCGATGGGGATGAAATAATGATGATGATAAGGACAACACAACATCCATTCACTGAACGGAGAAAATCTCCGACCCAGCCGGGAACCGAATCCTGGCCGTTAGGTATGATATTCCGTCGCTCTGACCACTGAGCTACCAGGGACGGACACACATGGAGGTGGAAAGAATGATTGCCTTTGTGTGTGCTGTAATTAATCTAACCTGGCCTCTGGCTTTTGCGGAGTAGTTTGGGTTTATCTTCAGGTGTATTACAGTTTAATTTTTGTAGAATTTCCATGACGCCTTCCATCCGTCAAACAAACCTGTGGGTATCTTTGCTACCCTTCTGTACACGTTGAGTATTTCCCGTTAGTTGTGTTCGGTATGGGTCGCTCGTACTTGATTAATATTAAAGGATGGGTAACACGAGTGTTTTGTAAGTCACCTCCTTTGTAGAAAGATTGCGTTTCTATACTGTTCTACCAATAAAACGAAATCTGCCACTTGCTTTGTTTATGACTGAGCCTATGTGTTCATCCCAGTTTTAATCCTCAAATCATTACGTCTATGTATTTCTATGAATTCCAGTTGTTACTCATTGAATTGTAGCCATGGTATAGCATGTTTTTTCATTTTGAAAAGTGAAAAATTTTACGCTTTTGAGCATTTCAAGTTAGTTGACGCCCTTCTCGCCACTTTGAAATGTTACCGAGATCTGACGGAATATTTGTTTTGCTTTTTTAGGGATATATTTATAACTGGATCATCTGCAAAGAGTCTGAAGGTCTCTGTAATATCGTTAATACACAACATGAGCAGGGCTGGTCCCAACACATTTTGCTGAGGCGTTCCAGAATTTATAGTATGCCGTTGACTTTCCATCAAAGATAATATACCACAAGGAAATTCTCAACCCAGTCACAAATCTCGCTTGATATCTCATATGATCATGCCTTGAATAGTAAGCGAATGTGAGGTATTAAGGCAACTGTCTTTCGGAATGCAAGAACAGTGTATCTACCTGACTGCCGTGATCCATGGCTTTCAGCGCAAGTTGTTTCGATATGATCGATGCTTTCCGAATCCACACTGGTTATGTCAAGGATATTGGAGGATGGTTTTGTGGATCACATCTGCCACAATTTTTTGATCGAGGGATCTTCCGTATATATGGTTACAAAAAAGGGGCTAACTCAGCCGCAAATTCGGTATAGGATCTGATAGGGAGTCCATCAAATCCTGTAGTTTTGTTCGATTTTATCGATTTCAGCTGATTATCAGTACCACAGACACTAATATCTATTTCACTCATGTTTTCAGTGTTACGAGAACTAAATTGTTGCAATACTTTGGGGTTTCATTTTGTAAAGGATTATTTCAAAACACAGTGAAGCACGTCTGCTTTTGCTTTGCTACCTCATTTAGGATAGTTCCTGCCTCGTCCATGTGTGTCTGAATAATAATTTTATGTAAGATAAGAATTTCTTCTGTACAAGTACTTCCATTTTTATGACGTCATCGACGATGTTTGATGAAACATCTCGTCTTTTTCTTTTTTCTTTTTTTTATAGATTAGGAAACGTAGAGCTTAATGTCTCATACCACGAGGACGTAAGTTGGTTTCGGATTGTGAAAGTAAAGAGAATGCATCGGCCGAGTCCTTCCAAACGAACCATTACAGCATTCGCCTTACGCTATTTAAAGAAATCACGGAAACCCTTTTTTAAATTGTCTTTCGGACACTTGAATCGATCTTCTACCAAATAAAGACCAATACTTTACCATTAGGTCTTTTCGCTCTATCCCGTTGTTTTTTATCTATGCATAAGTGATATGTTCCTCCATGTCTCCAAAGCCTTCTTACAAACTCGGATCTTATAAAACTATTAAAAAGGTTCTTGAATATTGCAATAAGGCGATGAGCAGATATCAATATCTACCCATATACCTGGCGAGTTCCTTGTTGAAGCACCTTCTCAAACTTAGTTTCTCTGCATAAATCGTACTTACCGTACACCATCGTGAGATGTTATTACTCATGAGGTTGTACAGGTGAAATGCTTTCTGCACTGAACGCTATTAATGTATGATTAGGACAGAGTACATTCCAGGAAATGATAATACGATTTACTTTCAGTGGAGCTGGACACTGAAGACGAGTTAACACTAATTTTCTAATTAAAGTCTCTTCCTGGTCTGGAAGACAAACTGTGTACCAGCAGACCCTCATTTGAGCTGTGTTTCGCAAGCATCGAATAATGCGACGAACATATCTGCGGTTGTTAACAGTAAATTCAGTGTGCGTCCATTAAGGCACTAATCGGTTGGTAATACGCTCGTTGTGGATGAGACATAAAAGTGTAACAAAACAAAAAAAGTAGAAGTGAGATGGGGGAATATACGAAAAACTAGTTTCAAAAACCAGTTTTCAGCGATGAACGCGTGACTTCGTTAAGTGCTACTTGCATCCAATATAATACACGCAACTGCTCCGTGCGGTTCTGGCATCATGTGGTAATAGGGTAATATTTTGCGTAGGTGCCCGGAACCTTACACCGAGAAAGAAATTGCAGTTGCGATCTAATAGGAAATTGCGCCAGTTATCTTTCATGACGAAAGAACGCATCCGACAAAGTATAAAAGGTAAAGTAAAAGGAAAAGATTTACTGCGTCCATTATCATGCACAGAAATCTCAAATTATTGCGAAATGTAGGTAATATTATATCCGAAGCTAGTGTGAAATGTTCGAATAAGACTTCCGAAATAGTAGGAGAAAACTAAGATGTGAAATTGCTGGAAACGATAGCAATAGGCTTGTTTAAAATCTCAAGGGAACGGTAAAAAGGAGCGAGTGTGGAGCTGAATGCTTCGTCGACATGGAGAGCAGTAGAGTTGGAGTAGTGATTCAGTTGTTTGTGGTACTGGAACAAACTTTGCATTCGCCTTTATTTGATTACTGACATTGCAGAATTACTAAAACCGGATGATGGCAAAGTGATCTCAGTCTTGCTCTGCGCGAATGCGTGTACAGTCTCTTACAAGTTGTGGCCGTTACACTTGCTTTTGTTATTCTTTCAGTCTGAATGAAAATCAAACGTAATAATTGTCATTCATCCTGAAACTCAAGACAGAGAAATAAAGTATATAGTTAGGAATCAAATCTCTTTAGAATAGATGTTAGATTTTTCTACCGCAGTTAGAATGTAACTGCAGATATTAATACGCAATGCAAATGACATTTTATTGTATACAGATTCTATCATTTTTGAAAGCTTGATTTTAATCGCTCAGTTGCACTTGAAATAAACATGTAATATTGCAAGGAACTATAAATGGCACTTTTTAAATGAAATGAACTAATTTCTATTTCGATTGTTCTGTTGCAGGTAAGAAACATTTGGCTTCATCGTTTCGTGACGTAAGTATTAATGCAGAGCGAGCACAATATTTAGTTTTATATGAGAGCATAGCGCGTGTATTCGCTATGTTATCTTATTCATTCCTCTATATCTAAATCTGGGGATCATTAATAAAAATTTGCAAAATTATCTGGAACTGGAAGTTTAAGTTTCATGATACGCCAAAAATAAAGTGTTCATGTAAGTGACACTTACTCCTGTTTGTACTCATTGGTCATAGTTTATTTCGGCAGCTTCAAACTACTAACAACATTTCTCTCGTTACTTAATGGATTGAAATCTTGCTTCGTCCCAATGATCGCTAACTTTCAGTCCTGATTGACAACGCCGAACGAAAGACACTATTTCAGTTTCATTTCTAAATTCGGGCGCTTTCTGAAATGCAGGCCTCACCATTCACCTAGTGCCGTGCAAGGGACGCGGCAGTATTCTTTCAGAATTCTTCTCGGTATTCTTTTAAGCACGCCTTAAAAAGGCATTAGGAACGGCAAGAAGCAATTGATCCGAGTGAACAGGAAGGTAGGACGGAGATAGTGTTACTGCGAATAGCTCAGTGATAGGGTTGTTCTTATCAGAATTGACAGCAAACCAACACCAACAACGATAGTTCGGGTGTCATGCCGACGTCGCAAGCTGAAGATGAGGGGAGAGAGAAAGTGTATGACGATATCGAAAGGGTAATACAGTATGTAAAGGGATATCAAAATATGTCATGGGAGACTGGAATGCAGTTGTAGGGGAAGGAGTAGAAGAAAAGGTAACAGGATAATATGGGCTTGGGACAAGGAATGAGATAGGAGAAAGACTAATTGAGTTCTGTAATATATTTCAGGTAGCAATAGCGAATACACTGTTCAAGAATCCCAAGAGGAGGAGGTATACTCGGAAAGGGCCAGGTGATACAGAAAGATTTCAGTTAGATTACATCATCGCCAGACAGAGATTCCAAAGATACTGAATTGTAAGGAGTACCCAGGAGCAGATATAGCCACAGATCACAATATAGTAGAGATGAAGTCCAAGGGATTACTGAGGAAGAATCAGTGCGCAAAGAAGTGGGATATGGAAGTACTAAGGAATGACGAGATACGGTTGAAGTTCTCTAAGGCTATAGATACAGCAATAAGGAATAGCTCAGTAGGCAGTACAGTTGAAGAGGAATGGACATCTCTAAAAGGGCCATCACAGAAGTTGGGAAGGAAAACATAGATACAAAGAAGGTAACAGAAGAAATAATTAAAACTGATCAATGAAAGGAGCAACTACAAAAAAGTTTCCGGGAAACTCAAGAATAAAGAAATAAAAGTCGCTGAGGAATGGAATAAACAGGAATGGCAGGGAAGCTAAGACGAAATGGCTGCATGAAGAATGCGAAGACATCGAAAAAGACATGATTGTCGGAAAGACAGACACAGCATACAGGAAAGTCAAAACAACCTTCGGTGACATTAAAAGCAGGGGTGATGACGTTAAGAGTGCAACTGAAATTCCACTGTTAAATCCAGAGGAGAGAGCGGATAGATGGAAAGAATACATTGAAAGCCTCTATAAGGGGGAAGATTTGTCTGGTGTGGTAGAAGAAGAAACAGGAGTCGATTTACAAGAGATAGGGGCTTTAGGAAAGGTAAAGGCACGAGAGTGGCAATTCTGACGTTGCAATTAATAATGGAAGCGAGACTAAACAAAAATCAACACACGTTAATAGGATTTGTCGACGTGGAAGAAGTGTTCAACAAAGTAAAACTCTGAGAAAAGTAGGGGTAAGCTATAGGGAGAGGCGGATCATATACAATATGTACAACAGCCAAGAGCGATAATAAGAGTGGATGACTAAGAACGAAACTATCGTATTAAAAAAGGTGTAAAACAAGGATGCAGCCTTTCGCCCCTACTGTTCAATCGGTACATCGAGGAACCAGTGATGTAAATAAAAGAAAGGTTCAGGAGGGGAATGAAAATACAAGGTGAAAAGATATCAATGATGAGATTCGCTGATGACCTTACTATCCTGAGTGAAAGTGAAGAAGAGTTACATGATCTAATGTGTGCACAGTATGGATTGAGAGTAAAATGAAGAAAGACGAAAGTAATGAGAAGTAGTAGGAAATTTTTTTCCCGTCAGATCTCTCTTCTCTGTCGTTATAGCGAGTATAGAATCAGTGCTGTGGCTGGCGCTGTGCACGGTGTACTTTTTAACTCGATGACAGCTCTCCCTCTCTCTCTCAGCATTACTGGAAAACGCTGATTCCAAACATAAGTATGAGAGGCGTGTTCAGGAGTTGTGTATTTTTATGTCTTGCTGAAACCGTGATGTCAAATTCTGCGTTTTCGCAACATGTTTTCCACTGTGTCGCAAACATCAGCTTTGGCTATGTACCTAAAGTAAATTTTACGATGTCACGGACTGCGCAGCCTGTACCGCTGGAGGTTCGAGTCCTCCCTCGTGCATGTGTGTGTGTGTGTGTGTGTGTGTGTGTGTGTGTGTGTGTGTGTGTGTGTGTGTGGTGTTCTTTGCATAAGTTGGTTTAAGTAGTAAGTCTAGGGACCGATGACCTCATCAGTTTGGTCTCTTAGAAATTCAAGCGCGCAGTAAGTTCTGCGAGTCAGGTCGTTTAAATATGTAGGTGTAAGGTTGCAAAGTCATTGGGAGAATTTTAGGGATTCCTTGAGTACTACTCGATAGTTTGGGATCCTCAATACGTTGGATTAAAGGAAGATGTCGAATGAGTAGGTTCGATCAGCACGCAATTATTACTGACATGCTCCAGGAAATCAAATGAGAATCCCTTGAGGAAGGCGAAGTTCTTTTCGAGGAACACTATTGAGAAAACCTGGCACTTGAAGGGGACTGCCACAAGATTCTACTGCCGCGAGGAGAAATTAGGGCTCGGACAGACGCATATAGACTCACTATTTTCGAGTAGAGTAGTAAAGGAAATGACTAGTAATGGTACAGGGTACCTTCCACCACGCACCGTATGTTGTCTTGTGAGTGTGTTTGTATATGTAGACTTCCCTTCCCCCTGGCAGGGGCGACTACAGAGCTAGCACACATGGATGGCCACGAAATGATAGTTAATATTTTATGACACATCAAATCTTGTATATATTTTATGACACATCAAATCTTGTATTTGAGGATGACAACTCCTAATTTCTAGGAAACCAGAAACTGAAATGGTTTTATTTACTTAATAACCCTTTAATCAGGCACTTAATTTATTTAATATATAAATTTATTTAATGTATAAATTAAAAGTTTTTTTTGGAAATTAGGTTGTGCATTATTTTGGTTAATTCTGAATTAATTTGTTCCAATTTGGTTATTTTCTGTTTAGTGCATATTAATATATTCCATTTAATTAAATTTAAATACCTATAAGTTTATTTTATTATTAGTAAGTGATTATTTTAATACATTTATTTGCCAAGGATTATACTTATGTTTTTAGCTTAAAATAAACTATTGTATTATAAAATATATAATAATATGTAAATTAATATTAAATATTATTATAATTGGATATAATAAATAAGATTAATTACATTAAATGTAATATATTATATTAATATAAATAATTATGTTAATTATAATAATTGAAAAATTATCTATAATTAGATTATTAAACTAATTAATTTTATATTAATAACATATCACATTAATTTACATCTTTGTATCGAATATATTTATTATATTATTTAATCTTCCTTAATTACTAGTGAAAAGAAAGATTAAATAAGAAAGAATACAATACGTTTATTGGTAAATGTGTTTAATATCTATATTTATTTATATATAATAAATAGGGAGCCGCTTTTTTCTTTTTTTGTAATATTTGTAATCTTTTTCTTTAAATTTTTGTCTTTTCTTTTTTCCTATTTTGGTTACTTTTTAAATTTCTTATTTTTTCTTCTTAAAAGTTTTATTCTTACTTGTTTATTCACATTTTCTTTGTATTATATGTAAGTTTTGTTAAACTAAATGTTCTTTTTGCAGTAATTTGATTTAATTATCAAGTGATTTTGGATTTAGCAATTGACTTAGTATCGGCATAATTCGTGCCAGCAGCCGCAGTTATATGATTGATACAAGTGAATATTATCGGTTAAAACAGTTATTTATATTATTATGGTTAAAATATAAATTTGTAGCTCTTTTATGAATCTGTGAAATTTAAATAATAAACTAGGATTAGATACCATATTATTCTAAATGTTAATTATATTTACCAGGGTACTATTAGTTAAGGTCTTTAAACCCAAAGAATTTGGCGGTATCTCATTCCATTCAGAGGAACCTACTGTGTGATTGATAATACACGATTTACTCAATTTATTTGTTTGTATTTCTTCGTTATCAGAGAACCTTTTTAGAGTTATAATTTTCAAGATTTATAGTTATAAAAGTTGAGACCATTAGAACTGAACTGTGAACTTGGAGACGGAAAGTGCGACTGATAATGCCTCACAACGTCCGAAATTCAACGCCTTACTGCAACTCATGCAAGTGGCGTTGCTGTCGTATCTGGTAGTAGTGTAGTGTAGTGTAGTGTTGATGGTCTCAAACTTCAATCGGATTTTGGTATAGCTTTGTCATGTGTGGAATAAATTTTGTGTTTTTCTGATAACCTCGTGGTACTGTAATTTCCACGTAGTATTCGCTCTTGTGAAGTGCGCAGAGAGGCTTTCAAGTGAACGTTCCCGCGACGAGCCTCCTTTCCCACAGACGCGGAAGTCGGCCGGTGGAGATTTATGTGACATTGATGTGCCACGAGATGCTCACCAGTGGGCGGCCCACGGCAGAGCGTTCGTTTTCCGCCTGCTCCAGGGACGGCCAGCCCATTGTCAACTCGTCGCTGTTCTGCAACGTGTCGGCGACTAGCAACAAGATTAGTAGCACACATTGCCTTATAATGATACATCAGTATGTCACGATATTGAAAATTGTATCGTGAAATTAACTTTCTAATACCCCATATTTCTAAAAGTCATCCCCCCCCCCCCCCCCTTAACCATTGACTTTTGGTACTTCTCACAAATTTTCATGGATAATCTGCATACTGTTCCATCGCCTGCTATTTTAATGTGTCCAGAACTGTGATACTGGGGAGTCGTGGTAGCGGGGCGCCGCCGTTTTAAAATGTCTGAAGGCCGCAGTATCTTTAGTTATTCTTTAGCCGCCGCCGCCTCCCCCCCCCCACCCCCTTTCCCCCAACCACCGCTCACCACCCTCCTTTTCTTCGGAATGTTTCTATAAGGTTATTGCAGCTCTTCTATCGCCTCATAATACGATAATAGCTGCTGTTGTAAGCAGCTTTCTGTATAGTGGTGTTTCTACACTGAAGCGTCAAAGAAACTGGTATAGGAATGTGCATTCAAATACACATTTAAACAGGCAGAAGACGGCGCTGCGTTCGGCAACACCTACACAAGTGTCTGGCTCAGTTGGTAGATCGGTTACTGCTCCTACAATGGTAGGTTATCAAGATTTAAGCGAGACTGAACGTGGTGATACAGTCGGCGCACAAGTTACGGGAGACAGCATCCACGAAGTAGCGATGAAGTGGGGATTTTCCCGTACGACCATTTCACGAGTGTAGCGTGAATAGTTAGAATTCGCTGAAACATCAAATGTCCGAGGTCTCTGGGGCTGGAAAAAGATTCTGCATAAACGGGGCCAACGACGACTGAGGAGAATCGTTCAATTTGACTAAAATGCAAGCCTTTCGCAAATTGCTGCAGATTGCAATGCTGGCCCACAAACAAGCGTCAGTGTGCGAGCCATTCAACCAAACTTCATCGATACGGGTTTTAGGAAGCACTAGTGTGCCCTTGATGAGTGCACGACACAAGCTTTACGTCTCTCCTGGGTCCATGAGCACCGACATTTGACTATTCATGACTGGAAATATGTCGCCTGGTCGGACGAGTCTCGTTTCAAATTGTATCGCGCGGATGTACGTGTACTGGTGTGGAGACAACCTCATGAATCCACGGACCCTGCATGTCAGCAGGGGACTGTAATGGTGTGGGGCGTATGCAGGTGGAGTCATATTGGACCCCTGATACGACTAGATACGAATCTGGCAGGTCGCACGTACGTAAGCATCCTGTCTGATCACCAGCTTCCATTCACGTCCAGTTCCATCAGGCCAGTGCGAAACCTCACATGCCCAGAACTCCTAGGGAGTGGCTCCAGGAACACTCCTCTGGTTGAAACACTTTCGCTGGACATCATACTTCCCAGACATGAACATTATTGAGCATACAGGCCTATTACAAATGATTGAAGCGATTTCATAAATTCACTGTAGCTCCATTCATTGACATATGATCACGACACACTACAGATACGTAGAAAAACTCATAACGTTTTGTTCGCCTGAAGCCGCACTTAAGGTTTCTGCCGCCAGAGCGCTCGAGAGCGCAGTGAGACAAAATGGCGACAGGAGCCGAGAAAGCGTATGTCGTGCTTGAAATGCACTCATATCAGTCAGTCATAACAGTGCAACGACACTTCAGGACGAAGTTCAACAAAAATCCACCAATTGCTAACTCCATTCGGCGATGGTTTGCGCAGTTTAAAGCTTCAGGATGCCTCTGTAAGGGGAAATCAACGGGTCGGCCTGCAGTGAGCGAAGAAACGGTTGAACGCGTGCGGGCAAGTTTCACGCGTAGCCCGCGGAAGCCGACGAATAAAGCAAGCAGGGAGCCAAACGTACCACAGGCGACGGTTTGGAAAATTTTACGGAAAAGGCTACAGCAGAAGCCTTACCATTTACAATTGCGTCAAGCCCTGACACCCGATGACAAAGTCAAACGCCTTCAATTTTCGGCGCGGTTGCAACAGCTCATGGAAGAGGATGCGTTCAGTGCGAAACTTGTTTTCAGTGATGAAGCAACATTTTTTTTAATGGTGAAGTGAACAGACACAATCTGCGAATGTGGGCGATAGAGAGTCCTCAAGCATTCGTGCAGCAAATTCGCTATTCACCAAAAGTTAACGTGTTTTGTGCAATCTCACAGTTTAAAGTTTACGGCCCCTCTTTCTTCTGCGAAAAAAACGTTACAGGACACTTGTATATGGACATGGTAGAAAATTGGCTCATGCCGCAACTGGAGACCGACAGCGCCGACTTAATCTTTCAACAGGATGGTGCTCCACCGCACTTCCATCGTGATGTTCGACATTTCTTAAACAGGAGATTGGAAAACCGATGGATCGGTCGTGGTGGAGATCATGATCAGCAATTCATGTCATGGCTTCCACGCTCTCCCGACTTAACCCCATGCGATTTCTTTCTGTGGGGTTATGTGAAAGATTCAGTCTTTAAACCTCCTCTACCAAGAAACGTGCCAGAACTGCGAGCTAGCATCAACGATGCTTTCGAACTCATTGATGAGGACGTGCTGCGCCGAGTGTGGGAGGAACTTGATTGTCGGCTTGATGTCTCCCGAATCACTAAAGGGGCACATATCGAACATTTGTGAATGCCTAAAAAATCTTTCTGAGTTTTTGTATCTGTATGCAAAGCATTGTGAAAATATCTCAAATAATAAAGTCATTATAGAGCTGTGAAATAGCTTCAGTCATTTGTAATAACCCTGTATATGGGATGCCTTTCATCATGCTGTTCAGAAGATATCTCCACCCCACCTTACGGATTTACGGATAGCACTGCAGGATTCATGGTGTCAGTTCCCTTCAGCACTACTTCAGACATTAATAGAGTCCATGCAAGGTCGAGTTGTGGCGCTTCTGCATGTTCGCGGGGGCATAACACGATATTAGGCAGGTATACCAGTTTGTCTGGCTCTTCAGTGTATATAGATTCCCCCTCAAAATATTTCGTGGCTTGCAGACGTTGCGACTTCGTCCAAGGCTATCGGTATCACTGATACATCGGCTAACGTTGTTCCTAGCAATAACCAATTTATACTCTCCAGTCTTCATTCTATCATCAAATCAACATACAGTGCCGAGACGTCCAGTAATTTTGAACTGGACCGTTAGGGCCCCAACCTCAGACCACCAAACAGTCAGCCTCATGAAAACTGTCTACAGTATTAGGCGAAACTTCGATAGTTCCATCGTGACATTGCGCGGCTACACACCTAGAAGAATGTTGCTGGGGTTACCTCCGACCGCGGAAGGCTACAGTCTTATATATCTTGGCGCTTTCCATTTCTTTATGGTCTTTCAAGTAATTCAAAACGAAGTAATAGCTCATACATGGTGCTGCCTGAAATAACCAAGTAAATGTCTGAATTCGCACATCACAGGAGCGAATGTGGTGGAGTGTGTGGTTTTAATGCATGATTGTATTACGTAATATAGTACTGAGTTTCTGTAAGGCGTTATGGGAATGAGACCTACCTTTTTCCTTGGTGCCACAGACACAAATTTCCCAATAGTGATTGGCTCATTTTCAGGAATACGAGAAATGTGACTAAATTATCGGAACTTTTACTATTTATATTACAGGATTCGGTTCCGAAATTAAAATTGTATGCCGAACTTGAATCTGGTACGTACTGCGGATATTTCTCTGAAAGTCAACGCTCCTCTCTAAACACGCAATACGGTCCGAAATAATGCTGCCATGCAAATACATCAAAACAAGTCTTGCATTACCTCGGTTCAGCGAGTTACGGAATCTATGCAGAAAATTGGAATAGAGATCAATATAAACATCATTTCCGACCTTTCTATTGCTCAAGAAAACCACACACTGCTTGTTGTTCCACCAAACAGCGAGACCTTCGGAGGTAGTGGCCCGGATTTCTGTACACACCAGTACCTGTAATACTCAGTAGCACGTCCTCTTGCATTGACGCATGCCTGCATTCGTCGTTGCATACTACCAACAAGTTCATCAAGGCATTGTTGGTCCAGATTGTCCCAATTCTTAAGGGCGATTCAGCGTAGTTACCTCAAAGTGGTTGGTGGGTCACATCGTTCATGAACAGCCTTTTTCAATCTATCCCAGGCATGTTCAATAGGTTTATGTCTGGAGAACATGCTGGCCACTATAGCCGAGCGGTGTCGTTTTCCTGAAGGAAGTCATTCACAAGTTGGTCACGATGGGGGCGCGAATTGTTGCCCATGGAGACGAATGCCTCGCCAATATGATGCCGATATGGTTGCACCATCGGTCAGAGGATGGCATTCACGCATCGTACGACCGTTACGGCGCCTTCCATCATCACCAGCGGCATACATCGGCTCCACATAATGCCACCCCAAAACAGCAGGGAGCCTCCACCTTGTTGTACTCGCTGCACAGTGTGTCTAAATCGTTCAGCCTGACCCGGTTGCCTCCAAACACGTCTCCGACCTCGGAAATCGTAAGTAATTTCGCAGCTGACGTTTTGTTAAAGTATGACGGAAAAACATTGCAGGATGGGAGTTCACGTGGCCTGTATGGTAGTTTGTATGTGTTGACTCATTGATAAGAAATTTGGCGTTCAGAACCTGGAGCAGGTTGGAACAGATGTTCAGAGTAATTACTTATTACTTTTATCAAAGTTATAACTGTTGTCATTAATTAATACAGTAATTAATGTGATGCTATTTTTGTTCTGATAAAATGCGCGAGACATAAATGTGCCCGTATATTTTTTCACTATAGCGCATTCATTGCTACGTAGTTACGAATAAGAGGAAAGAAAGCACCCATCCATATACAAAGTGGTTCGTCTCAAAAAAATTCCCGCCATGGTACCATTTCTCTAATGTCCAAACACACAGAGCTGGTATAAAAGGGCCAAAGCTTCAGTGAACGGTGGGGAAGAAGAGTGATTTTGTCGTAATGCAGAGTGTGGGCCGTGAAATGGGTTTCACGGATTCCGTACTGAACGATCGGTACGGGAGGTGGGGGGACCAGCAACGGTATTCCCTCAGTTCAGACGTTATCCGAGCGGCTAATACAGTTTCAAATTATGATTACCACCAGCGACACGCCCAAGTGAACATAGCGCGATTAGCGCCGTTGATTTTAATTGGATAAGTTCGTTGTTTCCTAAGCGATAAAACGCGATTAAACGAATTGTAATTACGGATTTAAACGTATCACCGCTTTTTATCGGAAGGCCTTCTGCGAACGTCGGCTATGAAATGGAACTATATTTCTCCTTTTGATCGAAACGTTAGTCCACATGTAATAATTTGTCTCCTCCACAGTCTCACCGTAAGTTCTATAGTTTGATTCTATCCATATGGAATAATGGCGCGTTCTAAGGTATGAAACAGCGTTAGTGGTGGGTTTTGGAGAAAATAAAATATTACGACGCATTTCGACAGCACTTACGGTAGCTTGTTCACCAACTATAGTAATATCTCGTACCGTTGTTGTATTAGTATTCCCATCCGCTGAATGCTTTCTAGCGCTAAATAGGCCACGCTAATTATGGGGAATTCAGGTGCACAGTGTAATATCAGTTATCGCAACTCTATGCCTATTCTCAAAACAGAATACAAAAATTACACTTGTTTTTTTTATTTTACATTATGAACTTTCAAAGTTCGCCTTGAAGTACTGGAGATCGTCTCTGTTTGCAATACACGCTTACACCTACTTTCGTTTATATGTCCCAAAATATTTCAGTGCAATAGCGCAATCCACAGTGATACATCATTTTTTAATGATCTGAAATTTTGTTCGCAAACAGTTATTGACACGCGGACTGAAATACTGTGACATTAACGAAACACCATTTTTACCTATTTATTAATTTTATTAGCATTTATAATGTCCTTAGATTTTTTTGGTAGGGGAGCGTCTCTTATCGAAATAAACAGCTTTAAGGTGGTTTTCAGGAGAAAATCTCGCCTTACGTTTTATTTCACCTTTCGTAATAGAAATTTTACGTAATTAAAAACGACAAAGTCTTACTTACTAGTTCACTGGTGACTCTTTTGATAAGAAAGAACTAATTTTTGGACTAATGTGCAATCCGTTCGTTTCATGTGTTCTTTGCCTTCCCGTAAAAGAATAAGTACTAATATAACACTTAAAACAGCTATGTTTTTATGTTCAGTGACGGCAAAGAAAGTTTTGGTAGTATTTGTGTACTTGTGCCTGTTACATTGCTTGTTCTGTTTTCAGTTAGAAATTATAATACTTAGATAATGAGCACACAATGACGTTGCTGCCACTGCGTTGAAACATATTTGGGACATAAAACAAAGGTAGAAACAGCAGTTGTGAACGTTCAATAATATATTTTTATGTCACATGCACGGAATCGACACAAGATGGTCAGTAATTCCCTAATGATAAATAAGGTTTTGATTTGGAACATCGTTCGTTGATCGTTTTCCGCAGCTTTTATACATTGTGGAATAACATCATATAGTACCTTAAGCCGTTGTTAAATTTATTCTTTAGTTTGTGATCGCTTCGGGCAAAATCAATTATCCAGCACAGATGTTCTTTAACAGCTATAGGTACATACCTATATACGTCAAAAAATTGTCAAAAATATGCATATACCTCTGCATGATAGAACATTATTTATATATATAATGTTTTTGACGTGATATTTTTTGTGTATTTGTGTAGTTGTGCTGCTAATAACAATCGGTGCTGGGTAATGAACTTCGACCGAAACTGGTCGCACAGTAAATTATAAATTTGACAGCCGCTTACGATGTTACATGGTGTCATTTTTACAATTATGATTGTAGTATCCGATATGAGCATCACGATGATAAGTGATTCGGCACCACAATTTAGCGTTACAGCCCTACATATTTTTCCGGCATATAAAAACTGTTTCATTTTCGTTTTCAATTTATTTTATTTAGGTGTTTCCACTGCGGGATCTAGAGCGTTAGCGACAGCCGTGAGTTATGCTTATAAATAAACATAAACCGACGGATGATAGATTTCAAGAGTTCTGTACGGTAAAAGAACGAACAATAAAATGGTTTGAGTACCACTTAAACTTAGCCGTTGGTAATCTATCCGCAAACAGTCTTCCCGTATCATAGGACCATAGTTATCTCAAAAACCTAATGCCTTGCTTTCGGTTATCTTTGAATCATGTGACATTCCTTGTCTTTACAAATAGCAGCATTACAGTGTGTAGAGAAATGTCTGCAATCGTTATAAGCGAATGTTTGCTCACGTTTTGTCTCATTTACAACTAATTTCTGACAACCAGTGTATATGAATATGTGTAGAATGAAGAATTATTTTGTACGGTCTAAGAAACGGGAAAATTGTGTTTTGATATCCCATTCGCCACTCCGAAAAGAAGGAACTTAATATCTCATTATTCCACAATAATATTGCAGGCGACCACCCTAGGTTTTTTGCGTGGGCAGCACGTACTTAGAGAAAGCTAGTACCATCTGAAATCTAGAGATTTTATAGCTCTTTACTAATCTGGAAGGCATAGCAGAAAGTATGTTACTTTAGAACCGGTAGAGATTATATACGTCAGACGTAGCTCAGCATCTCGGACAAAACTGTTGATATCACATTCAAAAGAAAGGAGAAAGAAATTGCAAGAGCGGTACTGTTTCTGCGGCTTGATGCAGGGTGTAATTCCCAGCCAGAAATGCAAACTGAACCAGTAACAGAACGTCAGGGTTGCACACAACATTACAGCAAATTTCCTACGACCGCTAACCTCAATTGTATTTCCCTGTAACGCACTTGGGTTTCGACGCGGTATATATGGAAAGGAAGACACCGAATTCTTAAGCGTACATGTTGTCTTACGTCTACAAAATGCAGTTTTATGCTTCTTGCATACTTTTCCTTTCTGGTATTCTTCACAACGTTCCGTCTCCGGTGACCTCAATGCCGACGGGGACGTTAAACTCTAATCTTCCTTCTACCTTTCTTGTTACGCCGCCCCTGTTCTTTTAGTGGAATTCAGTCTGAAATTCTCGTAGTTTGTTCTATTAGCTTACATCGTGAGCGATTCCCGTGCCGTGTACGTTTTTAATCGCGCGCGGCTCTTTTGCTGCACTGCTGTTTCCCAGGTACTTGGTTTGTCTACCAATCTTCCTGCACTGGCTGCCGTTAATCACGTCGCACGCTTGCTTGTGACACTAACGGCGTGCTGGCAGAGCTGTCCGCATTGACGATACGGTATTATTGCCATTTAGAGATCAGTCGATACCCGCCTGTACACAGTGCAGTGTACATTGCGCGCATTTCTATGTAATGGCTTCGCTGTTCCTGAGCACGATACCAGCCGTGTTTGGAATCGTTTAAAGTCTGGTGTTATGAAGCAACAGTTCAAAATTGGTGCATCGTGTTTAATGGCTGGCAAACAAAACGAATAACTGTGATCACGAGCGATCAAATCAACCTTCGGATGTGACTAACGAACTCGAGTCAAGGACTGAGGGAAAAAGTCAACAGTATAGACTTTTCACAACTGATGGACGAAGACTTCTTTCGTACAATTTCACGATCAGGTTTTCCTTTTCAAACTGTTAGTGCTCATTTGAGATGTAGAAAAATAAGTGCCAGGTTGATTCCTCGACTTTCGACAGGTGAACAAAAAGAAAAAAGAACAGTGATTGCGAACTGCACTCACTCTCCTTCGGTGCGCCAAGGATGGTGAGGGAAGAAAGCCATCTGCACTTTGAAAGCGAGCAACAAACTTTTTGTAAATGGGAATAAACTGTAGAAATCGTCTCTGAACGAAGTCGGGTGCTGAGAGCCATAACAAACATAAATTATTTGTAGGACTAATTTCTTGACTAATGGCTAATGTGAACATTGATTATAATGTTGTGGTTGTGGTCTTCAGTCCGAAGACTGGTTTGATGCAGGTCTCTATACTACTCTATCCTGTGCAACCCTCTTTGTCTCTGAGTGACTACTGCAACATACATCCTTCTGAACTTGCTTACTGTATGCATTTCTTGTCTCCCTCTACGATTTTTATCATCCATGGTTCCCTACAATACGAAGTTGGTGATCCCTTGATGCCTCAGAATGTGTTCTAAAACGGATTCCTTCTTCTAGTGAGGTTGTGCCAAAAATTTCTTTTCTGCCACTTCTGTACAGTAATCAGTCAGGCGGCCTACCCATTTAATATCCAACATTCTTCTGTAGCACCACATTTCGAAAACTTCTATTCTCTTCTTGTCTGAATTGTCTATCATCATGTTTCAGTTCCATAAATGGCTACACCTCATGCAAATACTTTCAGAAAAGACTTCCTGACACTTAAATCTGTACTCGATGTAAACGAAATTCTCTTCTTCAGAAACGCTTTCCCTGACAAAGCCAGTCTACATTTTATATCTTCTTTACTTCGACCATCATCAGTTATTTTGCTCCCCAAATAGCAAAATTCATCTACTACTTCAGGGGCTCATTTTCTAATCTAATTCCATCATAATCACCTGACTTCATTTGACTGCATTCCATTATTCTCGTTTTGCTTTTGTTGATGTTCAGCCGGCCGCGGTGGTCTCGCGGTTCTAGGCGCGCAGTCCGGAACCTTGCGACTGCTACGGTCGTAGGTTCGAATCCTGCCTCGGGCATGGATGTGTGTGATGTCCTTAGGTTAGTTAGTCCCATAGTGCTCAGAGCCATTTGAACCATTTTTCTGTTGATGTTCATCTTATACCCTCCCTTCAACACACTGTCCATTCCGTTCAACTGCTGTTCCAAGTCCTTTGCTGTCTCTGACAGAATTACAATGTCATCGGCGAACCTCAAAGGTTTTATTTCTTCTCCTGGACTTTCATTCCTGCTCCAAATTTGTCTTCTAATTCCTTTACTGCTTGCTCAATATATAGATTGAATAACGTCGGGGATAAACACTGCCTCACTCCCTTCTGAGCAACCGTTTTCCTTTCATGACCGTCGACTCTTCCAACTGACGTTTAGTTTCTATACAAATTGTAAATAGCCTTTCGCTCCCTGTATTTTACCCCTGCCACCTTCAGAATTTGAAAGAGAGTTTAAATGGCTATGAGCACTATCGGACTTAACATCTATGGTCATCAGTCCCCTAGAACTTAGAACTAATTAAACCTTACTAAGGACATCACACAACACCCAGTCATCATTGAAGGAGAGTATTCCAGTCAACATTGTCAAAAGCTTTCTATAAGTCTGCAACTGCTACAAGCGTAGTTTTGCCGTACCTTAACCTATCTTGGGGTCATTATTGCCTCGCGTGTTGCTTCGTTTCTCTGGAATCCAAACTGCTCTTCCCCGAGGTCAGCGTCGACCAGTTTTTTCCATTCTTCTGTGAAGAATTCGTGTAGGTGTTACCAACCGTGACTTACTAAACTTATAGGTCGGTAATTTTCGCACGTGTCAGCACCTGTTTTTTTTTTTAGATTTGGAATTATTATATTCTTCTTGAAGTCTCAAGGTATTTCGGTTGTTTCATACACCTTGCTCTCCAGATGCAAAAGTTTTCTCATGGCTGGCTCTCCCAAGGCTATCAGTAGTTCTGACTAAATGTTCGCTTCTTTGCGTAGGACGGGTTTTCCATTTGCGGTCGTGATATTTTCTCCAAAATTTTCCTGTACATAGCATTTATCTCTGCCCTTGTGATATATGTTTCTAAAACCTTACATTTGTCCTCTAACTATTCCTGCTTAGCCATTTAGCATTTCCTGCGAATCTCATTTTTTAGACGTTTGTATTCCCTTTCGCCTGCTTCATGTATTGCATTTTTATATTTTCTCCTTTCATCAAGTAAATTCTACATCTCTTGCGTTACCCGAGGATTTATACTAGGCCTTGTCGTTTATCTATTTTATCCTCTGCTGCCGTCACTATTTCATCTCTTAAAGCTGCTCATTCGTGTTCTTCTGTATTAGTTCCCCTGTGCTAATCAACCGTTCCGTAGTGCTTTTCTGAAACTCTCCACAGCCTGTGGTTCTGTCAGTTTATCCAGGCCCCTTCTCCTTAAATACCTACCTTTTTGCTGTTTTTTCAGTTGTAATCATAACCAATAAGTTGTGGTCAGAGTCCACCTCTGCCCCTGAATATGACTTACAATTTAAAATCTGGTTCTGTAATCTCTCTCAGCCTTCCTATTTTTTCATTCGTTTTTAAACCTGCTCCTGCATTATCACTATCCTGCCACCTGACCAGAAATCATGTTCCTCATGCAACCGAGCTCCACTAACTCCCATTGTATCTCATTTTAACATCTCCATTTCCCTTTTTAAATTGTTTAACCTACCGGCCCAGTTGAGGGATCTGGCATTGCACGCTTCGATCCGTAGAACACCAGTTTTGTTTTTCCTGTGTACAGGGCTGCAGGGATTCATTCCTCATCTGCCGGGTACTCAGGCGTCCTATAGCACACCTATTTGACTCGCTTAATCACTCGATCTTCATCCATACAAAATGTCTCGAACTGGAACGGCGGGTGAAACGCAGCCGTCGACATCCCTTGTACTCTAACGCTACATTGGGTTTCAGGCTTTTCTAGAACGACGATCTGGCGATTTTCGTCGTTGGCTGTTTCCTGAAAAGCGAAAGTTCCGGTTTCTACAGCCAACGTCTCTGTCAAGTCATCCATCGTTGCGGAAAATTTGTCGTATTCTAGGATGAATACTTAGAGAAGGGCTAAGACAGTCAACATAGACACGGCTTTATTTTCTCGAGGTTTAGTTAAAACTGTGTGATTACTCTGTGAATTATATGTTCTAAAAAATCAGTACGTGAAAGTTAAACTTACAGAACCAAAGAGGTTTTGCTCATAAGCAGTCGATCTCTTGGAGGAGTCACTCGCAAAATTTCACCAAATCTTGTTAAAAAGAGGCGGCAATGGAAATCTCACGTCAGTTTTTTTTTAATTCAGGACTTTTGTTTTTTGTGTAATTAATCTCGAGCTTAGAGAATATCGAAGTGCTCACCAATCGTTACATCCTTTCCGAAATGAACTGAACTCTTTACACGTGTGCAAGATTCCCGTGTCAGAAACAAGATTTCATTTAGGGAACGGTCGAAATCACGCATGTCATTGAGTCATTCTTGGTATTCTGCAACCGCATACAAAGCTGTTACCGTGTCCGTCACGAATCTATAACAAAATTTTTAGATTGCGTATTTAAAATGGCATACCGGCTAGTCGAAGCACACATGCGAGCAAGAAGTTAAACGTCTGTGGAAGGGAACTAAGCTGAAGGTCACTGACAAAAGTTATCTTAGCGACCATGTTAATCAAGAGATTGAAAATATGCGTAATCATGCGGTTCGAAGGAAGGTGCAGAAAATGTTGCCTTTTATATTCAAAGTAATATATAGTAAGTTCAGTGATATTAGTGTGCATAATATACCGATTAAATTTCAGTTTTTAGAGATCCGTCAAAATAGTTAATTCAGTTTCTCTGAAGCTCTTTTTTTTCTATCTGCCTCTGTTCTGTCGATATGAATACTACTGAAGGTTGGCATTTTTAAAATGTTGTTAATGAAGTGTTGAAAACGCTGTACAAATGAATATGATTTTATTAAAGTGTTTTAATCAATGTATAAAATAATTTTGAAAATTCATTTTTGCGTATTTTACCCGACTACGGGATAAACGTCACATGGAGGATGGGATGGGGGGGGGGGGAGGGAGTGGTCCGACCACATCTCATAAAATCTCTCAAAAGTGGGTGGGGGAAGGGGTCCAAATTTTAAAGAAGACCCTCGCGGAATTAGTGGATGCACCCTTGCTATCTACGTTTGTGTCTTGTAAGCAGTGATTGTTAGCGTTTCCTTTAAGAGGGTGCAGTACATGGGTGGAAGGTGTGAGTGCAGAGGATTGCAGCGTTTGAGAAGTGCAGCGACTACGCCGAAGTGGCGCGGCGTGCCTGCGCGAGGCGTGTCCTCGTGTCGCGGCCATTGTTCCAGCTGCCCGCCGCCCGCTGGCGACAGTTGACGGCAATTGTCTGGCTGGATGGCTGACTGGCTGTGGACCAAGGGCCTAATGTGCGTGGCTCGCCAGCGTTTTGCTACCTTTGCTGCAGTTAAGTTTTATTGAACATCTGATTTGCGTCGCTACTGTAAATTTAGCACTCCTTGTTGCAGTGTATGTGAGCAGGGAAGGGGGCAAAAGGTTGTTGGATTCTGCTTACGGCGACAATGTACAGGAGGTAGAGCACGAGCAGTCAAGACTTGTAACTGGATATCCAGGGCTGCCGTTAAATGAATGAACAAATAATTGGGTAAAAATAAAAACAATATATTTCAATGTAGAAAGGGCGCGCCTAGGATCGGAAATTACGAGGTTTAGGCCAGTCCAGGAGGAACTACTAAACAAGTGGGCAACAGATGGGGAGGCGGCTCACGTTAATTGATGTCGGTGGCCGGTCATGAAACGCAGAACCAGCGGCTCAGCCTTCTAGAAAGACGTCTGTTCTGCTCCGGGTCTGGATCACAAGAGAGCGAAGCAGAACGCTCCAGCGTCCACAATCATGACCTGTATACCACGCTCGCTATTGGCTAAAACCAATGGCGTGAATTCGCTAGCTGTTTCAGTAGATGGCTGAGGGTGCCTTTTTCAGCAGCTTTAACTGGATAGAACTGCCTCGGTTGTGAAAGCTGGTAACTTGCGTCATGTAGCCACAGCGGAAGTTTCCCTGGGAGAAAATAAATAAACGTTTTTTTTTTTAAACCAATTCCTTAAAATATTCCTTCACTGACTGCCATCATGTACAGAAGATAGAGTGTGACTAGAGAATCATATGTAGGTAGTGGGAGAAACGCGTTGAAATAATTGTGAAAGGAATTTTCTCACAAGGGAACCTCCCCATCGCACACCCCTCAGATGTAGCTATAAGTTGGCACCGTGGATAGGCCTTGAAAAACTGAACACAACTGATCAATCGAGAAAACAGGAAGAAGTTGTGTGGAACTATGAAAAAAATAAACAAAATGTACAAACTGAGTAGTCCGTGCGTAAGATAGGCAACATCAAGGATAGTGTGAGCTCAGGAGCGCCGTGGTTAGCGTGAGCAGCTGCGGAACGAGAGGTCCTTGGTTCAAGTCTTCCGTCGAGTGAAAAGCTTAATTTTTTATTTTCAGACAATTATTATCTGTCCGTCCAAAGTAGCGAACAGTCAACTGCCAGCCAGGGAGCCTCGTTAACAGGAACTCTCTCTCTTCAGTGCGCTGTAGTCTACTGACGTCGTGTGTTTCGATGTTTGTTTAGGTGTAGCGTCCCCATACTGCGGTGCAGTTACCTCGTATCGGACGGTCGAACGGACAGATAATAATGGTCTGAAAATAAAAAATTAAACTTTTCACTCGAGGGAAGACGTGAACCAAGGATCTCTCATTCCGCAGCTGCTGACGCTAACCACGGGACCACGGTGCTCCTGAGCTCACACTATCCTTGATGTTGCCTATCTTGCGCATGGACTACTCAGTTTGTATATTTTGCTTAATTTTTTCATAGTTATACACAACTTCTTCCTGTTCTCTCGATTGATCTGTGTTCAGTTTTTCAAGGCCTATCCAATGTGCCAACTTATAACTAAATCTGCGATGGCGAGATTCACTTGTCAGTATCAGGGTTGTTTCTCTTGAAATCAGTCTCACTTTGCTTAAATAACTACTATCTGTAGCTGTAAGTAGTTTCTCGTATTGTAGTCTTCTTGGGAGAGGTTATAAAATGCAGACTGCAGTTCAGTGTAGTTTGTAAAAACAAAAGGACTTGTATGGAGAAGTTTACCACCACGTGTCTGAATTCTGCAGGGCGGAATCGTGGCACGTCGAGACTGTTGTTTTTTATCCTTCCGTGATACCGCTGCTCGCCTTGGTCGCGATATGGAATTCATGAATTCACGAAATCCATATCAACGCCATGCAAGATTTCAATGCTCCCATGCATCTATCGTCCAAGAGGACAGGTACGTTGTTCGCTCGTCCGAGCATGATAATACAGTCCCGTCACGTTCCTTGCTTCAGGAAGTGAACTTGTTTGCAACAAAATGAATATGCGCACTGACATTGCGACGATATCTGAGCATCGCGGACACTCAGCGAGGCAGCAGGGAAGCACGCCGATAGTGGTGCGCCAAGCGACAACCCACGACACAGGAGTTCTATTACGTCATGGGTTCAGAGGACTCTTGGTTCACCATACATCATGATGAACATATCCGTACGTGGAGGCTCATTCGTGAAAGAACGTTGTCAAATTGCATCGTGAGACACCTGGTGTGATGGTGTAGGGTCCCTTTGGGGACACACCACAGCTGGTTCACATAACGGGTAATTTGGGCAACAGACACCACATTCCTTACGAGGACCTGTGTCTTCTCGTAGAGATCTTAGAGCAGTTTATATTTCAACAGCAAAATGCAAGTCCGCATTTTACCGGTCCTGCCCTGGCCTACATCCATACGGAGGATGGCCAGCTCTTGCCTTGGACAGCACGTTCTCCCGATTTCTCATCCTTTGGAAACACCTCGTCATGGATCTCCGAGAGGCTGGAATGGTACCACTAACTGGCTGCTAAGATCGATGAACTCTGTGCTGGAGTTTCAGGAGTGTGGAACGACATAATCGTATCTGTCGTCCAAGCGCAGTTAGAATCCGTGGCCTGTGTGGTTGTCGCCGCGAGAAGTGGCAGCGCTGTGTGCTAAATTTCGCACGCTGTACCCTCCCATATGAGCTAAAGATTTAATCATCTGTTCTTTCTATTCTTTTAGTCTGTGTATGCACAATAAGTAAAACTTCGTAGTATGTTGTATACAAGGCAAAGCAATTATAAGTTGCATTATAGTAATTAGCTTGATCTTTTTACGAATTTAAATTGCTACTATTGTTAAGAAATACAAAACAGGTTTAAATATTCATCCATAGGATCCAAGTGCTTCGTTTTCATTGTATATATTTTTTACGTAGTTTTTGTTTTTATATTTTTTTTATACTTTCTAGTTACTCTGTCCTTTATCAGTCTTACGTCTCTGAAGTCTAGAGCAGGGGACGAAAATGCTTCATATACAGGGTGTCCCAGGTGGGACGATCGTATTTGGGGATATGAGTAGAATAGTCAGTGGGAGCGAAAATGTCTAGTAAATGTGGGTGCTAAAATGCTTCCCTTAAGTGATATGGGAACATCTTCAAAGGAAGACATGTTTTACTGTCGCGAAAATGAGAAACTGCTCGTAGCTCGTAAGGCATGCATTTTAGAGCCCGTGTTCACTAGGCTTTCTGTTTCCAGTAATCGTTCTTGACATACCGTTCATTCCAGAATGAGATTTTCACTCTGCAGCGGAGTGTGCACTGATACGAAACCTCCTCGCAGACTAAAACTGTGTGCCGGACCGAGACTCGCACTCGGGACCTTTGCCTTTCGCGGGCAAGTGCTCTACCATATGAGCTACCCAAGCACGACTCACGCCCCGTCCTCACAGCTTTACTTCTGCTAAGTTTGCGAGGTAGGAGACGAGGTACTGGCAGAAATAAAGCTGTGAGGACGGGGCGTGAGTCGTGCTTGGGTAGCTCGGATGGCAGAGCACTTGCCCGCGGAAGGCAAAGGTCCCGAGTTCGACTCTCGGTCCGGGACACAGTTTTAATCTGCCAGGAAGTTTCATATCGTTCATCATTTACCATTCCTTCTGAGACCTTCTGTATAATTCACAAGTCATCGAACGACGTTGGACGGGGATAGATTTTCCCCGTTCCTGTTCCCTTCACGAAGAAGAAATATTTTTGTTCCATCTCCATATAAATCCGAGCTTACAGTACTGGACATTACTCGAGGTATGTGTTAAAGGAAATAACACGTTTGTAAGACCTTTTTAAAACTAGGGGGTCTCTGAAGTTTGATTAATGAATAACTCACCATGACACTGACACTTTAATTTGTTGAGCATCTAAATACACTCCTGGAAATGGAAAAAAGAACACATTGACACCGGTGTGTCAGACCCACCATACTTGCTCCGGACACTGCGAGAGGGCTGTACAAGCAACGATCACACGCACGGCACAGCGGACACACCAGGAACCGCGGTGTTGGCCGTCGAATGGCGCTACCTGCGTAGCATTTGTGCACCGCCGCCGTCAGTGTCAGCCAGTTTGCCGTGGCATACGGAGCTCCATCGCAGTCTTTAACACTGGTAGCATGCCGCGACAGCGTGGACGTGAACCGTATGTGCAGTTGACGGACTTTGAGCGAGGACGTATAGTGGGCATGCGGGAGGCCGGGTGGACGTACCGCCGAATTGCTCAACACGTGGGGCGTGAGGTCTCCACAGTACATCGATGTTGTCGCCAGTGGTCGGCGGAAGGTGCACGTGCCCGTCGACCTGGGACCGGACCGCAGCGACGCACGGATGCACTCCAAGACCGTAGGATCCTATGCAGTGCCGTAGGGGACCGCACCGCCACTTCCCAGCAATTAGGGACACTGTTGCTCCTGGGGTATCCGCGAGGACCATTCGCAACCGTCTCCATGAAGCTGGGCTACGGTCCCGCACACCGTTAGGCCGTCTTGCGCTCACGCCCCAACATCGTGCAGCCCGCCTCCAGTGGTGTCGCGACAGGCGTGATTGGAGGGACGAATGGAGACGTGTCGTCTTGAGCGATGAGAGTCGCTTCTGCCTTGGTGCCAATGATGGTCGTATGCGTGTTTGGCGCCGTGCAGGTGAGCGCCACAATCAGGACTGCATACGATCGAGGCGCACAGGGCCAACACCCGGCATCATGGTGTGGGGAGCGATCTCCTACACTGGCCGTACACCTCTGGTGATCGTCGAAGGGACACTGAATAGTGCATGGTACATCCAAACCGTCATCGAACCCATCGTTCTACCATTCCTAGACCGGCAAGGGAACTTGCTGTTCCAACAGGACAATGCACGTCCGCATGTATCCCCTGCCACCCAACGTGCTCTAGAAGGTGTAAGTCAACTACCCTGGCCAGCAAGATCTCCGGATCTGTCCCCCATTGAGCATGTTTGGGACTGGATGAAGCTTCGTCTCACGCGGTCTGCACGTCCAGCACGAACGCTGGTCCAACTGAGGCGCCAGGTGGAAATGGCATGGCAAGCCGTTCCACAGGACTACATCCAGCATCTCTACGATCGTCTCCATGGGAGAATAGCAGTCTGCATTGCTGCGAAAGGTGGATATACACTGTACTAGTGCCGACATGTGTATGCTCTGTTGCCTGTGTCTATGTGCCTGTGGTTCTGTCAGTGTGATCATGTGATGTATCTGACCCTTCCTGGGACAATGAATTCACGGTGTTCTTATTTCAATTTCCAGGAGTGTACATGAATCAATGACGAAGCACAATTTTAATTGCACTCTGATCCACCTTTTGAAATAATCCACCTCGTCGAAGAAACCACACCCACAAACAGTGTTCAAGAATTGGTTGAATGAAGCTTTCATAACTTGGGTTGTTTTTTTGCGGAAGGAGACCAGACAGCGAGGTCATCGGTCTCTTCGGATTAGGGAAGGATGGGGAAGGAACTCGGCCGTGCCCTTTCAGAGGAACCATCCCAGCATTTGCCTGGAACTATTTAGGTAAATCACGGAAAACCTAAATCAGGATGGCCGGACTCGGGATTGAACCGTCGTCCTCCCGAATGCGAGTGCAGTGTCTAACCACTGCGCCACCTCGCTCGGTAAGCTTTCGTAAGCGCAGCTTTCGTGCGTGAACTTAATCGTCAAGTTTCTTCCAATAATTTTGCATCTGGCGTCTGTTTTACCCATAGGTACAGTTACGTGTTCGTTGCCCTTTCTGTCGCTCCGGATACATGCTACGATGGGCGTCTAATAATCAATGCAACACATTTTCTTCCGAAAGCAGGTTCGTTTTATCCAGGTTTCCAATACACCGTACTTTTCCCCGCTCTGTTTAGTACAATAGCCTTGCGCCACTGTACTGGTCGACATTGGAGCCAACGTCTTACTGCATCAATAAACTCATCAGCGAGTACTGCTTCCTGCGGAGTGCAACCGTCATTAGGCCAAACATACAGAAGCTGGAAAATCCGGGCTGTAGGGTGGACGGGGAAGAGCAGTCCGATTAACTTTTGTGAGCTGCTGTCAGGTGAGCAGACTTGACGAAGGCTTGCGTTTTGATGGAGAAGCTGTTTCTGTTTTTGTGGCTGCGAGCAAGGCGAATTCGTTTCTTCGTTCTCCTGACGGTAGCGTAATACTCTTCAGAGTTGATGCATGAGGGAGGTCATCCAACAGAATGACCCCTTCATAGTCCCAGAAGACCGTCATGACGACTTTACCTGCTGAGGCTGCAGCTTTGAACTTTTATTCGGAGGAAAGGTGGTGGGTGTGGCGCCACTCCATGCATGGCCGTTTTGTTTCCGGTTCGAAGTGGTGAACTCTTGCTACGTCGCCTGTGATGATGATCGACGAAGTCACGATTAGCCTCGTAATGCGCAAGCAATTCCACACACATTGTCCATAGTGCTCAAAGGTGTTCTGTCAGGCGGTGAGGAAACCAAAGCGCACGCGTCTCTGAGTGCCCCAACTGGCGGACGAGTGTGGCAGCATTATCAACAAAGTGTCCGACCCCGGTAGCTGAGTGGTCAGCGCGACAGACTGTCAATCCAAAGGGCCCGGGTTCGATTCCCGGCTGGGTCGGAGATTTTCTCCGCTCAGGGACTGGGTGTTGTGTTGTCCTAATCATCATCTTTCATCCCCATCGACGCGCAAGTCGCCGAAGTGGCGTCAAATCGAAAGACTTGCACCAGGCGAACGGTCTACCCGACGGGAGGCCCTCGTCACACAACATTTCATTTCACCAACAAAGTCGTCCATTTGAGCAACGAAGTGTTCGATTGTGATCCATCGATCACCTCGAATGAGAGGGTGCGCACGTTTCAACCTTGGAGGAGTCACAACTGTATGCGGCCGGCCAGCACGCGTGATATCGGACAGGTCTGCGCGACCATGTTGCGAAGAAAACAGACTGCTTGCCCAACGACTCGCCGTGCTTTCGTTCACTGCCAGGTCTCCATAGACATTTTACAAGCGCCTAAGAATGTCTGCAATGCTCTGGTTTTCTGCCAAAAGAAAATGACAGTTCTGTGCTTGGAAGGCACCTCCGTAATAGGCGCCATTTCGAAGGCTACATATAGCGCCGTCAGTTATCGGAACTTCATGAAACTACAGCGGCTGAAGCGGGAATATTCCAAATGTCCCACAACAAATTCCGCATCTTTTCAACCGAAATGGGCGAGACGAAATCTGTTGCATTACTTAACGATAGCCTCCCGTAGAACATTGACAGTTGTGATTGAATCCACTTACTGGTTACCGATCGCCCAGTCAACTGATGTTTCGTAACTTCTTGTCTATTTATGTGTATTACATCACACTATATTTCTTTGTGTTGAGGTTCAGGTGCCAGTCTTCGAACCGGGTACTGACCATTTGTACTTCTCTAGACATTCAGTAAAAATGTCACCTCTTCCATACGCAACTGATGGTCTTAGAACAGCCTCCGTGTTTTTCGGACTTAAAGTGTCAGGTCTAATATATATATATATATATATATATATATATATATATATCAGGTTTATTACCGGTCCTCTTGAAGAATAATGAAAATACAGAATCGGGATTACAAAGCTTCCCAAATTTTAACAGAATGATCAAAGAAACACATGAGCAGAAGATTTCGGAGGATACTTTCGGAAGCGCCCCTCACACGGGAAGTTTATGGAAGTTTATTCTGCTGCAACGAACATAAAATACATACAGTACAGACTGCCGCGGGCTGTGACGCTCGCATATGGACACTGCCACGATCATTTGTTCTCAACGGGATGCAGTAATTCCGATAATTTTTGATTGGCTCCACTGACAGCAATTCAGGAAGCCATCAGAAGGTGACTCTTACAGTACTGCTGCCATTTATCGCTCTTCCGGCCTGTAGCGGTGCGCAGTTAACGGCGAATTTACTGCTCCCTACCCCAGGTGCGGGGACATGGACGAAGCCGTAACCTGCACGCTTCACGTGATCGTGTTTTTCGCTAGCGTGTCTTCAGTCCGAACAGTGAGAACCTTCTTGCAGTCTAATTATCTTTTATGTCATCAGCGTTCACTTAACCTCCAATGACGAATGAGTATAATGGTTCTGCCAGCTCCCTCTCCGAACGCCCGTTCAGGTATTTGTCTTTCTCTGGTTGCGACATGGAATAAACGCCAGAAAACCTCGTTTTCGATCACAGATTCTCTCTCTCTCTCTCTCTCTCTCTCTCTCTCTCTCTCTCTCTCTCTCTCTCTGTGTGTGTGTGTGTGTGTGTGTGTGTGTGTGTGTGTGTGTGTGTGTGTGTGTGTGTGTGTGTGTGGGTGCGTGCGTGCGCGCTATCCAGTTTACTATATCATTTCCCAGAAAAAAACACTGTAGAGACATCAAACTGTTGACTACGCACAGTTTTATGTTACTGTTTTTTCGTGCCAGAGTTATTACAAATGACGGTGCACTAACTTTCGAAGTGAGAGGCGCGACTCGACAGCCATGCACGACACGGCTAAGCTTCGCTTGCCGCTCCGTAGCGAACGCTCCGGCCAGTATGCGATGAACGATCGACATCGAAGCGCTGGCTCCCAGGTCCTATGCTCGTCCGCACCGAAAACCGTTTGGCCTTTGCAACTTAGTTAAGAGCCTCGGTAGCTATGGTATGTCTCTGTGACTACCGTTACAGTTTTAGCCGTTAGCTGCCGCGTATGAGCGCGTGATCGACGAAATCATCACGTTAGTCCAGCTTTGCGCGGAATTCTCTGTTTCGTGGAGGCCTGTCATGATCACAAGTTGTCAGACATGGTTGTCTGCATAGGTATTGGACGAATAGATGATCATGATAACGTACATTAAACTACAGCTAAAGCAGTGCATACACGTGGCACCACCCTGCAATACCATACTTCGATATCGATACTACGGAAATAAAAATGCTCAGAATCTCACGTAATCAAGTGCCTTCCGACACTGACGGACGGAAAGCAGAGGACGATACCTCCTTAAGTTTAGTCACTTTCGTGGGTATCCTTACGCAAATATTGTTCTTTTATTTTTCACTGTCTCTTCTCTGCATCAGTGTAAATTTTCGGTTTAATGTAAATGTCGTGTGACTAGGGCCTCCCGTCGAGTAGGCCGTTCGCCGGGTGCAAGTCTTTCGATTTGACGCCACTTCGGCGACTTGCGCGTCTATGGGGATGAAATGATGATGATTAGGACAAAGTTGCGAGCTATATGTTTGTGACTTCTATCACAAAGCGAAAAAAGTGGTCCAACTAAAACATGCATATTTCTTTACGTACTACACGAATATGTAATAAAAGATGGGGGTTCCTATTTTTAAAAAAGCAGTTGTATCCGTTTGACCGGTGGCAGCGCCATCTACCGCGCTAATCATAGCGTCATCTGGTTTCCCCCTCCAAGCTAGAAGAGTTTCGTTCTTTCTAGTTTTTTCGTTTGACGCTTGTTTCGTAAAATATTTGGCCCGGGCACTATCATTGGACCACCCTGTATGACGGAACGTCATGAAAGAGGAGGAGAAAATGTTGCCGTCGGATGGTTCCGTGGATTCTGTTGTTGATCGACTCGTAGTGAAATGTTTTCCTCGATTCCGGATATGGAAGGAACTCGGAGATAACCAAACGAATATCTGTATGTAGTACCTTCAGTGGCTTCAATATTTAACTATGTGGTGAAATCCGTGCTATATGCTCTTAAGCCATACGTAGCCCAGGCCAAAAAATTACCGTGTGTGTAAATTAGGTATTTTTATCACTCGTTTTTAATTACGGTATCGTGTTAGCCAAGAAACGTGCGGTATTGCTGGAGTTTCGCTGAATTCTGCAAAAAATTAACTGTCGTTGTTATTATTTCTCTGGTCCTCTCTTTCTTACGTCGTAACTGCTAATGCTCGCATCACTGCAACTTAGTTGGACCACCTGGCTATGGCTAGCATGTGCTTTCGAAGTGCGCCGGTAAAGCTGTTGTCCTTTATTTCCGCTCAGTGAAGTGCACGTAACGCACAGCATAAAATATATTCCTAGTATCGTATTTGACTGCATTGGAGCTAACTTGGCTTCGGATCCAGGTGAAACGCAACCCTGTGAGATTCCAGCAAGGGCGGAAGAATACATGGTGTAATGTGTTCATCATGTTTATTCGTATGAAGAAAACATATAGTCACCGGATGAGACTTATTCTAAATTTAACATTTCCAAGAAACGTGTAAAGAGAATGGTTACATTCCTTGCCCACATATCCCTTGACCTTACCTCTTTAGATGTATGCCTGTGCAGATTGTTGAAAGATGAAGACTATAAAGAAAATGCAAACAAAAGAGACGACACAGTAGTGTCGTCAAGATAATTCGAAAGTGCATTTAAGTTGGAGGTATAATTTATGAAAATCAACTTTAATCTTAATCATGTACATTTGCTTAACACCTTCTGCGAATATTTATCTGGAGTGCATTCTTTTAGCTCTTATCTCTGTAACCAATAAACATTGGTTGCCTGTTATGCGTAATGATTTATTCGAAGCTCTTGAAAATTGTGCTTTTCGTTCTGAGTGACTTTGTGTACAGTATACAGCTACAAAAGCGCGTGTTAGCTGAAAATGAAATTGTTGTACTGCGATAAAATTTGTGGAGATCGAAAATACATTTTTGTATGCATTGTTTAGCAATAGTCTTTCAACAAGGAAAAAAAATGTCCCTCTCAGTTTCGTGTTAAACGTTTTTCACTCTCAACGCAGAATTCCAGGTGTACATTAATAAAGATAGAAATAGTTGAGATTGTGGTTTTTAATGCTTCTGGTGTTGTGCATAATCAGTCCTTACATGAGTTCAACGCACAGGAGGTTCATACAGTGATGTGAAACTGCCAGAAAGTCCTTTCTTTCGTATGCTATTCAGCTCGGGTGTCGTCGCATTGGCTTCAGTGTGCATTATGTCGTCTAAGTGTTGACCCTTCAAGTGAATTTCTGAAAGATACGAGTTCGATAACACCAAGTCTCGTCATCTGTAATTTTTTTTTTCAGAGCAAGAATTGTTTGCGTTCTGCATTTTAATCAAATCGCGGCAAACTTTTTTTTCCCGGAAGTCAAGGTGTGCGAGACAGATCGTGCACTCGCTTTTCTCTTCTTCAAACCCTTCTGGAGAATGTATTAATGAGTTGGTTTAGAGATGGTGCACCATTGCTATTTGTGCAGCAACAGTGACGACTCATTACGATCGGACTGAAAAGTACTCAACACTGCTTGCTCACAACTGACTGGTTGAATGCAAATCTTCATAACTGGCGCAGTGGCTTAGGACCCGTGACCATTTCGTTATAATAAACAGACACACACATCTGGATCACGACCTTTTATTTACAGACAGCCGATTGCAATCAGCGCAGCAAATCATCTTCAGGTCTAGTTTGGAACAAGAAGGCAATAACAATAATGATTTTGCTGAAGTGTGATATTATGAACACTTGTCTCACGGATAGTAAAAATCAGAGCAAACTATCATCGACTCACACATTCGTGGCCCGGTAAGCGCAGTTTGTCAATGTTATTGACATAAACATGAGAATTAAGGATGTGGCGGAGAGAAAAAGTTTCGTATATTCACGTGACATGTGCGTAAACCGTAGATGAATGCATTATAACAGTATAACACTATTTTTCTGTCTATAATTAAGTAAAAATTCAGACTTAAAGTACAGCTTAACGTTGTACATTTCAGTATGAATGACGGTATAAACATACTGACGGCAACTGCAAACGCTATATTTTCGTCCTCGATTTCAAATTTTCGAAAAGATTTCATAATTACGGAACACATCTGAGACTTCATTTTAATTAAGAATAGAAATACACTGAGGACTCTTACTGTAAGGAGAAAAGGGGGCAGGCGGAAGAAAAGGAGTCTAGTTGCGAAATAACAGTAACTGCAATTATGTTGTAAATATCACCATGAGTGATACTTTACACAGTATGGGGAAAACCAAGTCTTCCAAACACACTGTGTCTCGTACGTGTACGGTGCACAGCGCCCTGTCAGTGCGTTTATAACATTTGGTTTTTATCCGCTACTGTGTAACGCGGCATTCATGCTGAAATATAGTACATTAACGTGTTCCTTAAGTCTAATTTTTTATTATTTTTTTAATTGAATTATACATGGAAAAATAGTTTGACACTTTATTAATGTACTCACGACTTAATCACATGTCACGTGACTATTCGAAACATTCTTTCCCCATCACATACTTGGATACTTGGTTTCATGTAAGTTTCACACAACATTGACAAAATGCACTTTGCGGCTCCATCTACGTGTGAAATATTTTGTTGATAATGCTACTGTGTTCGTAATTTCACGCTTCTGTAAAATCATTATTGTTACTGTCTGTTTCTTCCAACCTAGACCCGAAGATGATCTTCATCGCAGATGCAGCCGGTTGTCTGTAAATAAGAGTTCGTGATCCAGTTGTGTTTATTTATTTGTTACACTACTGGCCATTAAAATTGCTACACCAAGAAGAAATGCAGATGATAAACGGATATTCATTGGACAAATATATTAAACCAGAACTGACATGTGATTGCATTTTCACGCAATGTGGGTGCATAGGTCGTGAGAAATCAGTATCCAGAACAACCACCTCTGACCTTGACACGCCTGGGCATTGAGTGAAACACAGCTTGGATAGCGTGTACAGGTACAGCTACCCATGCAGCTTCAACACGATACCACAGTTCATCAAGAGTAGTGACTGGCATATTGTGACGAGCCAGTTGCTCGGCCACCATTGACTAGACGTTTTCGATTGGTGTGAGATTTGGAGAATGTGCTGGCCACGGCAGCAGTCGAGCTTTTTCTGTATCCACAAAGCCAGTACAGGACCTGCAACGTGCGATCGTGCATTATCTTGCTGACACGTAGGGTTTCGCAGTGATAGAATGAAGACTAGAGCCACGGGACGTATTACATTTGAAACGTAACGTCCACTGTTCAAAGTGCCATCAATGCGAACAAGAGGTGACCGAGACGTGTAACCAGTGGCACCCCATATCATCACGCCGCGTGATACGCCAGTATGGCGATGACGAATACACGCTTCTAATGTGCGTTCACCGCGATGTCGCCAAACACGGATGCGACCATCATGATGCTGTAAACAGAACCTGGATTCATCCGAAAAAATGGTTTTGCTATTCGTAACCCCATGTTGGTCGTTAAGTACACCATCGCAGGCACTCCTTCCTGTGATGCAGCGTCAAGGGTAACCGCAGCCATGGTCTCCGAGCTGATAGTCCATGCTGGTGCAAGCGTCGTCGAACTGTTCGTGCAGATGGTTGTTGTCAACGTCCCCATCTGTTGACTCAGGGATCGAGACGCGGTTGCACGATCTGTTACCGCCATGCATATAAGATGCCTGTCATCTCGACTGCTAGTGATACGAGGCCGTTGGGATCCAGCACGGCGTTCCGTATTACCCTCCTGAACCCACCGATTCCATATTCTGCCAACAGTGACTGGATCTCGACCAACGCGAGCAGCAATGTCGCGATGCGATAAACCGCAATTGCGATAGGCTACAATCCGACCTTTATCAAAGTCGGGAACGTGATGGTACGCATTTATCCTCCTTACACGAGGCATCACAACAACGTTTCACCAGGCAACGTCGGTCAACTGCTGTTTGTGTATGCGAAATAGCTTGGAAACTTTCCTCATCTCAGCACGTTGTAGGTGTCGCGCCTTCTGCGAATGCTGTGAAGAGCTAATCATTTGCATATCACAGCATCGTCTTCCTGTCGGTTAAATTTCGCGTTGGTAGGACGTCATCTTCGTGGTGTTGCAATTATAATGGCTAGTAGTGTATATGAATGCATGTGTATTGTTTACAATTGTTAGGTGTGCTGCCGCCGTAGCTATTGCGCTGGAATTGCTCCTACGCCAGGAGTAAAATCAATCTCAAAACATTTTGTCTGGATAGTGTATGTAGCCACACTCCAATTAAAGCATTTTGCAAATCTCTTCGTTGGACGAATTCTTAATGATCTGAGACGAGAGGTTAGTAGCATGTGCTTGCATGCGAGGGCCTTCTGCTGTGATAGCATACTGAGTAAGGTGACGACGCGGTGTAGCAGAGAGGTATCGGAGGTGTTGCCAGCGGTGCTCCTTCACCTTGAATTAAGTCGCGACCGCGGCCGCAGCCCATTACCATGTAATGCGGGCCGAGAAGGGGCAGGGCGGTCGCGCGGGCACGCTGCCAGCAGAGGCTGAGCGCGGCACGGCCGCTTGTTGGGGCTGCTGGGCTGCTGGCCCGGGAGCTCTCCCACCAACAACAGCTGCCATCAGCCTCAAGATTGGTTTGAATACCGTAGAGCGCTTCACTAGCCGTGGTTATGTTGAAAGCCGCATGTTCTTGTTTCCCTTCTGCTTTCGAATTTTCTTACCCACACAGTTACAGGGCGAGATAAAGTTTTGCTCGGACTCCTAACCACAGTGCGAAAACAGTAGCGGCATTAAGACAAATTTTTCAGCGTGTAGGTTGGGGAAGTTTTCTCCCTTCCTATGATAGCATTTCAAATCTAATCAGATTTACAAGAAATCAAAATTTAAATGCCAGTTTTAGTCTTTATTATTACTAATAGCTGACATTGCCCAGGTCCCTATTTATTCCAGTCTTGTATTAGTTCATCTCCTCCTTCACCCCATTGTCTACCACTTTCACCACACCACACTCTATGTCCATATCCTCATGCCCCACTGCCAGTCCATCTCCTCCCTGCCTCTCCTTGGCAACCTGCTCTTCCAACCGTTGTCCACCTGCTCCTTCCCCTTCTGTATCCCCGCCTCTCTCCTCTAATTCCATCACCTACTCCCGCTCTCTCTGTTTCCTCCTCCTCCTCTTCCTCCTCCACTTCTCCTCCTCCACTTCTCCTCCTCCACTTCTCCTCCTCCACTTCTCCTCCTCCACTTCTCCTCCTCCTCCTCCTCCACTTCTCCTCCTCCTCCTCCTCCTCCACTTCTCCTCCTCCTCCTCCTCCTCCACTTCCCCTCCTCCTCCTCCTCCTCCCCTTTCTCCCTGCCCATCTCCTCCTTCCCCCTCACTGTTCCTCCACCTCCCCCCTTCTCTCTCAACGTTTTCACGCTCACCCCAACAGGACACTGGTGGTTCTTACCACCACAGTATTTATTACAGATTATAACTAGTATGTGCACCAGATGTGGTTGAAAAGTTTCCAGGATTTTACGATGACATTTTTCCCCATGGCTTTGCGGAGTACGTGCATGTCACATATATTTAACATGTTCCACACCTATTTGTACAGATATTTTATCTCTATCTCTACCGAATTGGTTCCTGAAGTTTCATTTTACGCATCTCAATTTCATGACGTCCTATCCCCTGAATTAAGTGCTGTACAATAACATAGAGTCGCTGGTACATTCACTGGAATATTTGGATACTATCTGCGAAATGTGTTGCGAATAGAGTTAATACCAAAAAAGTAATAAATTTAAATGTCTTGTGTGATGCGACACTTTTTCATGCGTCTCACCGTTCATGACATCATGTATCCTGAACTATATGTCGTAAAATGATATAATTTTTTGGCACATTCAGTCGTATACGTCAATAATGGCTGCGAAAAGGTGGCGAATACAGTTAGTAGTAAAGAAGTAATAAATTAAAACGTCATGCTTCATACGGCAGTTCTGGTGCATGAATAGCGAAAATTTAGTAAGGGGTGAACTTTTTTCGTTTCGACATTTTATGGGACTCGCCAGCTAGAAAAAGTTTCTTAAGGGTTTGAAATTATGCGTAAGGTTTGTTGCAAGTCTCTTAAGTACTCCCATTCTAAAATACCGAGTGAATAAAATATGGGTATTCGCTCGTCGTGGACGTCATTGCTTTTCCACCCCAGCCCCAACCGCTTGAACAGGCAGGTGGTTATTACCCCACAACGATGATTTCCAGACAGTAAGTGGTTTGTGTACCAAAGTTTTGTTGAAAAAAACCGGTCCTGTGGTTTAGGAGAAGGCATATAGTATGTACTCATTAGTATCCCATTTTTCCCTTTATCAAGCAATAACGGTTTCTTGGTTCAAATTGTATAACTCACTACTCTCGAAGGTGGAGGGGAATGAAGTACAGAAATTGTACGTCATAACGTTGTTGTGGTTGTTAGAGATTTACTTAAAGGTATTTGTTGCACAACTCGACTAAAAGAAGCGATCATTTGATGGGACATATCTTGCGCCGTGAAGAAATCGTGTTTGGTATTGGAGGAAAGTGTGCGGTTAAAATTGTAAAGGGAGATCATGCAGAATCAGCTGGATGCAAGTTGCAGTAGTAATTCACAGGCGAAGAGGCTTGCGTAGGGTAGACTAGCGTGGATAGTCGCCTGACTAACCTCAGAAGTTCAGTTACAGGACGATTTAGGAATACCATAATTTTCTGCTTAACGAAGGCCGTTGGAGTATGCGTGCAGGAACCATCATTTGGTTCGAGCAGTTCAGCCGTGAGACTGTACATTATAAAGAAAATTTGGCAAGCATTACTTGGACAAACACAAGCTATAATTTCCGTTGACACATATAGCTGTAGTAGGTAACTAGTAGCAAGAATGAGTGAGATCTCTCGTGGAACACGCCCCAACGTTGGCAGTTGGTACGAGGCGAGAGAAAGAGCAGTTGAAGCACGTAGCGTATGACCGTGTAGAGGGGTAGTGTGGTGGAAGGCATGCATTCCCTACGTTTGGTACAAAACTTGTCGCTGGACCGGATGAAGCTGTGACTCAACAGACGCTCAAGAACTAGTGTGGCGAACAACTGTCGAGCGATGTTGCCGTACCTAAAATGTTCGGCATCTAGCGGATGAAAAAATTAGTTGTACAGTACAGTAAGCTGTAGGAGTGGATATCGCGCTATAATAAAGCACATTGTGCTCCGAGAAGTCTGTTAGAGGTGAATTTACATCGTTTGAGCCATAATCAAAGGCGCTGAAAGGGAATCGAAAAGTGAAGGGAAAAATAAGCTGCTGTTTTATCCGACGGCCTTTCGTCATGTGCTTTCGTAGTTGTACATCGATCTAGTAGATTTGCAGATTATGTTTCTGATGAGTGAGCATCTATGGGCCCATCACTTCACTCTCCAATGAAAATTCGTGATTGTGGAGTTCTTCCGTACAAGGGTCAAAAATTTAGCTATCAACTGATGACAACATGTGTACTGCCCTAACACAAAGGAAAATGTGCTGTGTGTTCTCTACATTACCTCAAAAAAAGGGCTAGTGATGAATATTTATTTCTCATAGCTGACGATTATTTATCTTTCTTACCGTCTGTAAAATGTTTAGTTACCTGCTCAGAAAAAGCTAGGCAGAAAATGTATACACTGATCTTCTCTGGTTCCAGGACCATCTCTTTAGCTGTGAAGTAATTATTCGGTGATGTTTTGTGAATAAAAGCGCTTTATCATTCTGTTTTAATTATGATCTCAAATGCACGGTATGTCTCCTTGACGAGACTAGTTCCTTCTGCTCAGAATATCCGCTTGATGGTACGACATGTCGAGTCACTGCTTGATCATTAAAACGCGACAAGCAAATTTGTGATAACTGCAAAGTCATATTTGCAACGCTTTTGTTCTGTAGCCACTGTGGTCTTTTCTAACGCTATGTTTAGACAGCAAGTTTTATTTTTCCAGTAATAAAGTCATTGGCAGTTTTGGGCGTGCCGAATTACGGATAGAGATTTCACCGTAGCTTGTAGGTACGGGTTTGCCGCTGGTTGCACCAGAGTGTATTATCAGCTATTTCGTCGTTGCTCCTGTAACGAACAAGGGCGTCGTTGCTCTTGTAACGAACAAGAAAACTGATACACTACTTCGTTACTGGCCAGGTTCACAAACACTGACGGAAAAAAATCGCAGCACCAAGAAGGAATCGTGCGACATAAACGAAAGTTGGTAGGCGTGTTTCTAGTTTTGAAAGATGATGTCTGTCCAAATATCGCGCCAATCGCTTAGGAGTGGTTCTATGAGGATGCTAATCAGGTTTGCTTTAAGTGCACGCTGTAACGGTCTTGAGTGTTAGTTACCTTTTAGATTGGGCCTCGTGAGTTGATGTTAGTCAAGAATGCCTTTAAGGTGACAGAGATGCCATTATCAACACGTCGCCGAGATTGAACGAGGTCGTGTAATACGGCTGAGTAGCTGGATGTTTCTCCTGCGATATGACAGAAAGACTTGGCAGGAATGTAGCCACTGTACATGACTGCTGGAAGCTTTGATCATCAGAGCGTACGGTCGTAAGAAGGCCGGGCTTCGGACGGCTTTATTGCACTACCGAGAGGGAGTGTTCGGCGTAAAGCTGTGGCGCATCGCACTGCATTTGCGGAACAATTTGCGTAGGAGTTGGCATCACAGTGACACAACGAACTGTCCTTGAAGCAACCGATTTTTTAGGTTGCTTCAAGGACAGCTACACTCCAGACGTCATGTAGCGTGCGTTTCACTGATCCCACACCATCGCCATTTTTTTAAAGTTGGATTAAACGAGAGCTCGTTGGGGGCAAGGTGGGGGTCTGTTGTGTTTTCTGATGAAAGCTGGTTCTGTTTGGGAGCCAGTGATGGCCGTGCGTTGATTAGAAGGTGGTCAGCTGGGGCCTGCAACCAACATGGGTGCGTGCTAAGACACACTGAACCTACATGTGGAGTTATGATCTAGGATGCGATTTCGTAGGACAGCAAAAACACACTCGCAGTTATCCCATGCACCCTGACTACAGGTTTGTACGTCAGCCTTGGTGATTCGAACTGTTGTGCCGCCATTCGTGAACAGCATTCAAGATGGTGTATTCCAACAGAATAACACTCGCTCATATACCGGTGTTTAAACCAACATGCCCTACAGAGTGTCGACATGTTACCTTGGCCTGCTCGATCATCAGATCAGTCTAGAATCGAGCACGTATGGGGCATCACGGACAACCACAACCAGCATTAACTGCCTGTGTATTGACGGGCCAAGTGAAACAGGCTTGGAACTACATCCCACTCACTGAACGTTCCGCTTTTGTCCAACACAATGCATCCGCTTGGCATGTTGCTTTCAACATTCCGACTGTTGCACCGATTATTAATGTACTAGCATTTCACATTTGCAATGGCTTATCTCGCGCTTGCATTAACCTGTGATCTTCGTCTCGTCTCGCTTAAATCACGGACATCCTCTGTCCGGAGATGATGGAGGCTAAGCAGCAGTGCTGCTATTCCTCCTTTATCCTCTATGTTGTCGTATGGGTGGCCTCTCGTTCGAATGGCTACCCCGCTGAGTTTAAACTAGGCAATGTTAATCACTTAAATATGTTACCTAGACAAATGCATTCCCGTTAGTTATTTTTCGGTGTTGTGATGTTTTCCCCTCACTGTGTTCCGCATAGGGCCAGCCATTATACTGAGAGAATCATCTTGAAATAAGGCTTCATTTGAAGAACCGTTGTACACAGGGCCGAATGCACCTGCCCTTAGTCGAACCCGACTATCAGAAAGGATAGAAGTGTTCAGCTAATTCCCCACAATGAACCAATGATCCCTCTCTTCTTTTGAAACGACATGCTGCTGGAACAGGTGGCTGATGTAGTGGTCGGGTTGTTGTACCACTTATAGCCTTAGAAAAGTAGCATGAGCGGTTTTTTTTCGTTATCTGCTTCTTGTTTCTCGGGTAGCTGCTGTCATCAATGGTTATTTTTTTGTTTGTTTGTTTGTGGGTTAGTGATATTTCTGCCCTGGTATTAAACGATCACCTGAGCACAAACTACGAAAACAGGCAGCGTATGTTTGATATTATTTTTAGTTCATACCGTTTTCCTGTAGGTGACGATGTTGAATGTCGCTCGCTCTATGCCTGTTTCTTTGATTGTTAGTGCTGTGAAGCTCACAGACATACGACACCTATAACTGTGTAGGTGGTACTCTGGAATTCTGATCTGCAGTAGTGGCGTCTTTGGTTGAGTGTTAGTGGGCGAATTATGATAGTAACTGTTCGTATTTTTATAGGTTTAGTAGTATTGTTACTTCGTACACTATCCTCTTTTTCGTTTGTGAGTACAGTCCCGCCGCCATTCAAAGGTTCCATCATCGCTGGCTACGATTCTTGCCGCTTGTCTGGCACATACCCACGATAAGGATTCTTGTGAACCACATTTTAACAACTTAGCGAGGTTGATTCCTCCTCGGCCTTTGCTACGGTTTCGGTGCTCCGTGGTTTACGAAACACGGGTTCGAAAGGTGTAACAGCTAAGTACTTTCCAAGCTGTTACTGCCTGTTTCCATAGGGTTTGCAACTCTTCAGTCCCAATTGTTTGTCTTGAGCTATGTTCTTGTGCTTCAGTATTACCATTTCGGTTTTTTTCACGTTTCGCTACATCATCATTGTTTGCACATACAATCCTCGATTGTTTTGTGCTCACTTTTGTGCTTAACGTCGCAGAGCAACAGTACACTGTGTCACCAGTGTGAAGAGATTAGTAGGTCAGTGTTGTAGTCACAGGGTAATTACAATATTCCAAGAGCCGCAGAGCTGAAGACGACTTGCAAAATTACCACGAAGGAATATCTTTAGGACTAATACATTAAAATAGCTTGGGACTTATTCGCATTTAGTCTTAGGGACAAGTTTTGCGCCCATTTGCGCAGTGAGAGGTTGTCCTCGTATCATCGGCACTAAAATTAGTTAAACTTTTTCTTTGTTCAGAGACTCAGTTTGAGAGAGAGACAACATGCGAAAGATTTTTATGTAATCACTGTAATACTTTCGTTCCTCCTTTAATTTCACTCGATGTTACTTTCTCTCTGTCTTCTGGACCACCTTCATGGGTTCTCATCTGAGTAAACTGGACGGATTCTACTATTTCCCTATCAGTGTGATTAATTGTACAAGAATCTAATCAGAATCACTATATGGTTAGATCAGGAGTAAGGACAATAACGTGAAGGAACTGATTGTATAAAGCACTACATTCCGAGGAGGAAGGTAAAAGAACAAGGTGAAACATCATTCTGTGTAACTTAGTTTTAGACAGATAAAACCTAAATGGATTCACTATTTTGTATTCGATTTGACTGTTAAAGATTACATTATATGTCTTTCGTGTGGCTGTCCGCCACGTACCAAAGAAGTGGTGTGGAGGCATCCAGAAAGGTACGTTCTTACGAAATATGCAGCTACCCCAAGTCACATTTTTTATTTTTATAATTCGAAACAGCCTAATATGCAGTCTTCAGTGAAGTTAATATTTGTTCTGAGAATGAAATTATTTATTTAATTATAAACTCTTCGCAACTTAACATTATACCATAAAATTAACATCATTTAATCAATGCTTTATTAACATAGAACTGCACTGAACATAATTTTAATCCAATAACTGTTATCTTGTTCATTTACGCGGACACTACATGATTCATGTGGACGATGGCAGCACAAAAATCTCGAGATTTAGCACGTGTGTAAAGATCATCATTATCTTGCAGGGAGAACAGCTGTAGGGCAATTTAGAACCCTGTGTCACTCCTAAGCGAACCTTCTTCGAAGACGACCTTCCAGTCCGTCAGACAAGACGCGTTTGCCTGTTCTCAGGTAGTTTTCAAACCACACCAGTGCACTACCCGAAAATTTTAGCAGGCACATTTTTGTCAGCAGTTTGTTCAAGTTGATGGTATAAGTTGCTTTTACTGTGATGTCAGCATTGTGGCTTTGTTATTGTCTAGGGAATATTTCAGGCGCTATTTTGTTTTGAAAACTAGGATGATACATGTCGCAGAAGTTGAATGTGCCTAAGCTTCTATTCAGTTACTCCCCCTGCAACCTACCCCTACTGAATAGGAAAAGATGCTTCGTAAGAATCATTACCGTACCAACTGAAATGCCCCTCTTTCCGTTCTCAGAGACGTCTTTGCGCCTTACAGAGTGTCACACGCGTTCGTGGGTGTAATCCACACGCTCCTGGCCATGATTCGGCGTACGAGACCACTTGCATGACGTACTGATAGGGCAATTAACTAGGAGACGTTTACAGACAATCCCGTATCAACTATAGTCACTACCACACAACTCAAACAGGCTGTCGATGGTATTTAATATACGTAACTACAGTTTTACTATTGAACCCTAACGACATACGCTACTGGCCATTAAAATTGCTACACCACGAAGATGACGTGCTACATACGCGAAATTTAACCAACAGGAAGATTATGCTGTGATTTGCAAATGATTAGCTTTTCAAAGCATTCACACAAGGTTGACGCCGGTGGCGACACCTACAACATGCTGACATCAGGAAAGTATCCAACCGATTTCTCATACACAAACAGCAGTTGACCGGCGTTGCCAGCTGAAACGTTGTTTTGATGCCTCGTGTAAGGAGCAGAAATGCGTACCATCACGTTTCCGACTTTGATAAAGGTCGGATTGTAGCCTATCGCAATTGCGATTTATCGTATCGCGACATTGCTGCTCGCGTTGGTCGAGATCCAATGACTGTTAGCAGAATATAGAATCGGCTGGTTCAGGAGGGAAATACGGAACGCCGTGCTGGATCCCAACGCCCTCGTATCACTAGCAGTCGAGATGACAGGCATCTTACCCGCATGGCTGTAACGGATCGTGCAGCCACGTCTCGATCCCTGAGTCAACAGATGGGGACGTTTGCAAGACAACAACCATCTTCACGGACAGTTCGAGGACGTTTGCAGCAGCACGGACTATCAGCTCGGAGACCATGGCTGCGCTTACCCCATTTATCATCTGCATTTCTTCTTGGTGTAGCAATTTTAATGGCCAGTAGTGTAGGTTCGATTCCCGCTAGACTAACTACTGCCCGCTTCCAAAATATAATCTTTCAGGTAACGAAGCGCAGCCAGGTTTATGTCAATGAGAACACGATGAAAGTAAAACTTTAAAATTCCTCTCGAAGGTATTATCCCCAATTATTGGGTATTTGCTCAGAGGTACTTACGTAAATGGGGTGTACCATGGTTGGCATAGTCTGTGGAGCATTTAGTCTTCTTTCAATAATTATCGAACGAGTCGTGTGTATTAGCTCCGGATATACGATTATTGGAGTCAAGCAGGTCGCCTAAAAAGATGGTGGAGCTGATCTGACAGTCACAAACTGAAGAGTGAGTCACTCCTGAACAAGACAGAATGTCATAGCTAACTCCTGGAAATAGTTATTGTCAGCAGTAAACGGCGCGTGGGTACTAGAGATCTGTGTGTGACCACTGATCGGATTCATCCGTTACCATCCTTCTATTCGTCAGAGGTAGTTGAATAATTCTACCATTTCGTCGTGGTACAGTCCTTCTGGAATGACCTGCCATTCCTCTTCTTGACACGCTGTTGTCCTGGGCACATCCCCATCACCGCTCATTGTGCGGTCTCTGCACAGCAGCTTACTGTCTGTGAGTTTTCTCGGTATTAATCTCCCATATCCCGCATAACAATGATTAGGCGTCTCCCAAAGTCCGAAAGTTGATTCAAACGTCCTCTAGGACGTTGTGTCACTGTCTCTACTGGAAAAGTTCTAGTGACACTAGACATCTTGTCCAAGGACCATTCTGTTAGGAACGGTGTTTTTCTGTACTGAAAATACACTCGCAGAAGCACGGAATTTCAATCCACGTATCTCACAGGCAAGTGTCGTATCTCTTTGAATATAACGTTAGTGATACAATAAATAAATACTATTTTAAATTTAAAGTCCTTTGACGTTAGCCATGTATGGAAGTGAAACATGGACGATAAATAGTTTAGACAAGAAGAGAATAGAAGCTTTCGAAATGTGGTGCTACAGAAGAATGTTGAAGATTACATGGGTAGGTCACATAACTAATGAGGAGGTATTGAATAGAATTGGGGAGAAGAGGAGTTTGTGGCACAACTTGACAAAAAGAAGGGACCGGTTGGTAGGACATGTTCTGAGGCATCAAGGGATCACCAATTTAGTACTGGAGGGCAGCGTGGAGGGTAAAAATAGTAGAGGGAGACCAAGAGATGAATACACTAAACATTCAAAAGGATGTAGGCTGCAGTAGGTATTGGGAGACGAAGAAGCTTGCACAGGATAGAGTAGCATGGAGAGCTGCATCAAACCAGTCTCAGGACTGAAGACCACAACAACAACGACGTTATTAGTATGACCGTGCTGTAGGAGTTAAGAGGTATGAGATCAGTTTGTTTCCTCCTCAACCTCGTTATGTCCGGCAGCTTTATCTGCGAACTTGGATATTTGGGGGGTTAGTAGCGAAAGTTAAATGAGAGAAAGCTTCCTTGATTTTCATTATTTTTTGGGACTATGAATTGGCGAATGCCAACATGTGCGCTGGTATATGCTATTTTTATGCGCTAAATACGTTAGAAGCTACAGTAGTAATTAATCATATTATGTTTCCACAAAATTGCGGCTTAGCTTATTACAAGAAGCGCGAATCTGCTACGAATAATTATCCTGAACTTTTCTCTGATACATCATAGATGTTTGGGACTTGAAAAGGCATCTGGAACAAGGTCCTTTCATTTGATTAAAGCGTCTGTGGTTGGGTTTCAGGCAATATGCTCCGTTTCCTTCGATGCTGAGGTGCTATCTCAAAACAGATGGAGAGCCTGTGCAGTGCTGTTTGAATGAACCGAGGCGTGAACAGGAATTTGGATTGAGGATGCTGGGATGCTAGGGTACTCCGTGCAATTGTGCCAGGGTGGCGTAGCTGCTCATCTGCCTAGTGAGCGGCATTGGTACACATTTTCATACTTATATACAGTTCGTCACAGTTAGTAAGGACTTGGAAGGTTCTCCGGAACCATATAGATTCAATTGTATTTTTGATAATGTAGCGCCTTCGCGGAGAGAACGACAGTTGCTCGATGACAGAGAGAGAGAGAGAGTACATTGCTGCTGCCTTGCGAAGAATCACAGATGGCAGGGTATTAAAAGATATCGCAATAAAATGAATTTTCGTACAGTGCATTCTTTAAAATAAAGCTGAGGAGCAGTTCGTTTTTGTAGCCATCCTCCGCAGCGAGCATATAAATATTTGTTTCGTAAATAAAACCGCCTTTTCCTGCTGCTAGTTACTTTATTTATTATTATGAGATACAAGGAACACATGAGAGCCTGGAAATAACAAACCACTCCACATTTGCAGAACTCGTAAGAGAAAATGACCACAAACCAACCACTAGAGAAGGTGACATGAAAATAATTAGAATCATCAATAAAAAACACCTCCTGACCATGTAAGAAAATGACATAAAACCAAAGCAGAGGGGAAATTCCTGTTGAATGATCAAGTACACATGCCAAGCAATTCATTATTTACACTAATAGATGAAATAATAGAATAACGTTCGAAAAAAGTATTAATATAATAATACTGTCCAATGTAATTATAATATAACCCAACATCTTTACACTCACTCATCCATGAATCCCTCCACAGAATATTGAAACGAAAAGTCCAAACAGCTGTCACCAAAGTTTTCAGCCACTTGCTAACAGCTAGTATACCCGCCGCCAACACCTCCCCCCCCCAAAAAAAAAGAGTCGGCTCTATCCCCCCCTTCTCTCTCTCTCTCTCTCTCTCTCTCGCTCATACACACACGCATACGGTATAAACATCATAAATAGAAGTTAGTATCGAACATATACTTCGTTAGGTTGACAACAAATAGGTAAACATACGAAAGATGATGAAACACGTAATGGATTCGCAGTATTTGCGCTATGAAAAGCAGTGTACGGTGAAATAGTTGTATCGAGTGACAAAACAATAGTCTACTACAAAAAAGAGTGAGAAACATTGTGAACAATGTGTGGAAGGCGAGAACACAAAGATGTGATTATACGGCAGTGATAAAAGTGGTAGTGCGACCTCCAGACCAGATGTGAGGAAACTCAGATCAGCAAATTTTACAAAAAATCGCGAAGTGAACTGTTTGATAATTTATAACTAACCAAACTGTACCGTATAGATCCCACTGATGATGCCTTAGAACAAGAGAAGGCAAAACGCGTATGGGATAAATAAAGTAACTAGCAGCAGGAAAGGGCAGTTTTATTTACAAAACAAGTGAAGCTTAGGACGGTGCCGTATGCAGGGAAATACTGGAATATGAGTTTGGTAGCTGCTTTCGGCCGATGGAACAGTGTCCAGTAATGTTGAAGCACGTTTGCATTGGTGCGCTACTAGGGCGACGCGGGAGACAAAGGGGCTGCGGCCAGCGCCCAGCGTGTGTGTGTATGTGTGCAGAGAGAGAAAGCGCGACGACAATGGCACTGCACGCCCCCGGCCTGCCGGCCTGCCGCCACGCCTCGGCCTGATGGAACGGCGTGCCCACGCCCTGCCTTTACGTAACCGCTGCACGCCGCGCCCGCGCCCCTACTTCGCGAGCGTCCGGCGTCGCTGGAATGCGTCTGCACAGAACCTTTTGTAGCCTCTCTCTCTCTCTCTCTCTCTCTCTCTCTCTCTGCCGCTAGATGATGAGTCGCGTGGCGTTGTTGTTGGCGCTGAGAGTCTCAGAGGAGATATCCAGCCGGAAAGGACTGCTGCCTTCATCCATCCGCGCACAGTGACGGCCTTTCGTCGCGGTGTGTGGGAGGTCTGTCTTACGTGTATCTGATGAGTTAGCTGACTTTGTTGGACGTGTGTTCAGTGAAGTATAATGTTTGTCTTTCGTGATGATCAGGGAAGGAAGACGGGGAAACTCGGTCCTCGTCCATAGTCTACCGCTCTCGAATATCACCAAAGGTATCAGCATCAACAGTGTCACATGCCCTCACTGCAATATAAAGGGTGTCTCTCAAAGCGGCTTACACTGCTCGAATTTAAATAACCAAGGCGATAATAAAATAACCTAACCCAGTTGTGACTGTACGGAGCTCTCCTAATTTGTGTCTCTAGACATTCGTTTTTCTTTTGTTTATTTTCAGTAGCCAGTAACTACAATTAAAAAAAAAAACGGCTGGAAACTTGTCCTTGGATTTTAAAGTGTTACTGGAACTTTGAAAACGTAATCGGAGTGCAGAGACGCTGGTAGGCGTTACCGTCCCGTGCAACAACAACGAAATCACGCGACGAAGTTGGGAGGCAAGGAAATGTGCACGATCTGAAGAAGGGGCGGTGTGGCAAGGACAAACCAGTAACGGGCGAAAGAGGGGGGACGCAGTGGTACAAGCTTTTACAAACTAAAACTAAACTCCTCCCGAACGGGCCATGAAGCCCCAACGGTACAGACCGGCCGCCGCGTCATCCCCAGCCCACAGGCGTCACAGGATGCGGATAAGGGACATGTGGCCAGCACACCGCTCTCCCGGCCGTATGTCAGTTTACGAGACCGGAGCCGCTACTTCTCAATCAAGTAGCTCCTCAGTTTTGCTTCACAAGGGCTGAGTGCATCCCGCTTGCCAACAGCGCCCGAGACAACGGATGGTCACCGATCCAAGTGCTAGCCCAGCCCGACAGCGCTTAACTTGGGTGATCTGACGGGAAACGGTGGTACCACCGCGGCAAGGCTGTTGGCGCAAGCTTTTACAACGTCCCTAAAGAAGTCCTTACGGCATGCTGCGCGAGGTGTAAGCAAATCAAGTGTTCGTCGCATTTCGAAGCAAGCAAAGTGGAAAACCCACATTCCCAGGTAGATTCACTCGATGACTGATACGATTCGGATAGCCAGTGATATTATTTGCTCCGATGACGCGACATGTAAATTGAATGAAGCCATTAGTGGCCATAACTGTATGTAGTGGGCAAGAGAGAATCAATATCTTAACGTTCGAACGAGCTGTTAATCTTCCTGGTTTATCAGCTTGTTGTGGTATGTCTGTCAAAGGACTTGTTGGAACATTCTTTCTTGAAGGAACAGTGGCAGGTGTAAAGTACCTTACCATGTTCCAGGAACGAATTGTACCAGCTGTTCACCAAGAGAAGATGAAGATCGTTATTTCTTTTCAACAAGATAGTGCACCATCGAGACGTGTGGCAATAGCTGGATGAAACATCGGTTGTCGGCCGCGGTGGCCAAGCGGTTCTAGGCGCTTCAGTCCGGAACCGCGCGACTGCTACGGTCGCAGGTTCGAATCTTGCCTCGGGTATGGATGTGTGAGATCTCCTTCGGTTAGTTAGGTTTAAGTAGTTCTGAGCTGTAGGGGATTGATGACCTCAGATGTTCAGTTCGATAGTACTTAGAGCCATTTGAACCATTTTTTGAAACATCTGTTGAGAGATTAATTGCGGATGACGAAGTGTTGCGTTTAGATCATATCTCCCGATCTGTCATCGTCAGGCACCCTTCCCAAGGGAATCTCTAAAAGACGCCATCTATGCGACAAATCCATGTACGCTAGAAGATACGAAAGAGGCGAATGTGACTGCCTATGAATCATTCCCATGGCAACCGTTACACGTGTCGCTCTGTTCCGCACGTCGTGGACGCTGTATTGTTGAAGATGGGGAAGAACAGCAAAAAAACATCATCAGTAATGTCGTGACTGTCTACGCGACTGAAAAATTCATAGTTTTTATTATTTTTGTTTGAAGTATTACAGTTAAAACAATGTAAGTCCTTTGTGGGACACCCTGTACATTTCAGAGTGGCTTGGAGTTTAATACAAAGCACTGCTGCCAAGCCCGGTATTCAAGAACATTACGCCGCCATCTCTTTTCAATATCTACGTATAAGGAAGTTAAAGGAAAACGAGGCAGATCCCACTGTGAGTCCAGACGGTCAGTGCCTTCATGGAAAACTACTTGCAGTTGTCTACGGAATCACGATTGTATCCAGGCGTGTACTTCCTCTTCCGAAGCAAATCGGCGGCCACGAACGTCATTTTCGTTAGGGCTCCAAAAATTGGGAATCTCATGGGGAGACATCGGGACTGTATGTAGGTTGTGTAAGGACTTCTGCGGGATAGTCGAAACAACAGACACGCCAGCTCCGGGAAAGTCATGATGATATTGTTCTTTGACCGCGAGACCTCCCTGTAGAAATATGCTTTCTGAAACACGGAGCCGCAGTTAACGCACAGCGGTACGTGAAATCTTTGCAAAAACTGAAAGCGCGCCGTCAAGTCCGTGTTGTTGGATATCCATGTTGATGGACAGTATTGCAGGATAATGCTTCCCATCCCAAACCCCCCACCCACATACTTCCAATGTTGTTTCGACTACGCCCTAGCATCTTGAAGTTTCACAGGGAAGCCCTTACACATCTTTCATAAATTCGATGACTCCCCAAGCGTTTTACATATTTTTGGAGCCCTGATGAAAGACAATCATAGACGCCGATTTCCTCCATACGTAGAGATGCGCACCTGGGTACATCATGGTTCTGCAGGCAACGGTAAACATTTTTCCTGGAAGGCATTGACTGTATAGTCTCACAGTGAGGTAAGTGTGTTAACAGTTGTGGGTATCACTTCGGAAATAATAAACAGTTCACTTACTTTTCTCCATCAGCCTCGTTTTCATCAACTGTCCATTGTACGTAATCCGCAAGCCACCGTATGGTGCAAGGCGGGGAACACCTTGTTCCACTGCTGGTTATTTCCTTTCGTGTTTCCGTAATAGTCGCGTGTTGATCGTACCTACCGATGGCAAATATAGTGCCCGCCGTTAAACTGCTTCGATGTCTTCCTTTAACCCGACCCGGTTGTTATCATAAACACTCCAGCAGTTTTCAAAAACTGGACACGCTAATGTTCTATACGTGGTCTTCCAAAAATTCTCCCAGTAAACCGAAGTCGACCATTCGCCATTTCTGTACCTTCCCCACGCGCTCGTTCCTTTTCATATCGCCTTGTAACAGTACGTCATGTGGGACAGATATCGGTGGTGAAAATTTATCCACTGTCAAGATTCGAACCGACTACCTCCGAGAGGTCAGGCTTACGTTTAGCGAGCTTGGCTTGAGAAGCTGGTTTTAGAAAGCAAAAATTGTGGGGAAGACAGTGGTTGGAATAAGTGTAGAAAATATTTGAGGACCTTGGATGATAGCGCCACTCTGCGATAAAGACTAGGGATAAAAGAGGGAGCTTTTTTGGCGACCTTCATGTGGACGAACAGATGTTGCGTTTTTAGGCAGCTTTCTTTGGTTTGGAACGAACGGAGAGTGGTGCAACAAAAGTGAGTGCTAGCAAATGCATGTCGCTTGGGAGTCTGAGCGGCTTAGTGGGATAGGAAGCTGCCCAGAATGGAATGAGCACCGACGAACCCCAGCGCGATACAAGAGGTCCAATTTCCAGATTTGCACTTGGCGCCAGAAGAAAGGGTGTCTCAACGCCCCATCGACACCAAGGTCATTAAAGACCCCTTCTGAACAAGGGATGAACTATTGTCGATAAGATTTTGAACGAGCCATAATTTTTCGAATTTTTTCGTCTATATCATTTACGAAAATGCATCTGAGTGAAAGCAATATGTAGGTTTCCTATTGTTGGAACTTTCACTGATGGTCTTACAACAGGAAACGTCCCCTTTACGCACAACGGGTGTCATATAACATTTGCCACCAACTGACTCGTGCTCACCAAAATGAATTTATGATGAGACGTGCCTTTCTTCTTTGGATCTGCTCTCTCAAACATATTCCGAAAAGGTCCCACGATGAGGAACAATATTCAGGTAACTGTCCAACGACGGTTTTATAAGCTGTTTCCTTGGTAGTTGAACTCAATTTTATTATTCTTTGAATAGATCTCATTTCGGCATCTGCCGTTTCTATAAGTACTTTTAAGTGGTCTTTCCACGTTGGGTCGCTGTGAGCACATGGTGCTAGATTTGTTTTCATTGACTGTTTGCTAAAAGTATAATACAACAATGATTGATCTTCCTATCTATTTATGTTCAATAGGTGACGTTTGTTTGTGCAAAGGATCATCAGGGAGTCGTTGCATGGTCTGTAGTCTGCAGTTCTTCTCGCATTGTGATACGCCAATCTGACATTGCGAGATTTCTGTAGGGGTTATCCCAAGAGTAATGGTCAATGTTCTGGGATACGATAGGAACGCCCAATGGATGCAAAAAACTTCATATAGACTTTGCCCTATACCGAATGTTTCCGAAATAGAACTCATTTAATGTACGTTTGTTTTTGGGCTAGTGGCGCGCACCCATGTCATACCTGGCGAACCCACGTCGTTGCTTTCTACGTCTTTGCTCTGGGTGTCTTCCTCATGCTTTTAAACTATCCCATCGAACGCGCATTTGTCCATGGTGCGTTGTGAGTGAAATAGTTCGAGGAATTGAGAGTGTACCAAAGAGAAGCATTGATTAACTCTGTACACACACTAGCTAAAATTCCACATATCTAAACCAATGAAGGACGTGCATATATTGTGTATGTTTACTTCTGCGATGGTAGTACTCCTGCTGCTGATCTAGAGTGTAAAGACTAACGACTGACGCAGTTTATTCGGTGTCTGCTGCAGAACAGACGATTTTCTGTCGATCGAAAAGACAAAAAGCGATGTTGAATGTAGAGGAATGGCCTTCCGTAGGGAAGTGCGCTTGCTCCCATGTACTGTATTTCGGAAACCATTTTGAATAGGGCCTTACATCCAAGTACAGTTTTTTTGTGTCAAATGGTAGTTCCTGTCACGTTCCTGAAACCGACCATTCCTCCTGGTTCAAATGGCTCTGAGCACTATGGGACTTAACATCTGTGGTCATCAGTCCCCTAGAAATTAGAACTACTTAAACCTAACTAACCTAAGGACATCACACACATCCATGCCCGAGGCAAGATTCGAACCTGCAACCGTAGCAGTCGCGCGGTTCCGGTCTGAGCACCTAGAACCGCTAGACCAGCGCGGCCGGCATTCCTCCTGGTACACCATGTACACAGCAGAGTCTTTCGTGGACAGTCTTAAGTAGAATATTAATGATACGTGATTCATCGACGAAAGAATATTTTAATCACCAATATAGTTTGGTGCCTAATTTAAAGGTAGCAGAGAGCGAACCCCCTACCACAGCAATCAGTTGCTGTGTTGAGGTGGCATGTTAGAATCTGGCCATAGCGCAGAGTATAACTACAACAAAAATATAGTTGGTAACACAAAAGGAAACAAATATCATTTACTAAAATAAGCTACACAAAAAATACTCAGTTTGGGTTTGATGAGATGGCGTGGCGCTGAAGTAAACGTTGTGAACGTTGTTATAACCTAACTCAGAGAACGATGCCTGATCAAATCTAACGGTTGTTCTGTATGGACTGTCGTAGGTGACGGTTTCTAAGTTTGGAATTCGACATTCAGCGATGACGGTCCGATGGTTGCTGACAGTAACTTTTGTCGGACATAACTGCTGGATAACTGACGTTGTAAATGTACTGTCCAAGTGACAGTGTGCGGCCCTTAAAATCTGAGACGGCAGAAGATTTTTCGTCTGTGTATCATTTGGCGGATGAAGGAATTAGTTCCTGCTATCGGCGCTCTTTGTGGCATAAGTGCAAGGAGCGGACTATTAGTAAGTCGTGTGGGGGAAACATAAGATTTCTGTTATGTGCGCCGTATACACTCCTGGAAATTGAAATAAGAACACCGTGAATTCATTGTCCCAGGAAGGGGAAACTTTATTGACACATTCCTGGGGTCACATACATCACATGATCACACTGACAGAACCACAGGCACATAGACACAGGCAACAGAGCATGCACAATGTCGGCACTAGTACAGTGTATATCCACCTTTCGCAGCATTGCAGGCTGCTATTCTCCCATGGAGACGATCGTAGAGATGCTGGATGTAGTCCTGTGGAACGGCTTGCCATGCAATTTCCACCTGGCGCCTCACTTGGACCAGCGTTCCTGCTGGACGTGCAGACCGTGTGAGACGACGCTTCATCCAGTCCCAAACATGCTCAATGGGGGACAGATCCGGAGATCTTGCTGGCCAGGGTAGTTGACTTACACCTTCTAGAGCACGTTGGGTGGCACGGGATACATGCGGACGTGCATTGTCCTGTTGGAACAGCAATTTCCCTTGCCGGTCTAGGAATGGTAGAACGATGGGTTCGATGACGGTTTGGATGTACCGTGCACTATTCAGTGTCCCCTCGACGATCACCAGAGGTGTACGGCCAGTGTAGGAGATCGCTCCCCACACCATGATGCCGGGTGTTGGCCGTGTGTGCCTCGGTCGTATGCAGTCCTGATTGTGGCGCTCACCTGCACGGCGCCAAACACGCATACGACCATCATTGGCACCAAGGCAGAAGCGACTCTCATCGCTGAAGACGACACGTCTCCATTCGTCCCTCCATTCACGCCTGTCGCGACACCACTGGAGGCGGGCTGCACGATGTTGGGGCGTGAGCGGAAGACGGCCTAACGGTGTGCGGGACCGTAGCCCAGCTTCATGGAGACGGTTGCGAATGGTCCTCGCCGATACCCCAGGAGCAACAGTGTCCCTAATTTGCTGGGAAGTGGCGGTGCGGTCCCCTACGGCATTGCGTAGGATCCTACGGTCTTGGCGTGCATCCGTGCGTCGCTGCGGTCCGGTCCCAGGTCGACGGACACGTGCACCTTCCGCCGACCACTGGCGACAACATCGATGTACTGTGGAGACCTCACGCCCCACGTGTTGAGCAATTCGGCGGTACGTCCACCCGGCCTCCCGCATGCCCACTATACGCCCTCGCTCAATGTCTGTCAACTGCACATACGGTTCACGTCCACGCTGTCGCGGCATGCTACCAGTGTTAAAGACTGCGATGGAGCTCCGTATGCCACGGCAAACTGGCTGACACTGACGGCGGCGGTGCACAAATGCTGCGCAGCTAGCGCCATTCGACGGCCAACACCGCGGTTCCTGGTGTGTCCGCTGTGCCGTGCGTGTGATCATTGCTTGTACAGCCCTCTCGCAGTGTCCGGAGCAAGTATGGTGAGTCTGACACACCGTTGTCAATGTGTTCTTTTTTCCATTTCCAGGAGTGTATAAGTAACGTAGAGGATAACGTGGCAAGTTCTGTGATGCCTTTAGCGGATGCTGCTATTGTATACACAGAAGTCGCATACCCGCTGCTGTACGATTACTCAATTGTAGAACACTAACTAGAATGCAGTCACATCGATTAAACATTTAGGAGTATGCGTACGGGACGGCTTAAAGCGGAAAGGCTACAAGAAGTTAATCTGCCGGCCGGAGTGGCCGAGCGGTTCTAGGCGCTTCAGTGTGGAACCGCGTGACTGCTACGGTCGCAGGTTCGAATCCTGCCTCGGGCATGGATGTGTGTGATGTCCTTAGGTTGGTCAGGATTAAGTAGTTCTAAGTTCTAGGGGACTGATGACCTCAGAGGTTAAGTCCCATACTGCTCAGAGCCATTTGAACTTTTTTAAGTTAATATTCGTAAGGCAAATGCCAGATTGATACTCATTGGAAGAATCCTGAAGAAGTGAGTTGCAGCTACAAAGGAGGTCGCTTACAGGACGTTCTCTGGAGTAATGTTTTAATATCATTAGTTAGTTCTAGGTCATTATTGTGGGAAGAAATAAAGTAGATACAAAGAATAAAACGGAGACTCCGGCGTGAAGACACGTTGCCAATTCAAATAGCGGACACAACAAGAGAGGCGTTTTGTATCATGGCGCGCTTTACTGCTAATAATCCTAGAGCGTACATTATTAGAGGAGCCACTGTACACATTGCTTATTCCCAGATCATGGAGGTAATGTTTGAGAGATTCGAGTTCGAGCAAGGGCTTACCAGCAGTCGTTTTTTCCGCGAATCGTTAGCGACTTCGACAGCAAAGAAGAAAGGTATGACGAAGACGCACAAGAGAAGCCTTTGCCCACACCATAAGGTAGATTCCGGAATATGCATGTAGAGACAGGAACGTATTTCCTTTAGCAGGCACCGCCGTGATGCTGAATCGTACACTTTTCGAAACGGTGGGAGGAGCAGCTGTGCTTCAAAACAAATTGTAAGAACTTCCTAAATTTAACTATGATTGGCTGTTTTTGCACTATTGTTTCTATATCTTTAGTGTACGAGGGTTGAAACTTTAATAGTGGCAACTATTTATTTACACCTCATACAAAATAGATACGTTTTACTGACCTTCAGAGTAGTCACCAGCATTGTGTACAATCCGTTGCCAGCGATGTGGAAGTCGTAGGATACTCTTAGCAGTGCCAGTTGTGTTGACAGTTCGAGCGGCGCGGTCTATTGCCCGACGAATTTGTATCAGTTCTGAAGCGAATGTCGAGAAGTGTTTCCTTCAGTTTAGAAATCGAGTTAAAATCACGAGGGCTTAAGTCATGGGTATATAGTTGGTGGTATAGCACTTAGCAGCCCCATCGGTCCAACATACCAGTAACAGCTTGCACTGTATGTGCTAGAGCAGGGCTTCCCAACCTTTTCAGCTGGTGGACCCTTTCTTCAGTCGAAAATCCATGGCGGGCCCCTAGTCTGTTCCCAATGCCCCTCCCCCCCCCTCCTCCTCCTGCCCCCGAAGTATCAATAGTGTTTGGTTTAGAGATGAATGATAACAGCTTGAAGGCCAAAAATCTACTTATGAAATAGGTAGTGCACTGACAAAGCAAGTTTAACATTTAATGATGCCTGGGGCCGCGTACGTGGCAGCGAGTGCTGTGATTGGTCGACAAAGCTCGCTCCGCGCATGCGTAAAAGGTTTCAGCGCATCTACCGCCGTGAGCCGGCGCACAGACGACCCCCGTATTGTTGCGAAACAGTCGATCAGAGAAGCCGCATTCTCCGGCACTAAACTGTGTATGCGTTCTCACTTAGGAACCGCAAAGGGTGCTTTTGAGTACGACCTGAAGTAAAAGTACACATTTTTTCCACACGAAAAAAATAGTGATGAATTTGATTTTCACATTTCTATTCAATAATTTTATTTATTATTTTACACGATATGGTGAAGGGTGGCCCCTAAGGGGTCCGCGGACCACACGTTGGGAAGCCCTGGTCTAGAGCATCATCCTGCAACATGATGGCCAGATCCTGCAGAAAGTGTCATCACGTCTGTCTGCAAGCTGGCAGTAGGTTGTGCTCCAAATATGAACAGCGTAGACACAGAAGTGATGACAGTTTCTGCAGGACCTGACCATCATTTTGCTGGACAATGCTCAAGCATGTACAGTGCAAGCTGTTATTGATTTGTTTGACTTATGGGGCTGCTAAGTGCTGTACCACCTACTGCACTCCCCTCACTTACGCCGTCGTGAATTCAACTCGGTTTCTAAACTGAGGGAAACACTTCACGGCATTCGCTTCAGAACTGCTACAAATTCGTCTGCCAATAGACCGCGCCGCTCGAACTGTCAACACAACTGGCGCTGCTGCTAAGAGTATCCTACGACTTCCACATCGCTGGCAAGTGGTTATACACAATTCTGGTGGCTACTTTGAAGGTCAGTAAAACATCGAAACACGCTGTACGAGCTGTAAATAAATAGTTGCCACTATTGAAGTTCCAACGCTCGTATAATAAAGGCCACACCTGCCTGACTTGAACCGGCAGATACGTTATTATGTCTCCGTAGTCGCCCCACGGGCTACTTGGGTGTTGGTGAAATACCGGTTCCTGCTGGCGAAGTTCTCGGGGCAGCTGACAAGTGATACGCGCATAAGGTGGCGGTAAACGACGGTTTCGCCGGCGACCGGTTGCCCGGCAGTGTGGAGAAAGTGAAGCGCCTGCGCCAGCCCGGCAGAAGCGGCCGGCGTGTCGCGTGTCGCCGCACGGCCCCTGCATGGCGGCGGCCGGGCGCCGACTGGTTCCAGGGCCACTGGAATGCGAGCCACTACCTGTTTTTCTGGTCGCTTCGGCAGCCCGAGCCGCGTCGCCAGGCCCCGCGTGTCCACCAGTCCGCCCGTGCCACTGCTCCGGACTAACCCTCAAGTCGTCGTCACACGGACCGTGCATTCCAACGTCAACTTGTGCGTGCGGTTTCTGACGTCATAACATGCTTCGGAGTGTTTCCGAACTTGCACGGTTATATCAGGCTTGAACGTAGACCGTATAGATGGAGGAACACCACCTACTGATCACATACTGTTACTTGGCTCCCAATTAGAGGGTGCTGGAAATGCACGCCTGCAATCCGCTCGTATAATATTGGCTGCTGAGACAAGCGCCGTCTCCTTTTCCCAGAACAGCAAGCTTATAGCGTTTAAAAGCGACGAACGTGTAATGGATTAAGGCATCGTAGAAGTGACACGAAAGTTTATGGTCAGTCGCAAAAAGGAACAGTTACAGCCCCTTCGCTCATGTCTGTAAATGATACTAACAGTCACAGCTCACACGGGTCAACACTATATCCATAATCGCTGCTTAATGTTACGTACGAAATACTTTTTTGTAGTTAAGATTGGCAACCAGTGTAAATATTCCGTTGTCCGCAGCTCGTGGTCGTGCGGTACCTTTCTCGCTTCCTGCGCCCGGGTTCGATTCCCGGCGGGGTCAGGGATTTTCTCTGCCTCGTGATGACTGGGTGTTGTGTGCCGTTAGTTAGGTTTAAGTAGTTCTAAGTTATAGGGGCCTGATGACCATTGATGTTAAGTCCCATAGTGCTCAGAGCCATTTGAACCATTTTGTAAGTATTGCGGAGCAGTACGAAGTCAGCCGACTTCCACCGATCGTTGGGAAACGCCATTTCGATTTCAGTTAGACCCCACATTTGGTGATTATACTCCCTTTCCAAACTTCCAGCACATTCTGGATCTCTCGAATATGCGCCGTTATTGTTAGAATTTGCTGTAATAAAAGACCTGAAATGTCACATTGATAGTCGAAGATTTTTCGTATTGTGACTGGAACTTTATGAATGTACGCCTTTTCAAGAAGCCGGCACATTGAAGATTTATGAAAAACGCTGTAATTGAATGCCACTCAGTAACATACCGGCGATTAAAGCCTTCAGTCGATTGTAACATACAAGATATGAAGATCTGTTTACGAAGTCTTCTCCATGGCGACAAGAGCCGATGGAGAAGCCAAAAAAATGGACTCGCTCAAGGAATGCGCTCTGCTCCCCCCTCCCCCCTTTTAAACAATATACTAACGACCATATAGCACCTAACCATACTACGCATTTCTTACAAGCAGAAGACAACAATCACAGCTTAGGGCAGGACTTTCGAGAATGTAAAGCAGAAGCTGCTGCAGAAAGCACTCGGAGATTTGTCGGCATATGACAAAAATATCTCCCATAAACGGAATGCTTCGAAGACTCAAGTGAGTGTTTCCACCTTCGATCTCGACAAGCAAAGCGAAAGCTCAGTATTTCCTGGAATTATACTATATTGGAACACCAATCTTTCCGGTGTGAAGTTGGATAGATCTCTGGCATGCAGTCACCACTGTAAAAAGTTCGGCAGAAAATAGCCTCCAGAAATATTATTGTATAAAAACTCATAAATAGCAAATGAGGAACAAAATCTAATAGCCTCAGAACCACCGCATAAGCACTATCTGTGTCTCTGCCCGGTTTGGACCATATCAACACAGCTGAAAAAAAGTCGACAAAAGCTGTAATGAAACATGTTGAACAGCAGCATATTGTATGAATTCTCCCTCCCCCCCCCCCCCCCCCCCCATCCAAAGCTGTACAGACCTCCGGTCTTGAGAGTCCAGATCTCGAAATTCATCCCATGAATTCACATAGAGGCTCAGAAGAACCATCGATTATAGACATCCTCTCTTTGGTCCTTTGTACGAGCCCGGACGACTAAGATCCTGTTAAAGTTCTTAAACCCCGCCATTAAAGAACCACCATCTTACTATCAACCAGAACAGGTACTGCCAGGCGACTCCAAAACAAAGTACAATATATGGAGGACCCTTAACTGCATAAGAACAGGCGTGGTCCCAGTGAAAAGAAACATGATCAGGTGGAGTCGGGATAAAGTGGATGAGGAAAACTGCGACTGTGGTGCTATGCAAGACATGGAACACATCCTGGGCTGTCCACACTCTCCCTACAGATGCAACCAACCTCGACTGTCTGACTGTACAAGAAAGAACCTCTGCACGTGGCCCAATGCTGGGCTGAATGGCTATGATTTGACTTCAGGACACGAAAAACCAAAGTAAGAAAGTTGCGAAAGTTCAGCATCGCGCAGTGAGTAGAGCCACTGGGCTACAAAACGATATGTAGTTGGTTCTGCTTTGCGTCCTGCTAAATCCAAAAGAAAAAAAAATTATTCATCTTCTCATTTCTGAAAATGTGCTTGCTCTCTCTCTCTCTCTCTCTCTCTCTCTCTCTCTCTCTCTCTCTCTCTCTCTCTCTCTCCCTCCCTCTCCCTCTCTAAACTTATTTCACACAATGCGTAATCCTTATTCACTAGACATGGAACTTCCCTTTTTGCTTTATAACATGGACATGGATACTGAAGCTTCTGTTTATGTATGCTACAAACAAAATAACAAGAAAGACAAACTTCTGAGTTCAATAAACTTTACCAACAGCCGTACACTTCGAGATATTTTATTTCATTTCGAGCGCAACCAGTTTCAGCAATTCATCTACAGGCCTCTGCATAATTAAAAAGTAAACATGTAGTAATAGAAGGGTTTACAAATCAAGTTTACAAGTGACAGGTAATCATTATACCGCTTAAACTTAAACATGGTGCTTCCTTATAATGCCAGTTGCGTTTTGGATCCAAACTGACATATTCCCCAATTCACTTGCGGGAATTCGGTGTGTCTTGACTACACCTGATGAGTATGATTATGACCCGGTTACTTTATCAGCGTGTCAGCGTCTTCATACAGTTTAGGGAGTATGTTATCAAGTTCTTACTGGAGATGTATTTTGGTATTAATGGAGATACATGATGGTACTCGCTTTATGAGCTTCAACTTCGACAATATAGTGGTTTTCGCACACTCCTTTACCTTTAATTTTTTTCCGTACCCATGTTCCCTGTCGCGACACAACTTGTTACGTCTTAATATTTAGATAGTTTGGCATCTCTAGATAGGTCGTGTTACGTGTTGCCTTATACTCCCAGTGAAATTGTAAGAAGTTGTCGGCTGTGAACTTAGGCGAATCGCTTTGCTTAAGTAGGACTTACATGTTGATTTGTTTCACCGTGCCGACATGTTAAGTGATATAAAGGAAACCAATCATACCTTTTATTCCGATTTACTGTACAATCTAGGCCACAACATAGTTGTGAATATCCTTAGTGTTCGCTGTGCATGCTATTTTCTCTTAATATGTCGATTGCCGTTGGGTATTGCGTCAAGTTATTTTTGATGATTTGATAACTACTTGCCTTACCATCAGTGATGTTGCCTAGGCTGCAAATATGCATACTATTGTAATTCATAGCTTACTGTGTGACATTTTACTTTAAATGAAGATTGGTACTCAATATATCAGGCGGTTCCTCATCTAAAAGAATTTTATAGCATTTTATTATTAAAAAAAAAAGACGAGCTTTGTTTCTATGGAGCTCTTGGATTGTTTGCTGTCTAGTGCTGATCTTTTTAATGAATCTACATGTTCCCTAGTGAATGTGTGATGTTAAATATTTTTACGACTAACAACTATGTACACATGTTTGCGTCTATTATGCTGGATACACATAGAGGTTCGGTTTAATGCAACTAACAAATATATATACATGGTTTAGTCTATTATGCTGGATGTACACATACTTCAAGTTTAAGCGGTATTATGATTACCTGTTACTTGTAAACTTGATTTGTACACCTTTATATTACTTCATCTATAATCTTCTTTATGCAGAGGCCTGGCAAAATGAGTTGTCTAAACTAGTTGCGTTTGAAATAAAATCAAATATTTTAAAGTGTATGGCTGTTGGTAAAGTTTATTGAATTGAAAAGTACGTACAGGCCGTTGTCCCCTGGCCATAATGGAGATTGAAAGACAAAATGTACGAATTGCGACAATGATACAGCCGATAACTATGCTGGAGTGTGCTGCAGTCGCAAATCTCTAAGGAACATGGACAAATGCCGGCCGCGGTGGTCTCGCGGTTCTAGGCGCGCAGTCCGGAACCGTGCGACTGCTACGGTCGCAGGTTCGAATCCTGCCTCGGGCATGGATGTGTGTGATGTCCTTAGGTTAGTTAGGTGTAAGTAGTTCTAGGGGACTGATGACCATAGCAGTTGAGTCCCATAGTGCTCAGAGCCATTTGAACCATAGACAAATCACGTTGACCAGCACGTCTAGTGTGACGCGGTCGCTATGTTGGTTTTAGCATGCGCTTCCACGTTGACGTCGGCTGTCTTGTCAATTGTGAGGACGGCTTAAAGGTGCCGCAAGTAATTTACAGCACATCACGTGTTCAATTCCACGGCCAGTGTGGCGACGGCTTCACAGACCTACTGCCGCTGTCAAGTGTTTGTTCTCTCGTGATGGATACGTCAGAATTCTGTGGTTACAGTAATGGCGGCAGCAACGCACTAATTCACAGCGCCATTCAGTCTCCACACCCACTACTGGATAGACGTGTCCGCAAGACGTTTCCATGCGTTAAGTTGGCTTCACAGGAGACGTGGCATGGAACATGCAACGGTCTGACCTAGTCTCCTCTCCGACATGTTACTGAACTCTCAGAAGCGATCCGGCGTCTTCACTGGGTACATGTACCGCGTCGTGATCGTATGCGACCGCAGCGCCCTCCAGCGCGGCAACTGGCAGCTAAAACGACATCTGCCAACCACATACGAATTCTCGTAACGTAAACTACATTGTGACTGTAGTAAATTGTTTGAATTCGTTGTGATGTGCGATGTTGAGCCTACTTGACAAGGTCCTCAAACAGTACAGCTGTATTCAACAATAGGTCACCCTGATACTTTGTGTGCGGTTTTCTTAAAAGAGTCCACTGCACTTTACTCCAATCCTGCCAACAAATATGTCTTCCACCTGCCTGCGTTACTACTGATACTGAGTTGCCTCATATCTCCCTGTAGTTTTACGTTTCGAAAGATGTGAGGATTTCCAGACGTGTATTGCCAGTATTGTTAATCTCATAGTATAGCCTTTTATGCGCGATATATTTAATTTGTCCGTATTTAAAGAGTGCGGCTACTAAGTACAAGAAGGGAAACAACATTAATGCTCCCGTCACCTGCATTCGATTTGTCAAACTGCAGCGTTACTTTTTGTTCAAAACAGCATCGTCTACGGTCTAACCACATTTCTTTGGGGCACTCCGCTTGAGAAATTGAGTTCTTGTTAAACTTATACTGTACCGTACATCTCAAATTATTGAAAGTAGGTTCCAAATGCGGAACGAACCGACTGATGCAACTCGGCATGTTTTGCATTAACAAGGAAGTGATAAGTGACTGTGACCCAACGCCAGGCCCTTGGATCCGTAGTCCAGAATTTACCCACAGGGCCACCAAGCTACTTGGTACTAATTATAACAATAAAGGATTTATGATGCAGTCAATTAGTAGCAAAATTAGGTGTTCGTGGTAACATCAGTATTTGCTGAAAAAAAAAAGAAACTGAAAATTTAAAAAAAAAGCAATGAATATTAGAGCGATCAAACCCAACAGTAAAGGGAATGAATATTAGAGAGATCAAATCTAACAGTAAAAGGCTTTTTAAACAATGTTTTAAATAAGTGGGTTGAGTGCAGGGAGGATAGTTAATTAGTGTGGGTACCACTTTCTTGTAACGCTGTGTGCGCATTTATGCATGTGCTCCGGAATGGCACCAGGGCACGTTACAGTTACACGTTTGCTGTAACCATCACAATTTGGAGAGTTACAAGAGAGTCTGTGAACGGTATCTCGAGTCTTTAAGGCACAGAGTCACTCTTGAGGTGAACACACGTCCCTCCAACGCACAGCGCCTACTTGAAGCCGCAAAGATGTGTGTGTATTTTCTGACGATGTGTGGCTAATGTGGCGTTTTGGTATTGGACGGCAGTAGCCCATCTTCTAACCCTACAGTCCCATCCGCATGGTCTGGAAGACTTGTTGCAGTCTCTGCCACGTTGTCGTTCACACTGCTGTGATTATGCTGTTCTCTATGTGTGGTGGGAGGGGGGATTTTTCAGGGGTTTTATCGTGGCGTATTTGTGTTTTTCATTAGGAGGGGGGAGGGTGTAAGACGTTAGTGAGGCTATTGCCGTTCACCGTTCATGGCATTATGAAACTCGATAAACCAGGTATATTGTTCAGCTTCGGTATCGCTGGTTACAGCAGTTGTAGAAAGAAAGTATCGCCTATCTATAGTGCGTTGACCACAGTTCTATCAGCACAAACTAAACAATATTCTCTGAACGGAAGTGGGAAAGAAACTAATCTCTTCTCTTGATGTAACCTCTACAATATTATTTCAATGGTACAGGGTGGCGCACGAAAAATCGGCCCCGAGTACTAAATTGTTCATTGTCGCCCACCAATCGTCATCTATTGTTTCGAAGTAGTTGTTTGCATTGGTTTATTTGTTATTTCTTCACTGCCTAATTATTACATATTTATCTATTCTGCTCGTAGCGGTCAACAAATCATGCATAATTGGCTAGCAGTCTGTGCTCGGGGCCGGTTTCTCTTGCGCCAATTTATATTGTTTCATTGCGATCAGCCACATGATGCTACAGTTGGTTAACGAGAGGTTTTGCAGAATCGCGAAAATTACTTCAAGTGTGTGAGAATTCTGTAATGAACAAAAACTCTGTAGTCCAGGGACGAGGCAAGTGGCCCCTCTTGGCGCCTTCCATCTTCAGTCATCTATGCTGCTAATTTTCAATTTTTCATAAGAAACATATACCATTCACATATGAATGGTGAAAGAGTAAAAAGGAGAGAGAGAAAGAGAGAGAGAGAGGTAGAGAGAGAGAGAGAGAGAGGTAGAGAGAGAGAGGTAGAGAGAGAGAGGTAGAGAGAGAGAGGTAGAGAGAGAGAGGTAGAGAGAGAGAGGTAGAGAGAGAGAGGTAGAGAGAGAGAGGTAGAGAGAGAGAGGTAGAGAGAGAGAGAGAGAGAGAGAGAGAGAGAGAGAGAGAGAGAGAGCGATCACTAGTGAACTAGTTCCCAAGGATGAACGACGTTCCCCATCTCTACCGCCGGCCGGAGTGGCTAGGGGACTAAAGACCTTAGAAGTTAAGTCCCATAGTGCTCAGAGCCATTTGAACCCATCTCTACCAACAATCCATGACAAGCCGAAAAACTACTTGCATAAGAACGAAGGATGGACTAACTCGTTGCCAGAGTGGCCATGCGGTTCTAGACGCCAAAGTCTGGAACCGAGCGACCGCCGCGGTCGCAGGTTCGAATCCTGCCTCGGGCACGGATGTGTGTGATGTCCTTACGTTAGTTAGGTTTAATTAGTTTAAAGTTTTAGGGGACTGATGACCTCAGATGTTAAGTCGCATAGTGCTCAGAGCCATTTGAGCCAACCAACTCGTTGTTGACTTGCTCAGTTTTTCTGAAATTGTAATTATTTGTTTCTCTTGGCATGTTCATTACGTCCATCGATTTGCGTCCCATTCTGATAATTACTTCGGGCTGCATCGTTATTATTATTATTATTATTATTGTTGTTGTTGTTGTCTTCAGTCCTGAGACTGGTTTGATGCAGCTCTCCATGCTACTCTATCCTGTGCAAGCTGCTTCATCTCCCAGTACCTACTGCAACCTACATCCTTCTGAATCTGCTTAGTGTACTCATCTCTCGGTCTCCCTCTACGATTCCTACCCTCCACGCTGCCCTCCAATGCTAAATTTGTGATCCCTTGATGCCTCAAAACATGTCCTACCAACCGATCCCTTCTTCTAGTCAAGTTGTGCCACAAACTTCTCTTCTCCCCAATCCTATTCAATACCTCCTCATTAGTTACGTGATCTATCCACCTTATCTTCAGTATTCTTCTGTAGCACCACATTTCGAAAGCTTCTATTCTCTTCTTGTCCAAACTAGTTATCGTCCATGTTTCACTTCCATACATGGCTACACTCCAAACAAATACTTTCAGAAACGACTTCCTGATACATAAATCTATATTCGATGTTAACAAATTTCTCTTCTTCAGAAACGCTTTCCTTGCCATTGCCAGTCTACATTTTATATCCTCTCTACTTCGACCATCATCAGTTATTTTACTTCCTAAATAGCAAAACTCCTTTACTACTTTAAGTGTCTCATTTCCTAATCTAATTCCCTCAGCATCACCCGATTTAATTTGACTACATTCCCTTATCCTCGTTTTGCTTTTGTTAATGTTCATCTTATATCCTTCTTTCAAGACACTGTCCATTCCGTTCAACTGCTCTTCCAGGTCCTTTGCTGTCTCTGACAGAATTACAATGTCATCGGCGAACCTCAAAGTTTTTACTTCTTCTCCATGAATTTTAATACCTACTCCGAATTTTTCTTTTGTTTCCTTTACTGCTTGCTCAATATACAGATTGAATAACATCGGGGAGAGGCTACAACCCTGTCTCACTCCTTTCCCAACCACTGCTTCCCTTTCATGCCCCTCGACTCTTATTACTGCCATCTGGTTTCTGTACAAATTATAAATAGCCTTTCGCTCCCTGTATTTTACCCCTGCCACCTTTAGAATTTGAAAGAGAGTATTCCAGTCAACATTGTCAAAAGCTTTCTCTAAGTCTACAAATGCTAGAAACGTAGGTTTGCCTTTTCTTAATCTTTCTTCTAAGATAAGTCGTAAGGTCAGTATTGCCTCACGTGTTCCAACATTTCGACGGAATCCAAACTGATCCTCCCCGAGGTCTGCATCTACCAGTTTTTCCATTCGTCTGTAAAGAATTCGCGTTAGTATTTTGCAGCCGTGGCTTATTAAACTGATAGTACGGTAATTTTCACATCTGTCAGCACCTGCTTTCTTTGGGATTGGAATTATTATATTCTTCTTGAAGTCTGAGGGTATTTCGCCTGTCTCATACATCTTGCTCACCAGCTGGTAGAGTTTTGTCATGACTGGCTCTCCCAAGGCCGTCAGTAGTTCTAATGGAATGTTGTCTACTCCGGGGGCCTTGTTTCGACTCAGGTCTTTCAGTGCTCTGTCAAACTCTTCACGCAGTATCGTATCTCCCATTTCATCTTCATCTACATCCTCTTCTATTTCCATAATATTGTCCTCAAGTACATCGCCCTTGTATAAACCTTCTATATACTCCTTCCACCTTTCTGCCTTCCCTTCTTTGCTTAGAACTGGGCTGCCATCTGAGCTCTTGATATTCATACACGTGGTTCTCTTCTCTCCAAAGGTCTCTTTAATTTTCCTGTAGGCAGTATCTATTTTACCCCTAGTGAGATAAGCTTCTACATCCTTACATTTGTCCTGTAGCCATCCCTGTTTAGCCATTTTGCACTTCCTGTCGATCTCATTTTTGAGACGTTTGTATTCCTTTTTGCCTGCTTCATTTACTGCATTTTTATATTTTCTCCTTTCATCAATTAAATTCAATATTTCTTCTGTTACCCAAGGATTTCTAGCAGCCCTCGTCTTTGTACCTACTTTATCCTCTGCTGCCTTCACTACTACATCCCTCAGAGCTACCCATTCTTCTTCTACTGTATTTCTTTCCCCTATTATTATTATTATTATTATTATTATTATTATTATTATTATTATTATTATTATCCCTATCATTTTTTGTCTTAGCGTGTATATAACGTTACACAATATGAACGAAGGAGTTGAATATAGATGCCACTCTAAGAAATCAGCTTCTAGTCCGGGCCTTGAAATGTAATCTGCTCTGCCGTCATTGTTGGATTGTCACGACCATATTCTGCCAAAGGCCTTTGACTTTACGTTTGAGCTATACCTGGTGTATGGCCCATGGCCAGCGAGGAAATGAATTACAGACTGAAATGATATAACGTGTTTTACTTGGGACAAAGGAATAATTCCTTCCCCGACTACCTGATTCAGTCCAGTGTTCGTACTACATTGTGCCAATCTTTTCTTTGATTTCGTATACAGATGTTCTCCCATAGTCGTTTGTACTTCGTAGATTCTGTTTCTTTAACCAACAAGTTCCTTGATAGTAAATCGAGAGGACAGAGTGTCATTGTTACCATTAGGACAGCTGCACAACAGCCGAGAGGGAGCATTATTTTGTTAGTCTCTTATAAAGCCAAGGCAGCGGTCTAATCGCTTCGTCATCAACAGGTCACTGAACCGGAAGGTAGAAGACGACTGTGTGCCCACGGTCGTAGTGTTTGACGGTGTCATTAACGATTCGTAGATGATGGAACAAAAGTAGGCAATCAGATGGTTGCAGCTGTGTGGGACTGACGTTGCGGAACAATTCGGAGAGATAATGTTACGTTGCACTAACAGACAGTATAAAGTCCTCAAAAGGAAAACTACGACATGCAGATGTGGTCGTAAAGTTTGTATGTCCCCGGTGCCAAGTACATTATCGCCTTTATTGCGTGCCCCTTTGTGGCTGCACCTGTTTGAGATGCAGCTGGGAGCGGCGGCACGAGCAACTTGACAGTGCCGCCGTACACGCCGTTTTCGTTTTGCTGTAATCTCGCGAAAGAATGGGCAAGGCCGCGCACCTTTGTGCGGCGGCGGTGCACGTCGCCCTGTTTTTCAGCAGCCGTGCATTCTCCGCGAAGGTCAGCCCGTGAATATTATGCGGGCACTCCTTTTTATTGCCTGGAACCGCGAAGCTCCGCGGAGACGATAAGGTGAGATTGGCTATCGCGCCGTGTCCCGCGATTGCCGCCGTGGCGACCTTCGTTTTTGCTGGCGAGCGCCCCCATTCAGTCCGGCCGCGACGACAATGGGCGGTGTACGTGCTGGCCAGCAAGAGTAAATAAGAGGCTGCTCGCTGTGTCCGTCAGATACTGGAGTAGCAGCGCCCAGCCCATGTCCTCGTACAAGGGACACGGTTTTAATCATCATCCTGAATAAAATCTAGCTAACACCTTGAAACTTGGTAATGGTGGTAGTCCTCCTCTACATATTCACCCTTCAATGCGTCACATGTCTGCTGAGTGGTAAGCGTGACGGATTGCCGTCCTACGGGCCCGGGTCCGATTTCCAGCTGGGTTGGAGATTTTCTCCGCTCAGGGAATGGGTGTTGTGTTGTCTTCATCATCATCCCATCCCCAAACGGCGCGCAGATCGCCCAATATGGCGTCGAATGTAATAAGACCTGCACCAAGGCGGCCGGACCTGCCCCATAAGAGGCCTCCCGGCCAGTAATGCCAAACGCTCATTTCCATTTCAATGCGACTCATGTAGGGTGTTAGGTTACAAGTGCAGATGTTGTAATCGTTGCTACTTTAATATGCTGCCAGAAAATAGTACAACTGGGAAAAGACGAAGATTTTGAGCCGTTGACGGCATATGTAACCTGGGTGATAGTGAATGTATAGATCATGCTTTTAACGTAGTCTCACCAGATGGGATAGTAGCATAGCTATCAGAGCGCCATCTGTGTCTGCACTTTAAAAGGGAATGCTCATAGCCAGTAGGCTCTGTGTAGTGTAAACAGACGCACTCGTGCTTCCTGTGGCCTTTCCGAGTGATGTGACTGTCCTTTAATCACACCAGTTGACATGCTCCGTCAGTTGTGCAACGACGCCAGTATCAGCAGTGACGTGAACATTCTACATGTTCAAAAATGGTTCAAATGGCTCTGAGCACTATAAGAATTGATATCTGTGGTCATTAGTCCCCTAGAACTTAGAACTACGTAAACCTAACTAACCTAAGGACATCCTGCCTGAGGCAGGATTCGAACCTGCGACCGTAGCGGTCACGCGATTCCAGACTGAATCGCCTAGAACCGCACGGCCACACCGGCCGGCTCATTCTGCATGCCCACGCAGCACAGACGCCTACCAGGATCGCCGTGCTGTGAGGTTTTGAGAACCCAGATCAATCAATACGAACTGTTGCGAACCGGTTATTAGCAGTGGGACTACGGGAACGCACAGCTCCAGCCTGTCATCCACTCACGCCACAGCATCGACATGCACAGCTCGACTGCCGCCGTCAGAGTATCACTCGGAAGATGGAATGGTGCGCCATGATCTTCAACGATGAAAGGAGATTCTGCCTGCACACAAATAATAGTCGTTTGTACGTACGATGCAGACTTGGTGAGCACTGTCTCGTAGAGTGCATTCGTCCGAGACATACTGGCCCCACCTCAGGCCTTATGATCTGTGGTGCGATAAGCTACAACTCTCATTCACCTGGAGCGGACACTAACCAGTGTTCGATATGTGCGGAATGTTCTTAGACCTGTTCTTTTGCCGTTCTTGCAAAAGAAGAACGATGTGTTGTTCCAACAAGATAACACACAAACCCTGAAACTCGTCGTGCTCTGCAAGACATGCAGGAACTTCCCTAGCCATCAGGGCCTCTGGACTTGTCTGCAGATGAATCAACACGAACGGCTGTGAACCGGTTATTAACAGTGGGACTACGGGCACTCACCTCCAGCCTGTCATCCACTCACACCACAGCATGGACGTGCACAGCTCGATTGCTGCCGTCAGAGAATCACTCGGAAGATGGGATAGTGCGCCATGGTCGGTAAACTGACGCGAAGATCGATCGTAATTATGTAATTAATCGTGAAGACTGGGTCTAATTACACAACTATATGCAGAGCGCTACACAAGGACGGTATAAAATCACAATACAGCTCAAAAACTGACAGTATCATACAACTGGTGTTATCCTGTTGGGAAAAAAATTCGCAACACCATTCGAAACTAGCGACACACACACACACACACACACACACACACACACACACACACACACACGTTACCAATCACCTATAAGCTGGTGGGAGAAAGGCAGGGATTCTGCTCAAAAACCACCGACAATCCAGGTAACCGAAGCCAATACGCACTACCAGAACTGATGGAAAAAATGCAGCACACTTCTAATTACACTTCGAAATTGTCATGAAAAAACCAGCAGTCGTAATGAACAGCTCACAGTGCAGCACATGTACCGGGGAAGATCGTTGTCCTCAGAGACTGTAAAGAGGGCGTTCTTCTTAATGTAGACTCACAAACTCCCTCCCCCCTTCCTGCCTCCATCTGGGAGGACACATGCTTCTTCAGATGGCCAGCTCCACCCCCGATCCCGATGCAACCCCTCTGCGGCCACTGACAACACTAGGCCCTCCGTATTCACTTGTGATACGCTGCATGCCTTGAGGCAGCGCTCCTTAGCACAAAAGAGAAACTTACCCCTCTGGAGAACGCTTCAGATGACTTTTCCAAAAGTTGGCTGCTTGCGAAGCAGGAAGCCCCTTCTGACTAAAGCGATCGCAGCTTCACATCGCAGTGCCTTCGGTGCAATGCGCGACGCCAGCATCCCTCGAAAATGGTGGTAAATGAGTGCTATCGCGACTGGTAGTTGTTTGTCTGAAGGAGGAGCCGCGGCCTCGTAGGGAGATCGCTCAAATGCTGGTCTGAGCACTGGACTATCTAACATCAATGCGAATCCTATATTAAAACAGCTATTCCAGAAGGAAAACACGATCGCCACGATAATAAATGTCCTCTTTCCACGAAAATGGACAAAGTCCATTTTCTTTTTGTTTTATGAGCAAAATCTGTATAGTTTATACGTTCGACTGCAGGACACAATTCGCATCTCGTTATTGTGTGATGTCGAACTACGTGCACCTCCACCGGTCTCAAATGATCAACAAAGACATGTTTACCATGCGTAAAATCAGGAAAAAAAGTCTACTATTTTGCTGCCGATCACAGCTGAATGTTTTCGTTATCTCGAAACAGTCATCGGAGTAAAGAAAAGGCGAGAACATGAACCCCAAAGAAAAAAGTCTATATTAAGCAATTTCTTCCAGCTGTTCAACAAAATACACGACCTGAGAACGTCTCTCGCATTCATTTTATGTTCGACAACAACAATCTATAATTCAGGAGAACGTAGCTGTTTTCGACACTACGACAGGTCCCCTTTTACCAGTGCAATGCCATATCATACTAGAATTTACGAAACAAATTGTGATAGCCTGTGTCGCCCATTGTACGTGGGAGGCTGAAATTTCGTTAAAAGATATCACTGCAATGAAAATAAAAGCCTGTCAAAAATCATTCCATAGTGCCTTAGCCATCTCCACTCACCAGGTGGCACGTAATTGATATCAGTTTGATTGGCTAAGTAAATTCATCATGAAAGTCAGTTTGCATGGAGAGAAACTTTTGAGTAGTCAGATTACACTCACCAGGTAGGTCAAAAGGGAATCCGTGAAGGGAAGACTATGTTCTTTTCAAGGAACACCATTGAGAAACGACATTTGAAGCTGACCGCAGAGGGATTCTATAGCCCACACAATAGATTTTGCGTAAGAACTGCGCTATTAAAAACACGATCGTAGAATTATATTTTTAGACAGTCCTTCTGCATCTTGGTAGTGATCACAGTCGCTTCCACAGACCGGTGTGAAGTTTCATCGCCTGTACTGTATGATGACCATATCCAACAGACTATCAATCACGTGAGAGAGTTCCTGTATTATTCCTTCATAAGTAGTTTAATACATTTTTTTCGATTATAGCAAAGTGTACACTCCCATACACTTTGTTTTTTCTACTAGGTCTCAGTAGCCCTTGTTAAACAGACATTAACATGTTTCAATACTCTGGCTCTCGCAGAAAGCTGAACGTTGCATGGTGTAAATTAATTGTACAGCTACCATAACACAGGCTGGTGGGAATGAAACACACAGGCGTCGTTTCTCATTGACAAAGGTGTGGAAGACATCGCAGCTTATAGAAACTGGAAGAGTTTGCAGTATTGAAGAGCGCTTCCAACAGCCGTTCGAGGGTGACGCCCTGTACAATTAATCTTATCTTCCCCATTGACAGGGTAGCGGATATTTCGGTGTTACATTTCAAAAGCATTGTTCCTTCATTTTGCTGTCATGTACATGATTACTGTTCCGTTCTTGACCGTCCCCGGAAGGTGCTGTTCACAACACATTTTGGATAGTACAAATAAAAAGAGGTGCTGTCACCTTATTGGTGAAAAAATAACAAAAACATGTGGAGGCTATCGCAGCATATCGAAATAGGACCGGCCTGTAGCAGTGAGGAACGCAACCAAACAACTGTATGGAGGTGATGATCCCTACATTTAATACCATGCTCCACAGCGACAGGTATGTTATTCAGTGTTCTGTCAGGGCTCCCTCCATCTCAACCGAGTGATGTCAGGCAATCATTATGCGGTAATCAACAGCGTACCCAGTGGACAGTCGGGAAGGGAAAGACACCATTGATATGGAACGATGTACTGGAATACACTTTGCAGTTGATAGCGAAATCAGTTTTAGCAATTTTTCCCAGGAGTCGGACAGAGCAATATCTACCACATTCCGCAACCTGCGTAGAAACAGAGTGAGCTTAGTAAAGGGTATAGGAGCGTGTTTTGACCACTCAGTGGAAGTGAGAAAATGTTGTCGTTGCTCCGCCACCCGTGTACGATGTGTAAGGTCAGCGCCAAATGAAGCCTGTTCCTGTAACATGACTTAGTATAGAAGACATTACGAACAGTTACGATGATATTTCTTATTGGGAAAATTATGAAGACTCTACGTCATATAGGTACTGCTGTCCGAAGCAAATCCGCGTCCCTCAGGGTCCATTCACGTCTATCACTCGAACATTCTATCATCGTTATTCTGTTAACATCCAACAGAGAAAAATTATGAACTATAACAGCTCCGCTAACTTCATCCGACAGATTTTTAGCGCATCTTTCTCTTCTATTATATGTCGAAAATAAATACTCTCTACCCGTGCCAAAATCAAGCTTATACGGCCATCCTATTGAATATACAGGTATTTATCCATTGGAGCAGACGACCAGTGATCAAACTCGCTTGCGCAGACTGGTGTTAAAGTTTCATCGCCTATACTGTACGAGAACCATCTCCCACAGATTATCAGTCGCAGGAGAGGGTCCCTGTCTCGTTGCTTGATGCATTGCTTTTTATGCTGTAACACGCTTTGAACACCGTCATACATTTTGCTTTTTTCCGCCACGACTTTGAAGTGTGTGTCTGGACATAAACACGTTTTGGTCCATTGGCTTCCCCAGAAAACTAGACACCGCACGCTGTAAATCATGTTGGTGCTGCTGATCCCACAACACACTCACACATTGGGTGACTGAAATAAAAGAATATACACACTGGGTGATTGAAATAAAAGACTGTTGTTTATGTTGTCCTATCATTTCATCATCTTCATCATTTGTGACATTGACATCTGAACGTGAAAAAAATGGTCTGTGCAAAAACTGGGAGTTTCTCCGGGCGCTGATGACCAAGCAGGTGAGCGCTCCACAAACATCACCACCATGCACTTCTGACTGAATTTCACCTGTTGGAACGGAGAACGTTAAACAGTAAATTTTTAGTTTCGATGCTTGAACAAAAATTCACCTCAATTTTGTTTTCGTTTATGTAGAAGATACACCTTCATGAAATTGGATGAAACTTTCTGAAACACTCTTATTTATCGACATTTCTGCAACACTGTAGTGTTGAGTTATAGAGCTGAAATGTTGATAGTCATTTCCTCGCTAAAAAACATGCGCAGGTGCAGTCAATGGGAACATAGTCCTGAAACGTGGTTGCGCGTTTAGTTCTGCTTCTCAGTCCCAGTGAGACTGTAAGTATCTGCAAAGTCAGCGAGCTGCTGAGCTGCAAGAAAGGCAAACTGACTGTGGAGTTGCACTTCCTAGCTAACCGCTCACTCACGTTTCCTGCTGCAGTCGGGCGGCTGTAACTCCGATACCTGCGTATAAGAAAATTTACGTTTTAGGGTAACGTCAAAAAAACGAGACATCGCCGCACATTCAACCCTGAGGACCAACTTTCAGCAATTTAACTGGATGAGTTACTAAGGCGCCGATAGGCTTAAGTTGCTGAACCATAGACAGAGTAAAGTCTTATATTTAAAAGTACTCGGAAGCCATTGAATAATTCGTAGTAGAAAAACATTTGCTCTGATCTGGAAGTGTTTAAGGGGGGTATCTAGAGACTCACGTTTGACCAGCCTCTGATCGGTGACATATCATCACGTGTGTTCTCGCCGTGATCGACTAAGCATACACACACAGTGAAGTTGTTGATCCCATTTCATATACAGTATTTCTACGACAGACATGGTCGCCTGCTTCAGGTGCTGCGAGCTCTGTTTTTATGTGCACTCGCTGACTGCACTCCAACCGGAGTGTGAAGTGTTGTTGGTGTCGCTTCACGTCGCTCTTTATGAGTTCGTCTCCTGCCGGCAGCTACATTTAATGCTCATCTGGTTCTTAGAACAAGCACTGGGATTCCGTGCAACGTACTCTCTCTCATTTTTCCAGCTATGTTGGATTTGATAGCTGGTGAGATCTTAATAAACTGAGTGCCGGACCCCAAGACTTGTATTATGTCTTCCGATATTTTTATTTCTGAAGACTCTGTATCATAACCTTTATGTTTGCATCACGATACTGGCCCCGCCATAAATTATTTCATGATTATATTCTTGTCAGTGCTCGACGGCATGTGACTTTGTTGGTAGTTTTGATCATGTGTGTCATTCATGTCCCTTGCATTTCTCCTCCACTGTCCAAATATTCTGTCCGACGTAAGACGTGCTATTTCGCATGAATTACGGTACACCCTGCCTTTTGAAAACATATGTCATCTTCAACATTACGCGGAAGATTTTTTTTTATGTTTGCTAGCGAAGCGAAATGCTCCGGATGCCATATTTCCATGTGTACCGATTTTTTCCCAAATTATGCCAGCATAAGGTAGATAAACGTATCTTGGTCCTTCTTTTGCCAGCATAAGGCAGATAAACGTATCTTGGTCCTTCTTTTTCTTTATCATCCCAACAATATTTCAGGTAGCATTGAGATTTTATTTGAATCTCGCTCCTGAGCCTCTCTTCTGTTTCCAGCCTTACTTAAATGTACAGCCTGATCAGTAAAGAAGGAAGCCTACATCCCGGTCTTACGCCCTTTTTAATCCGAACACGTCTCTTGGTATTTCTTTTTTATAGCTCATGTTGGGTTCTTACGAACATTTTATGTTACTTGCCTTTCCGTATCTACGTTTCCATGTATACTCCGCAAGCCTACATACGATATGTGGCTGTCTTTCCATTCTTCCATGTTCAATTCGCGAATGGATGGTTCTCGTTAAGCCTCCATATTAACTCTAATTTCTCGAATTTTCTTACCGTAGATATTGCACGAGACGTGTGGAAGGAAGTAGTATGTTGCCCGCTCTTCTAACGTGCGCTACCGGACTTTCAACCGTAAACCTCACTGTGAGGTGATGTGTGCCACTAGAATCTGTTGAGCATCTTCGTAACCCGCTCGCGACGAATTAAACGATTCTGTGACGACACGCGTCGCCCTTCGTAGAACTGATGAGCAATGCTTCATAATGGATCGAACATATGTTTAGTAAGTCATTAGTTTTGTGTACATTTCCTGAAGAATCTTCCTATTAATTTGAGCCCCGCTTCTGCTTTTTGTACAGTTTGTTTCATGTAGTCATTGCATTTTTAGTCGCCCCAAAATGCTGCTTAAAGGTATTTTGCATACTAGTCCTCAGTGGCTGTCGCCAATTGTGTAATGGTACAGTAGTGGATTTCTTCTCCTATATACATGTAGAATAATTATGCTGCATTTATTTACGTTCAGAATTAATTGCTCGTCCCTGCACCACATGTCGATCCCTTGCAGGTCTTCCACTAAATCTCTACAGTGTTCTGACATTCCTATGGTCTTATAAACAACTACGTCAATTGCGAACAGCTTTGTGGAATTCCTGACGGTGTTTACTAGAACACTTATAAATTCTAGACAGCGACGGTCGTATCAAATGTACGTAGAGAACTCCCGAAATTTCCTTTATAACTGGCTACTTTTTTCCTTTAAGATTGAGTACTGTTTGCTAGAAACTCCTGAATCGAGTTGCAAATCTGACCCGAAACTCGTAAAGCTTGCATTTTGTTCACTAGAAGGCAGTTGCGAACTGTACTCAACGCCTTCCACAAGTTAAGGAACACGGGATCAACCTCAGTGGCGATTTCTGCTGCGCTCTGTATCTCATGAACGAACAGAGAAATTTATGTCACAGGATCACGTTGTGCAACTCTTCAGCGATCTAAGAGTATAACTATGCACATTAAAATGCGTTTCCCTTCCACTATTGAACGGCCATTTCAGCGTTCGCACGACGACAGAAAGGACGGGGCCGTATTACAGCCTCATGCGGTGAAACAGTTTCCGAAGGCCGAATTCAGTATTTCGTTCTTTTTTTTGTCATCTCAGTACGGTCACTGAGATGCTGAATTACTGACTGATTTTATGTAAGTCAAAAACGTTTTCGGGTTTTTAGTCATATCGATTTGCGGTGTGTTGGTTCCAAATCATTGAACACTTCTCGCATTGCTCTTCATTCGCACATTTTCGATTCGTTCAGCTTTTGTTTATCAGCTACGCTTTGACTTCGCTTGAATCTGTAATGAAGTTCTCATTGCTGTCGTAACTTCCCAACAGGGCTTTTGAATCACGACAGGTCTTTCCCAGCACTTCTAATCTTGGTCGGCACATTACTGCTCTAAGGCTTATTAAACAATGCTTCTGAATTTCGTCCATTTGTGCTCCACATCTGTACCCTCAGAACAGAATATGTTCTCTACTCAGGTACTGTGTAATTTGTATCCTATCATTCATGCTAAGCAAAAATGTTTTCCTACCTTTCCCGACATTTCCTTATATCTGCTGTATCAGCGGTCATTGATGGTAAGGATATTATTCGCCCCAGCAGCTGAACGCAGAATTATTCCTCTCTTTCCTTCTCTGTCATCGCTTTTTCCCTTTAGTCGCGATCGTCTTCCCTAATCATGAGCGCATTCTATCCCGCTGGTACACGTCATCTTTTCGAAGCCTTAGCATCTTCATGTCACTTTGGATATTCGTCATACAGCTGGCTTGAGGTATTCACCATCCTCTCCTCTTCGCAGTCATGGAAAATCCACTTCTTCCCAACTCAGTCATATGTGTTATGTGACAGTACAATCTCCACCTGGAGTCTGAGAGTTTTATCATTTACGGGGAGAGTTTTAAAACTACGTGTTATGAATTCATTGAGTAACTGTCCTTTAGTGTTATTCATTTCGCTCACCATAACACAATAATTTCTGTTCGTTTGTGTATATTTATATAAACACCACGCTTCACTGCCATACAATACAGTTGGTCTTACACTCGTTTTATAAATCTTATCTTTATACTTTATGGGCATTTTTGCACAAATTAGAATTCCTGAGAGCATACGCCACTTGTTTCAATCAGATGTTATTGTTTGGATTATGTCTGCTTCCCATCTCTCGATATTGTTGAGCCCAGATATTTAAAATTTGAAGCTCTTGGAAATGTGCCAATATCAAATTTTATGTCTGTGGTTTGTGTGGCATCGCAGATGAAGGTAAACATCATAAAGAAAGTCTTGCTTTTGCTGATGCGCAAGCCATTTGTTTCTAGTACCTTTCTCCACTGTTCAAGGTTTTCTTGAAATTCCTGGATGTTACCATATATAATGGCTAAATCGTCAGCATGCAAAAGATTTCACAGTTTAAGTTTCTTTATCTTTGCGGTTCGGTAATTTGTTACTGACATGAACAGTAACGGATATTGCCCCCAGGGGGCTCAAGGTTCTTTCGTGAGTTCGTGTGTGGTGTGTGGCGCACATGGGACCCGAGCTATTGCAGCCAGTTCTTATTTCCCTGGTTGCATTTCCTTCACTGTGTCCCCTCTCCCTATCCTTGCTCCTTCCCGATTGCTACATCCTTCCACTCTCTGTGTTCTGAGTTATGTGTACATAGCTGCCCACCTGTTTTCCGGTATTGGTTGTAATTTTGTTCCTTATGCCTATTCTTTCGTCCTTTCTGGCCTTTAGGTCCCCACTTGAGGTTATACCTCCACTTCAAAATTTCCTGTTTTTAGTGTGAGCCATATGGGGGAAAAACTCCCTCCCTAGCATCTATTATGTGGATTCCTCTGTCCCCTTCCTTCCCCTCTCCCTTCCCCCACTGTAGCCCTCTTCCATCCTCCTAGGTCACCAGCACATGTAGCCAGTTCATGTGGTGTGGCTGTTATGTACCCATATGGCTCAGCCCCTGAAAACACAGGGATCACACTGCTGATACCTGAGCTGTTCCTTCTCCGTGTATGCCAAGGAGTGGTTGCTTATCTTTTTAGAGCATCAGAACTCTTTGCAGTGGCCGCCATGCTAGACGGCCCATGCTGGGTGGCGCCCCTGGTCGGAGTGGGTGATACGATGGCGGTTGCTTGTCCCATGAAGCATATCAAGCTGCAAAAATCTGGCCGTTCTCAAACGGCTCTCTCTTCGAATGGTCCCCGTCTTGGCATGAAACCCTTTCCCTGTTGCTTCGTCTTTACTAGGACAGGTGGGGACACATTCACTGCCACAAAGCCATTGTTTTTCGTGGAAAATATAGAGGACAAACCTGCTGAAGTGGAGTCTCTTAGTAAGATGCGGTTGGGTTCCCTGTTGATCAAAGCTTCTTCTGCCACCCAGTCCACAGCTCTTTGTGTCTGTGATTGTCTTGGCAATGTCCCAGTGTCAGTCACTCCTCACCAACCTCTGAATATGGTCCAGGAAATAGTTGTTCATAGTGACCTCATCCTGCAAACTGATGAGAAACTCCAGACTAATTTGGAGATGCATGGCTTTCATTTTTTTTCGACGTGTACAGAAGGGTCGCAAAGACAACCGCACCAATACTGGTGCCTTCATTCTGGCTTTCGAGAGGGCTACCCTTCCAGAGAAGGTCAGGGTTATGTTCAACAGATGTGACGTGAAACCGTGTGTCCCTCCCCCTACGCCGTGCTTTCGGTGCTTACGTTTTGGGAATATGTCTTCCCGCTGTACAGCGGACCCTTTGTTTTTTGACCGTGGCGACCCACTCAATGAGGGAAGCCCCCCTGTGTTCCGCCAGCTGTGTGTGTCAATCGTGCTGGCCACCACTCCCCTGTCCTATGCTGAGGCTTGCCAAAAATATGAGAGACTCCATCTCTCTTACTTCATTTCCTCCTCTCCCCTCGTCCTTATCCCATCCCCATCCCTCTTTCCCGTCCCCCTCCCCTGCAGTTCCCAAATTTCCCGTCAGGGAGCTTCTCCCCGTCCCTGGCCGAAGAAGTGCCCCCCCCCCCCCCCGTTCTTCGGCATCAACCACATTTGGTTCATGGGTGCTTTACCATCACAGTGATGAGACAGTATGGTTATCCCCGTCCTTAAGACCGGGAAAAACCCAACATCTCTAGACAGCTACTGACCAATTAGCCTGATGAATGTACTTCGTAAACTGCTGGAAAGGATGGTCAGCTTCAGGTTATGTTGGGTATTCAATTCTTGGGGCGTTTTGTCCTTGTATCAGTGTGGTTTCCGGGCAGGGCGATCTCCAACTGACCATTTACTCCTATTGGAATCAGCCATCCAACAGGCCTTTACTCACCACTGGCACCTTGTCGCAGTCTTTATTGACCTACATAAGGCATACGACATGGCTTGTTGCCATCACATTTTAGTGACCCTCCATGATTGGGCCTTCCATGGTCCCCTTCTAATTTTTATCCGCAAGTTTTATCTTATCGGCTCTTCCGGGTTTGAGTTGGCACTTCACTCAGCACCCCTCAGATTCAGGAGAATGGTATCCCACAGTGTTATGTGCTAAGTGCCGCACTCTTCCTCATTGCCATCAATGGACTTGTGGCCTCTGGTTACCCTGGCATTGTATGTCGAAGATTTGTGCATCTGGTGTAGCTCCCACTCAGTAGGGACTGGGTGTTTGTGTCATCATTATCATCATTCATGACAGTGGCCCAATTGCATTATGTAAAAATTGGTCTGTGTAAAAATCGGGACTTTGTATGGGCGCTGATGATTGCGCAGTTGGCCGCCCCACAAACCAAACATAATCATCCCATCAGTAACATTTGCTGAGTGCCTGATCCAAGGCGCCATCCAACGGGCCACTGCCGATGGCTTCCAGTTTTCTCTCTCCAAAATGCCGTTTGTCGCGTCCCAATGATGAGTCCTGAGAGGGAGTAGGAAGGACTGCAGGAATGCGCGTCATGAAACTCACCGACAAGGTATATCGAGAACGACGTCTGCTAGTGGTCCAACTGTACTTCACTTGTTTGGCTGAAAAGTAGGCTATTGAGTGGGTTAGAGTACGGAGCCCATCAGGAAACTCGGGGATCCGAGGAAGATATCATAAAGCGGGAGATAAGATTAGTATTACTGGAAGTATCCCCTGGCACATTCCCTATGTACAAGTCTATCTACAAAGTGTCTTCATTTGGTTATAAGACTTTCTATTCTTCCCTGAGCCTAAGACTCGTGGTGCAGAAGGGAGCATGCAGGCCTAAGTGTCGACTACATCAGATTCTTCCTAGTCCAGCCACTGTCACACAGTGACAATAGCTAACCTCCTCTGGACGACTATGCAACAACGACCCTTCCAGTAGGGTGGGTAGTCCTTTTATAGGCATCTTAGCGCATGTCGTCATCCTTCTGGGGCGGAGCTGACCACGCGGGAGCGCATTACACCCGCATGGCGTACAGGCATGATATTTCCACACTGACTGTGTTCAGAGCCACTTTCCCTCGCTTACTCCGAACCTCGTGATGCTACAGAGTCCTCCCTTGTTGGCAGAATAAGTAGTAAATAGTGGTTGCGTCCGGTCATGTACGCTTCTCTGCTGCTATGGCTAAGAATTTATGTTCTACTATACTACTCAATTTAGCTTGTTTCTCTGTTACTCGTGACAGAGTCAAGCATTTATGTCTTCGACCCATAGTACACCCTGATCCAGAACTTTATTTAGGCAACCAGCTTCTCTATGTTGTAGCACAGTCCCGTTTCTTGGACCTTACTTTTGATAACAAGCTGACTTGGCTGCCCCACATTCAGCACCTCAAGACTACATGTGTCTGGAAGCTTAATACTCTGCGCCTCCTGACCCACACATCTTGGGGTGAAGACCGTTCCACTCTTCTCCATCTTTACCGTGTTCTGATCTTGTCCAGACTAGAGTATGGCTTAGCAGCTCCTTCATTTACTTCCACTTTGAAACTCCTTGACCCTATTCATCATTGTGGGGTGCGTCTGGCTATTGGTGCCTTTTGCACTTGTCCTGTTGATAGTCTCCTCGCAGAAGTGGTCATTTCCCCTACACATCCGATGGAGCCAACTCCTTGTTTCTTACGCAATCGCCATTCGTCAATTCCGTGACCATCCGGTGTACCCTTCGCCAATGAGGAATGTCTCCCTGCTACCACCCAACCATGGGTGGGATTGTCAGTTGGTATGCGTCTCACTTCCCTCTGTTTGGATCTCCACTCACTGGACTGCACTCCGTGGCTTTCCTCCCATAACCCTCCCCCCGCCCCTTGGATGTTGCCTAGACTACAGATTAGGACCAGACAATGAATAAGGTGGGTCACACTGTCATGTTTCCTACTGGCTTCGAACAACATTTATTGCCGGGAACATGTAGTGTGTTCACAGCTGAGATTCTAGCCATTCACAGGGCCCTCCTTTCTGTTTCTCAGGTCTCAATCCACAGTGTTCTGATTTTTTCAGACTCCATGAGCAGCCTGCAGGCTATCGACCGATGTTACTCTCGTCACCCTTTTGTGTCTGCTTTCCATGACCACCTCTCTTCCCTTGAGCGTGCTGTTTGTTCAGTCGTCTTTCTCTGTGTCCAATGTCCTGTGGGCATCCCAGAGAATGAACTGGCTGACCGTTTGGCTTGAGATGCAGATACTAAACCACCATTTCGTTTCATGATTCCAGCTGTGGATATACGGATCTACGTCAAACCTCTTTTTACCCAAACGTGGAATTCCATGTGGAGAACTACTGCTCATAGTAATAAACTCCACAGATTCAAGGAGTCTACTTCAGTTTGGCGCTCTTCCTTCCACTCCTCTCGGAAGGAGTCCACTGTTTTATGCCGTTTACGCATTGGTCAAACCCGGCTCACCCATTGTTTCCTCCTACGTAACGACACAGCCCCACAGCGTGCTTGTAGAGCCAGACTGTCGATATTTCGCATACTGGTGGAATGTCCCCTTCTTTCGGCCCTTAGTGCTAAGTATAGGCTTCCCGATTCCATAAATTTAACATTATGAGACGATCCACTGATGATTGAACTGGTCCTCAGTTTCCTCTGTGAAAGTGGTTTTTATTTCCAGATATAAGGTTTGTAAAGGATCTGGGAGATGTGTTATTTTCTACCGGATTTGTCAGTGCCAAATCAAATGAGGGAGGTTGTAAATGTTTTCTTATATTTTTGTCAGAATATTTTTTGTGAGTTGTAATTTGCCTTATTTTAAGCTAATTTGCTTATATGTTCGAGAGACAGTATATTGATTAATATTAGTAGATGTGACGAAGAAAATCAAAGAGACTGGTTACAAGTGGAAACTTGAGTGTTGTGTGA